>NW_026294573.1:137410117-138010117 GCF_007827085.1 Peromyscus californicus insignis
TTGTTCTTTCTCCTAACAGACTCAACTAGTACTTCTCATCGTGCTCTGAAATTTTAATTCCCCTGGAAAGCTCTCAATTGCACACTGCTTCTGCAAACATTCCACTCCTCTCTGGTATCCAATACCCACCCAAAGAGCAGTTAACAATGTTAAACATGTTCTAGAGACAAGCTCAAAGATGGAAATCAAGGTAAGGGGGTAAAATCTGGGGGCGGGGGGGGGGGGGTGGAAGGGGAAGGGGGTTGTAAGCAGAAAAGCCAGTCTCATCACTGGGCTATGAGAAATGCGACCAGGCAATACTTGTTCCTACTGTCTCAGCCTTCTTCAGCATGCAACCTTTGACCAGTAAACAGCAGCATGACCCCATCTCACTACTGTTACTAATATTGGTACCTACCCAGTATCTCCCAATCCATGAAGGAAAATACCTAAAAGAGAAGAAGAAAAAATAAGCCCACACTGAACTATTACACACCGTAGCTTTGGCTAAGTTACAAACGCGAATGAAGTCCTAAAAACTTCCAACAGAATACTATTCCTCAAGCTAATTAATTTCTATACGCCTTCCTTTCCATTCCTAAAATAATGCGGCGTTTTAGCACTTGGAGGCAAATCACAGTCTGATCAAGATAGTCGTCTCTCTAAAGTCCAGCCACGAAAGCCTCACATACACAGTCGAATTTTTTCGTCACAAAAGTTTCCGGAGCGAAAGTTAATCTGAGCTCCTGCGGCACAGTTACACACGCAGGTCGGCTGTTCCAGCTCCAGCCCTCGGAACTCGCTTCTCGGGGGTCAGAGTGCGAGGCGGGCGGGCGGTGCCCCGCCAGCTCCGGTCCCCGGCCCCGACCCCCGCGGAGCCCGCGAGCCGTCGCGGATGCATCCACGCGCGGCGGCCTGCGTTGCCCCTGCGCCCGCTGGGCCCCGAGCCCCGGCCGCCGCCACTCACCGCAGCAGTGGCCTTCCGGGCGGCGGGCACGACGGCGGGCAGCGGGGCCGACATGTTGTTGCCGCCATCCACCGGGTGGCGGACAGCGGGTCCGGAAGCGGAAGGGAGCGCAGGCGCCCGCCGTAGAAGGGCGTGTGAGCCCGGAGTCCCAGCCCGCCCTCCGGGCGCGCGCTCGGGCGCGCCACGCGCCGCCCTCCCCTGCTCCGCGCGCTCGGCCCCGCCTCGGCCGCGCGTGCACGTCACAATGCGGCTTCCCGCGCCCAGCAGGAGCAGAACGCGCCCGGGCTGACCTCGGGTTGCCCCCTCCTGGCTGGCAGGGCCTGGGCGAGCAGCAGGTGACCAGGACCGAAACCAGGTCCGGCGAGCACTTGCTGTGGTCCCTGCGGGCTTGACTCCGGAATCCACTTCCCCAAACAGGTCAGCGTTATTAACTAATGGGCAGGGATTTATTGAGATTATTAATCGGTTTAAGCATGAGACTATAAGGCCACCTTTTTTGCACGGGTTGCATATTTAAGTGCAACATGATTGTTTTGAGTTGAGAAGGGTCAAAGACAAAGATCTAAGGCCAAAATGCCTGACCTTCAGAAGTCTACAATTCAGTGAGGACACCAAATACGGTTTTAGGGGAACATTCTTCAAGACTGGGAAGGGATTGGTAAGCCAAACATGGAAATACAGTTCACTTAATTAAATTACACAAGACAGTCCTCAGTCCTGAGGGATTTGAGGGTCTTACTTGGAACTGTTTAAATCATTCTTGTCCTGGATTTTAATGGTGAAATTTTGTAGTCTCAAAACTTGTTAAATTGATAATTTCTCTAATGATAAGCAATGGAACTCACGAGACATAGTCCCAATATATTTTTGGTTTTTCAAGACAAGGTTTCCCTGTGAGCCCTGGCTGTCCCGGAACTCACTTGTAGACTTGCCTCAAACTCCTGTAGATCCACCCTGCCTCTACCTCCTGAGTGCTAGGACTAAAGGCACACACTGCCAAACCTTCGATGCCACTATATACTTAAGTCAAGCTGTTGGGTCTTTTCTTTGTGACTGTAAAGAAAAGCACAACCGTCTTTAGCTCTCAGTATGAACATAATGATCCAAATCACTGTTATGTGAGTTTCTCTATGATAAGATATGTAGAATTCAAGGCCTACCATTATTCCACTAGAGAGAATGAGGACACCTCAAGTTGGGGTGTCTGTTCTCCTACCTCAAAGTTTCTGTAATGTTTATGGGGTTTTACATTCTCCACAAGCTTGTTTCTTTTGTTCTGAATGATTTCTTTCTTCCCCAAGTAAGGTAATAAAGTAAATATAAAATTTCTTTAAAGGAAAAAAAAGCAGTTAAAAATTATTCAGATGACATGATTGTACAAAATAAAAACAAAGTCACCAATAAGAAAATTAGCAAGATAGTCCATATGTAGGTCAGTACATGTGCAGAAAAGTATATTTCTAGATATAAGCAATAGCCAGTTAGTTATGTAACAATATGAAACAGTCACAATAGAGATTTAAAATATAAGCAACGATTATTGAATATGACTGACAAAAATGCTGTGCAGTACATACCTGCCTGTGAAACCATGATTATCAGGACCATAAGCATCATCATCACCTGTGGCTGGATTATCTTTGGGCTGCCAACCAGCTCCCAAATAATGACATGGAGATTTCTTATTAATTATGAAAGCTCAGCCTTTAGCTTATGCTTGTCCCAGTAGCTCTTATAACTTA
Source organism: Peromyscus californicus insignis (assembly GCF_007827085.1). Taxonomy (NCBI): domain Eukaryota; kingdom Metazoa; phylum Chordata; class Mammalia; order Rodentia; family Cricetidae; genus Peromyscus; species Peromyscus californicus. The sequence continues at coordinate 137,412,806 of NW_026294573.1, forward strand.
ATTTAACCTGTTTCTATTCATCTGTTTTACTTTTTTTACCTTTCTTTCAATCTGCATGTCCTGCTTTCCTGCTTCCTCTGTGGCTGGTTGGCTAGCAACTGGCAACTCCCTGGTGTCTACCTCTGTCACTCTGTCTCTCTTGAGCCTAGATTCCTCCTCCTACTTACTCTGTCTATCCAAAGTCCCACCTATAGCTCCTGCCTAGCTATTGGCCATTTTGATTTTTATTAGATCAATCAGATGCCTTAGGCAGGCAAGGTAAACAACAAATGCAACCAATCTTTAAACAAATATTCCACAACATAAACAAATGCAACACATGTTTACCAAGTTAAACTAATATTCCACAACAATCACCCTCAAAAGTCTCCTCCTACCCTTTCCATATTGCTGTGGGTTTTGTTTTTATTTTACTTAGAATGCTACATAAAATTTACCTTCCTGATAATTTTAAGTATCTTCTTGGTTCTCTTGTCAAGTTAGTTGACTTTACATGCATTGTTTACTTTTTTTTTTTTTTTTTTTTTTTTTTTTTTGGTTTTTTTTCGAGACAGGGTTTCTCTGTGTAGCTTTGCGCCTTTCCTGGAACTCACTTGGTAGCCCAGGCTGGCCTCGAACTCACAGAGATCCGCCTGGCTCTGCCTCCCAAGTGGCTGGATTAAAGGCGTGCGCACCACCGCCCGGCTATGCATTGGTTTACATTAAGTCTATGTGTTTATCTCCCCTTCTATAAAAATTCCTTTGGAATTTTGATAGGGAGTGTATTGATCCTGTAGGTCTTTCACGTAGTATGAGCACTTTAACAATATTAATTTTCCATCCATGAACATAGAATATCGTACCAATTATAATTTGTGTCTACTTTCATTAATGGTATCACCATACAGATATTTAATCTCAGGCTAGAGTTACTTGTCTTTTATTTTTTTAGTTTCTTGACATGTGTTTTATTTATTGGCTTATTGTATGTATGCATGCTTGTGTCATGGCACACATGTGAATGTCAGAAACAGCTTATGGGAGTGATTTTTTTCTTTTTACTGTATGAGTTTCTGGGATTGAACTCAGTGTGTTAGGCTTGGCAGCAAGAGCCTTTCCCATGGAGCCATCCTGCTGTCCCTGTATTTTTCTTTCCATGCTATTGCAAATAGGATTGTTTTTTTTTTTAGAAGCATAAATAATTATTTGTAACAAAGGAGTTGTGTACAGTGTTGAAAATATACAACTTCTTGTTAAATCTCACATTTGCACTCACCTTTTTAAACAAACATTTATAATCATTATTTTATACAGATACAGCTATGTAAATACAACATCAAGTTCAGTGGTCCTTTAGCATTTTCCACTTAAATGTTTAACATAAAACAGGTTATAATTCAAGATCCAGAGTTGTTTGAAACTGGAAAATATTTTCTCTGTAGAAAATAGTAAAAATGAGAACATTTCCCAATAAGCCCCTTTAGGCCAAATAATAGCTGAATTATACGTACAAATATTGATTAGATTCTGGGATACAGAAGAAATCTATCTTCATCTGTTCAGAGAGCTATGTTTTAACTTAAGTTGTGTAAGTGAGAATTCCTATTCATCTTCCCCTTCACTGTTTGATTTACGGCAGACATTTTTCTATAGGGCTATCCATAATCTAAAAGATTTTAGCCTCCCCTCCTGAAAGTACAGCCAGCATATCCTTTCATCAGCTTGATGTGGTACAAATTCTTATCGTAGTAGTGAAATGTTTCACTAAAGCTTGCCCCCGTGATTGGGCAAAACCAGAACTTATTATAAGCCACAGTCATCCTAGGGTCCTCCCTGCTAGGTAGCCTCCCTGGATCTGGGGGTTGTAGTCCTGATTGTCCTATGTTTTATATATAGTATCTACTAATGGGTGAGTACATACCATGTTTGTCTTTCTGAGTCTGGGGTTACCTCACTCAGGATAATATATTCTAGTTCTGTCCATTTGCCTACAAATTTCAAGATGGTCATTGTTTTTCTCTGCTGAGTAGTAACTCCGTTGCGTATATGTACCACATTTTCTTAATCCATTCTTCAGTTGTTGGCATCTAGGTTGTTTCCAGGTTCTGGCTATTACAAATGATGCTGTTATGAACATTGTTGAGCATGTATCTTTGTAGTATGATTGAGCATTCCTTGGGTATATGCCCAAGAGTGGTATAACTGGTCTTGAGGGAGATCAATTCCCCAATTTTCTGAGAAACCACCATTCTGATTATTCCACAGTGGTTTCCCACGGATTCATCCTGCTGTCCCTGTATTTTTTTCATGCTATTGCAAGTAGGATTGTTTTCTTTTTGTTTTTTCTTTTTTTGTTTGTTTGGGTTTTTTTTTTTTCCGAGATAGTGTTCCTCTGTGTAGCTTTGGTGCCTGACCTGGATCTCGCTCTGTAACCCAGGCTGGCATTGAACTCACAGAGATCCACCTGGCTCTGCCTCCCAAGTGCTGGGATTAAAGGCCTGTACCACCACTACCCAGCAAGGATTTTTTTCTTAATTTCTTTTTTCTGATAGTTTGTTGCCCAGTGTATAGCAAATACAACTAATTTTTGTCTGTTAACTTTATATTTTGCATTTGTTACATTCTAACTTTTTTTTGATGGATGTAGCTAGAGTTTTTCTGCCTGGCCCACAGTCAGTACAAATCTCTCTCACGTGCCGTCAGACCCAACCAAGTAAACACAGAGACTTATATTGGTTACAAACTGTATGGCCGTGGCAGGCTTCTTGCTAACTGTTCTTACAGCTTAAATTAATCCATTTTCATTAATCTATACCTTGCCACATGGCTCATGGCTTACCGGCATCTTCACATGTGGCTTGTCATCTCTCTGACTCAGCCTTCCACTTCCCAGTTTTTTCTCCTCCTTGTCCCGCCTATTATACTTCCTGCCTGGCCACTGACCAATCACTGATTTATTTATTGACCAATCAGCAACACATTTGACATACAGACCATCCCACAGCACTTCCCCTTTTCTTTTCTTAAAAAGGAAGGTTTTAACCTTTACACATCTCCAAAGTCAGCTTGGTATATTTGGGAATTTGGGCGTAGCTTCTCTTATTACTTCCTGCTGGAGGGGGGCGCTGTATCTTCTGGGGAAACAAAGAAAATTTTAGGATCATGGAGTAGTCTGTGAGGCTGTATCGTCTGAGCCAGTTGTCTTGAAACCATTCTGGATGTTGGATCATCTGGGCCTTGGTGTCACCTTCTAGGGGGTCTTGGCTGGTCAAACCTGATGTATCTTAATCTGGAATAAATCCTTAGCCTCTGGCTTTCTGTGGGAACAAAAGCAGAATCTCCTTTCCAAAGCAACATATCCTTATATCTAAATTTTGAAGTCAAGGTACCTTTAAAATATACATTTTGGCATAACTCAACAGCTTTTATAATCAAATGTTTTTCTTCAGTTACGAATATCAAAGAGAACATAATCCAGATTCTCTGTGTGGTAGCCATCTTTACGTGGCTTATTTTTTTATATTAGCTTGAGCCCATTGCTTTAAACTGCAGCCTTCTAAGCCTGAAAGGGTGCTGGTGCTGCTGGCTCCGCCCACTTCAGCTTCCCAACATGGCGGTGATACGTTTTCCGCCAGCTCTGGGAGCCATCAACTCTCAGAAATAGTGGGTCTATGCTTCTATCAAAGCAGCATGTAGCCCAGAAACCTCTTTTTTTTTTTTTGTACTAGCAAAGGCTAAATCCACCACACAGCTTAATGTGCCACTTGCAGAGGCCTCATTCCCGCCATACTGCAGGTCAAGCGCACACGCCAGGAACCCACCAGTAGCTCAAACCGGCAGCTGCCACTCATTTGAGAGAGACAATTAGGAAGCTGTTTTTAGCTCTGTTTTAGAATCTTTTTTCTCAGTTTTTAGGTGGAAACTCTTGCCACCACGTTGGACGCCATTTGTAGCTTGAGTTTTCCTGCCTGGCCCACAGTCAGTACAAATCTCTCTCACGTGCCAGTCCCACAGCCGTCAGACCCAACCAAGTAAACACAGAGACTTATATTGGTTACAAACTGTATGGCTGTGGCAGGCTTCTTGCTAACTGTTCTTACAGCTTAAATTAATCCATTTTCATTAATCTATACCTTGCCACATGGCTCATGGCTTACCGGCATCTTCACATGTGGCTTGTCATCATGGCGGCTGGCAGTGTCTCTCTGACTCAGCCTTCCACTTCCCAGTTTTTTCTCCTCCTTGTCCCGCCTATACTTCCTGCCTGGCCACTGACCAATCACTGATTTATTTATTGACCAATCAGCAACACATTTGACATACAGACCACCCCACAGCAATGGAGACTCTAGAGTTTTGTAATAGTGACATCTGCAGAGGTAATTTTACTTTCCATAAACAAAACTTTAATATATTAGACTTATATCAAGAAAAGTATCAAGTTTCCCAGGTGAAGAAGAGACAACTTAATAGGAAGATCCAATATTATACATTACCAATTTTCTCAGACTTAATCTACCATGTAATCTCCACTAAAATACTTACACATTTTATTTTAATAACAATTTTATTTAAAATTTCAGTAATATGACTTTTAAATTTTATAATTATAAAAGTTACAAAGATGGTAAAATAACTATGCAAAGATATTCAGGGTTCTTGAAGAAGAAATAGAGAATCTAGAAACAGCAGCTTCAGAGTGGCCACTCAAGAAACAACTATAAAATGTTGTCTATGCTGTTTCCATGACAGCAGCTTCCTGTGTCTTACCTTGACAGTCTAAGGTGTTTCAAAAACTATGTTGAGATCTTCCTTCATTGCTGCAAAGTACCTCCACGCCTCCAACACTCATCTTCAAAACACTGGCACTGTTGAGATGTCTTGTGGTCTTAGAGAATATATTCTTGGAGTTGAAACCATTGTTGACCTCAGATATACTAAGTGTGTGTTAAGTATTGGTGTAATGTTGCTAGATTCAAAGGACTGAGGTTGTTCAAGCAGAAGAAATGGTAGAGTTTTTTTCCTTCAGGCTTAAAGGTCTTATCTCTGAACTTAGAACCATACTCTGTTGTTTTTGTGTTTGGGAATGATTCAAGGGGTATTACAAAGAAAACAGAAACCATTATGGACATGCCAGCTATCAAGGAACATCTGGATCATGTAGTGGATGTTCTTGATATTGCTATCAATGGAGAGGATTCAGTTGGTTCCAAGACTCATAGGACATGTGTATGAATGATTCCTCGAATCTGTACAAGAACAAATGCAGAATGGCATCAAGGCCTGATAATGGTTAGTCATTGTGATGGCTAATCTTAGTTGTCAACTTGACTACATCTGGAATCATTTAAAATGCAAGTGGCTGTATATGGATGTGATAGATTTTCTTGACTGGATAATTTGATATGGGAAGACTCACTCTAAATCTGGGCAATATCTTCTGGTGGTAAATGAGCAGTGTGTGGTGGCACATGCCTGTAATCTCAGTACTCCAGAAGCAGAGGCAGGTGAACCTCTGTGACTTTGAGGCCAGCCTGGTCTACATAGTGAGATCCAAGCCATCATAGCCATACAGTGAGATACTGTATCAAAAAAAAAAAAAAAAAAAAGACATGGAAGAAGGAAGCTTTTGCTTTTTTGCCTCCTTGTCTTCATTCTTGCTGGCAAGTTCATCTACACTGCTGCTGAGCATTCCTTCACTGGCATTAGATCCTACTTCTTTGGAATTCCAACATAGACTGAAGAACAGCAGCTCTCTAGTAAAATTCTAAGACTACAGTGCCAGATTCAGACTGCTGAGACATCCAGTGGATGAAACAACTGCTGGAGTTTGGCTTTTCCATCACAAGACAGCCAGTGTTGGACTATCCAAGTCATAGCCTTTAAGTGTAGGCAGAGTTTTTGTTTTGACCGCCAGCTCCAAAATAAATGCACAGACTTAATATTAATTACAAATGCTTGGCCAGTAGCTCAGGCTTATTACTAACTAGCTCTTACATTTTAAATTAATCCATATTTCTTGTCTACTCTCTTCCATGTGGCAATACCTTTATTAGCATGGCATGTTCATCCGCTCCCTCTGCATCTGGCTGGTGATCCTCTGACTCCATCCTTCTTCCCAGTGTCCTTAGTCTGGTTTTCCTTCCTAACCTTATCCTGTCCAGCTATTGGCCAGTCAGCTTCTTCTTTAAACCAATGACAGTGACAAATCTTCACATTGTACAAAGGAATTATTCCACAGCATGTAAGTCACTACCCACCTCTTATACACACACCATCTATCCATTCCGTTTCTTTAGAGAATCCCAATTAAAACAGCCATGGTCAGCATAAGGTAATTATTGGTAACAAGCAGACAGGAAATATATCAATTGCTGTTGATATAATCATCAACCAATGAGTTCATCATTAACAATAATGATTATGATGCTGCCCCATTTTGATATTTAGTTTCTAGCTCTGGTTGTTCTATTGGAGAGTATTTTAATCATCTATGACAATTTATCCAAACAAGCTGTTGCTTATCATCAGATGTTCTCTGCTGATTAAAACTTTAATGGCTATAGAGAGCTGGAATGTTACCAGTTTGGAGACAGATTATCTTGGAGTATCTTTAGTCTCCTTAGTAGTCATTTATTGCCCACCTTGTAGATGAACAGTCTTGTTAAATAAGAAACACAGAGCCAATGCAGAGATGAAAGCCCAAGAGGTCAGAGCTAAAAACCTTACCCTTCACTGCTGCTGTTGTCCTTTTCAGCAAGAGAGCTACTTCCTGTCGGTTTGTCTTTTTTATAGACTTTCTATTCTGCCTTCTTATTTGTTGTAAACCCAACCACATGACCTCCTCATCACTGGCCGTCTGTACAGACCTCCAGGTCTTCTATGGTTGGTATTGAGATTAAAGGCATGTCTCCATGCTGGCTGTATCCTTGAACATGCAGAGATCCACCTAACTCTGCCTCCCAAGAGCTGGGATTAAAGGCGTGCACCACCACCCGCCCAGTTTCTGCTATGGCTTGCTATTAGCTCTGACCCCCAGGCAACTTTATTTATTAACATACAAATAAAATCACATTTCAGTACAATTAAAATATCACCATACCACCTCTTTGCTTAAACATGTTTGTGAGTCAGGGAATGTTCTTGGGAATATACAAGCAGACTCCTTAGGTTCCCACAGGCTAAGAATTTTGTCAGATAACATCTGGGGCCTTTAGTAGGGACGTCCTCTCTGCAGTAACTTCCCTATCTGATGTCTCTATCAATGCATTTTTTACAGTAGCTTGCTTTGTGACTTTGTTCCGTTGCTATAAAAAGTTCATGAGACTTACCATTTTGGAACACAGTATTTGGGTTAACCGCAATCTGTGTTCCTGGATCATGGTCCTGAATAAATATTTCATGATGAATAAATAAATCATGGTTTTAGAATAAACCATCTCATTTTCTTTTCCATGTGAAAGTTCAAAGTTGAAGTTTTCTATCATCAGTTTTTGGTGTGTAAACATGGACCCCATGGGTGATCCATTTATGGTTTCTGCTGCTGTGAAGAGACACCATGATCATGGCAACTCTTATAAGTAAAACATTTAATTGAACCTTTTACAGGTTCAGTTCATTATCATCATGATGGGGAACATGGCAGTGTGCAGATAGACATGATGATAGAAAAGTAGCTGAGAGTCCTACATCTTGCAGGCAACAGGAAGTCAACTGAGACACTGGGCTGACACTGAGCATAGAAAATCTCAAAGCCCACCCCCTCAGTAACACACTTCTTCACAAGACCATACCCATTCCAACAAAGCCACACCTCCTAGTAGTACCATTTCCTATGAGATTATGGGGGCCAATTACATTCAAACTACCACAACTGAAGAAGTAAGATGAGTTGGTGCCAGGTACCAGCATGGGCTCTTTGTGTTCAATGGTCTAGTGTTGCCGCTGCACATGGATGCTGGTGAATTCTTCTTAGGGCTGAGACTTCTCATGGTTTACTTGATGTTCCTTTGGTTATTCTGAGCTGGTTGCTAGGATCCTATTTTTTTGGATATTTTTTTTCTTGGCTTCAGAACCTATGGTTAAGCATCCAAATTGCTTGTTTTCAATGTATGTAGTTTCAAAGCACTGAGTTTATTTTTGTTTTATTTGCTTTAGAATATTCTCTTGTTAATTTTCTAGTTTTCAACTTTTTTCCTGTCACTCCTCCAATATTAGCTCAAGGAAGGAGAAAATGTTGGGAGAAAAACTGCCATTTTGTACTCTAGTTGGTTTTATGCTTCATAAATGTGTTAGTTGTGTTTATACAACTACTTTACCATTTGGGAAATGCTAAAATTTAATTAAAGATAATTGGCTTTATGCTTCCTTCAATGAGGAACATTTGATTCTAATTTTTTGTTTTTGTTTGTATGCTAAGTTGAGAGTTCTAAGCAATAATCATGAATGCCCAGCCTGCTTTAACTGAAATATAAAAACATCTTTTTAAAAAAAAACATGATAAAATTAATAATTAAAAAAATTAATGAGTTTCACAAACTACATTCCAAGTTTAAAAGATATGTCAGAAATAAATAGGAAAACCAGGTGTGGTGGTATATGCCTTTAATCCCAGCACTGGAGAGTCAGAGGCAGTTGGATCTCTGAGTTTGAGGCCAACATGATCTACAGAGCAAGTTTCAGGACAGCCAGAACTACACAGAGAAACCCTGTCTCAAAAAACAATAAGTAGATGAATAAATAAATAAATAAATAAATAAATAAATAAATAAATAAATAAATAAATGGCTTTTTAGAAGTACAGATAAATTACAAAAACCTAACTATTCTCGACCTCCTACTTACTATAAAGGAAAAGAGAAACAACAGGTTTGTGGAAAGGTATTGCCTGGCAGTTCAGAAGAGCTGCATTAAGAGAGGGAACTTTTTTTTTTTTTTTTGGTGTTTGGAGACAGGGTCTCTCTGTGTAGCTCTGGGTGTCCTGAAACTTGCTCTGTAAACCAAACTGGCCTTGAACTCACAGAGATCTGATTGCCTCTGCCCCCTGAGAGCAGGGGCTGAAGAATTGGCTATGGTTAACAAGATACCAGAACCATTAAGTGAAACCTTTGCTTTGCTGGGATAATTGATTTGCTGGGAGAAATTAACAGAGATTAACAAGAGACCAGCATCATTGAGGTAAAGTCTTCTGGGAATGATTTCCTTGTGGAAACCCACAGAGGTTTCCTGTGTTTCTATCTCCTTTCCACTTTCTTTCTACCTTATTCCTCTCTTTACTCATAGGAACCCTTTAAAGATGAGAGCTGGCCTCCCACAGATGGTTCCCTGAATAGGGACTTAGGTTCAGGGACCCCCACAGATGGTGCCAAAACTAGGGACTTGGGTGCAGAGGATAGTAGGTGGGAGTAGGATAACACCACAGAAGCAGTTGGACATGTCCGGTTGTGAATTATGAAAAGGTTAGACAGTGGTATTTTATTCTTCAGGAGCGAAACCTGTATATAGAGAAGACTAGGCTGCTGCAAGTATCTCTCGCTGTCTAGGTTTCTTTCTATCTCTCTCTTAATTTCTATCTATTAAATTAGGTAAGAATATAGGGTTTAGATATAGGAATATTGTGTAGGAAGGAATTTAGGGTAAGAGTAGAATTTCCTTAGTGCCAGACCTGATGCACATAAAACAGCATCCAGGAACAAGTAGCACTGTGGATTTAGCAGTCTGAGAAATAAAAGCCAGTATGGGGCAGAGAAATAGTATATTTGCTTGTAGAAAGTCTGAAAACTAGAGGAGTTAAGGTAGAACTGCAACAAGTGCTGAGGTTCTTGGAGTTTGTAGAGGAATTGCAGACTCCTGGGGGAGAATAAGAGTCAAAATGCAAAAATATTATAAGGAATATGACCCAGAAAAGATTCCTGTGGAAGCTTTTGGCCTGTGGGCATTAATTCAGGATAGGGGTAGGGGGGAATTTTTCCTGAGGTGCACATGGGCTGAACAAAACTTTCTGCTCTGCTGGAACTGCTGCTAGATGAGAACACTTTTACAACATCGTTTAATCAGGGTCAGTTCCCTCTTGGCCATGAAGCTGAGTGTAAGGAACAGAACTCTGGGGATGTGACAAGGGAGGAACTAAAGGGCTTGAAAAACTTAGTACTTTCTCTTTCTCAAAAACTGGAAGCTCTTCAGGTCTCTCTTCCTTCAGTAGGGGTAGAACTAAACTCACCTGGGGAGTCACCTATCAGAATGGGAAAGCTGCCCATAATTGCCCTGGCATAAAAACCTCCCAGAACATGGCAGACCCTCACTGTTAGCCCTGTGTCTCCTCTTCAAGCCAGTATTCAGGAGGCAGTTAGCAGAGGGGAAGAGGTGCAAGGCTTTCAAATATTCCCTGTAATTGAACAGCCAGACACCCAGGGAAATATAGTGCAAGTGAATGTAAATGGAGCTGGGGGTGGAGCAGTTGTGGCTGGGTTTCCTCCAGGAGCCAGGGCTGCTGAAGAGCCATGGCTCATAGCAGCAGGAGGAACCTTGAGCCTCTGGGGTGAGAGGCAGTTGAGAGTGCTCAGGCCTCAGGACTGGGATTGTAAATGCCTGAACAGAGCTAGTGGCTAATACCACTCAGTTTTTGTTTGCTGGCTGTAATAAAGTATCTTTTGAAAGGACTTTTCCCCAGCCATCTAGCAGCTTTTGCCCTGGAGCAGTTTTCTCCTAGGGAAAGCTAACTGAAAATGCCTCTATGGCTAAGAGTGAAAGTTCAGAGCCTCTTGTTTGAATTTAGTTGAATTGTTGCATTCAGGGGAACTGCATGACTGGGTAAAGGGACCACTCCTTGGCTGGTGTCCATCTGCCACTGGGTGCATTTCTGCTGGTTCCAAAATGGTTAGGAGGGTCAGGCAGGGGAGGTGGCTCAGGGAGAGCAGCATCGCTCCAAGTGTAACAGCCCCCTGGTAACAGCACTCACCGAATCCCAGGGTTGAGGGAGCTATATACTAAGGCCCTAGTGCCACTGATGAATTAGGCTCTGGTTTCAAACTGTCAGTTGAACTTTGGGACTGGTATTAAAACTGACTCTGAACTTCAAACTTCAGAAATGAAACAATTCTGAGTTCACCTGCAATTTAAATTATGGTGGCTCATGATTCATTCACCATCTGTCTTGTTGGAAGAAAATGTAAATAGTTATATTAAAAGATCTCTTTTAGATGTTTGCTAAAGTTTGCAAAGTAGTCCTATATAGAGTTTGCTTTTGAATGTAAGTTTGGAAGAGTTATAAATATGTATAGTAATATTCATGCTAGTTGTAAATATATAGTAATATTCCTACTAGAATTATGTTAATCTGTTGATATTAATGAACCATGGTTTGGTGAAACTAAGGGAGTCTTTAAGTTTTTTTTAATGTTATTTTATTTTTTTTTATGTATATGATACATGTATGTTTGTGCCCCATTTATGTGCAATGACTGAGGAAGTCAGAAGATCTTCTGGAACTGGAGTTGCAGAGTCATAAGCTGCCATGTGGATGCTGGGAATTGAACGTAGGTCCTCTGGCAGAACAGTCAGTGCTCTTAACCACTGAGCCATCTCACCAGTCCCGGGAGTCTTTAAGTTTGATGCAGTTGCATCTGGAGTTTATTGATTTATTTGATGTGTTTGTATCAAGAGTTTATTCATTTTAAAAAAGGGCTTGGCACAGCTTAAGGCTGTTATGGACATCTTAGACCCATTTGAAAAGTATATTCCATCTTTATCATCTTCTACTCCTTTACTGGGGTATGTGGCAGCCCTAGGGATTTCTGTGGTTGTTCCAACTACTTGCAAGCTCTTAGTAGGGACCTGAGTCAGAGCTGAGTTAAGCTCTGTACTTCTCCTTGCCAGAGGCTGGTAGTCAGGGATGGGCAACATTCTTCTTGCTAGCTTCCAACCTAAGACAGAATACACATGGCGGAAAGTGTATCTGGAAGATGGGTAAGGCTTGTCTAGCTGAAGAAGATGACCTAAGGCAGACACAGTCTATCTAAGGGGCCCTTTAATATATGAAGAAGGAGGAGCTATGGAGACCCACAGAGATTTCCTAGTGAGGTCTGAGCTTGCTTTACCCAGCAGGGCTGCATAGGGGAATGATTGGACAATAGGTGTGGTTACCAGGTATTTGGAAGGGTCTGCATTTGGCTGTGCGGTATCTAGCAAGGGGGAGGTCTTTTGCCCCATCCCTTGGCATTGTTATAAAAAGCCCTTTTGAAAAGACAGATGGGGCCGGTGGATTTTGATCCAGGTCCTCCCGAAGCTATCCTGTTTCTATCTGTCTCCTCTCTACTATCTTTCTATCTAAAAGTTTCTTATTCCTCTCTCTTTCTCATAGGAACCCTTTAAAAGGTGGGAGCTGGCCTCCCACAGATGGTGTGCTGAACAGGGAGTTAGGTTCAGGGACCCCCACATTTCCTCAAGGTCAGCACACAGAAGCTGTGTTCCAGATGTGGCCAAGGTTGTATATCATGCTTGAAGCTGAGCTTGATAGTGTAAGTCACCTAGGTGGTACTGGTTTTGAAGGGAGCAGCTGAGCCTTGGCACTATGTGGCAGGACTGGAGTCCTTGAAGAGAACTCAGGAGAGGGTATTGGTAAAAGTGCAGGCCAGTTGCATCAAGACACCTCAGCATTTTGGAGATGCCAGTACCATGAGATGACCACCAAGAACAGCAGCAATGGTGGAGTGAGGACAGCTGAAGCCTTGAAGACAAGCTGTGTGTGCTGTACAGGACAGAACCAGAGAAGTGACCCACGCCCTTGGGAGTATTCCAGATCATGAGTGGATCCTAGACATTGGACATTAGATTATTTACAAAGTTGGAGTTGCTTTTGCTTTAACCAAGTATATAGTCAATTTTGGAGAGGGTTCCATGGGGTGCTAAGAAGAAGTTATATTCCTTTGTGTTTAGTTTAATGGTCTGTAAACTTCTGGTAGGACCAATTGGTTTATAAAATCTGTTAGCTCCAGTATTCTCCTATTTAGTTTTTGTCTGGATGACCTGTCTATTGGTGAGAATGGGGTAATGAAGTCTTCCACTATCATTGTGTGAGGGTCAGTATGTGATTTAAGCTGTGGTAGTGCTGTTTTTACAAAAGTGCCCTTGTGTTTGGGGCATAGATGTTAAGAATTGAAATGTCATCTTGGTGGATTTTTCCTTTGATGAGTTTGAAGTATCCTTCTCCATGTCTTTTGATTTGAAGTCTATATTGTTAGATATTAAAAGGACTACACCAGCTTGCTTCTTAGCTCTATTGCTTGGCATATCTTTTTCCAACCCTTTACCCTGAGATAATTTCTGTCCTTGATGTTGAGGTGTATTTCTTGGATGCTTCAGAAGAATGGATCCTGTTTTCACATCAATTCTGTTACTCTATGTCTTTTTATTGGACAATTGAGACCATATTGAGAGATATCAATAACTAATGATTGTTGATTACTGTGGGATGACTTTCTGTATGCTGTGAATATGTGTTGCTCTGATTGGTTGATAAGTAAAGCCATTTGGCCTATGGCAAATCAGGTTATATCTAGGTGGGAAATTGGAGAGACAGGAAGAAGAAAGGCAGAGCAGAGAGACGCCAGCCTAAGGAACAACATGCCAGCAGACTGGTAAGCCATGGAACACGTGGCAAAACATAGATTAATAGAAATAGGTTAATTTTTTTGGGGGGGCGGTTTTGAGATAGGGTTTCTCTGTGTAGCTTTGTGTCTTTCCTGGATCTCACTCTGTAGACCAGGCTGGCCTCGAACTTACAAAGATCAGCCTGCCTCCACCTCCTGAGTGCTGGGATTAAAGGCGTGCGCCACCACAGCCTGTCAGAAATAGGTTAATTTAAGTTATAAGAGCTAGCTAGCATGAGGCCTGCCATAGGTCATGCAATTGGTAATTGATATAAGCCTCTGAATAATTATTTTATACGCGGCTGTGGGACCGGGCTGGGCAGAAACAGAGAAACCTTCTGACTACAGTTGATTCTTTTTATTTTGTTTTGTTGTTGTTGTTGGTGGTGGTGGTAGTAGTGGAGGTGTGGTGGTGGTTTTAGTAGTGGTGTGTGTATGTGTATTTTGTTAACCCCTCCAGCCAAGAATGAAAAACCACCATCCAAATTAAAACCTGTTGAAAGCAAGCTTTATTTACTATGCATAGAACTGACTCTCCAAAGTGGGATTTGAGAGTACAGTGTGGGTTAACTTTTCAGGCCTCCTTTTATAGGGAAAAAGTATAAACTGGGGATTTTGTAATATAAGAATTTTGCAAGTGAATTTTACAGAAGCAGATAGCAGATTAGATTATTTGCAGATCATCTTGGCAGAAAATCTCAAGATTCCATGACAAAGTATCTTGTCAGGATGGGGTTCATGTGAGTCAAACTTGAATTTTCAGCAAATAGAAACAACTTATTCTGACCTTAACAAAATGGCGTTTTACCAAACTAAGCTGGTCTATCAGTTTCCCTTCTTTTGGCTTTTCTGGTGTGAGATTATTTATTTCCTGTGTTTTCATGAGTGTAGTTAACCTCCTTAGGTTGGAGTTTTCCTTCTAGCACCTTCTATTGGGTTGGATTTGTACATAGATAGTTTAAATTTGACTTTATCATGGAATTTCTTATTTTCTTCATCTATGGTGATCAAAAGTTTTGTCAGACAAAGAAAATGTTAAATCTAAAAATAAGTCAAATCTGAGTCCCAATTAGATGTTTTGTGTCATAGTAGTTTGGACTGGAATCTGTAGTCCCTTAGAGTCTACAGCACATCTGTCCAGACCCTTCTGGCTTTTAGTCTCTGTTGAGAAGTCAGGTGTAATTCTAATAGGTCGGCCTTTATATGTTACTTGGCCTTTTTCCTTTAGCTTTTAATATTCTTTCTTTGTCCTCTATGTTTAGTGTTTTGATTATTATGTGCCAAGGAGACTTTCTTCTTTGGTCCTCTCTATTTGGTTCTCTGTATGCTTCTTGTACCTTTATAAGCATCTCCTTTAGGTTAAGAATTTTTTGTATGATTTTATTGAAGATATTTTTGGGCCTTTGGCCTGGGTTTCTTCTCCTTTGTCTATTCCTATTATTCTTAGGTTTGGGATTTCCATAATGTCCCAATTAGATGTTCTGTGCCAGGATTTTTTAGATTTAACATTTTCTTTGTCTGGTGTATCTATTTCTTCTATTGTATCTTCAATGCCTGAGATTCTGTCTTCTATCTCTTGTATTCTGTTGGTGAAGTTTGCCTCTGTAATTGCTGTTTGAATTCCTAAATTTTTCATTTCCAGAATTCCCTCAATTTGTGATTTCTTTATTGCTTCTATTTCCATTTTTAAGTCTTGAATGGTTTTAATGTTTGATTCAACTGTTTGTATTTTCTTGGTTTTCTTTGAGGAATTAATTAATTTCCTCTTTAAGGACCTTTATCAACTTCATATAGGTGCTTTTAAGGTCTTTTTCTTGTGCCTCAGCTATGTTGGAACAATCAGGGCCTACTGTGGTAGGACAGCTGGGCTCTAGTGGAGACACATTGTCCTGTCTTTCATTGTGTCTAGGTATATGAGTTTGGGGTGATTATAGGTCCAGATGCTGATTTCTAGGTTTGTCTTTGTTGGGTGGGTGTTTTTTTTTCTTGCTTTCTGTTTCCTCTGTGGATTTTCATAGCACCTCTTATAAAAGAAAGCATTTAGGGGCTGGAGAGATGGCTCAGAGGTTAAGAGCACTGACTGTTCTTCCAGAGGTCCTAAGTTCAATTCCCAGCAACCACATGGTGGCTCACAACCATATAATAATGAGATCTGGTGCCCTCTTCTGGCATGTAGGCATACACGACAGCAGAACACTGTATGCATAATAAATAAATAAATCTTAAAAAAATAAAGAAGAGAAAAGAAAGCATTTAATTGGGGTTTGCTCCTATTCAGGGTTTAGTCCATTATCATCAATAGTGGGAAGCATGGTGGCAAAGAAGCAGACATGGTGCTGGAGAGGTAGCTGAGAGTTCTACATCTGGATCTGCAGAGAGCAGGGAGAGAGTGAGAGAGCCACTGGGCCTGGCTTGGTCTTTTGAAACCTCAAAGCCCATCTCCTTGTGATGTGTCTTGCAACAAGGCCACACCTACTTCGACAAGACCACATGTCCTAACCCTTTCAAATAGTGCCACCCCCATGAGATTACTGGGGGCATTTTCATTCAAACACCACACAAAGAGAGTTTCCTTGTTTAGCCTTGCCTGTCCTGGAACTCACTCTGTAGATCAGGCTAGCCTGGAACTCAGAGATCTGCCTGCCTCTGACTCATTAAGTGCTGGGATTAAAAGCCTGTGCCACCATGCCTGGCTTATTTTGAATTAAGTTTTGTGCAGGGTTAGAGATATGATCTAATTTCATTCTTTTTCACTGGATATGCACTATTGCCAGTACCATTTGTTAAACAGGCCTTTCTCCATTGTATCTTTATACCTTTGTCAAAATTTAGATGTCTATAGCTATTTAGGTTCCAAGTCCTTTATTCTGTCTCATTGATCTACATTTCTGTTTTGTGCCAGTACCATGTTTTCTTTGTCATTATAGCTTTGTAGTAAAATTTGAAGTCACATTTTTTTTAATACCGCCAGTAGTGTTCTTGCTACTTAAAACTATATAGCTCTCTTGCCCAATGATGGAGAAATGGAAGAGATCTACATGAACAGCCTGGACATGAGTGGGGGTAATGAAGGGCAAGGGTCGAAGGAAAGAGAGCTTGGAGGAGCGGGAGATCCCAGCTGGATCAACAACAGAGAGAACAAGGAATAGGAGACCATGGTAAATGGAGACCACAGAATAGGAAGAAGCAAAGTGCTAGAGAGGCCCACAGAAATCCACAAAGATACCCCCACAACAGACTGCTGGCAATGGTCGAGATACAGCCCCAACTGACCTACTCTGGTGATGGGATGGCCAAACACCCTAATTGTCATGCTAGAAACCTCATCCAACTACTGAGGGATCTGGATGCAGAGATCCATGGCTAGGCCCTGGGTGGATCTCTGGGAGTCCAATTAGCGAGAGTGAGGAGGGTTTATATGAGCGAGAATTGTTGAGACCAAGGTTGGATAAAGCACAGGGACAAATAGCCAAACAAATGGAAACACATGAACTATGAACCAATGGCTGAGGGGTCACCAACTAGATCAGGCCCTTTGAATGGGTGAGACAGTTGATTGGCTTGATCTGTTTGGGAGGCATCCAGGCAGTGGGACCAGGTCCTGTGCTCATTGCATGATTTGACTGTTTGAAACCTGGGGCCTATGCAGGATCGCTTGGCTTGGCCTGGGAGGAGGGGACTGGACCTACCTGGACTGAGTCTACCAGGTTGATCTCAGTCTGCAGGGGAGGCTTTGCCCTGGAGGAGGTGGGAATGGGGGGTGGGCTAGGGGGGAAGGTGAGGGGGGCCATAGGGGGGAGAACAAGGGAATTCGTGGCTGATATGTAGAACTGAATTGTATTGCAAAATAAAAATACAAATTAAAAAAACTATATAGCTCTCTGTGGTCTTTTATATTTCCTTATGAATTTTAGGATTATTTTCTTTTTTCTTTTTTTTTAGTTATATGAAAAGTATCATTTGCATTTGTGATAGATGTTCAAGTATCTCTGTTGGAGAATATATTCATTTGGGTACATGCCCAGAAGTGGTATAGCACTGAATCTATAGATGACTTTTAGTAATATTGTCATTTTACAACATTAATTCTGCTGGTCCAGGAACATGGAGACTCTTTCCATTGTCTAGTGCCATCCTCAGTTTCTTTCTTTAATGTCTTAAAGTTTTCACTGAAAAGGTTTTTCAACCTCCTTGGTTAGGCTCATTCTTACATAATTTTTTCATAAATTTCATTAGTATTTTTATGTGTATGGGTGTTTTGTCTGCCTGTATGTCTGTACACCACCTGTGTGTCTGGTGCCTCTGGAACTGGAGTTATAGACACTTGTGTGTAGCAGGCTTTCTTTTGGGCCACCAGCCAGCTCTCAAATCATGACATGGAGACTTCTTATTAGTTATGAATGCTCGGCCTTATCTTATGCTTGTCCCACTAGTTCTTACAACTTAAATTAACCTGTTTCTCTTCATCTACGTTTATGCCTTGGGGCTTTTTACCTTTCTTTTCATTTTTATGTTCTACTTTGTGTTGGGCTGGCTGGCGGCTGCCTGGCTAGCCAGCCCCAGGTGTCTCCCTCTCTTTCTCTCTCATTCTCTTCTTTCTCTTGAGCCTACATTCCTCCTCCTACTAGTCTCTCTGCCTGCCAGCCCTGCCTATTCCTCTACTGCTTAGCTATTGGCCATTCAGCTTTTTATTAGACCAATCAGGCAGGCAAGGTAAAACAGCAACACATCTTTACATAATTAAACAAATGCAGCATAAACAAATGTAACACATCTTTACATAGTTAAGGTAATATTCCACAACAGTTGTGAGCTACTACATGTCTGCTGGGCATTCAATTAGGGTCCTCTAGAAGAGCAGCTGAGTGCTCTTAACCACTGAGCTATTTTTCTCTCTAGCCACTGTTCTCCCTGCCCCCCCCCAGATAATTTCTTTGAAGATTGTTTGTTTGTTTTTTCCTTTTTTCTTTTTAATGAGACAAGGTTTCTCTGTGTGGCTTTGGAGCCTGTCCTGGATCTCATTCTGTAGACCAGGCTGGCCTTGAACTCATAGAGATCCGCCTGGCTCTGCCTCCCGAGTGCTGGGATTAAAGGTGTGCGCCACCACCACCCAGCTTCTTTGAAGTGATTGTACAACTGGGATATTTTTGTTAATTTCTTTTCAGAAAATTCATCATTGATATATATATATTATATATATGTATATATAATATATATATATACATGCACACACACACACACATATATATAAGCTACAATTTTTGCATCTTGTTTTTGTATCCCATAAATTTAATGAAAGTATTTAGCAGGTCCAAAAGTTTTCTGGTGGAATCATGAGTATTTAAGTATAGAATGAGGTCATCTTCAAATAGAGGAACTTGACTTCTTCCTATTTGTATCTCTTTTATATCTTCCTCTTATCTTATTCCTCTAGCTAAGACTTCAAACACTATGTTGAATGAAAGTGGAAAGAATACACACCTTTATATAATTCCAGATATTAGAGAAAATGCTGTCAGTGTTTTCCCACTTAGTATAATGTTGGTTATATAATTTGTCTCATACATCTCTCCATAAATAAACAAATATACATATATCATACATATATACATCACTATGTTGAGGTATGTTCAATCTGTTACTAATTTCTTTAGGACTTTTATCATGAAAGTATGTTTTTTGTTGACACAAACTAAGTTCATCTGGGAAGAGGGATGAAACATCAATCAAGAAAGGAACAATTACTTCTCTGTAATGGAACACAGGTAAAACCATGAGACACATGGAGATATATAGATTAATAGAAATGGGTTAATTTAAGATAAAAGAGCTAGTTAGCAGTAAGCCTGAGCCATAGACCAAATGGTTTGTAATTAATATTAAGCCTCTGACTGGTTATTCATGTACTGGTAGGTGGGAGAGATTTATCCATCTACACGTCTCATCATAACCCTCTGTACTATTATATTTCTTTATTATATATGTATTATATAATAGTATATATAAATATACTTCAAAAAATTAAAGCAAAAACCTCTTTAAGTGTAAAAAGTGACCTTTAACTTGAGACTATGACTTGGTGTTTTCTCTTTTTGTTGTTGTTGAAATAAATATATTATTACTACAAGTCCTCTTTAACTATTTAAAACAGAATTTAGAGTAATGCCTAAAGCATATTCGTGTATAATAGATAACAATTGAGTGATTATAGAAATTTGTCATCATCATAGAGCTAGGACTGGTGATTTACTACACCCTTATGACACTCTTAATGACATAGATCAAACTCTTCAACTCATTCTCACAGTTTTATATGCTTAGCATATTGAATTTGAGGTAAACACAGCCTACAATTACAGACCAATATTTCCACTATTACTGACTGATGAATATTAGTTACATTATATAACCCACACAACAAAGAAAATGTGTTCTCACAAGAAATGCAACACCATAGTTTGTATTTTCTGAATCTCATTTACTCCATACAAATTCTTCCCAAAATAGAGAAGCCATTATTGGTATTAACACTCAAATGGAAGTTCATCATTTAATACAATGTATATATTTCTGTAAATTAAGGTACAGTTTGTAACTATATTTTGCAATTTTCTTCCCAAAAGTATTACTAAAAAAGATGATGGAAAATAATTAAAAACAACTATGAACTAGAACTATTATAGTTCTGTTTTTGTTGTTGTTGTTCTTATAAATTGAGTCTGGGCCTTATCTTTTTACCATTTTGTAGAACTAGTTTTGGTACTGGGTAGGCAAGGAATTAAGATACGAGGAAATGGGGGAAAACTGTGGTTGAATCTTTGCATCTCTGTTTCATACTTTCAGAATGCCCTCTGTGGGTAAATATTCTTGAAGCTGCCATTATGTTAAAGCATTACCAGAAATTAAAGCACCAGGGCATGTTCCCACTTATGTACACTAAGGAAGGGTCTGCATCCTCAAATGTGCTGATCAACCCACTTGCACTGTAATTTTGAATCCCCCCCCCATTCCATGGGCTTTCTTAGAGAATCATTGGAAGAAATATCCTTAAACGGAGATCCCATCCACCATGGAAGGTCATAAAAATTGTTCCTTTTTAAATATCATTCACTTAATAACTATTCCTAAGAATCTTAAAACCCAGCCGGGTGGTGGTGGCTTTAATCCCAGCACTCGGGAAGAGACAGGTGGACTTCTGTGAGTTTGAGGCCAAGACTCTACAGAGTGAGTTCCAGGAAAGGCACCAAAACTACATGGAGAAACCCTGTCTCGAAAAACCAAAATAAATAAATAAATAATAAATAAATAAATAAATAAATAAATAAATAAATAAATAAATAAAAGAATCTTAAAACTCCTCAAGGCAGAATTCAAGAGACTGCTCCCTACTTTTGGGCAGCGCACTCCAATCACTGGACTATTTGCTTATCTTTTTCAAATAAACTGTTCAAGTTATCTGTTACTTGACCGATTTTTTTTCTTTCCTTCAAAAAGACAAAAACTCAGGGACCCCATAATGTAGTGGTTCTTAATCTTAATACTGCAACCCTTTAGTACAGTTCCTTGTAGGTGGAGTTTTTGTCAGGGCTACCAGCCAGCTTACAAATAATCACACTGAGACTGATTAATTATAAATGCTTTGCCATTAGCTTAGGCTTGTTATTAACTAGCTCTTACAATTTAAATTAACCCATATTTCTTACCTACATTCTACTATGTGGCTCAGTACCTTTTCTCAGTATGGCACGCTCATCTTGATTCTCTGTGGCAACTCTGGTGACCCCCGCCCTCCTTCACAGTGCCCTCTCCATTTGGCCCTCCCACCTAAGTTCTTCCTGCCTACCTACTGACGAGTTGGTTCTTTATTAAACCAATGAGTGATACATATTCACAGTGTACAAAAGGATTGTTCTACAGCAGTTCCTCATGAACTGCCCCAAAGATAGAATTATTTTCATTGCTATTTCATAACTAATTTTGCGTATCTGGCATGCAACCCTTATGAAAGGGTCATTTGACTTCCTAAAGAGGTTGAGAACCACTGCAACAGTTTTGCTAATTAGTTTACAAGACTACAAGAGCCTATCTTATAAAAACAAACTTAAAATAAGTTGATTTTGGATTCTTCCGGATTTCAAACAACCTAGGAGCAATATTTAGATTGATTTCCTCTACTACGTTTCTTTTGGTTTGGCCAGTGCCTTGCTCATAAAAATATTTTTTTAAAGGCATGAATGTAACTTGTTTATGTAGCTGTTTTACAGTTGATTTGGAGTCTGGAAAGTTGGTTCAGCAGTGTAGTACTTACTATTTTTTCAGAGGACCTGCATTTGGTTTGGGGCAGCTCAAGCTGGCAACCACCTATAACTCCAACTCTAGAAGGAGGCCCTCTTCTGGCCTCTGCCAGTTCTTAAAAATACACATACACATGAAAACAAAACAAAAAAAAATCAAAACAAAACCTTTACAGTAACTTCAAAAAGGTTTAGTTAGATTTAGAAACAACTGCCCATTACAAATTGTCTCACCTTAACTATGTAATTGTTATTAAGAGCTAGCAGGAGCAACTCTCTTGCAAGACAGTGAAATGGCAAAAGAGTATCAAAAGGTACACGTTCTTTTCTATATTACTTGTATTAAGACAAGTATTTAAAATCATTTAGTTTTGGAGTCAAATATATGTTTGGCAGTATAAGTTCATTAGCTTTGAATCCTGGCTGTGCTGCTTGTTGTGAGAGCTGGGTCAGGGATTGGCTTAGTCAAATCTTCCTTACCTCTAGGGTGGCTGTTTATACACATCACAGAAGGCTAACTTAACGCGGTTTCTGGCACACAGCAGGTGCTGAGTATGGCCCTCACCACTAACTGTAAGGCAAGTTAGCAATTCAGTGATAGTCGGAGCAGGAAGATGAGCCAGGCATTGTAATAGATTACCAAAGCCCCAAAGCTAGAAACTGCTCACATTATTTTGGATTACTCTTCGCTTCATGAGACACGACTTTCAAAACCCAACGAAGAAGCCGAATTTTAACTCAAAAGATCCTCTAACGTTTCAGGGTGGAAGCGAACATTTTTCAGAACGTGGTACCAAAGCCTAAAAACAAAGCACGATCTCACAAAAATCGATGCCATTCCAAAAACTATACTAGCTCAGTTTCCCACTAAACTTGGAAACCGGAAGCGAGGGTCCGTATTCCGCGGTCCCCGGCGTGCTGTAGCGCGACAGGGGCGGGGCGAGGCCGTAAAGCAACGCCGAGCCCGCCCTGCCTCCCAGGGCGCCCTTGGAGAGACAGTGGGTCATGGCTGGCGTGGCGCGGGGCAGCGGGGCCAGCCTGGACCTGCTCCGGTCCCTGCCGCGAGTGAGCCTGGCCAACCTGAAGCCCAACCCTGACTCCAGGAAACGGGTAAACGGATGGCAGCGGTGCGGGAGTGCTGGGGCCGCGTCCCGGGGGTGGAGGACGCGTGTGGGCTCCGCGGGCCCTGGCCCCCTCCCGCGTGCGCCCCGTAGGAAGGCTTCTGCTTAAAACCACAGAGGTGCCAAGTATGCAGAGGGGACGCCCTGGGGAACTGCAGAATGATTCATCCAAATTACCTCTCAACGGAAGGCCTTTAGCAGAGTGCCTGTCATCATTATAAAGATTCTAACTGACTTTTTACTTCAGCTGTCTTACGTGAGCCCACGGCACAACTAGAAAAGCTGTTTTCTGTCACCTCTTATTGTAACTCAGTTTATTGTTTTTAGGAGGTGATAAAGTAAAGTAAAGGGAAGATATTGTTACGGAGTTAGAAAACACCGAAAGACCACCCGACTCTACCGTGTTGTAATAAGCCAGTTTTTAATTTAAGCTGCAGCTGTCCTTGGTTCCCGTGGTCGGATTTGGGACTGAGGCACAGCTTAAAAGGAGGAGGGCTTTTAAAGGCAGGTCACGATTACTTCATTTCTGTGGAACTCACAGCTACCTGAGAACTGCCTCACTCTGCCACGTAGGGAGTTTACAGAAACCAAAGCAAGCGGTTAATCAGTTTTACAACAGCTTTACCATTCTGGGGAGGGGGACAAGGACTCAGGGTTACCAGGAGCTTGTCTTTTAGGAGTTAGGAATGGGTTCGTAGCACAAAATGGATTTTTCCTTAGCTTTGCATGCAGTACCTTAACTGGTACTGGTTGGATGAATAAAAGGCATAGTAAAGGAATGTGCTATGAGGTGAACACAATCCTGAAACTCACTTTTCCTTGTAGGAAAGACGTCCAAGAGATCGGAGAAGAGGCAGGAAATGTGGCAGAGGCCATAAAGGAGAAAGACAGAGAGGAACTCGGCCCCGGCTGGGCTTTGAGGGAGGGCAGACTCCATTTTACATCCGAATCCCCAAATACGGATTTAATGAAGGACATAGGTAAGGGTGTTTTTTCTTTTGAAGTACAAATCCCTAATTTCCAACAAGAATTGCATAAATAAATAATTTGGTAGAAACCTTATATTTACTTAGAAGCAAACATGTGATACTGTTCCTCTGAATAATTTCCAGTAAGGAAACTTAACCTAGATTTTATGTGTGTGTGTGTGTGTGTGTGTGTGTGTGTGTGTGTGTGTATAAAATATGTTTATGGTATATTGTAGCTACCATTCTATAATCTGTTACTTTGGGTTAAACTTTTGTGAGTTTATTTGTTTGCGTGAATGAAGTAAATGTTTAGAGAGGTAAATTGTTTTTAGTGGAACAAAGGAAGCACTAACTAGTGTTTTATGTGTTTGTATTGTACTCATAAGTTTATTTTAAACCATCAGAAATGATGAAGGAAAACACAAAACAAAGCTTGTTGATTTGAAGAGGTTACAGGAAGATTACTTGGTGTTTTCTAAGTATTATGTTCCTGTTTTACAGTTTCAGACATCAGTATCAGCCTTTGAGTCTCAGGAGACTGCAGTATCTCATTGATTTAGGTCGAGTTGATCCAACTCAACCTATTGACTTAACCCAGCTTGTCAATGGGAGAGGTGTGACCATCCAACCACTTAAAAGGGATTATGGGGTCCAGCTGGTTGAAGAGGTAACTCTGGATTTGTTTTTTTTGCTTGTTTGTTTTGTTTGGTGTATAGACACTTTGCCATAATAGTCTTTCCTTATCTGTGAGGGACACATACCATGTGGATGCTTCACTGTGGTCATTACCAAACTGTATAAACTGTTTTCTTCTTTTTATATAGACATCTGATAAAGGTTAATTCATAAGTTAGGTATAGTGGGAGGTTAATAATAATTTGCTACAGTTGTTAGTAACCTTAACTTATGACTCTTTATTAAATGGAGAACTTCCATCTCTCTGCTTCAGTACACTATAGTTCCTCTTTGTCGTATCAGAATTGTCACCTTCACTTTTCTTGTACGTTGGGGCCATAATTTAGTGAGATAAGAGAGAAATATACAGTATTGAAATGCTATGGCAGGGTGATGGGTGGGTAGCAGATAGAGTGTAAAAATAATATAGAAAGGTGTAATTCTGTCAGGAAGGGATGGGGTTGAGCAGCACAAGACCTCCTCATGCTCCACAGAACAGTTTACACTCTAAAGTGTCCTAGAGATGCACTGTCCAGCTTGCACAGGGTCTTGGTTTGATTCCCAGCTCTGCAGAGCCAATAACTGAAACCATGGAATGTGAAACTGAGACTGCTCAATCAACCCCTTCTTGGGGGCTGGAGAGATAGATCAGTAGTAAAGAACATTGGCCAATCATCCACAGGACCTGGGTTCAAGTCCCATCATCCATATGGTCGCTCACAACCATCTGTAACTTCAGTCCCAGGAGATCCACCACCATTGATGGCCTTGATGGGGAACTGCATGCACATGATACACAGACAGTCATGCAGACAAAACACACATACACATATAATAAATACAAACATAAAAAATGTAGTTCATGCTAGCTGTGGTTACAGAAAGCTGATGTACATTCAGGCCACAGCTTGTCTTCTGCTTCTGTGGATCTGTACATCTCTCTCCCTCATTGAAAAAAAAATTCCTTAAAATTTTTTTTAGATTGTTTTGTTTTTGCTTTTCAAGGCAGGGTTTCTCTGTGTAGCTCTGGCTATCCTGGAACTCACTCTGTAGACCAGGCTGGCCTCAAACTCACAGAGATCATCAGGCTTTGCCTCCCAAGTGTTGGGATTTTTAAAGGTGTGCGCTACCACTGCCTGGCTAGATTTCTTTATTTTATATGTATGTGTGTTTTGCCTGTATGCATGTGTACCATAAGTATCCCTGGTGTCCCCAGAGTTCAGAAGAGGATGTTAGGTCCCCTGGAACTGGACTTATAGATAGTTGTGAGCCACCATGTGGCTCCCCCAACCCTGGAAGAGCAGCAAGTGCTCTTGACCTCCAAGCCCTCTTTCCAGCCCCCGGAAACATCTTTCTAGAATTATTTTTGTTGTTTGAAGCAGGATAGCTCTGGCAGGCTGTCCTCGAACTCACTGTGTAGACCAGGTTGGCCCCTGCCTTTGTCTCTTCAGTGCTGAGATGACAAGCATGTGCCACTACATCTGTTCACCTACCCCACACTTTTTAGAAAATAGTTTGCATTGCAAGGTGACAAGAGCCTGCCAGTAACTCAAGTGCAGCTTGCGGCCCTGTTCCCACTCTTAGAAGCACACTCTGTGTCTGCCTCTTCCTGCCCAAAGCGTTTTTTCTTTTTATTGTTTTTATATGTGTGTGTGTTTTGACTTCATGTATGTACCATATGTGTTCCTGGTGCCAGCTGAAGCTTTGGATCCCCTAGGACTGGAGTTACAGACACTATGAGCCACCATATGGGTTCTTGTAATAAAATCCTGGCTTTCTGGAACAGCAGCTAGCTCCCTTAACTGCTTAGCCATCTCTCTAGCCTCCCAACTAATTTTTCTTACTATCTGGTGCACAACTGTGCTTCCATTTCATCTTTCTCACTATCACCTGAGCCTTGTAAAGGTAGGTGCTTTATTATAGTTTCAATATTGACAATCTTAGCTCCAAAAGTTACTTAATATTTATGGAAAAAAGGAATGAATTTAATCCCATTTCAACTTCAGTGGAAATTTCTGTTATACTGATTGACCAACAATTCATAAATAGATCAACTACATAGCCAAATAGTAACTTAGTGTCCACTAGAGGGAAGCATATGCCCATGGAAGAACCTTTTCAAGTCCT
This sequence comes from Peromyscus californicus insignis, assembly GCF_007827085.1. Classification (NCBI taxonomy): domain Eukaryota; kingdom Metazoa; phylum Chordata; class Mammalia; order Rodentia; family Cricetidae; genus Peromyscus; species Peromyscus californicus. The sequence continues at coordinate 137,439,616 of NW_026294573.1, forward strand.
TTGAGACTGTGAACCTAAAGATAAGCACTTTCCGGGTCTCATTCATTGTCTGATGTGGTAGATCACGCTTGTGATCCCAGCACTTGAAAGGCTGAGGCTAGAAGATTGCTGTAAGTTTGAGACTACTTTGAGCTACAAAGTGAATTCTAGGTGAGCCTTGGCTGCATTATAAAACCCTGTCTTAAAGAAAAACAAAACAAAACAAACCCTAATAAAACCTGTTAAGTTCATTTGGAAAAGCAATACTGAAGACATGATTGAGCCTCAATATTCTACTATGGATGTGTAAAGAAAAAGACATGTACTTCATAGAAAATTCCATAACCTTGGCAGTATTTAAATTGCATGTCTCAGTATGCTTTAGGTATGTGTATATTATGCTAGCAGACGTTATGCTGAAAATTCTACACTGAGCCAATGATGAATAAATATAGTCACACGGTTATTATAGCTTGTACATCGTTTGCCTTTTCTGAGTTGAGATTTGCAAGTAAATAGTGGATAATAAGATGGCTGTGATTTTAAGCACAGAATTATTTGGGAATATATGTTCTCAAGGAAAATAAAAGAAACCTGATTTGTAGACCTTCCTAAAAATGCAGTTTATAATACTTACAACCCTGGCACTAGCACCAGAGGAGAAGAGTGAGGTGGTGGAGCAGCAGAACCAGAGAAGTAGCAGAGGAAGCTTTTTTCTTTTGTTTTTTGAGACAGGGTTTCTCTGTGTAACAGCTCTGGCTGTCCTAGAACTAACTGTGTAGACCAGGCTGGCCTCAGACTCCTGGAGATCCACCTGACTCTGCCTCCTGAGTGCTGGGATTAAAGGCATGTGCCACCACTGCCTGGCCTCAGAGTAGTAATTGAAAGAAAAAAAAAATCACAAATTAATATGTGAAGTCCCTAGTTTTGAATCGACAGTCTGTTGATTGTAAAAGTGCACACCATTATCAAATATAAAAAGAAACTACATCCTATAGTTGATGGAATATTGAAATATATGAAATGTTCATAACGTGAGTGGGAATTAGTTTAGCCATACTAAAATGGCAAACGCAGTATGTTTTGAAGTTAGACAAATATTAGCATATCCTGAGTGACGGGACTTTAAGAAGCTCATTGCTTCATCTTCTAGTGTTAAACATTCTGGGGGAAAATAGATGCATCCTCCATTTTAGAGAGTATAATAAAGTTGGCAATGAGTACAAAATGGATTCCCCTCCCCCTTTTTTCCCTAAAGACAGCCAACCCCTTCAGTATTGTCAGATACTTTGTTTTCCAGGCTAGTCCAGACCCTTGCCTCCTCTATAACCTCCTGTTGCTTACTTAGGGATAAGGAAGACTTGTTTTTATTTTATTATTAAAATTTTAAAAATGTTTAATATGTATGTGTGTTTTATCTGTGTGTATGTCTATGTACCCCATATGTGTCTAGTGCCTGGGGAGGCCAGAAGAGGGCATCAGCATTGGATCCCCTGGAACTGAAGTTACAGATGGTTCTCAGGCACCATGTGGGTGCTGGTAATCAAACTGTGATCCTCTGGAAGAGCAGCCAGCACTCTTTGATTTGTTTTTAGTCTGTATAATGGAGCATAATGTTGTGGTTAAGAATAGAGATAGGCTGGTAAAATGGCTTTGTGGGTAAAGGCCACTCAGAGCTGGAGACATGTGTTTAATCCCTGGAATCCACATAAAGGTAGAAAGAACCACAAAATTGTCCTCTGACCTCAACATGCATGTCGTATGCTGTGATTACACACACACACACACACACACACACACACACACACACACACACACACACACACACACACACACACACACACACACACACACACACACACTGGAATTTTCCCAGGGGCCTGCCCTGAGAAGATTTCCTCCCAGAATCCTGGGGAAGACGCTTTGTCTGGTGTGGGGTTATCTTAGGGAAAAGAATCTATGTATACCATGCTCTTTTGTCCGTTTATTTTGTCTCTCTAAGACAAAATTCTATCTAAACAGCTTCAGGTTCTGTCCTGACATTCAGTTCCTCTCTATTACTTTTCCTGTCTTCTCATAGTCCTAACTAAGCTCCCATGCTTTTGACCTCATCTTCGTCCTCTGTTCCTTCACCTTCCATCTTTTCTTCCTTACTTCTTACCCCTGACTCTGAGAAACTCTGCCTTTTTCTCTTCTCTCTGGCCATGCGGCTCTATTTACCATCTACCCAAATTGGCTTGTTCCTTCTTGGCTACATGACTCTGCTCCTCTGGAATTCCACTTCAGTCTTTACTGCACCTGGTTATGCAAAAAGCCCTATTGTCCTGAGTCAGTAGCTCTGTGTTGCTACTAGGCCTGAAGGCAAGGGATGGTCTGAGCTTCATTTGCACAAGAAACAAAGCTATGCATCTGCAGCCTCCCTGTCTCCTAGGTCCTGCAGGGGTATTAGTTACCTAGTGGATCAGCAGTAGGTCTGAGAAGCTTAGCTGTTTGCCAATACGGCCTAGTAGTATATGGGCCCATAAGAATTTCATAGCAGAAAATAGCTGATATATATTAGTAAGATAAATAACACCAAATATTCCTTGTTAAATGGCTTCCTCTTGAAGGACACCTTGGTCAGTCAAGGTATAGCTTATTACATACAGCTGAATCTCTATTATATATTCTTGAGAAATTACTTTGAAATATATACTTTGAAAGAATGCAGATAGTGCTGGATATGTAGCTGATTGACAGAAGGGAAGACCTTGAGGTTCCATCCTCAGTATTAGAAAAAGGAAAATTCCAATTCAAAGCCTCTGACTAGAGTCTGGATTAGTATCCTAATTTTGTGTCTTGGATGAATTACTCAGTAGCCCATATGCCTTATTGTCCCCATCTGCATTTGGTATAGTAATAATCCTGGCTAGGATAAAATAGTGTACTACTAATGGAATATGGGGAAATGGATGCTTCTCTCAGTACCTACTAAATGCAGAAAATGGAAATAAGACAATCATTCCTACTTGCAGGACTTGGGAATTGGTGATGCATAATGGACCCCTAAGCGGAGGTAGTTCAGGATAGAATTGCAGGTACTTTGGAGGGGGAAGCACAGCTGAAAACAGACCTTGTGCTGATTTGCCTTCAGCTAAGCTATTTACTAACAGGCCTTGTTTTAACTTACGACAGGGTGCTGATACTTTTCAAGCAAAAGTTAATATTGAGGTACAGTTGGCTTCAGAATTAGCAATTGCTGCAATTGAAAAAAATGGCGGTGTTGTTACTACAGCCTTCTATGACCCAAGAAGTCTGGGTAAGTCTGTTTTGTGGTCAGTTTCTTCTTTATCTTACACTGCCTGTTTGCTTGACAGTTCTCTTTTGAGTGCTTCTGTCATGCTCACAGCTGCTCCTTTAGGTCTCCTTGAGCGCTGCACTCATGTACATGTAACACCACTGACTTAAATGGTACTCATAATTAAAACCAAAAGAAGTCTTAAAATAGATTTTTCAGAGGGGTGTTAGCTCATCTGAAGTGTTTAAAACCTTTCCTCCCTCCTTCTCCCCTCTCCTTTCTGTCTTCCTTTCCTTTTCAAATTATAAACTATTAAAAATGACTTTTTTCAGCCTAGCTTAGATAGCTCAGTAGGCAAGACCCCCTCCCTGCTCTGCAAGTCTTATCTGGGTTTGATCAGGTGGAAGGAGAGAGCCAATTCCTGAAAGTTGTCATCAGATCTCCATGTGCAGCATAGCACATAGGATAATAATAAAAAAATGAAAAAAATTATAAGGAGTTGTCTCCATTTTCTTACTTAAGCCTGTTTAACAAGAAGTTCTTGGAATTCAGTTCTCATCTCAGTAAATTAATAACTTAAGAATGTCCAACATAGTTATTATGTATAGAACCAGTCTTTACTTACATCTCTCTTTTTAAAATTGTTTCTAGAGATTCTGTGCAAGCCTGTTCCGTTCTTTCTGCGGGGACAGCCCATCCCAAAGCGAATGCTCCCACCGGAAGCACTGGTGCCGTATTACACTGATGCCAGAAACCGGGGCTACCTGGCTGACCCTGCCAAGTTTCCTGAAGCAAGACTTGAACTTGCCATGAAGTATGGCTACGTGCTTCCTGATATCACGAAAGATGAACTCTTCAAAATGCTTAGTGCTCGGAAGGATCCAAGGCAGATCTTCTTTGGTCTTGCTCCTGGTTGGGTGGTGAATATGGCAGATAAGAAAATTCTAAAACCTACAGATGAGAATCTCCTTAAGTATTACAGCTCCTGAACTCTCTTCCAGTAAGCAGATGTGTTGAGAACCAGACAGGAGCTGAAGCAAGGCTTCTTGTGGGTCTCCAATCTTCGGGGTTGATAGCAGCCATCAGTGTGGTCAGTTCTGATTTAAATCACAGGCAGCAAAAACTGCATAGAGAAACTGGACCTTTTTGGGTATATGTCTCAAAAATTCAAATGGGGACGGTCTTTAGAAAGGTGGGTTTTAAAAAATTATTTAAAATCATCTTCCCTCTGTTTTTGTTTGTTTTGAGGCAGGGTTTCTCTGTATAGCGCTGGCTGTCCTGGAATTGTAGTGTAGACTAGGCTGGCCTCAAACTCACAGAGATCTGCCTGCCTCTGCCTCCCAAGTGCTAGAATTAAAGGTGTGCGCCACCACTGCCAAGCCTAATTTTAACTACTTTAAAACATCTTTTTACTGTCCATCTTTTTATGGTCTTTTCTTACCTGTTCAGTTAGAATGAAGGGCAAGTGTAGAGGATTGATTAGTAGGCTGGGAGCAGGTGCTAAGGAGCTTTGGTTCTTTTTTACACAGTAGCCCCAGGGAAGCTCTGCTACCCACTGTTAAGATAGTCCCCAACAGGGATGGAGATGTTCAGAATGTGACTGACAGCTGGTGAGTAGTGGAGCTAGAGAAAGAAAGAGCACAAATGAATTAATTTTCACAGCACTGGTAAGTATAGATAATGATCAAACCATTACCATTTTTCTTGAAGATAGTGTTCCAATTGATAAAAATTTATCTCAGACTTCAAGACATTTCAGTTAAATTTAGAAAACTTGTTCAATGATTATATAAGCCATATGGAAATAGGGATTTTGTTTTAGGTGGTGGTTTTTAAAAGACAGGCCTTGATCAAGATCCTGAGCCCTAGCAATTCTCTTGCTTCAGCTTTCCTAGCAGGTGGGACTACTGTGCCCAGCTTAAACTCAGTTACTGCAAAAGATTCAGAAGTGAACAAGCTTTTCAAAGAGAAATTGTGTTCAAATCTTGTAAAAGCTTAATTTACTTTAAGTGATTATAGTTTTTGTTTGTATGAAACAGGGTCTCATGTATCCCATGCTATCCTTGAATTACTGATTCTTTCTTCCCATGTGTTGGGATTACAGCATGAACCACCATGCCTTGTTGAGCAATTAAACATTGATCCTGAATAATTCATTATAGTTATCCCACAGTTAAAATGATCCTTAAAATAAAACCCCAAAACTCATAAATCATGCAGTGTATTTTTTATTGACTTTTATACCTTATGTTTTGCTGACCTGGGCTCTAGTTTATAAAGTGGTACACATGCCTCGAGTGTGTTTCAGTTTTCATTCAGGATTGTGTAGGTTTTTGGTTTTTTTTTTTTTTGGTACAAACTCTAGTAAGAACCAGGAGCTAAGGAGAATCATCCTTAGACCAACTTCGGTGATTGAATTTGGAACTTTTTTTTTCTTTTTGAGACAGGGTTTCTCTGTGTATCCCTGGTTTCCTCGAACTCTCTTTGTAGACCAAGCTGGCCTTGAACTCAAAGATCTGCCTGTCTCTGCCTCGCCAGTGCTTGGATTAGAGGCATGCGCCACCACCACCTGGCTGTAATCAATTCTTAAAACATGTTTGTATTTTTCAGAGACCTGGTTAGTTTTAGCTCTGCTGGTAGGAACTCCAGATCCCACAGCGTGAGTGAAGCAGCGCTGCGCTCACAGGTGAAGTGCTAGGCTGTGTTGCAGTTGGTGTCAGCTGTGCTGGCAGCTGCTCCTTGGTAAACTGCTTTCTGATAGTGAGGTCTAAATAGAGCCAGGAAGCAGCAAGCCAGCTTTTTCTAAGCAAAGTTAGAAGCTTCCACTTAAAACTTCGGTTTGTAGCTGTTGGCCAGACCTTGAATACAGTCCTGTTCTGAAGGGGCTAGATGATGGTCTTGGGTAAAAAGTCCAGTTAAAAGTGATGAGTAAGCAGAGCGATGGTGACCCACACTTTAATCCCAGCAGAGGCAGGCAGATCTCTGTGAGTTTGAGGCCACGCTGGTCTACAGAGTAAGTTCCAGCACAGTCAGGGCTACATGGAGAAACCCTGTCTTGGGGAAAAAAGTGATGAATGCGAAAGTGAACACATTGAATAGCCAACAAGGAGTTTCACATCTTCCCACTGAACTTCAGCTCGGATGAATTGACTTATATCAGACAAACGAGAAGTGGAGAAGTCTTTAATTATGCATCTGGAATGTTGAATTCAATGCTTTACTTTTTGGGGGGTTGGGGTCCTTACTAAGTCCCTTGCTGGCCTAGAACTCTGTAGACAGAACTGGCCTCAAACTGAGATCTGCCTGCCTCTGCCTCCTGAGACTGGGATTAAAGGCGTGCACCACCTCTGCCTGGCAGTACATATCTGCCTTGGAAACATTTTCATTGTAAAACTATGTTATGCTTCCAATATTATGTATTTTAAAAGATACATTTGAGGAGCTGGAGAGGTTGCTCAGAGGTTAAGAGCACAGGCTGTTCTTCCGGAGGTCCTGAATTCAATTCCCAGCAACCACATGGTGGCTCACAACTATCTGTAATGAGATCTGGTGCCCTCTTCTGGCCTGCAGCCATACGTGCAGGCAGAACACTGTATACATAAATAAATCTTTTTAAAAAGAAAATACATTTGAGTAGTCTAAGGGGAAAGAGCTAACAGGACACAATGAAGACTGCAAAGAATGTCCAGGTAAAAAGAAAATGTGTTTTAACTGTCAGTGGTGAGTCCCTATGGGTTAAGAATTGATACATTTTGGGCTAGAGAGAGATCTCAGCTATTCAGGGCCAAGGCTTACAACCAAAACTTCAAGGATTAAGTACATTTTATTGTTTTTAAGTAATGGCTGGAAAAAAAAATTCTTAAAACTCTGTATCAGAACAAAAGTTCTTACTTGTTTTGAACATGATTATAGTATTGAAGTATTTTAGTTTTGTAGCTCAGCTTAGCTTCAAACTTGTCATGTAGTAGAGGGCAACCTTAAACTCCTGCCTCTACCTCCTTACAGCTGGGGTTACAGAAAGTCTGCCTCTGCACCCAGCTATTGAAGGTTTAATAGGACCAAAGGTTCACATTCTGCTACTTTTACACCCCTGTTTCTCAGAGGTCCCAGAACCAGTTCTCTTTAAGTCAAAGGATAGATTGTTGATAATGTTGGGGCTCTTCTTGCCTCAGTTTATTTCATTTATTTTTGGTAGTGGAGGTTGAATCCAGGCCTTGTGTGCTGAGCTCAATTTAATCCCTGAGCTGTCCTCCAGCATACAACATTGTTTTAGATAGGCTCCTGAGCACTTTACTGCTTGGGGATTATGCTGAGCCTTGCTAGCCTTGGGTTGTTTAAAGTGAGGTGCATCCGCAGACAAGTACTTCCCCTTTGTTAAACTGAAGGGCAGTGTCAGTCTAAAGCAACAAGAGGTGTGTGACAGACACCAGTGCTTCACACGCCTGGTGACACTACCCTCCCTCTGCCTCCAGCACCAGCTGTAGCACCTCAGTGAGGGACACAGGTGCTTCCTTGATCCGAGGAGAATTTTGACCTCAGCCTATCTGCATAGAAATGAATTTCCTTGTAAAGACATCCTGTAACAGTATGTGTATGGGGTGTGGGAGTGAAAGATCCTGTTGGGTGTGCTGTAGCCTAGGTCAGTTTCTGCCTTGCCTCGAGCACAACTTTCCTTTGGTGATGCAGTTTACCATTGTAGGTCTCAGACACTGCCTCCACAGGAAAAGTTCTTCGTGGGAAGTGAGAGAGGATGTTAGTCACCTCAAGGAGACCATACTGCAGCCTTCCATCTGAAAACGTGCTTTGAGGGTCCTTGGACTCTCCTCTCCCATCCCGCTAAGCAGAAGGACTAACTGCCCTCTCCACATTCATAGCACTGACAGCCAACATGGGCTTTCTTCATTTGGTTGTCTTTGGTGGCCTACAGGTGGAAGGAAATTGGGATAGAGTGATAAAGGGAAAAATAAAAACAGGAAACAGATGTCTGGTGATGTAGAATGTTTATTTGGAGAAAGGGACTTTTTCACAAACAGCTGTATCCGGGTTGTGATACTGTAACCCCACAACTCATTCTCAGCCAAAAGGGCATGTTCCATGAAATTCGTCTGGTATACTCTAGGCTTTGTGCCATTTAAAGCGGCACAGAAGAGAGGAACAGTAGAAAGTGGTAGCTATAAGAGTTCCTGTCACTTGAGAATCTACTTTAGAAGCAATAAGATTTCAGTTTAGATCTGTCCTTTCCTGGAATGTGTCTTCATCTGTTCTCATATGACTTTTGGTGGCCAAACCCCAAAAACCTTGAGTTAATTTATGTTTTAAAAGTGGTTTTTAGGGCCAGGCATAGTTGTATATGCCTTTAATCCCAGCACCCAAAAGGTGGATCTGAGTTCAAGGCCAGCCTGGTCTACAAAGTGACTGTCTCCAAAAGCCAAAACAAAAACCACAAAACTATTTCTAAGACTGGGGAGACAGCTTGAGTGGGTACTGTATATGTTCAAGCTCTAGCACTTATGTGGACCATATGAACAGTGTACATGGGCATCAGAGGGCGAGTAGATCCCTGCAGGCTCACTGGTGGCCCGTTTAGCCAAATGGAGAGCTCCAGGTTCAGTAATAAGAGACCTTCATCAGAAGTGGGCTAGAGAGTGGGAAGTGTCAAATGGGAGCAGTACTGCTCATTTCACCTTGGTTAGAGAAGAGGACTCTGACCATAAGGGTTGTCTATTGGGAGACCTTGCTGCAAGCAAACCATGGCACAGTATAGCTGTCCTATTCCGTGCCTGGACCTGCAGAGTCATCTGGGTGGAACACAAGTCTAGGGCTTAAAGCAGGACTAGATGTGAGACTTTGCATGTGGTTTATTCTCTGCCTCATTTTGACCATCTGAGAAATGGAATGTAAAATACAAATCGGTTTGTATAAAATACAAATTATCTTAGGGTTTCTACTGATATAATAAACACCATGACCAAAATGGTGTTGGGAAGAAAGGGTTTATTTGGCTTGTACAGCACTGTCATTGAAGGAAGTCAGTACAGGAACTCAAACAGTTGGAACCTGGAGGCAGGAGCTGATGCAGAGGCCATGGAGGGAGGGGTGCTGCTTACTGGCTTGCTCCTCAATGTTTGCTCAGCCTGTTTTCTTATAGAACCCAGGACCACCAGCCCACCACAGTGGGCCAGACCCTCCCCCATCAATCACTAAGAAAATACCCTACAGGCTTGCCCAGCTGGATCTTATGGAGGCATTTTCTTAATTGAAATTCCTTCATGTCAGATGACTATGACAAGTTGACATAAAACCAGACAGAACAATTATGAGAATTGAAAGCAGTCAGTGTTTGTAAAGCATGGAACACATGACTTGCCTTGTCTGCTGAAGTACTGGTGAATTAGTGTGTTCTAGTCCTTATGTAGCTGCTATCCTATGGCTACTACTTCCCTTCCTCTTAAAAGATTTACATATAGACTGTGTTTAGCCTTTTGTAAGTTGTGCTTAAATCTTACTGATGATAAGAACATGCATGACAGACTTTACTACTTTTAGCAGGAGCTAAAAATACATTTAGAAGAGGCAACATAGCAGAGGCAGAACCTGAGGATAAAGTTGAATTTCTGACTTGATCACTGATTTCCTTTGCAAAACCAGAAGGGCCCAAATTATTTTTGAAGAATATTTGTATATATTTGTGTGCTAAAGAAGCATACATCATGAAGAATATTTGGGTATTTGTGTGTGCTGAAGAGGCATACATCATGAAGAATATCTAGTGTTTGTGTATTTGTGTGTGCTGAAGAGCCATACATCATGAAAAATATGTGTTTGTGTATTTGTGTGCTGAAGAGCCATACATCATGAAGAATATCTAGTGTTTGTGTATTTGTGTGTGCTGAAGAGGCATGCATTTGGTGATAAAAGGACAACCTACATGAGGTGGTTCTCTTCTTCCATCACCTGCATTCCAGAGATTGAGCTTAAGTCATCAGTGTTAATATTCTGACCCGCCCCTTGGCATTGCCCTGCGTCCTGACGTAAAAGCCTCATTTTAAGGAAAAACTCCTTCCTCTCTCTTCCACTTATCCTCCTACGAGGTGCACACCCTTAACCCCCTTCTCTCTTCCTCTCTATCTCTCTTTTTCCAATCTTTCTCTTCATCTCTCTATTGTAATAAACTCTCCACATGGATGCAGTGTCTGGGTTGTGAATTACTGGCCACCACTGCTGCCATGCCTACATGGCATGCATCTGCCCAGTCCGCTGCTGTATCTGCCTAGCATGCCAGCATGTTTCCCTGCATTCGTGGATACCCTCAGTGTCCCCCATGCAAATTCATAATAATCAGGCTTGGTGGCAAATGCCTTTACCCAGTGAGCCATCCTGCAGGACGTACTAATTCCTAAAAGCACCATCCCTGTATGAAAAAGATACCACAAGGGAGAGGAAGGCCTTTAAGATAATCAGATTCTAGACACAAAACTGCAGAAGGGAAGAGAAAGGTGCCAGTTGTTTGCGACCTGGGCATTGTGTTTATAAATAGCTGATTTCATTCCCACCAATTTAGAGTCTTCTATCTTAATGTAAGATTTGTAAGGATAAGAGCAGTTTAAATTTCTCATATTTGGCTGTTCATTCTAAGTTTTGTTTAAAGGATGTGCACATGGGAAATCAGGTCTAGATAACACAGTAAAAACAATGCCAACAAATGTGGTCAGGAGGGCTTGCTGTGTGAGGATGAAGACTTGAATTGGAATACTCAGCAACTGTGTGAGAAAGCAGCCATGGCTGCACATGCCTGTAACTAGCACTATGGAGAGTGAATCCAGGAGCGCCTGGGGCTCCAGGGACACCAGCCTAGTGAGAGAGACCTGTCTGGAGGAGATAAGTTTTGGAAAGGTAATGGGGCAAATACCGGTCACCCTCATTTGGTCTCTGTACACATGGAAGTGGGTGCAATCACCCACATATGTGCATAGACATCACACACATACTCCCTATCCAAAATAGCCTTTTAAAAGAATTTAAATTTTATTATTCAGATTTAATTCAAAAGCTTTCACTTTTTATTTAAAAGAAAATTTTGATTTTCAATAATGGAAATTACTTGTTCGGATTTATTTTTATTTTTTAAGCTATGCACATATTAAGAAAAAAAAAAAAAAGAACGTAAAGTGCTCTCTCTCCCCCCTCTCTCCCCTCTATACTATACTACACTATACTAAGATGTATAGTGTTCTGCCTGCATATACCTGCATATATGGCTGCAGGCCAGAAGAGGGCACCAGATCTCAGATGGTTGTGAGCCACCATGTGGTTGCTGGGAATTGAACTCAAGACCTCTGGAAGAGCAGCCAGTGCTCTTAACCACTGAGCCATCTCTCCAGCCTCTGTTCCAGATCTCTTCCTCTCATTTGATCGGTAGGCTTGTGGCTACCTGCCTGGAGTAGCGATTGAGAATCAAATGTTGCCTTTTGCTTGGACAAACTCTGGCAAGGTTCAACAGGAGTTACCTTTGAAATTCTTTCAAATGAAAACTTCAAAAAGAAGTAACTTTCGAGATGCCTTCCAACTCAGTTTCTCCAGGGAAGAGTGGGAGTCTCAGAAGTTGATACCGTTTCAAATAGACAAGACTGCCCCCTGGTGGTCAAATGTGAGCATTCTTCAGGGACTTTCCAGGTTTGATGAATGGTATTAAATATTCATGAGTTTCTACATTCAACAGTCTTCAAGTGCACACACAGAACACAATGCCAGAGATACTGAAATTGGAAGAGCAGTCACATCAGAGGCACAGACACTAGGAGACCCAAATCATTAAAATACAATATGCAGAATCCGAAGTAATTAGCCCTATGCTCTGGTTTGCCTTTATTTTCAAAGGGATTAGAACTTGGGTCTACTAACAAACCGAAGTTCTGTATTAGTAATAGATGGTGACCACAAAACATTAAAGAAAGGCAACCAGATCCCAGGTTGTCGCAACTGGTTTCACAGTGACTTTCCTTGATTTCCCAGAAACTATTGATCCCATTATCTCTATTTTAGAAGTTGATGTTCTTCTTTCCCAAACGAATATTATAGTAACCACCAGCATGTTAAGGCTACACATCTGACAAGCTCCTGCTTCTTGGCATACTATTCATACAGAGTGAAGTCTCAGAGAGTGTATACTCACATGCCAGTGTGGAACACAGGAGCAGAGTGGTCCATAAGCCAGGTTAGCCAGCACCGTTGAGCCCAGCAGGCTTGCCAGCAGGGTGGTGTGAATAGTGAGTGGCACTTCTCTCTTAGGGCTGGTGCTCAGCATACAAGAAGGGACATTTAAACCAATGTGCTAATGGAAGCCTGGGAATTTTTTTTTAATTTAAAGAAAAGATCTTTCTATAAAGTCTAAACTGGACATGAACTTGACCCTCTGTCTCAACCTCTGGAGGGCTGGGATTACAAACATGCCTCACTAAGCCTGGTTGGCATCCACCAACAGATTACACAGCAGATTATACAGGGCTAATGAGATGTCTCAGTGCACAAAAAATGTTTTCCAGTGAATCCTATTGATTTGAGTTCAATTCCTAGAACCCATGTAAAAGGTGGAAGCAGAGACCAACTCACATGTGCCAAGGCACTTCTCCCACACCATGCAGGCACACAATAATACATTTTTAAAAAGTTAAAAGGACTTATTCAGGGAAGAATGATTCAGAATTGCAGAGGGGATACTAATTTTCTGACTACTCAAGTATCCTTGGGAACTGATACAGCTGGAGGTGACCATTGGTACCAACTGGCCTCTGATTTCATTCCTGGATAGTTCAGTGATCTCCCCAGACCAGTAGCCTGGACATTCTTTATGATTTGATCTATGCCAGTCACTAAAAGGCAAAATAGAATCCGAAAATATTACTCTTTAGGCTGTTTGAAAAGTAAGGCAGGAAGCTAGGCATGGTAGCACATACCTTAATCCCAGCATTTGAGAGGCCGAGGCAAGTGGTTCTCTGTAAATTCAAGGTCGGTCTTGTCTACATAGTACATTCCAGGACAGCCAGAGTTAGGTAAGAAGACACTGTCTCAAAAACCAACAAATAAAAGGCAGGGAATGAAGGAGTGAGTAAGTTCTTAGACTCTGAGTAAAAGAGTAGAGGTTAAACATTCAAGGGAGGCAATTGGGCGTTCATAGCTGTTAATCCAACATTCCTGATACACTGAAATCAATCTCATGTAGAAAGGCAGAAAATAAGTTTGACTTATGGATTCCTTTTTTTTTTTTTTTTTTTTTTTTCTTTCAAGACAGGGTTTCTCTGTGTAGCCTTGGCTGTCCTGGAAATAGCTCTGTAGACCAGGCTATCCTAGAACTCACTTTGTAGCCTTGGCTGTCCTGAAACTCCCAGAGCTCCACCTGCCTCTGCCTCCCAAGTGCTGGTACTAAAGGCTAGCACCACTGCCCAGCTGTGAATTACTTTTTAAATATATGGTCCTGGCGCTCAGTTCACAGCCCACAGCCTCACACATGCTAGGGAAAGCTCTACCACTGAAACATACTGTCAAAGAACCTTAATGTATAAGATTATCTTTACATATCGATAAAATTTTCTGACTCTGTAGCCCAGACTCATTGAATTTTGCCATATTCATATTAAATTAAGCCCTCCCAACACAGTGTGGTCATGGGACAGCAGTGCTGGCCTCCTCTGGGATCTTGTTGACATGTTTTTTGGGCACATGGGAACTGTATCTATGTCCTCTAAAGCCTTGGACATTAGAAAACATTGAAATAAGAGGCACACCTGCCACTGTTAAAAGGAACCTGTGGTAAACATGGCTATCCTGCTAAGCAGAAAGCAGAACCAGAGGGTCCAAGACTGAGAGACACTCAAACTCCTGAATAAGAGTCTTACTTTAACAAGATCTCAAAATGATTTCCATACACGTTAACTAAAGATTGCAAAGCTCTGTTAATAGACACCATACCATGCCTTTAATTAAAGTGTATGGAAACAAAGACAAAACAAAGCAACTGCTAACCATGCTAATATTACTGCAGTGTCACATGTGACCACTAGGCGGCAATATTTCCTAAAATTTCATATACTTAGGCTGTTCAGACTCTGCTGTAATTGTTTTTTATTTTTGTTTGTTTTCAGAGACAGGATTTCTCTATGTAATCCTGACTGTCCTGGAATTCACTATGTAGACCAGGCCAGCCTCGAACTCAGACTGCCTCTGCCTCCCGAGTGCTGGGATCAAAGGTGGTGCGCCACCATACTTGGCCTGTAATTGTTTTTTTTATAATTAACCATTTTAAATTGACAAAACATTTTGCTTTTTAAAGAAAGAGAAAAAAGATTAAAAAATGTGACATATAATAAGAAAATTTTGCCTGATACAATATTATGGATGAAAAGGTTTAAAATTTTCTCCATTAAAATAAAAATAATTAAAACAAACAATACAAAACCAACAGTCAGAACCCCTGAAACAACATGCTGCTCTACAAGTCCAGGTAAATATTTGAAAATAATATTGCACTATTTGTATTATAGATTGGGATGAAGATGCAATAAAAAATAAGTAAGTCAAACTGAAAAACACTTGATCTAAGCTGTGTTTGTGTGTGTGACTGATTTCAGGAAGCAAACTCATTAAAGAGATGAAAAATACATCCAGGATGGCGTCATTTTATAATGACATAAATAAACTGCTGAGCCTTCAGCCTATCACACATCATCATCAAAGACATCCAGTCAAGGTCACTGGTAAAAATGAACTTCCTGCTTCTTTCCTTTAGAATAAACAAAGAATCTATAAATTGAGACCTCAGGCCTACAGCTACAGAGAGAGCCAAGCAAGAGCAGCCACAGGACACACGGTGACAGGCATCTCAAGCTTTGCTCCTATGCCTCAGTACTGTCCTGGCCCAGCCCAGAAGATGCCAAGCCCTCTCCCTCGCCATCTCCAGGTTTAGTGGTAGTTTTCTGAGTTTGTGTCAAGCCAAATGTCCTTATTTCTACCAGCCAGTGGGCCTCCTTCAGTCCTCAGGGAGGAACATGGGGTTCCTTTTGCAAGTTCCCTAGGACTGTGGGTGGATGGAACACTCAGAAGGAGAAATGAGAAATCCAGAGAGGGACAGCTCAGCAGGAAGGGGCACGCCCATGTTAAACCTGGCATCAGAGCTCCAGGGGTTGAGAATGGTGACGCTCCCCTGTCCTGTTTCCCGGACTGTGTCTTGCACAACCTTTAAGTACTACTTGACAGTATTTTCAACAATTTAAAAGCCTTACATCTTTTGGCCCAAAGCCAGGTTCTAAGCTACATGTGACACTGTGACACTGGACTCTGGAACAAGTGCCTCTGACTTCTGCATGCCTGCCTCCTAGAACACATGGCAGCTGCACCTGTCTTCAGCTGTCTCTGCAGCCTTGCACTTGCCAAACTGAGATTTCAAAACAGTCCTGAGATCATTCCTTTAGAAGTTCCAAGTTTCTTCTGGTTGTGTTGGTGTCATCTGCAGAAGCAAGATGCCAAAGGGGATGCCACCGTTTGGAAAACGTTGAAATGACTGTTGTGCCTCTAAGGCTTTCCATCTTCAGAAGTCATGGACCTGTGGTAAGCACGGCTACCCTGCCAAGTTCAGGCAAAAGTAGAACTAGAGTGAACTACCAGGACTGGGCTAAAGAGGCACGTAGAAACTATAACAGATTCAGACGTGGATTCCTGGGAGGAACAGCAGCTAACGCTGAGAGGGTGCTGCTGTGCAGGGTCGGCTCATCACCGAGAGGGTGCTGCTGTGCAGCATTAGATCATCACCGAGAGGGTGCTGCTGTGCAGGGTCGGCTCATCACCGAGAGGGTGCTGCTGTGCAGCATTAGATCATCACCGAGAGGGTGCTGCTGTGCAGCATTAGATCATCACCGAGAGGGTGCTGCTGTGCAGGGTTGGCTCATCACCGAGAGGGTGCAGCTGTGCAGCATTAGATCATCACCGAGAGGGTGCTGCTGTGCCCCGTCAACGCATCATGAAGACTTCATTGATTTGCTGTAAACAAATGTTCTGCTTTCAAAAATTAGAAGGAAAAAATAGGAGAAATATCAAACTTCATCAAACATGGATGGAAGGTGAAGGGAAGCACAATGTTTAAGTTAAAAACATCTTATTCGACAAGGTATTCAGCAAAGATGGGACATAAAGTTTTCCATCTGGTAACACCCACACTCAGCAGAGCCATGGAATGGGGAGAGCATGCCCTATTCTTTGTTCTACTTCCTATTCTGTTGGAACCTTTTTCCACCTCCTGCCTGGCTCTCCCAGGGTGAGAAACGTGCTAGTATCAAGATCAGAACTAGAACGCAGTGTTCCAAATCCTATCAGAACACAAAAGAAAACCAGTAGGGCCTCTTCTGGCTCCTAAGTACGGTGTGTAATAACCACACTGACTTGTTAGAGGTGGAGAAAGTGAAGAAAGACAAAGGGTTAGACATTCTCACTGAACCATAAGGAATGTGTCCTGTGTGTGGCAACTCACTGAGGAGGCCTGGGTCAGCTCTGTGTCTCTGGACGTGGACAGCCACCAAGAGGAGATTTCACTGTCAAGAAGGAGCAGATTTTAGGGCTCTTGGGAAGAACTGAAGAAAGGTCACCTGGCATCTCTGCCCGCTCTTCTTGGCCTTCCCGACTTCTAACTTACTTCTGACATCTTTTGTACAGTGATGACATAGTGAACTCACAGACCACCCAGTCCCCAAAACTAAACATCAAAGTCTCAACATTCTAAGATACTCAGTTTATTACAGGCAAAACCAAATAACTGAGCTGGAGAGATGGCTCTGTGGTTAAGAGCAGTTGCTACTCTTCCGGAAGACCTCAGTTCCATTTCCAGCACTCTCATTAGGCAGCTCAGAGGCACTTGTAACTCCATCTCAAGGGAATACGACCCCCACTTCTGCCCTCAGTGGGCACTGGTTAGACATGCACACACATAAAACACGTATTCACACACACACACACACACACACACACACAAATTTTTAAAAAAGGCTGGGAGTGGTAGTGTACGCCTTTAATCCAGCACTAGGGAGGCAGAGGCAGGTGCATTTCCGTGACTTTTTGAGGCCAGCCTGCTCTACAGAGTGAGTTCCAGGACAGCCATAGCTACACAGTGAGACCCTGTCTCAAAAAAAGTTTTTAGAGGAAAATCAAATTACTGACTTTTAATGACTGCTAATATGCCAGGTCTAGTCCTTTGTATGATCTTTAAATGCTCTCAGTCCCACCACAGGCTTCTGGGGCTGTTTGAAGCACCTGCCCATCATTGGCTTTTCCCTGAGGACCATCTTGTAATGAGCCCAGTGGGCAGATGATGCAAGTAATTAGCTGTCTTCCTGTTAACATAGAGGACACTCATAAATATTTGATGCTTCAGGTGAAAAAACTAGAAGACCCTCGAAGGCCACGTGGGCAGGATGCGGCTGTGTTCGAAAAGCTCCACTACAGGTGGAGTCAAGCAAGCAACATCTCAGGCAGAGTCTGCAGAGGCTTCAGGAAAGTCTGGGGGAAATGTACATCTATTTTTGGTTGGGGAAGGCAAGATTTCACTCTGTAACCCAGGCTGGCCTGGAATTGCTATGTAGACCAGGCTGGGTTCAAGCTCACAGAGGCCTGCCTCTGCCTCCTAGGTGCTGGGGTTAATGGCATGTGCCACTTTGTCCAGCATGGGCATGTATTTGAAGATGCTGCCCAGTGGTAGAGATGGCCCAGAGAGCAGCATCCTTGCTGTACAAACCTGAGTGGATGAGGGGTGTGTTGACAGGCAAGCAGGGAGAGATGGACCCTGATTGGAAAAGGATTCTCTCTCTTTGCCTCTTTTTCCCAATCCCATTTCTTCCCATTTCTTCTGTTTTTCTTGCAGTGGAGCCTTGTTATACTGCCAGGCTCACAGGCTCTCTCTCTCTCTCTCTCTCTCTCTCTCTCTCTCTCTCTCTCTCTCTCTCTCTCTCTCTCTCTCCTTGTCTCACTCCATGCTCTGGTTGGACTGGAACTCACTATGTAGACCTGGCTGGCCTCAAACCCACAGAGATCCATCTGCTTCCTGGTGCTGGGAATAAAGGTGTGCATCACCATGGCCAGTCATTAATTTACATCTGAAAATAAGTTTCAACATTCCTAATCTAAAAGTCTGAAATATGATACAATCCAAAAACCTGAAACTTTCTGAATGATGCCATGATATCATCAGTGGAAAATTCCACACTTGAAAAATTGCTTTATACATAATATCATTTAAAATAGTATATAAATATAATTATCTTAAATTTTTGTTTAATATGGATGTGCTTAGACTTTTATTTCCTCACTAGGACCTCTCATTAACTATATGAAGTATCCCCAAATCTGACAACATCCTGAAATTCTGAACACTTTTGGGTCCAAGCTTCTCAGGTAAGGGACACTCGACCTGTTTTCTTCCATCCTGTATCTGTAGAAGTGTAATATATCTATAACTAAATTCAACCTAATAAGACTTTTATTCTGGAGATTCAGACTGGTCATCTTAGCTACTTGAGAAGTTGAGGCAGGAGAAATGAAAACTCAAGGCCAACCTAGGAAACTTCTGAGACTATGTTTCAAAACAAAAAGTAAAAGGATGGCTGGAGAGGGCTGTGTAGTTCAGTGGTAGAGCTCTTGCCTAGCAGGCACAAAGTTATGTTTAATTCCAAGTATCAGTCCCAGAGTATGGAGGCATTTTAATAATATACAAAACAAAAATTTAAAGCAAGAAGTCATTGTCATAGTATCAACTGGCAGTGTCTTCTTCATGTGTTACAGGACATGCCTATAACCTAAAATTGATGATGTGTTATTTGTTTTTATTTACTTAAGACAAGGTCTTACCATGTAGCTCAGCCTGACCTTGAACTCACTGACTAGTCCAGGCTGGTCTATGGCTGCCTTCCTGCCTGCTCTTTTCCAGGATAGAGCTCTGTACATGAGCCTGCATGCCAGGCTCAAGGTGCCCCTAACCTTAGAATCAACAGTGTTTTAGACTTGTCAACATGCAGCGTTTAAAGAGCTGGTTCCACAGTCAGGGAAACACCTATTTAAGGCTGACTAGCTAATAGTCCATGGAGCTCAGATGTAACAAAACAGCGTGGGCCCACTGCCTGGGTCTGAAGGGTCGTGTATGCGCATGTGCTGGGCTTCATACCGTGTGTTGGCTACGTCTTCCGCCCTTGCCTCAGCTTCCCCAGAGCATCTGAGAGACTCAGAACATGCTTCCTCTTCGGTTGCTGTGATCCATTTCTGTTTCGAGGAAGACACTAAGTACTATGAGATGAAGAACACTCACTGAGGCTTTAATACAGTGAGAACGAATGAACTCTGTGGGCTGAGGGAGAGACGCGGGGGGCCCCGATGGGCACTCCTGATAGTGCTGAGGAGATGCTCCTGAGGCTAACGTGTCTTCTGCATGTGCCCTGGTTCCAGTTCCTCAGCCAAGCAGGTGCTGCTGTGAAGACTGAAGGTTTAGGGCATCACGGTACCCAGACGGCTTTATTCACCTTTAATGCATTGAAGTGTTCTTCTGTACTAATCAAGACATTTGGAAGTTTATTGTTATAATTATTTGTTTAATTCACCTTCCCCATTGTGCCAAGTCCACAGGTATTTTTACACTTGGTACTAAGTAAGTGTTCAGACATCATCTTGATTTGCAGTTTTCTCAGCCTGGAGGGTCCTCGAACTATATTCTTATTTTACAAATGATACCGAAGGGTGTGATTCCAGAAAGACCATGGGCCCTGTTTTCCCTCAGCCAGAAAGGGGCTGTCAGCACTGCTGCTCCAGCACTCCACTTATGGTTCCCATTTCCATCTCAAGGCCAGCATCTGTGTGTCATGTGTTCTTCCAAGAGAGAATCTGGAGCCATTTTATCATACCCAGAGGCATAGCTTGTAAGAGTTAATTCACAATCTTTGGTCATAGCTGGATACTGACTGGATGGCTGAGCAATGGATGAATGCATACATTCCAGGAGGGAAGGTGGGTGAAGCCCAGTATCAGCTCAGGAGGTAGGCCCCACCATGCATGGGAGAGGTAAGCTTGTGAGCAAACAAATGTGCCACCAGAGTGCTGCAGTCACTGCTGAGAAGCAAGTATCTCATGTGACTTCTGTGCCCAAACCTGTCTGCCTATGCTTTCTGCCTTCCTTCTTGGAGAGATCTGCCTGGTAGGGCTCCTGAATGGAGGCATCAAAAACCTAGGACTCTCTCAGATACAGTGGTGACTTGGATGTGGAAGGGATCTGGCACTAGATGTAGTACTGGTTGTGCCATCACTGAGCGTGAGGGCTCCAAGCTGGCTTCCCTGCCCTAGGAACAAGCTCCCTTCCATGCAAACAGGGTCATAGGTGTCATAGTGCAGACCAGCAAAATCACACTTCTGGTTTCTCCTCTTGATTGTGTTGAGCGTGACTTTCAGAGGGGCTGATGTAGAAGCTGTGTGTCTGCTTCCATCCTCAGGATGCTTAAGGGCTTCATGCTCACTGCACAACCTTCATCCTACACTTGAAAGTATGAATCAGTGACTGCAGCTGGGACTACAGATACATTTTGGAAAACTTGCTAAGCATGTTTGAGGCTCTGGGTTTGATTCCCTGCACCACCAAAAATATTTTGTCTTTTTAAAAAATTATTTTAAGGTAAGGCTCCCTTTTGGGTTTGTTTTCTTTTCTCTCTCTTCAGTCTCCCCGCTTAGCCAGGCAATCCTTGAACTCACAGCATCTGTCTTGCTCTGGCCTCCTGAATGCTGGCATTACAGGTGTGAGCTACCACCCTTTGCTGCTTCTTTGGTTTGCATAAGGTTAACCCATCCAGAACTCAAATGCAGGTCCAGTTAAAAAAAGAAGACAGTCCTTTACAAGTGGTTTTATTTCTTTCTCTGGATGTTTGGTATCAAGATGACAAGTGGCTGGTAGGTGTGGGATCTGTGTGGGAAGTCTCTGACATGGCCACACTGAGAATGTTTATTGTAAGAAGGGACCTTTTGCCCCGTGAAGTCACCTCCTCCGAGTCACCAGTAGCTTTCTGAGATTCTATCACAGGAAATTCCTGGTGGTCCACAAAAGCAGTTTTTGGAGTACAGCTGCAAGGAAAGAAATAATTGCTGAAAGAGACAGTCTAGGGACCCTGTAAGGGGAGCTGAGCACCTGGGCCCTGGGCAATGCAAACTGGAGAACTCTGAACAGTGTCAAAATGATCCAAGGGACAAAGGTCAATAGAATTCTTATGTAATACACTCTGTCAGCGGGCACAAGAGGGTGTCCCTTCTGTCCTAACTAGATAGTAGAAAACTGCTGATTTTTAAAATTTTTTTCTTGGGGAGATTATGTTTTGATACATGTTTAAAAAAATTATTTAGCCTGGTGTGGTGGTGTATGCCTTTAATCCCAGTACTTGGGAGGCAGAGGCAGATGGATCTCTGTTAGTTTAAGGCTAGTTTGGTCCACAAAGTGAGTTCCAGGACAGCTGAGGCTGGTACACAGAGAAACCCCTGTCCAGAAAAACCAAAAATAAATAAATAAATAAATAAACAAACAAATAAATAAATAATAAAGATAAAAATTATTTTAATTTATGTGTGTTTTGTCTGCTTGTATGCCTGTGTACCTTTTTGCACCATGTATGTGCCTGGTGCCCAAGGAGGCCAGAAGAGGGCAGATGCCCTGGAAGTGGAGTCAACTGTCTGTGAGCTGTCATGCGGAGCTGAGATCTGGGTCCTCAGGAAGAGCAGTCAGTGGTCTTCACTGCTGAACCCTGTCCCCAGCTCCTGGATACAGCTTTTCTGAAGTTGTGAACCTGAACCCGTTACTGTCTCATCTTGTACTCAACATTTATCATCAACACATCAGCTCCAAAGTTTGGATAAGACAATGGCCTGCATAAAATATTAGATCGAGTAACTAACTACCAACCAACCAAGCAATTAGTTAATTAATTTTTTAGGGCTGGGAATAGGTAACCATTCTACAATTGAAGTAGATCCCTCACCTAATGCACCAAATTGTGAATGAATGAAACTGATTCACACAAGTGATTTCAACTGAAAACATTGGCAGGACCCAAATACTTTATAGACAGTTCTGTATCAAGCCTGTTAGCTGGCTGCCCAAGTCTCCTGATGCTCTGGCCTCTGATGTCTTTTCTGGAAAGAAGGAATTTTCCTGAATCTTTACTCCTCCAGACTCAAGATCCTGGAATTGCATGACTTCCCATATCCCTGCCTAGGGAGGAGCAGACCACATCTGCCACACTGTCTGGGGACAGGGTCTGGATGATGTGATGTGTCCTTAAGATGTATCTTCAGGGTATGCTGGGGGCTGGTGGGTGGTGTGTGCATAATCTTTCCCAGGAGTACGTACCTCTCTGGCTGGAATGTGAGAGTGGAAATGAGCAATGCCAGTCTAGAAGATCAGGTCAGGGTGAAGCAGAGGTTGCGCTCTCTATGGTAATGATAACCCATCACTGTAGATTGTGTCTGCCCTTTCTGAAAAATCAGTAACTGTCCTTTCTGGGGGCCCACATGACAAGTCTAGAATTTGCATTAAGTCTTTGAGTGTGTGTGTGTGTGTGTATGTGTGTGTGTGTGTGTGTGTGTGTGTGTGTCCACACACGGGGGGGGGGGGGGGGTTGTTGTGTGTCCATGTATGTGGCAGTTGGGGACAGCCTCAGCTGCTGTTCCTTAAGCACTGTCCACCTTGTTTTTTCAAGACAGGGTGGTTTCTTCACTATTCTGGAAATCACCAAGTGGGCTAGGTTGGCTTGCCAGAGGGCTGCAGGACCTAGCAGCCTCAGCCGCCAACATTTTTACGTGGCCAATGCGTTCAGTAGCTCACTTGACTTGGCTGTAGCAGCTCTCTTCCTCACCAAATTTTGTCAGCCTCCTCTGTCCTGCCCGCAGTGGGCTTCGACTCTTGGTGTTCTGTGTCAATTCTGTGTCGCAAGATTGAATCCAGAAAACTTGGTGCAGTCACATTCCCCCATCCTCTGCATCTGGTCACCTGCCTCATTTCCACGTGAGGTCTGGCCTTGCTGGCTTGTCTCCAGCAAGACTGTGGTCATTCCATTTTGTTCAGGACCCCACTTTCCAAACTCTGGTGTTTCCTTTTAATAATTCCCCACTTACTGACTCCACCGTACCCTGGATTATGTCCCTCTCTCCCTGGATGTGCTGAATGGACCCCAGTTCTCCACTGAGGTCTTTTTCTTCCTGTTGCTACAATATTGACTGAATTCTGTTTTTATTCACCATCTTCTCTAGCTCTAGTTTACTCTGAATCACCCTCAAGGCAAAAATTTCTTTTGATGTCTTAGAAACTCCATAATAAGAGTGCCTTATAGGGCATGGGTGTGTTCTTGGTCTTCTGGGCATTAAGGTGGAAGGTTTGGGGTAAGACAACTTAACCGGGACCAACGCAGTTCTGAAGTCAGGAGAAGTTCAGTCATCTCTGCGGCCTTCTTCTGGCAGCCTGTACTTTGCAGTCACACACTTCCCACCAGCCATAACAATTCGTGGAAATTAATAAATTCATTTATTGGGAGAGGTCATAGTTAAGCAGGAAGATCAGTTCCCAGTTTCCCAACAAGAGCCAGTGGCGATCTTCACAGCATGGAATATTTGTAGCAAACAGAAGTGGTTTGAATTCTTGAGGAGCTCAGCAAGGTTAAGGCAGTTCTCTACTCGAGAAGATTTTAAATGTTCTCATCACAAGGAAACAGGAAATATTTGAGGTAGTAGATAAGTTCACTCTTGCTTATACAGGGATGTTCTTAGCAGTATTCTTTTTAAGATTTATATATTTTTATTTTATGTGTATGAGTGTTTGCCTGCATATATGCATGTGCATGATGTGTGCTCCTGGTGCCCTCAGAAGCCAGAACAAGGTGCTGGTGAGCCACCATGTGGATGCTGGGAACTGAACACCCATCCTCTGCAAGAGCAAGAAATGCTAACTACTGAGTCAATCTCTCCAGCTCTAGAAGCATTATTCTTAATAGCCAAAAAGCAGAAATGGCTCTTATACTCACCAAATCATGAATGATGAGAGAAATACGTCTACAAGTGCAGTGGGGGGCTTGTAAGTAATAGAAAGAGATGAGGTACTATATCTACAACACTAAATCCCTCAATGAGAATATCCCACTGGTGAATACAGCCAGGCCTACAGGCCACACTTATGATTTTCTTCACCTGGACTGTCCAAAACAAGGAAATCTCCAGGGTCAGTGAGTATATTGTGCTTTTGGAAGGATGGATGTGTATAAAAAATACATGTGTATATTTTTATGAGTTTGTATGTGTAGGTGCATGTGTATATGTATGTGTAAATGGGTATGTATGTATATGTATTCATGTATATCTGTATACTGATGTGCATATGTGTGTATGTATGAATGGGTATATGTGTACATGTGTGTGTTTGAGTATATTGTATCTGTGTGAATGTGTAGGTGCATGTGTATGTGTAAATGGGTATGTATGTGTACGTATTCATGTGTATCTGTATACCGATGTTCATATATGATGTGTATGTGTGTGAATGTATATATGTGTGCACATGTGGTGTGTATATGTGTGTGCATGTGTGAATGTGTATATGTGTGCATATGTGTGATGTTTGTGTGAAACTGTTAGGAAAATGATTGATAATAAATTTCTATTTAGAATGATGAGGATATCTTAAACTCAGCTCATGGCAACGCTTGTAACTTGTTTGAATAATACTGAAGTTAAGTCATGCACTTCAAGTGTGTGAGCTCTTTGCTGTGTGAGTAACTGACACATGGGTAGAGAGTGGCAGGATATTAACCACGAACTTTCTAGTCCCTGCTGAGCATGCTGTTTTTCCCCTTTACTGATGCTAGCCCTGCAGTCTGAAGGCAGCTTTATTCAGTTGTGAGAGGAAGTGAGCTGCTTCTCCTTCCCTTTTCTTCTTTGTCTGAGTCTCATAGACAATAATATCCCAAATGACATCCTCAGGCTGGTGTTTTGATTAGGGAGAAAAACAAAGATGATCCAATACATTGAAAAACCTTACACATGCTGCTTTGGCTAAGGTCAACTGAAAGACCATATGTATGTATGTATGTATGTATGTATGTATGTATGTATGTATGTATACATGTATGTATGTATGCATGTATGTATGTAGGATTGATTGTACTCTTCAAGTTTTAAAGATGGTGTTCAATTGCCCAAAGTATCCTTTCTGTTTGTTCTTGAGATAGGACCTCACCATGTTGGCCAGGCTGACTTGGAGTTCTCTGAGTACTGGGGTTAGAGGCCTTCCCTACCATTCCCAGGTTGTGTGAGCTTCCGAGACTGGCTTGTTCACAGCTCATAAATTCTCTTGAGATCCATCCGAGTTGCCACCCTTGTGTCTCAGGAGTTTGTTCCTTTTGAGTGGTGTTGCACAGTGTGACCAAACCAGGGACACCAAACCATTTAGGCCTGAAGTTATACTGGTTGTGTCTAGATTTCTTGTGTTCAGGTTTTCCCATTCTCCCTGAGATTCTCATTCGGCTTCTGCCCCTGGTGCTGAGATTACAGGAGCAGGCCACCACACTCAGCTCACAAAGGATACTTTTTAAGGCGTAAATATTTGCACGCTGCCTAGTTTTTTCCCTTGAACTTATTTAAAGCACACACACATGCAAGCCCTGGAATAAAACATTTCTGACTCTCTTATTTTCATCTTTTCCCAGCTCCACCCCTAGCATTTCTCCTTTGATGCTTCCTGAGTAATGGTCAAGACAGAAGAGGGGAGACTGCTCAGAAACTGTGGAAAGTTGAGATTTTTGTGCTACTCATAAGCTTTCAGGTGATGTGCCCATAAGTGTCAAGGAGGCATGAGGCCTGAGGCTCTTGAGCCAGACACAAAGAACTTCAACAGCATGGCTTGAGTTTTCACATTTTTTCATTCACACCTCTATTTGGTGGGGTAGGCTTTTACCCATTCTGAGAAGGTGTCTACAAATACTAGCAAACATTTATAGCCCCAAACAGTAGGACTGATTTCAGTAAAGCCCAATTCCCCATCCCCAGGCCCATTTCCTCCAGTCCAGATCCCTCATGGAATCTTCTTTCCCACTTTGGGGTTTACCTGAGCACAAGTGGTACATCTAAAGGTGGTGTCTTTAACTAGGCTTTTCAAATTTGAAATATAATACCTGGGTCTAAGAAGTTAAGCAATTTTTATGCCCCCTAACTGGGTGGGTGGGTGGAGGTAAATAACCAGTTGCCTTCCAGACTTGCAGGAAGGTTGGCAGCATCCACCATCTTTGTTTATCAGTGTGGCTAGTTCTTGCTTTGCCCAGTCATTCTCGCCTGGGCTGTATTCTGAGTGGTCCAGTAGAGTGGGCTCTGGCAGGGCTACCAACACCTGGAGAAACCCCACTGATTCTAGCACTACTTTCTTGGTGGCCAAGTCAGCCACTCTGTTGCCTCTGGTTTCCTTTACAATAGATAACCACCCTCTTGGGTAACCAGACAGCTTCCAATAGGGCTAAGATTTCTTCTCTACTTTTTTATTTCTTTTCTTGCAGAGGTTAACAGTTCTCTTTCCCTACCTAGAGCCCCACTGACATGGGCTGTGGCAAAAGCATGTTGGCTGTCAGTGTATGTGGTGATAGCCTTGTCTTTTCCCCAGTGGAGTACTTGAGTAAGAGCTAAAAGCTCAGCTCCTTGAGCTGAAGTCCCTGACTTACAGACTGTGTTCACTTGGTCTTATCTTGGGTCACCACCACTGCTTCTGCATACTCAATCCCATCTTGAACAAAACTGCTCCCACCTGTGAAACGAAAGCTAAAAGGATGTATATATGAATATAAATCAATTTATTAATGGGTGCTATGGGAAAACAGACTCAGGGATACAGGATAAGGCAGATTGCAGAGTCCTTACATTTTGACCAGGAAAGATGGGGATTGGCACATTGCCACTCATGCTGCCTGATTCGGTCTCCACTACCCAAGGGAGAGCAACCTCCTCTCTCTCCTCTTTTAAGTGGTCATGTAGGCAGACAAGAAGCCAGACCCTAAGGCTCATACACCAAAACTGTTGGCGGAACAAATTCCCACAATACCTCCTTTTTTTTAAAAAAATCTAAATAAGAAAGTTCTAAACCTAATAGAAAATTATATACAGTAAGAACAATTATCAAGTATTGTCCAGGAGAAAGAAAGGGTAATAACATAAACAAAAATGAAACTGCAACCAACAATAACAACATCAAGCAAGAAACACATACTAAATGTCCAGGCCAAAGGTAATTGGCAAGTTACAGAGATTACTCCAATAACTGTCCTATCTTGAAGAATCTAAATCTTTTAACTGATATGCTCTTAGCTAAAATACGAGAGAGGATTGTAACTGTATCTATCTAGTCTTCAACCCCATCTAAGACCTGAGAAAGAAAATAATATTACTTGAGTGAGCAGGAAGCAAGAAACTTCTGAAAAATGCAAGAAGTGATAGAGACAGCTGGTGCCTGCTTCTCTGCAACATTGGGGCATCCACTTTTGGCTACAGGTCTAGAGTATCTGACAGACCATTTTCAGAAGCACAAGAATTTGAAAGACTCTTCTACACTGTCTTGGCAAGGTTCAGCAGTTGCATTTTCTTGTGTCCTGCTTGTTGGGATCGGACAGAGTGCTCCCTGTCAGCAGTCAAGGCAAGGGCAGCACTTTGCCTAACAGCCATTTTTTGCCAAGAAGAAGACAAACACAAATCAACAAAATATATTTCCATTTATTTATATCTTTAAAAGTCTTTCCAGTATTTTTTTTTAGATTTTAAAGAACTTCTACTTCTTGGACAACTCTATTCCTGTAGATCTTATTTTTGACATTATGTAATGAAATCCTAATTTTCTTTCCATATTGTTCATTTCTAGTACACAAAAACAGAACTGACATTTTGTGTTGACTTTGTATCCAGCAATTATGCTTAGTTCATGGCAGCCGCAGCCTTTGTGTCATCTTCAGGTTTTCTAATACTAAAAATCCTGTTATTTGTGAACAATAATCATTTTATTTCTTCCTTTGGACACCCCTTTGTCCTTCTTCTTTCATTGAGTAGTGAAAATAGCCTTCCCTCTTTGTTAATGATCTTAGGGAAAAGCTGCCCTTTACAGTAAATAATCTTGTCCCTTTGCTGAAGATTGCTTGATCAAGTTTCGTGGAGTACATGTCATCTGTGGGTCTCCATCTGTGACTCACTCACGCTCAGTGAGAATGTCTCCTCCTGCTTCCAGTGGACTGAATGGTTTTGTTTTTGTTTTGAGACATGTATTCCTGGCTGTCCTGAAACTTAATATGTAGCCCCAGATGACTTTGAACTCACAGAGATTTTCCTGATCCTGTCTCCCAGGGTGCTGGGATTAAAGACATCTGTCACTATGCTGATTGGATTAAGCGTTTTTGACATAAAAAGTTGTTTGAGGGATGGTCTGGATATGGAGCCCAGGCTGACTTCAAAACTGTCATTCTCCTACTTTAGCCCCCCAGGGTCTAGGATTCAAGGTGTGCACCACAACCCACGCACAGTATCGCATGAGCTGGTCATTCATTTTGTCATCTAGTCTGTTAATTTCATAATCAAGCTGATTTTGTAATTAGTTTTGCTAGCATTTTATTGAGAGTTTTTGGATCAAATTCATAAGGGGTATTTACTTAAAGATTTTATTTCTTTGAGAGTACCTTCTGCCTTCTTTATGAGGGTAATGCTGGTCTCATAGAACGGCTTAACTGTATCTTCCTCCTCAGGTTTTCAAAATAATTTCAGAAAGGTTAGTCTTAATTCCTTTAAGTATTTGCTCTAATTCCCCAGTAAGGCTCTTAGATCCTCAGTTCTGCTGGTGGTGGGAGGGTTTGGATTAGTCATCAGTGTCCACCATGGCTGTAGGTACACTAAGGTTTTCTAGCTGTCTATTAGTCAGATCTGGTAGGTTGCATACATTTAGGAACATGTTCATCCCATTCACATTATTTGGTTTTACAACTTTCCACCATAGGTGTCTTTGTGGTTTGTCTATGTATCTCTAAGGGCCTCATCTTCCTGCCTCAGTCTCTCAAGTTCTGAGATTACAAGTGTGCGCTACCATGACTGACATGGAATAGTTCTTGAAGAGAGTAGTGGGTGATATATTCTTAGCAGACATTTCATATCATAACCATTTGTATGTGTCTAGTTAAGTGGTATTAATTATAGGATCCTCATATAAATGGAATCAGCCAATCTGTCATTTTATGACTGACTTATTTCACATTGAGGAACTGTTTGGTTTGGGATACCACTGAAGTGATAATTTGAATGTAATTGGCCCCGATAAGTTCATTCAGAGTGGCACTATTAGGGGGTGTGGCCTTGTTGGAGGAAATGTGTCACTGTGGGGGTGGGCTTCTCCTGTGTTCAAGCTATACCTAGTGTGGACACAGACTCCTGCTGCCTGCAGATCAAGATGTATCTCAGCTCCTCTAGCACCGTGTCTGCCTGCATGTCACCATGTCCCACATGATGATAATGGACTGAACCTCTGAACTGTAAGCTGCCACCCCAATGAAATATTTTTCCTTTAAAAGAGTTGCCGTGGCCATGGTGTCTCTTCAGAGCAATAGAAACTCTAACTAAGACAATCGATAAACCAGATCAATGAGTTACAGAGCTGTTAAGAGGAGAAGAGAGTTCAGGGAGAGGCAGTGTTGTGGGGCAAATCTGTTGCCTTTGATAATAGGGGAGCATCAATGGAGAGGTGGCATGATCAACTTTACTTTTTAATGGGATTCCGCTGATTTTGGCATGGAGAAGGTGAAAGGTGGGGAGCTAAAGTGAGGAAATAGGAACACTCTTGTCAAGAAATGGTGGGACTCTCCTATCTGTTTTAAACATGGAACCAACAGAATTTGCCAGTGGATCAGCTGGTGTGAGAAAGGGGCTTCATTGTTTTACAGTCTATCAGGAGCTTCCTGTGTCATGATGCTTGGGGCAAGTTGTTTCTCAGTAGCACTAGTGTCTAGAGGATTTCCCTCTGATGCCCTGAGCCGTGCTTCCATGTCCTCTTGGTGCTCCACTGTCCACTGTCCTTTGCAGCCATCACTTGTATCTCCAGTGCAGTGGCTCCTTCCTATCCCTGCTTTGTCTTCAGTTTCCCTGCTGACTGTCCTACCCAGGAGGTTGTAGTCTCACTTGCCCTGTTCACTATTGAACACAACACTCTAAGTCTGTAATTCAGCCAGTGTTCAGTCACAACCATTGATTTTTCACTACGCTATCTTCACACACTATAATGGCAATAAGGGTAGTTTCTTATCTCAAATGTAGAGCTTGGGGTCCACTCACAGGGGACTCAT
Organism: Peromyscus californicus insignis; assembly: GCF_007827085.1. Taxonomy (NCBI): domain Eukaryota; kingdom Metazoa; phylum Chordata; class Mammalia; order Rodentia; family Cricetidae; genus Peromyscus; species Peromyscus californicus. The sequence goes on from NW_026294573.1 coordinate 137,470,264, forward strand.
GTATATTGAAAAGTCAAGTGAAAATAGTTCTTAATTTGTAGGATTTGACTTTGAAATGTTCAATGAAGGCTTACTTTATGAGCTTCATGGTCAGCTGACTGGTTTTGGGGAAGTATTGACTTTCAAGGCTCTGGTCGAACCAGTGAACAAGCTCCTTGATGGATTTGAGGTGATGGACAGTGGAACCTAGCTGGAAGAGGCTGATCACTGAGTGCCTGACTCCAAAACGTAGAAACATATATCTTGTCCTGAACCTGTTTCTTGGTCATTCTGCTTTCCAGCTCAACGCAGTGAATGCCTTTGTCCATCACTGTTTCTGCCATGTTCAGCCTCCTCGCAGGCTCAAGCTGTGAGACTCCCGAAACCACAAACCAGAATGAAATGTTTTCCCTTGGAGTTTTTTTCTCTTCTCAAGTATTTTGTCACGGTGACAGATGGCTGACTAACACGAACTATGACTTGCTGGGTCAAAGCTGTGAAGTAGCCAATTCCTTATGAATATTTTGCATTAATTTCTTGTTCATAATAATTCATTAAAATGATATTTGTCTTAATTACTGAGGTCTTTTTTAATGTATAATTTTGGTGACCTGGGAAAGCAGCTGGGCTCCAGGCCCTGACCCTGGAACTGTTGTAGGGCATGTGGGTGATAAGCAAGGTACTCTAGGGTATAGGTTTAGGGTATCATGTTTTCTGATTGGTACATGAAAGACTTTAAAGAGGAAGGTCTTATGGCTTAAAGACTTCAGTTCACCTGAACTGCTGCAACAAAACTACTTAAATTTGGGGGGCTTAAAAGCACAGATTTTCTCACAGTTTAGAAGCTAGAAATCCAAGGTCAAGGAGTTTGCACGGTTTGATTTTGGTGAGTCCTCTGTCCCTGCCTTGAAGGCAGGGTCCTTGGGTCCCCCTGTGGCTATCTTGTATGTATCAAGTGAGAGCGCTAGCATTTTTGCCTCTTGTAAGGATACATTTCTCTCAAATATGGTCTCAATTAACCTTTGTTGACTCCACAAAGCCCTTATCCTTAAATATAGTCATTCTGAGAGGTAGAGTTTCAACATCCAAGTTTTTTTTTTTGACAGACACAATTTAGCCCACAATAGTAGTAGGTCATGCCATCTGATGTGGGAACTTACATGGGAACACGTAAGTTGTTGGAGTTGGGTGGAAAATGGAGATGAGATAAAGCTGAGTTTTGCTTTTCTCTTTCAAATTATTTGTGTCTTCCTGGACTCATCAGCTGTTGCCTCCAGACACCGGCTTCTCCTTCTCTGGAGTCCTTTAATGTCATTAATCTCACATGGAGATAGAGATTGATCTGAGAGGTAGGTAACAACCCTGAGGTAAAAACTTTAGGTGATCGGAGACAATGCTCAGTGACCATCAGGGTACTTTTGGGAAACAAGTGGAAATAGGCATGACATGGGATTCGATGTAGCTCAGTGGTAGAATGTTTGCAACCATGCACAAAACCCTGAATTCCATCTGTAGTGTCACAAAAGAAAGTAGAGAAAGAGAGGGGGGAGGAGAAGGAGGGATGAAAGGAGGGAGGCAGGGAGGGAGGGAAGGAGAGTGGGGGCATTGACACTTGTAGTTAGGTTCATCAAGCTGTGTTCTTGAACTCCATGTGGATGAAGAGCTAGTGAGGGGCATCCATAGAAACTGCTATTCTGCATTCCAGTGGCTGCATACTCTTACCCCACAGATTAGATCTCCAAGCAGACATTGGGCAAAAGTCCCAGGTCCACAGACATCCTTAGGTCAATGTGGAACTTTCCGTAGCTGTCCAGTTGGAGAGAAAAATGCTGAGTCACAGATTCGTTTCCTTCAGATTCCGTGTGGGTCTTATCGAGTTCGTCAGGAAGTGCTAGCACACCCAGCCATTAATAATGATGGTGAAATGAAGTTTCCGAGTAAATCCGGGGTGGAGGTGAGGGTCACCTGCCTGGCTAACCTACACCTCTATCTATCCAGGAAGGAAAGGCACTATCTGGAGTCAGCTTAAGGAGACAGGAATGACCAGCAGGCTGAGAATCCCTCAGCTTCACACGACAGGACAACCCAAGCCTCCTGAAGGTCACTGTTGGGTGGTAGGTGTGGATGTTGGCCTTGGCATATTTTCCCACCCAACTCTAAAATTTCTTAGTAGGCAAAGTAGATTAAAACAAACGAATGAACAAACAAACCAGTACGGTGGTCTTACAGTCTTCTTACAGTCCAGGAGGAAGTGCTTGTCTAGATGAGCACAGAATTATTCTTATCCCATCAACATGGATGACTTGTTTTCACTTCTCTTCACTCTTAGTCCTCTGGCCACCTTTTGAAAAGCAAGAGTTTCATGCATGCGGTTCACTGGTAAATACTAATTTCTCCCAGCATCCTTTCCTCTAACTTCCCTGTCTGCAACCCCCACCCCACCCCCAATGCCCCTTCAGTCAGCTTAACCGTATGGATGAACAGCAAGTGTTTGATGCCTGGAACTGTCTGGAATTTATGATTATCAAGTAATCCCAAGAAAGTCTTCCATTCTGTGTTTTCTACCAGAGGTGGACAGTTCTGACTAAAGCCCTCAATGCATAGACTATTTTAGGCAATGGTCTGTGTTGTTGGACTCCAAAGGTCATGACTTCATCCACATCCCAGATGGAAAACTTCACTTTGGTGACAGAATGTACATTATGTTTCAATTGCCCAAGTTCAGTCAGTCCTTACTGACATAAGGGAAAATTATGCTCAACTATTTTTGGCCCCTTCCCCTTGTAACATTCATAGCTGAGAAATTTTCACAACAAAATTAAGTTTCCAGTATTTAAATCAGGCTATTAATTAACTCAAGGAATCCAGGAAGAACTGCTGTTGAAATCTGTTACTACAAGCACAGGCGTCAGGGCATTGCAGCTTACTAAAGCAACATATGTGGACACGTCATTTATCATGCCAAAAGGCGCCACCTAGTGCAGTAATTACTGTTCACATATGGCTTCTGGAATGTAAACCGAGTTAAAATGAGAAAGTCAGTTCCTTAGGTATGCCAGTCACATTTCAGGTGCTCAGCAGTGCATCCTGTGTGCACGTGGCATGTGGGGCTTCTCTTCGTCCTTGCTTTGTCGTCTTAGAGGGGGCGATGTTGCACGGAGAGGCCCTGTTCACTGTGAACTGCCCCCCATACCTTGTTATTAGCCCTGACATGGCATTTGCATGGATGCAGAGTACAGTCCAGGTTTTCTAAAGAAAGGTTGTGTGAAATAGTATGACTGAACATGTATTTCTAGGCATTCTAGGAATGAATGCTATCCCACTGAACTACACTTTCAGCCCCTCCCTCCCACCTTTTCTTTCTCTTTTAAAACCTGTTTTCTTATGTCAGGGTTTCAACAGGCAGTACAAACTGGCTTGGAACTTTTGGTCCTCTCGCCTTCTTGACTACACGGGTGCTGGCATCACCACGCTTGGCATCTTCAGTGACTCTTTCTAATGGTTTTCTGAGTTAGCCTTATTTCTTTTACTGTAGTCAACAGGGCTAAAAAGTCCCATCCCTAGGGCAGGAAGAGCCCTTCTTCACCCCCTCAGCCTGAGAAGCTCTTCCTGGACCAGATTCTCTTGGCTTCTTGGCATGCCAAACTTCAGCTTCCAGGAGTAAAGCAATGAAACACCTCCAGGAGTCTCACGTGTCTTTTGCCTTCTCTACTCTGTCACATGCCCTGGGTGCCTCTTCTCCCTCACAAACCTGTCCTGGAACCAGGCAGTGAAGATGTATCTCAGGGAACACAGGGGCTTTGAGTAGGTAAAGGACTGGTGCTACTCTTTCATTCTCACTGACTTTGAGAAGTTACTTGACTTCCTTGGTGTAATTTTTTTTTTTGCCCCTTTAATCTGTATAAATAGAGGAAATAGCCTCCATTTTATAGAATTGTTGCAAGAACCAAATGAGCTAATGGGTACCAAATGCTTAGTGCCATGCTAAATAATAAACAATAAACAACAGATGTATTATGCAAGAGATGTCTCAGTCTGGGGGAAATGGTTTCCCACTTCACTTACAAAGCAGTGGAAGGATCAGACACTGTATCTGTTAGATGGGATTAAACAGCTTCAAGCAAATATGCTAGATACCCCTTGTATGTTACAGTAAGTAGATTTGGTCATCAACCTACGCCATCCCAACTTTGTTTTTTTTTTTTGATAACAGAATACAGATTTTGTTTGATATCCAGAGCACTTTCCTGAGGTCTGAAGTATTGGATTGTCATTGGTAAAATCCATAAGGTTAATAGTTCACTTTCCCAGCGTGCCTTATGAAAATGACCAAGTGGCATACTTTTGATTTGTGAGACACAGAGAAAGTTAAGAGGAGACATAGTTCCAAGGAAGCTTTCTTGCCTAGAAAAATGAAAGGAAAGCAAGTGAGACCCTGCCATTCCATCTGGGATTGTTATCTCCATGTGGACTGGTAGCCGTCTATGTCCATGAGGTGACAAGTTCAAGGACCAAGCCATCATAACAAATGACAGAGGATGATGACAAAGAGAATATAGATGCATGATGACATCATGCTGTTACATCAACCAGCCCCAGAAGTACCCAATTTCTAGACTTCTTGATAAGATAATAAATTAATGTTACCATTTACATCAAAAAACTGACATTTTCTGTTATTTACACTGACAGTATTCTAAATAATATGCAGTATAAGTAATCAATGCTTACATATTATCTATGTGTGTCTTATAGTCCCTTTTTAATTCTACCTTCTTGGAGATCTTTCATTCTTGTTTAGTCTCCTAACACCTGATTCAGTATCTTGCACATAGGAAACATTAATACATAGCTTATAAATGAATGAGGAAGTAAAATAATGTGAGGAAAAGGGGTTCTAAGAAGCCTCTACCACAGGCTGATAAGATAGAGGGTTGGTGGTGTGGAAGGGTGTGGAGATAGTTAGGACTTGGCTGGATTATGCCTTCTATTCTATGTAGACACTGCTCCTCATGGGGACACTGATGTAGAAGTCTGGTGCTGCTATTGCCTCTTTCCTCATGCCAAATTCTTGTCTTATCATCTTGGCTTTTGAGCTTATTCAGGGTAAGCAGATTCTAGGGGAGGGAAGCTTATATTCTCTAAGCGAAATGAAAATTTCCAGAGACAGAAAGACCATGTCATTTTTTATAACAGGAGAACCACTTTTCAGAAGGAAATCTAGACTAAGGCCAGAAGGTGGCTTGTAAGGACAGATTAATGCAGGGTTGTAGAGATTGTCCCAATGTCTCAGCCCATAGGCGCATCCCCTGGTTTACAGGGCCATCCCATTCCCAACTGATAGAGACTTCTGCCCTTTCTCTGCTGTCTTCTTGGTACCTATGAGGCTGGCAGTGGCAGTGTGAAGTATTAGGGCTCTAGACAGACTCTTGTCTCACTCTCTGCTGGCAATAATTCTAATGATCTGAAATGGACTCTCAGTCTTCTAGCACTCAATGCTGTGAAGTTCTATGTCTTCTCCAGACCTGAGCGGGATGACTTTTACCTCCCCATGATCTACATTGCAGTTTTTCTTCAGGCCATGGTACAGTTGGCTGAGCAGCCAGGGAGTTATTCTGGAGAGGAAAAGCCATGTGAGAGGACCTTGGCTTTCTATGGAGTGTGAGACAGAACACTTCTACTGTCACGTGGGTCTTCACAGCTGGCAGTGCACAGGCAGCTCTTGTGTCATGGTTCCCAGATGGTGGCTGTCTCCTCTGTGAGGCTAGACAGAGGTTTTCAGGATGACTCACTGGCAGACCCTGACTGATTCCATCTCCACATCAAGGAGTCCTGGCCCTTTCACTCTTTTATGGTCCTCTGCTTGGACTTTTCTCTCCAGAACACCTGTCTGGTGGCTTAGCATAATGCCCCGTGGCCTGCTGGGAAAACCAGGGTGGGTGGTGATGGGAAGAGAACTCCATCCTGTGGCTTGTGTGTGGAGAGGACACAGCACTCTATAGCTCCAAGTGTTGTGAGACCTGTGATGTTGCATTTCAGATTTGAGGAGTGGGAAATGAGTAAGAGAAATTTAAAAAGTGTACCAAGAAGGAATACAAGGAAACAGAGCAAGGCACAGTGGCAAATATCTGTAATCCCAGCACTGTGGAAGGTGAAGCAGGAGGATGGTAAGTTTGAGGCCAGTCTGGGTTACAAACCAAACCAACCAAACAGTAAACCCAAAACCCCTGAACAAAACAGGTCAGCAAGGAGTGCTCAGGGAATAAAAATTGAAACTGAAACAAACGTAGAAGAAACAACCATAAGCCACTCTGAGACCCAGAAATTTTCACTTATAATCTGGGGAAACTGACCTACATCTCCCTGATTGCTGCTTGTGATACAGGCCCTTTGTATTAAGTACCGTTCCATTGGTTGATAAGACTCAGTGAGCAAGGCCGCATACAGCGCTAGAGGGGCACGAGTCCATCATGTCAGGGACGCATGGTAACCAGCAGCAGACATAATGCCAGAGCAGAAGCTGAAGACTCACATTGTGAACCTCAAACACCAAGAAAGGACTGCAATAGAAGTGATGTGAGTCTTTTAAACTCTCAAAGTGTGCCTTAGTGACATACTTCCTTCAACAAGGTCACATCTCCTAAGCCTCCCTAAACAGCACCATCAACTGATGACCAGTTTTTCAAATGCCCTAGACCATGGGGGACACCTTATTCAAGCCTCACACGTTAGGCCAGATTCTGTCACCAAAGCTACATCCCACACCAAGATCATTTTAAAAGATATTATCTATTTATTATTATAATTGTGAGTATGATGCAAATGTCACAGTACACATGAAGAGGTCAGAGGACAACTTTGTGGAACTGGGTCTTATTTTATTTTATTTTTTAGTTTTTCAATACAGTGTTTCTCTGTGTATCCCTGGCTGTCCTAGAACTCACTCTGTAGACCAGGCTGTGCTCAAAAACAGAGATTTGTCTTCCTCTGCCTCTGAAGTGCTGGGATTAAAGGTGTGCACCACCATGCCTGGCTAGAATTGGTCCTTTCCTTCTACCCTTACATGGATTCTAGGGTTGAACTCAGGTGTTAAGTTCACAGGGAAGCGTTTGACCCACTCAGCTACCTCCCTAAGCCCCAGATAGAATTTTGTGTTAGTTTTGGACATAGTGATAACATAGTGGGGTCATTCTTGTCCTTTTCAATGTCAGTTTGTTCAATGCCTCTCACTGTCGTTCTTGTGAAAGTTAAAGCCTTAGCCGTGAGAAGAAGCCTGGAGTTCTGGTGCTGAGCTTTTCAGAGAGAGGGACTCCTCAGGCTAGAAACATATAGTAGGTGAGCCAGGGAAGCTAGGATTGAATTCTTCTTGTACCAGGGCTCCGACAGTTCCAAGCAAGGCTTACTGTGCCCTCAGGCCTATTTTCAAAAACATTCATGCTTCCCTACCTACCAAAATTTGTAATTTTTGTGGCACTTTCTTACCAAGCTTTATGAATTTAAATCACTCTCTAAAATTGCTAAATAGCATTCTATCATGAATGTAAACTATTATAGAAACATTATTAGCTAATGCAGAGTCACATCTTGAGCCCTTTTCCAAGGTCAAACACATTTAACACTGTAACACATTACAATTTAAGAGCTAATATTTATAGAAAACTTATGTGTCAGGTATTTCATAGTGTGTATATAAATATGTGTGTATTTAGTTCTTATATCAGTATGTTAATGATTGAATGATTAATAACTTAGCTGATAGTCAATGAAATTTATACCATATTCAGACACTATGCAGCTGTGTGGTTACAATCTCAACTCTCAATTTATATGTTGAATTTCTTGCCCTTACTACTGACCTTATTTGAAAATAGTGTTGTTATTATGTGGAGTGATTTATAATTCAAAATGACTGGTGTCCTTATAACAGAGGGAAGTTAAACCAGAGAAAGACCTACATGACAAGAAGATGGTGTGAAGCCAGGAGAAGTTAGGAAGCTCCAAGGCAAGGAAAGAGCGAGCCTGGGGAAGATGTTTCCCTCAAGGCCGCAGGAGACTTTGGTCTTGAAATTCTAGCCCACAGAACTGTGAGAGGATACCTTCCTGTCATTTAGTCTTTTCAGCCTCTGGTACTTGCAATGGCAGCCTTAACAAATACACTGTTACGTATTTTCACTCTCACAGTCAAACCCACATGTTGATACTTGGAAAAAGAAAAAAGTTAAAACACCCTTAGAGTGAAGCCATTAACCTAACCCCAAATGTGGAGTATTCAACAAGGAAAGTGATACAACTCTTCTAGCAACACAGTGCTGTGACAGGTGGCCCAAGAGGTGGTGGCCACCCACATCCCATATGCAGATTTAATTTGCATTGTGTTATAGTGAGAAAAGAAAGAAAAGGCTTGAGAATACTAGCTGCCACCACCCTCTTCTGATTCCCGACTGTGAACAAGAACTGTGGACTTTTAACTACTGGAGAACTTGACTACGGATTAAATATGAGATGGTATTAAGGAATCATTAATTTTCCTGGATGTGACACTAGCATAATGGTCACATTAACACAAATACTCTAATTTGACAGCACGGTCCGACGGCACATAGCCTGCCTCTCTGCTGCTTTCGGTCTGTGGCAGGTACAGCACCATGATGGGAAGGTGTCGTCTAGCACAGCTATTTACTTTACGGCAGCTGGGAATCAGAGGGGGGGTGGTGGCGGTTAGCATTCTTGTGCCTTTTCAAGGACACACACTGAGTGGCCTCTTAGAGGTTCCACTTCCTCCAGCTACACTGCAGACTGGGACCAGGCCTTCAAGCAGCAGACCCTGGGATGCACAGGACCACATAGCAGCAAATGTGTTCATTCATGTGTGTTAGTCATACAGTGCCTCTATACAAATTAGCATGTGTACAACTTGAATATATACCATGTTTGCTAATTAAATACTTAAAAATTAAAATTAGTATACTACTGAAACAGTTTGGCAATGCCATGATAAAAAGAAAAACTCTGTGGCATTCTGTTATCACTATTTTATAGACATAAACTGGAACTTTGAAGGTGTTGTAAGTGTCCTCAGTGTGGCTTCAGAGTGTAACTCCACATGAGCATGTTAATAAACTAATTTTCAATGGCAAAATGCTGATCCTCCTTATACCTTCTAAAGCCATCCTCTGAGACACACAGCAATTCTCCCTTCCACACATCTTCAAAATGGAAGCAGAGGTGCAGAGAGACATGGGCACCCTCTGCAAGGCTGGACTAAGATTAGAATTCAGGCTACTTGGCTTGTAGTTAAAGACCAAACAAACCCATCAGGAACAACAGCCAATGTGTATCATATTTAAGAAGGAATTAGGGATCAGCTTCTGCATAGGGGTCCCTTGGCTAATTTACCTCAATGGGCCCCAGATATTCACTGCATAAAGTAGATGACAAGGCCCCGTGTGCTGCGTGTCCTGAGGTCCAGGTAAAGCATTGATTGGGTAAAGAAGTTGGTTAACTGTAAAAAGTGCTATGGCAATGCTGCATGCATGCCCATCTATTTGAGTAGCATCATGTATCACTGGTATGGACAGAAAAATGGAACTAAGTAGATTTCAAAAGAATCTGTTTTGCGGGTGCTGTTGAGATGGCTCAGCTATAAAAGTGATTGCTGCTCTTGCAGAGGACCTAGAGACAACCCAAGTTCAATTCCCAGCACCCACACCAGGCAACTACCAACCACCTCTTCCTCCCACTCCAGGCTATTCAAGACCCTCTTTGGCTACTGTGGGTACCCATGCACATCTCTCTCTCTCTCTCTCTCTCTCTCTCTCTCTCTCTCTCTCTCTCTCTCTCTCTCTCTCTCTCTCTCTCATACACACACACACACACACACGCACACTAAAATTAAATCTTTTTTTTCCTTTTTCTTCCAGATTATCAGATGTACTCTTACAAGATCTTGAGATGAAGTGTGGCACAGGGGATCCACTCAGACTGTTCCTGGGAGACACTTGGCTTTTATGAACTTATTCTTGACATTTGGGTTGTAGATGGAACACTTTCAGCCTACACTTCTCAGAAGCAGCCTGCATTGTCCATTAGGGCTGTCCATCCAGTCCAACTTAACAGTGATAAATCTCACAGCCTCTAAGGGTCCTCACAAAGGTGGGTGTGGTGTGCTGATAGCAGGCATGATTAAGTGCTTTCCTGTGTCAAATATAGCTGTGATATGCTACAAACAGGCATTTGAGCTTCATACAAACTGATCTGGCCACTATCAGCTACTTTGACATTTTATACTAATACTTAAAATAAATCTAGAAACAGGAAAGAAAGTACAGAATTATTGTTTTAAGCAGCTTGTGAGAGCTTATCTTCAAAGTGACAGAGGTTCCATTGTATTTAGAGAAACTGCTCACTTCACTGGCATAAAGGTTAGTGGCCTGGACTGCATGGCTGCACTGAGCCAGTTTCCCACGTGAGCACAGAGAGCCACAGGCAGCAGAGCACTTACTGCCACCCCGGAGCCCTTTCCTCATACTTGTATGAGGACTGTCCCTTGCACCCTAAGGCACCAAACACATTTTCAGAAGCAATTTAGACATTCTCCTTAAAACAAATAAAGCCATCATGATCTTTTTGTTGAAGTCAAGCCATAAGAACTGGAAAGCATTTTCCCTGTTAAGCATGTTGGTCTTTACCTGGTATGTGATATCTTTGCATGTCTGTGTTTCATACAGCTAATACATACATACACACATACATACACACATGCATACATGTAGCTCAAAACAAAATAGTCTGAACTTTCTTTTTGGCATAAGAATTCAAGGGAAAAGTGTCCCTTGAAATGGAAAGGTGAGTGTTAGTTTTTTTAGTTTTTTGTTTATTTATAGTTTTGGGGTAAAGTCTCTCATGAAACCCAGGCTGACTTTAAACTACTTGGCCCAAGGAAGATTACTCCAGTCATGTAGCTGGGGCTGCTGGTGTGTGCCATCCTGTCAAGCTTCGGAGACTTTTCTTCATTTTGTTATCTGCTTGTTATTGCTTATTATACAGCTTAGGTGGCCTCAAACTCTCGGTTCTCCTGCTTCAGCCTCCCTGTATCACCATGCCTGGCCCTAAAAGGTGTTGAAGAGATCATGGAATATGCTAGCCCCTCCAGTAGTTCTCACCTCTGCCAATACACCAGAGTCACTTGGGGGCAACTTTTAGAAAGTACTATTCCTGGAACCCACTACTAAAGTCCAATGCAGTTGTCTGGGTTTTCTGCGTGTGAAGATTGGGACACTGGTGGTATTTGACACACTCGACTGACGTGATTCTGACAGGCAGCAGAGGAGAAACACTGCTTGTCTCTCTGGATCACCAGAGATATGGTGCTTGAGATCAGAAAGCAGAGCCGTGGGACTTGCTGGAGGGGTGGGGAGAAGGCAACCTGGGCTTTCAAGTCCTTCTTCATATCATTCATTAGGATTTATTGGTACCTTTTACTGAAATAAATTTAAGAATGGACTTAATGCTCAAGGTGTCTATATTTGCAATCATGGGTTGGATTTTTTTCTAATTTTATCTCATGATTTAAAGAAGTTTTCTTCTACAATATAATAATATGTTTTTAAATTTTTGATCTCTGGAAACCTCTTTATTTCCTGCTTGCTCCTTTCTTACTCAGCAATTTTGTGCAAATTTGGGCCCATAAAAGACTAGAGGCTGGAGAGATGGCTCGGCAGTTGAGAGCACTGGCTGCTTTTCCAATCAGGGCCAGGTTCAGTTCCCAACACCCCACTGAATCTCACACTCATCTGTAACTCCAGTGCTAGGAAATCTGATGGCCCCTTCTGGCCTCCATGGGCACCAAATGCACACAGGGCGCACAGACACACATGCATGCAAAACACCCACACACATAAAATAAAATAATAAAAAAGGAAAGGCTGGAGGCTCATGCTTATGTTCATTCTGTAGAGATGAAACAGGGGTTAAAAATAATGTAGCAAAGACAGACCAGAGTAGAACTGATGTAACCTGGCCCAGTATCTAGAGAACTCTTTCTGATGCCATTTGTAAGAATGAGAAGTTAGTTACTTTTTCAACTCTAATGGTCTCATTTTTCAGAGAAAATTTTCAAAAAACATTTTCTGTCCAGGATCTAACCCAGGCAATACAAGATTGTAGAAAGCATATGCCCAAGATTTTCTGAGATTGTCCTATTTTAACTATTCTATTTTAATAGTCAAACAAAAAAGTAAATAGAACTCAGAAATGTCAATTTTTTTTCAAGACAGGATTTCTCTGTGTAGCTCTGGCTGTTCTGGAACTCGATCTGTAGATCAGGCTGGCCTCGAACTCACAGAAATCTGCCTGCCTTTGCCTCTCTGAGTGCTGGGGTCAAAGGCGTGTGCTACCACCGCCCAGCAGAAATGTCAATATGTTGGTGTCTGAACAATATTTCTCAGACTGTAAAGATGGTATAAAATCATTGTTAGCCGTGGTTCACCATTGGAGATAATTACGAGGTCACTTCCATGGTACATGTAGAAGCTCTTTAGGGCTCTAAGATGAAGGAAAGGGTCATTGGCCTTTTTGTTTTGTCCCCTCACATGTGAGGAGGAACAGCTCCGGAAAGCTAGGTGATGGCACTCTGCACTCCCCTACCCAAGGTTACTAGTCTCATCAGGGCCGGAGTTAGCCAGCCTTGCTAAGTCACAGGAAAAGCCTAACCAGGATGTCTTTTCAAAAATTAAACAAATAAACAAGCAAGCAAGCAAACAAACAAACAATAACCCAGGCCCTGGATTAAGAGGCTGGGTCTTTTGAACTTTGGGTTTTATTTGCTTAATGGGAGCAGGATGGGTAGAGCAAGCGGCATGGCAAAATGCTGTTGGGAACTGTGCAAATCACAATGCTCACTCCCAGAGATAATGGCTTGGATCACACATTCTGTGTAGCAGGGGCTCAGTTGATTAGTGCACAGTGTGACACTGATCACTTCCTTCAGCATTCTGTGTCTTTCAGACCTACCTACCCACAAACATCCTTGCCATTTTGTTTTTCTATTTTGCTCAAGAACAAATACTGTTAACTTGAGGAGGCTGGAAAGGACATCTACAAAAGAGCTCATGCTCGCCTGTGTATGGCAAAGCCTTTCCCATGGCCCTTCTCCTGCTCCCTTCCCTCTCATACTTTTATAAAGATGATTTACTGAACTGCCAAGTGTGTTACAGTCCCAACTCCGTGTTGCACAAATCCAGCTGCTCACAACACAAGAGGCAATTCAAACAACTGTGACTTGTAGATGCTATGGATTAATAATGAGTCTTCAAGCTCCACTGTTAGCAGTCTGTGACCCTAAGTGAATTTCTAACCGATCTAACCCATATTCTTCATCTAGAAATAGATATAATAATAGCACCTAGTTAACTCAGATGTGTTGAGTGCTGAGGGACTCCTGTGAAGTCCTTGCTCAGATCTTAGTAAGCATTTAGTAAACATTAACTTATTTTGAAAAGATGGCTGGAAATTTTTCTCACAGTCTTAATCTTTTGTGTTAACAGTGGCATTTCCTTTAGAGAGACATTAAACTGAACATTTCCTACTAACTAAATATGACACAAGGAGGAGACAACTCCGTCCAAGTCCAATATTATGTCCTGATGTCACAGTGGTTCTGTGCTTCCCCACCGCCCCACCCCCCCATGTGTTTTGGAGGGCTATTGGGCCACAGAGATGGGTGAGTATAGAGCAGTGCTTACGTTTCCAGGTGTATGTTTTCTCCTAACACTGAACTTTTCTAGTTGCATTGGGCATGATATCTCTGCTCACACATGACTAGGTGCTAATTTAGCTTTTATTATCTCACAGTAGATACCAAAAACATTTACCATATAAAAAGAAAAAAAGTGAGAAAAATCCAGAACTTTTTCCATAAAGATATTTTTCTATTTCCCATCTTAGCTGGTATCCTGCACAGAAACTGGTTGTAAGTTTTGGTTAAAGTGAGAATGATACATGTGTGTTTTAAGGCTAGAGATCAGTGTATTGGGAAGTGCTGGATGGCTGTTTCTAAAGAGCAGACCTGTGAGTTGATGGGATTTACCTAAAGAAGTACTCAAGGTCCTTGCTTGAAAAGAGAAGCCCTGACCTTCAGAGTTTTAAGGTCTTATAACTTGGTAAAAGGTTGAAACCTCTTGTAATTAAACAGGGTGAAAGGAATAGTAAGCTCAGGGCTGAATGGCACAAAAGATTCATAAGTTGAGATAAATTTGGCTGGAGGAGTGGTAGACTGCTTGCTAAGCATTGTGAAAATCCTGGGTCCTATTCTTAGAGTGGGTGGGAAAGATAAATTCACTGAGAGAAAATTTGGCGATAAAGATATTTAGGATCTGATGAGGGGCTCAAAGCCAAAGTGCTTATCAGCAGACTGACGGTCTGAGTTCAAATTATAGGAGCACATGGTGGAAGGAGAGAAGCACCTCTAAGTAAGCTGTCCTCTGAGCTCTGTGCATTTGTGTGTGTGCATGTGTGTGTGTGTGTGCGTGTGTGCATGTGTGTGTATGTGTGCCTGTATGTGTATGAGTGTGTGCATGTGTGTATGTGTGTGTATATGCACATACATGCATGTGCACGTGTATGTGTATATATAGTATCCATATGCACGTATATAAATGTCATTAAAAATAAAAATAACTAAAAATGTATTGAGGATTTATGCTCTATGTATAGCAGAATGTTCCACTTGACGTTTTCTTCTCCTTAATCTACTCACAACAGGAAATGCTAGATGACAGCCAGGCCTGTCCCACTGGGTCACTTCCCACCTCTGGCTTTAGAACACAGGGTCAGACTAGGGTAGGCTTTTATTGAATTACAACATTGTGCTGCCAGCCTCCTGGTTTATAAATCATCCCAGCTTCACTGTCACATGTAATTAGTGTTTCTTCAAGGTGACTATGGCTCATATGACCACTGAACAAACCGGGCTCACCCCAGCCCACATTTCACCAAGTGCCTTTTGGGGGGTCAGTCTCAGGCGGCTCATGAAGGAGACTGAAGGCAGAGTCATGTCACAATTCACAGATGGACTTTGATTAGCTGACCTCTGACAGTGTCGCCACCTGAGGAGCCAGGACAATGCCTAATAAAGTTTACTCCTGCAACCTTCCACTGAGCAGAATATACCCAGATAAGCTGCGGAACATTCTTAACCTGCTTCCCCAGCACCTGCAAGGAAGTCACTGTAAGATTAGAAAAGGTAATTACATCTGATAGAGTGATTGACAGCACATTGTTTAAAGAGAGGGCTTAATCTGCCCTATTGTGAGAAGGTTAATGGAAGCCCAGGCCACTGGTCTCTCACCTCCAGCAGAATGAAATCTGTTTGATTTGAATGTTTAGAGAGCAGTTGACAGCCCACAGTCCCAGCACACACTGGGTATCCCATGTGCTGTCAAGCACCCTCATCTAGCTGAATGCTCAGTTCTCTCTTGCCCCTCTCCCTGCACCTCCCTCCCTAGCATATGCCTTGCTCAGCATTGACTTCACTTTATTAAAATTCTTATTCACTCTCGAGATTGAAAGACCCTTAAGAGACAGGGACTCATTTACTGTGTATTCCCAGAGTCGAGCACAGATTCTGCCTTGAGACTCACTTCCAATGTTTGCTGATTTGACTTGAGTTCAGAGAAACTCTTGGTATGATAGAGGAATCTTTGAGGTCTCAGGGTGAGCTAATGGTAAAAACCCCGAAAGGTTGGAGGAAGAGGGAGTTAACATGGAGGGAGAGAAAATCTCTAGAGGGAAAGAAATGACTGGCTGAAACAGAAGCGATCACCCAGTCCAGACTCTGCTTCACAGTCTTGATGAGGTCACAGGGAAGGATCATGACTCTATATTTCTCTACTGTGTCATGAGGAAAGTGCCATGTGACCTGTGGTCAGAAACAGTAAATGTATTTCTGTTGTTTTCCAGGAATGAGTTTGACACTTTAATGATCAAGATTTGTGACCTAAGGACTTAAAAAAATGCACAACATAGATGTACACATAAAAATAAGACGTATTGTGAAATTCTTAATACATTTCAGAAAAGGCCACAGTCTTGTTATCCAAAATTAGGTTTTGATAGAAAATGTTCATTGTGACTTTCTCCTCAGCAACTTCTCCACTTCCCTTGCTTATGTTCACCTTTTACCTCAGAGCTTGGACTTAATGCGTCCCGTGCTGGGCAGAAGCTCTCAGTGACAAAGACACTGGGGATAGCCCAGTGAGGGCAGAATCACAGGTGACGCAAGTGTGCGGAGCACTGTGTGGAGACAAGTGTGCAGAGACAGGCGGGAAGACGTGCACCCGCCACAGCAGGTCCTGGAAGGCCTACGGCATGCATGCAAGCAATCCATCTCTCCGTAATGTTTAACACAAACACAGATGACTTTCTTTCATAAAGTGCTTTTACCTGTGATCAGTCTCTGTTTCTTAGCAAATCCCAAAGAGATGCACAGGACAACTGAGCGCCAGCTGAAGGACAGAGGAGGGAATGGGATGCCAGGGTAATTTCTCCTTTTTAAGGGACCACATTAAGGGACTCAAGGCATCCTTTCACACCCAGTGTTCCTGTCAGGCAGGTGTTCTCACTGTGGGTCATGAAGAGAGTCACCTACATCAAGATCCTCCACCCCAGAGAGGAGGAAAAGGCAAAGAACACAGGACATTCAGGCAGCCCCAAGAAACATCTTCTCTGCCGACACTGTCAACAGGGACTGTCCAAGCGCTTGGTGACAGCTAGACACAATCACCTGCTTCAGGTAGTAAGTGCCACATCATGGGGAGTATTTCCAGGCGACTCTCTGCTATCCAGTGCCTCCTTGGTTATTTGCAGTAAGCCTCTTACCGTTCTTCTACAGACAGTGCAAATACAAAGATGTCACACGACTCAGAAATCAAGAAGCACAGCTGTAGATGCATGCTTATAGGTTTTGTTATTTTACGCCACAAATTTAAAATCCATTCAGTGGTGCTCGCTGAGCGGCACAGATAATAAAACCTGGAACGATGCAGAGATTAGCACGTCTCCTGCTCAAAGATGACATGCAGAGTCACGAAGCATTAAAAAAAAAAAATCCATGCAATGATTACTATCCATTTCTGGCTTAGCTAAGCAGAACTAACCTCTTACAAGTAATTGAAAATAGCATTAAAGTTCCTTTTAAATGGAGGTTTCACACCATCACAGATCTGTGCAAAACCCTCTGAGTGTCTTCTGTTCATTGTATGTCTTTGTAGCTCCAAAGTGGCTTTGCAGGAAGGCAGCATTCTCCAGGAGGCAGCGTCACAGTCTGTTTTTCCCGTGTCATTTTTCTGTAAGCAGGCTCAGTAGTCTTTATATTTATCAAAATCAGAGCAGGGACAGAGATTTAAATGTCTCCAAACCTGGTCAAGGCATCTGTGGTGTGCGGTGGCAGCCCAGACATGGTGTGTGCGCAGAGCAATCGACAGGAGGATGGCTGAACTCTGAAGGCTGAAAACGAAGGGAGAGGCCTGGAACTCTTACTTGTGTCTGCCACAATGGGGCATTGTTAGGCCTGGGCTCCATCAAACAATGGCCTCGATAGGACATAATACCCATTGAGAAGGACAGCTTTGCACCCTGGCTCTCCAGGCAGTCCAGTTGCCTCTCCACTTGTTCCGTCTGTGCATGCACACGGATGTGTTTGTTTGTTGGACCTGCCTGTCACCCCCCATGACTTCACATCTTTACACTTCTGATGACTCTGGGTGGCTCTGCTTGATGAAGTGCTGCGTTTGTGAGCACAGTCTTAGTTTTTTTTTTACATTCCTTGTTAGTAGGTCACAGTGTTTAAAGTGAAGAGAGCTTCTGTGACTTCTACCTACACAAATGAGCACAGCCTTGTTAATAAGCAACAGATTCATCATCTAAAGCTTCAGTGGTTTGGCCACTCAAAGCACAGCAAAGCTTTTCCTGGCTGTATTAAAATGGGGGTACACTGTGGCCTCGAGGCAGGTCAGCTTCAGTATGCTTGCTTCCCAGTCTCTCCAAGCTTACGATGAGACTCCAGGCCAAACCACTGACTGTGTTAGTTGAGTCTTACTCTTCTTATTGGTTTTTTGTTTGTTTGTTTGTTGTGTTTTTTTTCGAGACAGGGTTTCTCTGTGTAGTTTTGGAGCCTGTCCTGGATCTCGCTCTGTAGACCAAGCTGGCCTTGAACTTACAGAGATCCGCCTGGCTCTGCCTCCTGAGTGCTGAGATTAAAGGCGTGCGCCACCACCGCCCGGCAATATGAATGTTTAATTGTTCCACATGCTTGCCCTCACTTGCTTTTTTTTTTCCCCTTCCAGAGCTGAGGACCGAACCCAGGGCTTTGAGCTTGCTAGGCAAGTGCTCTACCACTGAGCTAAATCCCCAACCCCCTCTTCTTATATCATAGGGGAAATGTACTTATCTTACTGGGGAACACATTGAAGCCTTCTCCAAAGAATTTTTTTTAAACACAAACTTTATTTAAAAATTTATTTATTATGTATATAGCATGGATGACAGCAGTCCAGAAGAGGGCACCAGATCTCATTACAGATGGTTGTGAGCCACCATTTGGTTGCTGGGAATTGAACTCAGGACCTCTGGAAGAGCAGTCAGTGCTTTCAACCTCTGAGCCATCTCTCCAGGCCCTCCAAAGAATTTTATCTACCAGGGAGAAAAGGCTTATTAAAAGCCTCATAGCATAAGCCTGAATCCAGTATCAATATCAAGTATTATAATTTTTACAAGATCATTTATTTTGCAGTTATTTTCTAGGGTGATATGCAAACTATACTGTCAAATAAATAATGTAAAAAAGTATAGAATATATATTTATTCCTTACAGGAACAATGAGAATACATGTGTGTATGTGGATAATGGCCACAAATTGTAGCTGAAGACAAAGACTCATATTTAATAATAACAATAATGAGATTTACAGCTGCTTAAAATTCCTAAGAGTTTTCTTGGAATGTCAACTTATTTTATGACTTTGGATGGTAGCTGATGGAATGCATTTCACCTCACTGTTACAATCCATATTGCTTATGGCATATTCTTAGTGATGACCAAACTGTGAGTCACACTCCGGCCTTTAGGACACCACCAAGGACCCCTGGAATAGACAGTGAGGCCCTAAGATTGGATCACCTTTTCTTCTTCCTGTGAAGTTAGAAAGAGTGAGAAGAAAGCAGAAGTCATTCTATTCCTGAAAATGCCTTCCATGCATGATCTCCAGCAGCCCAAGTATTGGATAGTCATCACTTATGAAAGGGTCAGTTAAGGTATAATTGCTAATTGAAATGCCTATATCATTGAGTGGACTTTTGCTCAGCTGTGGGCTCTACAGACTCGTTCACCCTGTTACAGTGACTGTTGGGCCTAAAACGTGCTTTGTAGGAGCTGCTGTGTCAGGGAGAGTCCCCATCACCGGTGCAGTGAGGGCACGACAGCCTGGGTGGCGGTCAGGGGCTCGCTCTTTCAGTACGTGTATGTTCTCACCCAGCTGTCACAAGCTAGCTCTCTCCATTTTATGGTGAAAAGAGGCACAGGGAAGTCAAGTTTATGCTTGACTACCCTGCTTGTGAATAGCAGAGCCAAGATGGGAATTTCTCTTCTAGAATATCGTAGGTGCTGAAAAGTATTTGCAAAATACATTTTATATATTTTTGGCTCCTAAGTAAATCAGACAGGTGGAATTAAGAATCATACAAATATGTCTTATGTAAAAGAAATTAAAGCTTTCTTTAGTTTCTTTAGCTCTGACTATGTAAAAGGGCATTTTCCAGGAGATGTCCAAGCTCTGGAGTTAAACTTTCCTCATGAATTGAGCTCACCTCTCTCTGTTCTCCCAGGGACTTCCTAAAACCCAAGGTAACCCTGCCTTTCTTCCCTGTTAATAATGGATTCTTCCATTTGTTGCCTTTTATACAAAACCTTAGGAACTTGGGGCTGAAGTGGGCAGAGTACTTGCTGTGCAAATATG
This sequence comes from Peromyscus californicus insignis, assembly GCF_007827085.1. NCBI lineage: Eukaryota > Metazoa > Chordata > Mammalia > Rodentia > Cricetidae > Peromyscus > Peromyscus californicus. The sequence continues at coordinate 137,490,252 of NW_026294573.1, forward strand.
AGAACCTGAGTCTGAAATCTCAGTACCCACATAAAGCCTGGGTGTGTGTTGGACATATGTAGCCTCAGTACTGGTGGAGCAGAAACTGGTAGATCCAGGGAACTTGTGGAAATGCCAAACTTCGTGTTCTGTGAGCTCCCTGCCTACAAAAGTTGGTCAGCAGCTTCTCAGATGCAGAGTATATAGATGTTCTGTGAGTACCCTGCCTATAAAGGTTGGTCAGGAGCTTTTCAGATGTAGGGCATACAGATATTCTGTGAGCTCCCTGTCTACAAAGGTTGGTCAGGAGCTTCTCAGATGCAGGGCGTACAGATACTTTCACATCACTCCCCATCAGACTTGCAAAGAATAACTAAGGTCTGTGAACTTTTTACCTAGAGGGTGAAAAGATCCTGGCTTCACTTGATTGTTGAAAGGTATGTTTGCTTCTCTGTTGCTGTGATAAAACACTGACCAAATAAACTTTGGTGGAGGGTTATTTGGCTCATACTTCCACATCATAGTCCATCATCAATGGAAGCCAAAAGCCAAAGCAGTAACTCAAAGCAGGAACATGGAGACAAGAACTGTAGCAACAACCATGGAGGAGCAGTGCTTACTGGCTCCATTGGGCTTGTTCAGCAACCTTCTTTATACAATCCAGGACCACTTCCCAGGGATGGTACTTCCCACAGTGGTCTGGGCCCTTTCATATCAATCTGTCAATCATCAACCAAGAAAATGGCCCACAGACATGTTCACAGGCCAGTCTGATCAAGGCAATTCTTCTACTGGGGTTCCTTCTTCCTATGTGTGTCAAGTTAACACACAACTAACTAGGACCAAGGCTCAAATCATATCTAGGGAAATGGAGTTGTGCAGACACAAGATCAGACACAGAACACTCAAGTAGTGTGGGCTTGTTGCAAGGAGGAAGGGTGAGATTGTTCTCCTTGGGTAGAAACAAGTGCTCATCACATCAAATAGTAATTAATCTTATCCTACCAGGGTATGGATGGCTCGTATTTACTTATCACTGAAGTCTAAATGTTTACAAATGCACTTGTGAAGCTAAAGTGAAACATTAAATGTTTGACTAATATGAGTAGATTTTTCCCATGCTGTTGCAAGACTACAAAGACTGTTGGTTAACCATACGGGCAACTGCTCTGCTCAAACCATAAACATGAAGGGGCTACTGGAGAATTCTGGAGGGTTCTTCTGAAGATGACTTCTGTGCCTAGAAAGAGTCAAAGCTTAGAATGTAAACTCTCCAAGGTCCTGCCATGGAAGAACCACGATGTTTCGTGGTCTAAGCTGCCTACACTTGGATTTTCTACTTACTGCATCCCCTTAAGACTACAATGCTGCCCGGTGGTGGTGGCCCACACCTTTAATCCCAGCACTAGAAAGCAGAGGCAGAGGAATCTCTATAAGTTTAAGGCCAGGCTGGTATTCAGAGCAAGTTTCAGGACAGCCAAAGCTATACAGAGAAACCTTGTCTCAAAAAATAAACAAACATAAAACCCTCCAAAAAGAACCAACCAAACAAACACACAAAAAGAATACAATGTTGTCACATTGTGTCACAAAAAGTGGGCCCCAACTTCTGTTTTAGACATGTTGTGGTGTAGTTCTAGTTGTTTTTGAGAAGGGCAAGAAAGTAGAGCTATGATTTGGGAAGGAGGCACACACGTGTATAGAAAGGGCCAGATAATTACTCTTTCAGACTTTTTGGGTTATGTGTTTCTCTCTCTCTCTCTGATTTTTTTTTTTTTTTGAGACAGGATATCTCTGTGTAGCCCTGGCTATTCTGGAACTTACTATGTAGTCCAGGCTAGTCTCAAACTCACGGAGATCTGTCTGTCTCTGCCTCCCTGTGCTGGGACTAAAGGTGTGTGCCACCAGGTCTGGCCATGTCTTCTTATGTCTGTTCCACTCTGCCCTTGTTGAAAGTGGCAGTACATAATACAGAGAAATCAGAATGGCTGTACGTACTAAGACTTTATGGGACCTGAATTCATTCTCTCTCTCTCTCTCTCTCTCTCTCTCTCTCTCTCTCTCTCTGTCTCTGTGTGTGTGTGTGTGTGTGTTCACATGTGTCTGTGTATGAGGAGGCCAGAGGTTAGTATTTAATGTTGTTCTTCATTGTTGGTGTTCACTTGCTCTTCATCTTATTTTTTTGAGAGAAAAATCTCTCATTGTACCTGAAGCTCACTGATTTGGCTTCAGTGGCTATCTAGAGAACCCCAAGAATCCTCTTGTTAAGCTCCCAGGTGTTAGAATTGCAGGGGATCACTAATTTTTATGTGGGTGCTGGGGATCAGAACTCAGGTCCTTATGTTTGTGTAGAATGTACTTTACTAGATCTGCCACCTCTCCAGTTTCAGTATGCTGAAATTTTGAGGTCACATAATTTTGAGTTTTCACAGAATTCTTCAGATTGTTTGTTGTGTGATGTTTTGTTTGTGTTCTGACAAATAAAGCTTGCCTGGAGATCAGAGGGTGGAGCTAGCCACTAGTTAACCACAGGTGAGGCGGGTGGTGGCTCATGCCTGTAGCTAGAGTTTTTCTCTCCGAGTCCCACCAAGTCCTGAAAGTCTCGTAGCCCACTTATAAAATAAACATACAGATGCTTATATTATTTAAACTGCTCGGCCATTAGCTCAGGCCTACCGTTGTCTAGATCTTACTCTTATACTCAGCCCATTTCTGTTAATCTATATGTTGCCACATGCTGTGGGATGTTCTGTATGTTAAATGTGTTGCTCTGATTTGTTAATAAATAAAACACTGATTGGCCAGTAGCCAGGCAGGAAGTATAGGTGGGACAAGGAGAGAAGAGAATTTTGGGAAGTGGAAGGCTGAGGCAGAGAGGTGCTGCCAGCTGCCACCATGAGAAGATGTTAAGATACTGGTAAGCCACGAGCCACATGGCAACTTATAGATTAATAAAAATGGGTTAATTTAAGATATAAAAACTAGCTAGAAGCCTGCCACGGCCATACAGTTTATAAGTAATATAAGTCTCTGTGTGTTTACTTGGTTGGGTCTGAGCAGCTGTGGGACTGGCAGGTGAGAGAGATTTGTCCTGACTGTGGGTCAGGCAGGAAAACTCTAGCTACAGCCATGTGTTCCGTGGCTTTACCTGTTGTCTTTACATGATGCTCCCTGGACAGCAGGCTGGCATTCTCCTCTCCACCTTCCTGTTCTCTCAATTCTCTCTGCTAGTCCCGCCTATACTTCCTGCCTGGCCACTGGCCAATTAGTGTTTTATTTATCAATCAATCATCCACAGCACTTCCCCTTTTTCTTTTTTTCAAAAAGGAAGGTTTTGACTTTAACATAGTAAAATTACATATAACAAAACAATTATCAAGCAAGAATTACAGTTACAATATTAAAGAAGATATCCTATCTATCTTATATTTGTGAGTCTAAGGTTTTATATCTAACTTATCTTTTATCATAACTGAGGAAATTATAACTCTAGTCTTCAACTACATCAAAGACCTCAGAAGGATATAATATTACCTGAGAAATGGGAGAAGGACACAAGCAACTTTCAAGAGTCTTGCAAGAGTAGACAGAGACAGCTGGCAGCCTGGACAGTCATCCAAAGTTCCTCTGTAAAGTTGGGGCATCTGTCTTCAGCCCACAAGCCTAGAGTCTCTCAGTCATTTCTCTCTGTGTCTTGTAGAATGTCTGGCAGTTTCCTCTGTGAAACAGGAACCTGAAGGACCATTTTGCCAAGCAAAGTTCAATGGTCACCTTCCTATGGGTCCTGCATGTCTAGTCCATACATTTTTTCAAGCAGTCCAGGCAAGAACAGTTCCTTGCCCAAATGGCTATTTTTGTCAAGAAGAAGATAAACTCCATATGGAGTGTCTTCAATGCTCATCCTCCTCTCTGCAGTAAATTGGTGCTGACAGGAGCAGACATGTCTCACTGTCCAGGAAGTCTAAATTTTTTTAAATATTTTAAATGCCATATTCTGTAGGTCTTTGAAGTATTTGAAGATTTCCTATCTAATTGAATTATATCTATGTATACCTAGAAAACTTAACATGACTACAAGTATGATTATCATAGATGACTAATTATTAATCTATTTCTTAATTATCCATTACAATTTTAAATGAGCTGTACAAACATAGTACCTTAAATAAGAGTAGAAATATACATACAGTATAACAAAATTAACTTCAAATTTGTATCAATAAACTAAAATCTATAGCAACGTAAAACATTTCTAAACAAGTTGCATATCCCTTTTATTCTTTAGAAAGACATTGCATTTATAATCAACCTGGTTTAAATAAAAATATTGGTTTTTCTCTGTCCCACACCAGAGGGCTCTTTTGATATGGGACACAAGAATCTCTTAACATGCCTCTGATCCCAGCACTTGGGAGGTGCATGCCTTTAATACCAGCACAATTGGGAGGTGGAGACAGGATCTCAGGCCCCATTTGGTCTGAGGATTTGTAGAGGTAAGAAGTCTTTAGTGGCTGTTGCTCTGCTTCTCTGTCTTTCAGGTTATTAACCTGATATTTGACTCCTGGTTTTTATTGATAAGACTAAATAGATTCACACTTCAATTATTTTTAATCATCTATGAAAGAATGAGTCTTAGCTTGTGGACCATCCAACAGTCAGCAGGTGACTGAGCTGGTCTGTGGGCTTCAGTTTTCAAGGTCTGGTCTACTGTGCAGAATAACCAGGTTTGCAGTATTGTAATATTCTGGGTTTGGAGGAACATGTTGGCCTGAACAAGGGTAATATATAGTGCCTAGACAGAGAGGACTGACTGAGGATATGGCTTCTTGCCAGAGTTGACAGGATTTGGAGGATGCTGAAAAGGGTCCTGTTGAGGAACATTCTCTTTTGAAACAGTGGATAGAAAATAAAGAAACAGAAATAAGAAGAAATTCATGATGGTGTGGGAGGAGGAAAATAAGTTTGGATTTGGGATTGTTAAATCTGATATATTGCCAAGATATTCATGCCACGATGCTTAGACAGCAAGAAATAGAACAGACACTGAAACATGGCTTGAGGTAAGACCTGGAAGGAGGGCTGGTGCTTCACCACAACTGTGGTCCTAGCTGCTTAGGCTAAGTAAGAGGAGGACTGCTTCAGCCCAGTAGCTTAAGCAATATGGTGGAAATCCCATATGAATAATAATAATAATAAACCCCAAACTAAAAACCAAAACACCCAAACCCCAAAACTTTGGAGTTTTGGAGAGAGAAAATAAATCTAAAGATAAGGCTCTGAGAATCACATTGTATCACGTATAAAAGCCAGAAATTACAGTAATGTCTGAGACATTTAATGTCTCCTCTAAAGAACAATGAGGAAGTTATGATACATCATCAAGTATGAGGCATAAAATCAAGCACAGCTAGCTTTAGTTTTCAACCCAATGACACTCTTAAAAAAAAATATTTCAAAAACACCCTCCATACAAATGCTGGTGAATGACAGTGGGGTTGTGCCCAAGCATCATACCTGCCTCCTGGACCAGACTTCTGATTGCTTCACCTTCTGGTTGTGCAGCTCACTGGAAACCCAGTGTAATTCTGCCATGCAGTCCTAGAGGGATAACTATATAGTTATTGCATGGTGGCTCATGCCTGTCATTCCAGCCCTTGGGAGACTGAGGCACGTGTATTTTGAGTTCAAGGCTGGCTTGGGCCATATAATGAGACCATGTCTCAAAAAACAAGACATAAAATAAAACAATTAAAAATTTAAAGTACCATTTTTGTAGAACATGGACTGCTTTTCTATGACTGTAAAATTGAAAAGATTTAAGTTGAAGCATAAATCAGAGGCCATTTGTTCGTAGAAAAATAGGTATTTGGCAATACAAGTGTTAAATACATAGATTCTGTAGCCAAAAAGTATGAAATATATCAAAGATGGGTGTTCTCCATCTATCATGCCACTATCATTGTAGATGTCATCACCCTAGGTCAGTGGTTCTCAAACTGTGGGTCATGACCCCCTTGGCAAACCTTTATCTCCAAAAATATTTACATTATGGTTCACAACAGTAGAAAAATTACAGTTATGAAGTAGCAATGAAAATCGTTTTATGGTTGGGGGTCACCACACCATGATGAATTGTATTAAAGGGTCACAGCATTAGGAAGGTTGAGAACCACTGCCCTAGATAATGCTATTTTGAGAACTTACCCTGAGTCAGAGGCTAGTCTCAGCTGTCTGGATGTTTTTACATCTTTTCTGTGAGTCACCCTAGGAGGGGACAGTGTCCACATGCTCACTGTTGAAGATGAGGCTGCTGATGCCCAGTAAATGGAAGGTGCTGTCCCATTGGAGGCGCTGTACTGACTCAGGCATCTCCCATTAGCCTACCACCCAGTCCTGACAACCTCCTGTCATACAAACCAAAGGCATAAGTGACGTGAACATGTAATTCTGGAAAATGAAAAGCAAATTTTAGTAGGAATAAGGAATAAGTGAAACAAACTCCAGTTGTTCCGAGAGACCAACTTATCTCCTAATGAGCTGAGACAGCAGCAACAATCGGTGGAGGGACACTGGAGACAAAGGATGTGTGTGGAAAAATTCTATTGTCTCTAAAAGCAGAAATAATAACCAATAAACAGTGCAATTAAGTTTAAATGTACAATTAAAAACAAGGTAAGGGGAAAGAATAGAAAGTGTAGGCATCTGGCAATTTGAAACTTACCTGAATTATTTCCTGGTTAATTAAGTTTCCAATTTTTAAAATCTGATTTATCAAAACTTGTAAATGAAGTAGGGCATGGTGGCTCATGCCTTTTGGAGACAGAGGCAGGCACATCTCTGAGTTCAACCACTCTGGTCTACAGAGCGAGTTTCAGGACAGCCAGGACTACACAGGGAAACCCTGTCTTCAAAAAATAAACAAAAAACAAAAAACAAAGCAAAACAAAAGTAAATGGACAGTATATGCTTTACATACTAACATCTAGACACAGTAGGTTGAGAGGAATGGTTTTGCTGTTAAATTCAATGGTATGTATGTGTTTGTGTGTCCATGTCCCAACCTCTCTGTTCTTTTAAGGGTACCATTCGTGTTAGATTTGGACCCATTCCAATCCCACATGACTTCATCTTAACTTGATTATATCTGTAGAGAATCTATTCCTAAAACACAGCCTTGCTTATCAACTCTGTGTAGATTTAAAACTGTTTGCCCATTTTTCAGGAATGTGATGGTTTTAACATTTTCCTCACACGGATGAGAACAGTTATTTTAAGCAAGATGTGGACTGGGGGTGTCTCCTTCCTGTTTTCCTGCATTTCCTGGTAACCTCCCTGTGTTCCCCTTCCTCAGGTCTCAGCCTCTCTTCGCCTGGACATGTCAGTCTTCTAGCAGAGCCAATGAGTGCAGGGTAGGTGGAGTTCCAGCCTGTGAATGAAGGAGGGGCCTGCAAGCTTATCAAAACTGCTCCTGGTTGAAACTTAGGGTGTGGCTGGAAGCTTGCGTTCACCCTTGTTTCACTTCCCCCCAAAACTGCCCAGTGCCCTGTAGTGGTCGGGTAGGGGTGGAGGTTAAGTGAGAAGAACCAGACATGTGTTTATGTTGGGGATGAGTGTGTGCTATGGACTGACTGGTGGCTTTATGGCTGGAAAGGATAAATATGTAATGTTTTCCTTCTATCTTGGGGAGTAAGGATCTGAAAAAGGTTTTAAAAACCACAAGGTGGAGAGTGGGGAAGGGACCAGGAAGACAGAGTGGTCAATAAGTGTTTGCCTCACGAGGATGGGGCCCTGGGTTTGGGTCCCCAACATTAAAGTACAAAGCTGCGCAAAGCAGCCCGCAAATGTAATTCCACTGCTGGGAAGGTAGAATCAGGAGAGTCCTGAGGCTTGCTGGTCAACCTGGCAAGCTGAATCAGCGGCCTCTAAGTTCAGTGAGAAATCCTGTCTCAAAAAGTAGGCTGGATGTGTGATCAAGAACGACACCTGACACGACTTCCGGTCTCCATACGCACACTTGTGCACCTGAGCATAGATACACACAAACACAGGGGAAGAACCTCAGTGGTGGAGCATGTGTGAGGCTCTGGGTTTAATCTCAGCACAACAATCAAACAATAAACACCACCACCACCAACAACAAATTCACTCAGATGGACATTACTGGTCAGATGAACACATTGGGCCATAAGACACTAAGAGACACACATATTGCTGGAGGAGCCAGTAGAATCAGAGCCACAGCAAACCTTGACTCCACCTCCCAGTGACTAGGGTACTGCATACAAACTATCAGAGTGTAGCTTTTTGTTTTGTTTTGGTTTTTTTTGTTGTTGTTTTTGGTTTTTCGAGACAGGATTTCTTTATATAGCTTTGGCTGTCCTGGGTGCTAGGATTAAAGTCACCACCACCCTGCCAGAGAATAGCTTTTATTAAGAAGTGAGAACAGCCTTTAATGAAGAAGTGAGAGAAGGGGAACAGGCCAGGCTGGGAGCATGGTAGTGACAATAGACATGCATTAGTACCTGGACTTTTAGTGCCTTCCTGAGGAGGCTGCTAGGAGCAGGTTGGGTATCCCCTCCTGTGAGATGCAGAGGTGGGTGTGCTCCCTCCTGATTTATGGGATGGAGCAGAAAGTGAACAAAGACATCCAGGACACGTCACAATACTTTAGAAAAGTACTTTGAGTGTGAGTTGCCTCCAGGTTCACACTGTTCTCCATGTTTGGTTCTTTTTGAACTACCACTAGCCCCTGGGTTTGCTTGTGCCATGGTATCAGGCCTTGACACACTTAGACTAATATGCTCGTCTACGTCTCTAACCCTAGATAACCCAAGTAAGAGCACACCAATTGGTTATCCAATGCCAAATAGTCAGCCCTGAAAAGACATACACATAAGTAACATTATACAGACTGAGCAGGTTGTATTTATATATTTATGAATATATATGCACATACATATAAAAATGTAACAACAACTAAAGAAAAAGTGGCTATGAATTTGAAAGAGAGCAAGGGTCATGTGGAAGAGGAAATGATAGAACTATACTATAATCTCAAAAATAAAAAAAAATCATTTAATAAAAAAGGAAAACTCCTGGGTTGCAAACCAGGCATGTTCTGTCATGCACGTAGTATTGTAAGTCTTCTCTTAGGAGGCTGAGGCAAATTATTAGTTCTAGGCCAGCCTAGGCTCCATACAGAGACTCTGTTTGGGGAAAAGAAGTTGAGCTGGAAGTTGGCATTGATTTCTGCCATGGAAATATTTACATTCATTTAGGATACTAAGTTAATAGATAATAGTAACTTTTTGTTTCTTTCAAATGTAACACTACTGCAGTGCCTGTATTGTAGGTCACTTTTGAGCTGTGTCACAGTTTAGTGATGTAAATCAACTGGGCCAGTGAATCACTTTTTAGTTTTCCTTTTTTTTTTTAAAGTAAAAGCTGGAGAAAGGAGCCAGCTAAGTTCAAGGCTGTTTAGATTGTATCATTTTCTGGAAACCATCTTAATTGTTTGGGGTAAGAAGTTGAAGGTTTATTTTTATGTCACTCTGTTTTTAGCTGCAGACCAGCTCTAGGGCTTGTGGTGGAAGCCCCTTTGTGTGACACATCCCCTGCTTCATTTGTCCCTGGAGCATAGCATGTGCCAAATCATCACTTGTCCTAGGCGAGCTGGCTTTCCAGAGAGAGGAAACATCTTGATAACTCACTGAGATGCTGTATATCAGAGAGAGAGTGTCGTAGCTGCTCAACACCTCACCAGGGCATCCTTAGGGGTAAGGGTCTTCCAGCTTGCCTGGCCAGGGCTGTTGCTCATCACATCTTATTACACAACTGTGCCATTCGGCTGCCATTTTCTCAGACACTTACGTAGTGATATTTGCCAACGACGTCAATTCTTTTCCTGTCTGACCTCGAAGATTACAGTGACTCAATGTTGGCTAGTCAACCTTAAAGATTAAATCGAGGACATTGGCTTAATGATTTTAGCAGTGAGTGTAAAGGATTTTCCAAGTATGAGAATCAAGATATAAAATAGAATTGAGAATTTTGTTTAATCTTAAAGAGAAAGTAGCACAGCTGAAAACAATCCTTAGGATTGTATTTTCCTTCCTTTCCTCCTTCCTTCCTTTTGACAAAGCCTTGCTATGTAACTCTTGCTGGTTTAGAACTAACTATGTAAACCAGGTTGACATTGAACTTGTGAGGATTCTCTTGTCTCTGCCTCTGAGGGCAGAGATTATAGGCATGTGCCAACAAGCCCAGTGTGAAGATAGTATTTATTTAAAAAGTAAGTTTCAATTTCAAGCACATGCCTGCAATCCCAGCTCTTGGGTGGCAAAGGCAAGAGGATCACACGTTCAAGGCCACACTTGCTCCATGAGAGTTTTGTCTGAAAAAGAAAGAGTAAACTGGTGTGCTGGCATACTCCTTTAGTCTCAGGAGTCAGAGGCAAGCAGAACTCTGAGTTTAAGGCCAGCCTGACCTACATAGCATACTTTTGGCCAGGCAAGGCTACACAGTAAGAGCCTGTCAAAGGAGGAATGGTGGAGAAGGAGAGGAGGGAGATTTATATAGAAATTTCTCTAAGGAAGAATTAAAAAAGCCAACAAAAAATGGAAAAATATTTGATATAATTAATGAGAGAAATGTAAAAAGCCATAATAAAATATCACCTCCAAATCATTTGAGTGGCCAGTACCCCAAACCAACCAACCAAACAGATCTGGAAATAGGAAACTTTGACTGTGGATCCTAACATGGTGCAGTAGGATGGTCAAATTGCTAAAAATGGAACTGCTGGAAGATACTGTTCACTAACCAATTACACTCTACACAGTTGAACTCTGTCTGGGGAGGTATTTTACCCATGTTTACAGCAGACTACTTACAACATGTCTACAGTAGATGAATGGAAAAACAAAATGTGGTGCACACATAGAAGGAAGGACATTTGGATGAGATGTGAGGACAGAACCTGAGTGGAACAAGTATGCACAAGAAGATAAACAGCAATGATTTCACCTATATCTAATTGTCAAATCCCTAAAGACAGAAAACAAAATGGTGGACACCAGGAGCTGGGGGCCTGGGAACAGAAGTGAGGATGGAGAAAGTACAGAATTTCAGTTTGCAAGATGAAGTTTAGATGTGAATAGTGCAGTTGTCGTGTGATAATCTGGACATACTTCACATTTCTGAGCTTCACACTTAATAACTATGGAGATGGCACAAAACAACCCCAAAGCATCATTTGTCCTCACAGCACTTCCTCTGCTCACTTCTAGAACTCTTTGTTGAAAATCACCACACTGCTTTAATGACATGAGCAGAAAGAACTCAGTCACAGACTGTGTCAGACTCAGTCCCCACAAGAGCATTGCAGTGACTGGAGTGATGCTGCTCCTTCTCCCTGGAGTCTGTACAGAGGTCAGCTCTCCGCTGGCCAGCCCTTCTTGAGGTTTACTTTCTGCTGGAGGGAACTACCTTACCTAAGGCTACACCCTACACAGACTAAGACTACATAGGGTACAAAGGTACAGTTGTCTTGCCTTTGTGTAGGACAACATAGAGGACCCTCCAGCTTCAGAGTTTCATGTGGTTCTGCCAAGGCCTCTATTTCTGTTCCATTGCAGCTCACATCTTCCCCTGCCTGTCCTGATGCCTTGGTTCCTTACATATATTATCCAGGAAAGCCCTCCCCGGTAGCTGCTCACAGGTCCTCTCTTCTGAGGAACTGGTCTAAGTGGGCACGTCCCTGTTTGACTGGGCATCAGTTTTTCTTTCTTAGTGCTCCACTAAACAAAAGCATGACTCACCATTAATGGTGTCTTAGCCTCCACAGAACAAATGAGCATCCATCAAGTGAAGGAGCTGAGGGGGGAGGGAAATGCTGATGTAGCTTGGAGTAGCCTGTTTGGAAGGCCTTGTTTTTCTATTGAGTTTGACTTTGTCTTGAAGAAACATAAGTAAATTTTGTTACTGGGAAGATCTGCCGTCTGCCTAGTTGAAAGGTGAGACTAGATGGGAAAGAACAAACTTTGGACCTTGGGAAACAGATTAAGTCTCTAGAAATAGTTTATGGGTATACATGTGCTTTGGGTGGAAGCATGCCAGTAGAAATACAAAGGAGTGATGTGTGAACAGGTGGGATCTAGAAGTGTTGTCCACATGCTGACTGTAGTATTTGCACTGGTACAGATTTCTAGAAAGAGAAAGACCTGGCTTGAGTACCATGCTTCAATCAACCAGGCTTGATTGTAGGATGTACCCATATTTTATATACTAATGCCCACCCTGTTAACAGTGATTTGTCATAGGTTCTAACACAATGTCAGATAACTAAAAAGATAAAAAATAGGCATATTAGAAATTTACTTGTAGTTTTGAGATCATTTAAGCCAAGTGTATAATGTAACACTTACCACAGACAAATAATTTAGGCAATGTAAGGAATTCTGTGGAATAGAATGTGGACATACTGATTTCCAAGCTATAGGGAATGGTGAACAGGATCAATGATGCCCAGGGGTTCCCCTTTCACCCAGGTGACTGCAGATCCCCAGTATGGCTAGAGAGACTGCTGCAAGCAGTCTGTTTCCTACCACGTGGCATCTATCACTAATCATGAATCAAATGTTTATAGATGGAGGTGTCCGGGGAGGGCACATTAGGCAAAGAGAAGAGCAAATGACATTCATATGAGAGAGTGGTGTGTGTGTGTGTGTGTGTGTGTGTGTGTGTGTGTGTGTGTGTGTGTGGTGGTTTAGGCATGAGGACAAGCTTCTCTTTTGTTCACCATGAACAAATGCATCTCTACTCTACCACAGGCTCTCACCAACAGATATTGGGAAGAGGGTAGGCCTGAAGGCACGGGATTCCTGGAACTGGAGTTAAAGATTGCAAGTCCTCTGCAAGAACACACATGCTCTTGACTGTTGAGCTGTCTCTCCAGCCCTAAATGCAATTCTTGAGGAGAATATATACATATAGGCTGGGCACAGTGATGCACGCCTTTAATCCCAGCACTTGGGAGGCAGAGGCTGGTGGATCTCTGTGAGTTTGAGGCCAGCCTGATCTACAAAGAGATTGCCAGGAAAACCAGGACCATTACACAGAGAAATCCTGTCTCAAACAAAAACAATAACAACAAAACAAACAAACAAACAAATAAGGAAAATCACAGACTTTTGTTGTGACTGAACATAGACTCCAGGTGTGTGAGATAAGTGCTCTATCACTGAGCTACAGTTTCAGGCCTAGGATTGGCTTCTGTGGCCCCAAGTTCTTGATTATTCCCAAGTTTCACAGGCCATCTTTATAGACTACAGTTTTCAGTCCCAGTGCTCTTTTCACAGGCTACCAAATTTAACATGGCTCTTAGTGCCCTGCAGGCATTGTCATGCTGTGTATACGTTATTGTGTGTTATGTGCACATTATCCACAGCTCTTTCTCACTAACAAAAGATTTTGCCTTAGATAAAATCTTAGTTAACACTCTGGGCCTTTGGAAGACCATCAGACTGCAGGGGGTGCCAGGAGCAGCTTCCCAGGAGAAGAGGGACAGGACTTAGAAAGTTAAATTCCTACAGGACTTACAAAGGTGTGTGAATACTTTTACCTTCATTAGCCACATGGATCCACAAGAAAGACAGATCTGAGGACTGTGAGGCCATGCAGTTAGGATGGGACAGAGGCGGGCTGTTGAGCCTTCTTGTTCTTACTCTCAGATTTTGTTTATGGATTACAACTATCACATTTTAAAAAGTTGAATTTACAACATATAATGTGAGAACTATCGCACTGTCAGCATCTCCTGAGTTCTCGAGCACTTACTTCAGGACTGAATCTCTGTTAGAAACTGTGAGCAGCCTTCTCTAGAGCCAACTCATTTGTCTCCACAGCTAGGCATTGATTGAGAGGCCATATCTTCCTTCCTGAGGTGTCCCAGCGTGCTTTGCCATCTTCACAGCTATTGTGCTCTGATCTCATTTCCATGGCATTTGATCCTGCTGTTTGCTTCTGCTCAGTTCCTGCTGGGGTGAACAATGCACCTGCACAGCACAGTTCACACCGTGTTTCCCTCAGTACCTCCCTACTAGCATTTCCCAGCACTGTGGCTGTTTGCCTTGAAGTTCTGGTAGATCTTTCCCTTTTCTGTAGGATACTTCTCAGGTGTGCTCTCGGTAAACAGCACCAAAACAACATAACAACACACATTTGTGTATGCTACTCAATCTCTAACTTGTAAAGTTTTAATTTGCTGGAGTGGTAGTTGGAACAATCATGACCAAGGAAGCATGGGTGGTATCCTTTGCCCCTTTGGTGAACACAGCAGCATTTCTATCCCACTCTTCACCCATATTTTCTAGCTAATAAGCTTGTTTATTTGATAAGGGACTTCAAGAGGTTTAAACGTTGTCAGTGAGGCCATTGCTGAAGTAGACATAATAATGCCCAAGGAAGCTAAAAATGAAGCTCAGTTTGGGCAAGAAGAAAACCATTTCCAGCCAGGTACACACCTTTAATTCCAGCATTTGGGAGGCAGAGGCAGGCAGGTCTCTGAGTTCAAAGCCAGCCTGGTCTACAAAGTGGGTTCCAGCACAGCCAGGGCTACACAGAGAAATCATTTTAAAAAGTCATTTCTCCAAACCATGGGAAATGTATGATGGTTTGTAAGAGGCAAAGCCATGACTTCATATATACAGGTGAACTGAGCTAATTTCAACTACATGAATATTTCCTTCTCCAAATCTCACCTCTCACAAGGGTCAGAAAATTAGGAAACAGGCAAGATTGCAGCTATGGACCTAACTAGACATTAACTCAAGCCTAGCTAATGGGTACAGCAGTAGTAGAAGGAAGCAAATGATCATTGGAAAGATTCATTTAAAGACAGTCACAAAAGTATGATAATGATGAACAACATCCGTGGACCCTTTCTTCTTATGCTTAACATCTTTGCACAGTTGTTACATCTCTTCAATAGTTTAGCATTCATGTTGTGTAGCAACAGGACATCTTCACACAAATCATCATTTCACTGTCATTACACCAAGTGCATTCATTACTTTTCTAACACTGTGACAGAAAACCAGATAGAGCAGGTGAAGGGGAGGAAGAATTCTTTGGGGTTGTGGTGCTAGTCCATCACCGTAGGGAAGGCATGGTGGAATTCACGATGCCAGTCCCTCACCACAGGGAAGGCATGGAGGAATTCACGGTGCCAGTCTATCACCACAGGGAAGGCATGGTGCCAGTCCATCACTGTAGGGAAGGCATAGTGGAATTCATGGCAGTTTCTCGTATCTTGATGGATAAGGAAACAGAGCTTGAGTCAGTACCAGATGTGGCTGCTCCTACAAGGCTGGTTCCCAGCAACCCACTTTAGCTAGACCATAGTTTAAAAGGTTAACCTCCCCAAATACCTCCATCAGTTGGGGGCTAAGTGTTCAAACACATGAGCCTGTGGGGGTATTTCTCATTAAAATAGTAACACCTAAGGAGAAAGTTACCCATTCAACAATATATTCTTCCCCATGATCCATAAACTATCCACCATTTCCAAAAGGTCATTTCAAGAAGCTATTATCTTGTTTTCAACTCAGATCTCATGAGTCACACTGCATATTTGACTGTACCTTCTCATGAGTTGTACTGTGTGAGACATTTTCTTGGTGATGTGGGAGCGTCTATATCCACCAGTGAGCGGTCTTGGATCATGTCCCAGAGAGGATCACAGCCAGAGTAAAGTATCTGAATCAATATATTTTTTATCAATAAAAATCAATAAAAGAAAGTAGTTAGGATACATGCTTATGTGAGCCCTGACTTGGAGTTTTATATTCTACTTATGTTTTCATCTTTTGCATAATGTAGTTCAGAAATGAGTTTGTACCAGTATGCTGTTCTGGGGGGGGGCGGGGAGTTCAGTGCGCTGTTCAGTGTATGTGTGTTTGGGGGCATTCAGTGCACTGTTCAGTGTATGTGTGTGAGAGGTGACAGAAATATAGTTGTTCTGGGGAAGAGACACCCACAGGCTAAGCCAATGACCACTGTGGCAGCCAATCACCTATCCTGGTGAATAACTGAAGAATGTCCATCACTGACGAGTGGTTGATTTTAAGACCTTGCTAATATCAAACACCTAATATACACCTTCTGTGTGCATGCATGCTTCAGCACTCATGGGAATTGATCCAAGACCCTGTGGATACTGAAATCTATAATTCTCAAGACACTTATACCAGTGGTATATTTACATATGACATATACTCATTCTTGAGTACTGTAAATCAGCTTTGTGCTATACAACCCAATACAATATAAATACTGTCTTCATAGCTGTTGTGCATTGGGTAGTGAAGACAGACAAAAATGTTTGCACACACTATGTATAGTCTATTAAAGCTCCCTTTCTCTCTGTAGTTGCTTGAATTTGTAGATGCAAAACCTGAGGCTATGGACTGTAGTTTTGACAGTTTGAGAATTTACTGTCTTTCTTTTTTTCTGTCCCGTTTTATTTGGCCCATCGAGATGCATTTAGTCTAGGCAGACACATCAGCAGTTTCTATTTTGCACCGCACATTGTATGAATTCTGGCCGAGTTTCACAAGCGACTTGTTTTTAGGCATAATTCCCCCACTGTGCTTTTTTCTCATTCCTTAAGAGATTCTAACATTCTGAAATAAGATGTCACACACATACATGTTAAGCATCTTTTAATCTAGAACTGTCTCATTTCCTTTAGTTTTTAATTGCATTGGGTTTTTGGAAGAGTCTAAACAAATAGTACTTTAGAGGATCCCATATCTTCAACTTTTAATTGGATCATTTCCTTGTGATTAAGTTCAGGTTGAACATTCTGTCAAGATTCTTTGTAGATGCCTCACACCAAGTGGACAGCAGTTTAGAGCTGTCCTACTCAGGATCTTTGTTCACTTGGGATCCTTTAGTGGAGAAAATGTCCCTTGGTTTTGATGCAGTTTGTAGGGCACCATTTCACATGGTGTAAACTGTTGGTTATGCCACCGAGCTGCCCCTCGTGGCTGGTCACCACCCGCAGTGGCCATGCCCACGGAGGAGCGTGCTGATTAAATGAATCATAGCCATGGTTACCTTTTTAGAACTTTATTGGGGGGGGGGGGGAGACAGAGAAAGACAGAGAGAGAGAGAGAGAGACAAGGGGGGGGGGAGAGGGAGAGAGGGGGGACCGACGGGGGGGAAGGAGCGCAAAGGAGAGGGGACAGAGAGAGCCCACAGAGGGCTCAACTGCTTTTTAGGCTGGGAAGCCAGTGAAGGCTGATGACGTAATTAAAGGACGTAAATAAGGACCAAATCCTTACATAAACAGCCTTTTGGTAGATCTGAGACTGCTGCTCGTGAGCAGACAGTCTAATCAGTGATTGCAAAATTCTTTGTAGGGCTTGTATATTCTCTGCTCCCTGCATCTAACAGCAGCCTACTTTCCTAGAGCTTTATAAGTGGTGTATGAGCAAGCTGTTAAGTTTCAGGGATCAGATGGTGACATTTTACTTATGAATTAATTTGTATGTCTTTTGTACAGTCAAATATAATTGGCTCATTTTGTTCTGTGGACTGTTACACATTTTTTTCTTAATCAATGTGATTTAAACTACTTTGTTTTTTTGTTTTTTGTTTTTGATTTTTCGAGACAGGGTTTCTCTGTGTAGCTTTGTGCCTGTCCTGGATCTCGCTCTGTAGACCAGGCTGGCCTCGATCTTACAAAGATCTTCCTGCCTCTGCCTCCTGAGTGCTGGGATTAAAGGTGTGCGCCACCACCGCCCGGCCTCTACTTTGTTTCTTTATCTTGAAAATTTTTCTGTTTACAAAGTCGCAGGCCCTTTGTTGGTGGCAGCGGTGTGCTGCCCTGTTAGACTGACATTTGTCTTTTGCTTTTCCTTGTGGAGATTTGTTGTCATTGCTCTTACAGAAAATTTGTGACTATTTTATGGAACCAGGCTGAGGGGTCTTTGCCTCTATTACTTTTGGAAATAGGGTAATAGTGGCAGTTCCTATACCCATGTTATAAATAAATTCATCAAAATTTCTTCTAATATTTGTATTGATTTATTTTTTATACTTTTACTTATTTATACTTTCTTATTTCTTTTACTCTTTGGAGTTTATTGGAACATAGATCAAGGAAACATAATTTCTACTAAAATTATACTATATGATTTTCCCCAAAAAATGAATTTCAAAGTGGAATTCTTATTTAACAGAGAAAGTACTACGCTAAATATCTAAACAGGAAAATAAAGCAGCCAAATAAGGAAGAGAGAAGTTGAAAAAGTATTTAATGAAAGAGGGAATCTAGTAATCTAGTGTCAAAAAAGTGTACAGAAAAGATGCTCATTAATTATAGTCACAACAACGTGAGGTTTTTACGAGAAGGAAAGGGGGATTGGAGGAGGAGGAAGGGAAGGAGGAGGAGAATAAGGAAGAGGAGGAGGAAGAGGAGGAGGAGGAGGAGAAGGGGAAGAGGAGGAGGAAGAGGAGAAGGAGGAGGAGGAAAGGAGGAGGAGGAAGAGGAGGAGGAGGAAGAGGAGGAGGAAGAGGAGGAAGGGAAGGAGGAGGAGGAAGAGGAGGAGGAGGAAGAGGAGGAGGAGGAAGAGGAGGAAGGGAAGGAGGAGGAAGAGGAGGAAGGGAAGGAGGAGGAGGAAGAGGAGGAGGAGGAAGAGGAGGAAGGGAAGGAGGAGGAGGAAGAGGAGGAGGAGGAAGAGGAGGAAGGGAAGGAGGAGGAGGAAGAGGAGAAGGAGGAAGAGGAGGAGGAGGAAGAGGAGGAAGGGAAGGAGGAGGAGGAAGAGGAGGAGGAGGAAGAGGAGGAGGAGGAAGAGGAGAAGGAGGAAGAGGAGGAGGAGGAAGAGGAGGAAGGGAAGGAGGAGGAGGAAGAGGAGAAGGCTGAATTATAGAATTGAAGCCATGTATATAAAAGCTTATTTTAACTCATGAGCAGCTAGGGAGATAGGATTAAAATAACAATGAACTGTTACTTTGTATGAAGAAAATAACAACAAATCCAAATGAGAAATAATTCCTGTCACAAGCATACTGAGTGTTACAGTATTATTGGAAAGTGATGTGTCATACCTACTAAAAGAAAAATAAATGAAACACTGTGATTCATTCAACCCTGCATGCTCACTAGTAGTTGGGAAATATAGGCGTAAGAACTGTTGCCATAGCACCTCTGAGGTTAAACAGTTTAATAAAGTAATGGTTGATTAATTATAACATGTGACACTACAGGATGTTATGCACACTAATAAAGAATGAATTAGAGATACTACACTTGACTAAAAGGGTTTCCACAAAGCCGTAAGAAGGCAGTGAGAAGCACAGAAAGCGTCCTACCCTTTGTGTGAGGCAACAACAGCCACACATCCTCAAGCACAGACAAACAAGAGAGAAGCAGAGAGGGGCCTGCTTTGTGTGCTTACACAGGCTTTGCGTGGGTGGGGTGGCGTTCTGGAAGAAAAAGCCGTATGAACAGCTCAATCTATGGGCTGAGAGTGTATCACAGTGATCGGGGATTGTCTAGCACACAATGACTCTGAAGTAGGATTGCTATGGATGAACAAATATCAACAAGAGAGTTCCTTACAACTTCAGAGGAAGAGCAAAGAGGCCATCTTAAAAACGGTGATCTCTCTGTGTTGTTCCAGGCATTTTTTTCACTTTCCTTCTAAGTGAACTGCATTTTTTTTCTGGATGCCATGGGCCCATTTCCTCATTTTCATGTGCTTTGCCTCTGAGCTATATCCCTAGCCCCTGTTTTTTGAGACCCTGGTCTCACTTAACTTCAGGCTGTCTTTGAAATTGCTGTCCTCTCATCTCTGTCTCTGGAGGGCTGGAATGACAGGTATGTACTACCAGGCTGAGCGACACACTTTCTGAGAATAGTGGTGTGGACAAGCTATGGTCATGAGTCCTGCTACTTGAATATACTGATTACGAGCTGCAACTCCGTGAATTTACTTTTTGGCATTTTTTTTTTTTTTTTAGTTTTAAAAGTAATAGGGCTTGTGGTAGAGCTTAGTACCAGAATGTCTGTGTGCCTCCTCATAACTGCTTCTCCCCTCTCAATAAAAGTAATAGCATATCCTAAAAACAGATTTCTATACATTCATTTGATCAATCAAGATAGGTAAGCATGTTATTGCCAAAAGATAAAATACATAGAGCATGCACAGAAATTAAGAAGCTACAAAGAAGCATATTCCACTCAACAACCATCAAGAAATGCAAGTAAAATTCAGTATTAGATGTAGTAGCATGTATCTGTATAGTCATGTGCCACAAGACAATGTCTCAGTCAGTGGTGTGCCACAACCAGCTGTGATCCAGCATGCATGATGGAGTTGAAAAGTTCCCAATGAGCAGCATAATAGCTACCACAGCACAGGGCGGTGTTTGCATGTGTGTTGTCTGTGCAAATAAACCACTGTGTGATATAAGAGAACTGCACATGCAGTTGTTACAGTACATACAACCTCACAGCAACAAACAACTGATAAAAGCATAGGTATTTACTATACCTCCCACTGTTATTGTAAGATTATATCCTATATTTTATTTTATTTGATCTTATTTTATTTTATTTTGTAGCCCTGGCTGTCCTGGAACTTGCTGTGTAGACTAGGCTATCCTTGAATTCAGAGAGATCCACCTGCCTCTGTCTCCCCAGTGCTGGGACCAAAAGTGCTCACTAATACATGGTTTACCATGCACAGATGCATACACACACACACACACACACACACACACACACACACACACACACACACACACAGAGCGAGCAAAAGAGAGAGAGAGAGAGAGAGAGAGAGAGAGAGAGAGAGAGAGAGAGAGAGAGAATTTTGAGCACCAGATCTCCTGAACCTGAAATTACAGATGGTTGTAAGATGGTGTGGTAGGAATTGAACCTGGGCCTCTGGAAGAGCAACCAGTGCTCTTTGCTGCTGAACCATCTCTCCAGCCCCTACTATTTATATTTTAAAAAATTAAGTGTGATGCTGGAGAGATGGCTCAGAGGGTAAAGGTGTTTGCTGAACAAGGTTGGTGACTGGAGTTCAATCTCTGGAACCCCCACATAAATGTGGAAGAAGGGAACTTGTTGCTATGATTGATTGATAAATAAAATGCTGATTGGCCAGTAGCCAGGCAGGAAGTATAGTGTAGGTGGGACAAGGGGAGAGGAGAATGCTGGGTGGAAGAAGGCTGAGAGGAGACACTGCTAGCTGCCAGGAGGAAAAGCATGATGTAAGATACTGGTAAGCCACAAGCCACACGACAAGGTATAGATTTATAGAAATGGGTTAATTTAAGATATAAGAACAGATAGCAAGAAGCCTGTCACGGCCATACAGTTTATAAGTAATATAAGTCTCTGTGTGTTTACTTGGGGAATGCAAGTGGGAGAGATTTGTCCCAACTGCCGGGACACAGGAAAACTTCAACTACAGGAACTGACCCCACAAGGCTGTTTGTTGATCTCTACAAGCACACTGTGGCATGCAGGTTGTGCATATGTGTCCATATATACATCCTGTGCACTCATAAGCACACATATGCACACACACAAAATAATAATTTTAAAAAGTGTGAAACAGTCTCAGGCAGGAGCAACAAAAGAATTTAAGAAGGCAGTGTTACTGTAGGATAGGCTACCTCACATGCTTCCACAGGACTTCAAATAGGGTTAGATGTGGACACGAGAGACAATGGTACTGATCCTGACCTCGAGAAGGCCAATGCTTGTACTTGTGTGAGTGTGCATGTGTGTTTGTGTGCATACCTTAGCTTTAGCTTCTAACAAAAATGTTTAAAAAGGAAAACAAAAGGAACAGAAAATATAATTTAAAAAAATAGAGTAAAGGCTAGGGAATTGGCTCAGTCAGTAAAGCTGTTGCTTTGCAAACATGGAGAGCTCTGTTTGATCTCCAACAGCCTCATAACAAGTTGAACATGGTGGTGAACACCTCTACCCTAGCACCAAAGAGGCAGAGATGGGCAGATCCCTGGAGCTCACTGGGCAGCCAGCCTAGCCTAATCTGTGAGCTCCAAGTCAGTGAGAGACCCTGTGTTGAAAAAAAAACAAAACAACAAAAAACCCAAACCAGTGTGGGTAGCTCCAGAGGCATGGCACCTGAGTTTGATTTCTGCTCTCTACGTACCTGTGCAAGCACAGGTGCTAGACACCTGCACCCACGCATATCCAAGTATACATGAACACACACATATATACACACACACCACATACACACATATTAAAAAAAAAAACACAAGAAGAAATCAAAGGAAGACACTTGGTTTGTTTTTGAGACAGGATCTCACTATGTGTTCCTGGCTGTTCCAGAACTCACTGTGTAGACCAGGCTGGCCTTCAGTTTAAAGAGATCCTCCTGTCTGTGCCTCCACCTCCTGCTGGAACACTATTTTGTACAGCTACACAATGTGTTTCTATTTTAAGGCACATGTTATTATAAAAGCGAAAAAGTAAAACGTTTGTAAAGCAAAAATGCTACAGTAATCAAAGATTCATTTATGAAAAGAAGAAAACACTGAAAAACAAACTTTTGCTCACCTAAGGCTACAGTGTTTGTAATTGAGAGCTTCCACACTCAGCCTCCACACTCGTGCTCACTGTCTCACCCACGTCAGCTTCCAATCCTGCAGGTGCTGCCTAGGTAAGAGTGTAGACAGCTGTGCCATTCAAAAACATGTGTTCACATTGTGTCTTTGTGTACTTTTTCTTTTTTTAAATAGAGATTTATTTTTATGTGTGGTGTGGTATGTGTGCATGTGTGCCTATATGCCATGCTTATGTGGGTACCCTTCAAGGCCAAAGAGGGCATCAGATCTCCTGGAGCTTGAGTGACAGGTGGTTATGAGCTGTGGGTGCTGAAAACACAACTCAGGTCCTCTGGAAGGGCACCAAGCTCTTACCCACTGAGTCATCTTTCTAGCCCCACATACCTTTCCTATGTTAAGATGCACACAATTACCATTGTGCTGTGACAGTGTATAGTGTTCAGTATAGTAGTATGTTGTCCATGATTGCTGGCTGGGAGAACAGACTGCACCATGTAGCACAGTCATGTAGTAGATAGTGTCATTTATGTTTGTGTGAGTACTCTGTGATGTTCACACAATGATGAACTTACCTAAGGATGCTTTTCTCAGAAGTGATGCATGCCTAGTCCTGCATACAGGTAGTTACATGTTTATACACACATTTCTATCATAATTTTGTTTTGTTTGAGACATGGTTTTTCTGTGTAGCCCTGGCTATCATGGACTAGTTCTGTAGACCAGGCTGACCTTGAACTCAGAGATCCTCCTTCTTCTGCCTTCTGAGTGCTGTGATTAAAGGTATGTGCCACCAAGGCCCAGCCTCTCATAAAAAATGGTATACATGAAGTAACATTTACATGAAATCCACTGTAAATATTGTTGAGAGCATTTTGCTATGTGAACCAAGAGCTTTAACATAGTATTTTTGGAATTTGTTTTGCAAATGTTGTTAGTGATATCACTCCATACCCAGAGTAACAACTTGAAGGGAGGTTTGTCATGTGGGCAATGGGTTTTGTTAGTCTATTGTTCTTGCAAAGTGTACTTTTGAGGAAGACATTAAGGAAACAAATGACAACAGGAAGGTAGATGTATGTGCACTTTTCCCTTTTCTCACAATGCTCCATAAAAGGCATAACTTGGGAGCACAAACTTTCATCTTTCCCTACACACCAAACATAACAAAGAACTTTATTAAAAGGGCAGGCTATGGGGTGATATCACTTACTAATGAAGTTTGAAAAACAAATTCCAAAAATAGTATGTGGCCATTTACTGCTCTTGTCCTTGGTTGCCTCTCAGAAGCTGAAGGTAAGGCCCTATTGCTGGACACCACACACTTCAGACAGAGTACTTGGAGGAATCGAGCTGTAACTGACCTGAAAGCCTCCTCCCTGAGAACTGACTCTCATAGTCTGTGTGTGCTGCACACTGCCAAAGGAGAAAAACAAGGAATAGTCCTCCCCAGCTGCATGAGATAGGAACCACAGCAATGACTGTCTGGGCAAGAAATTCACAAAGGTGCCTTGGTGACACTTACCAGACTTAAGGCCCACTCAATAGGAAAGAATTCACAATGAGTTTGCGCATGGCTGGTGAGGTCATGGACCCCAGGGGAGAACCTACTGCTGTCACTTTCTTAAACTAGTGTAATTCCAAACTTCTGTCTAAACACCCATCCTTAGAGCCACAGGTAAGTGCGGCTCTCAGCCCTCATCACAGAATCTTCTTTTGCAGCAGATGGAGACCATCACAGAAATCTATAAGTAGTCAAGATACAGAGAACAATTGACCATAGGGTACCCATCTTCAACTGATAACATCTGCAACACAACCCTGCTCCTAAGGCCCAGGGAACATCAGGAAGAGAGAAAAGCCAGAGGACAAGAATGTCAGAGGATGAGAATGTCTGCCATGAGACTGTGTCCTCTCTATATGACAGGGAGCCACACCCATGAAATCTCAACAATATGGCTGCCTAAACAAGACCCCCACAATGAGACCAGCTGATATGTCAATGTGGGTAGGAGACTCTTACAAGGACCCACCCCTAGATGAAGAGTGGCAGTCTCAATGGCTTCTTGGAGAGGAGACTCTATCTTCTCTAGGGATGACTGATCAGATCCCAAGTGATCAGCCCTGAATATCTCTCTGTAAGAGCAACACTAAATGGAGCAAGTTAATTTATAATAATTTTAAAAGGTGTAATGAATTTGAGAGGGGGCGTGGAAGACGTTGGAGAGGGGAGAGGGTGTGTAGTATGAAATTCTCAAAAATAAAATAAATATTAAAATAAGCAATTTTTCCCCTGATTTTTGAGACAAAGTCTCACTGTATAATTCTGGCTGTCCTGGAACTCACTTTGTAGACCAGGATGACCTTGAACTCACAGAGACCTGCCTGGTTCTGCCTCCTGAGTACTGGAATTAAAGGCATGTACCACCAAGCCCAGCAAATTTTGATATTCACACATTTAAATTTATCCAATACTTGTCTTTTTTATGTAACTTTTAATAAGCAAAGTAGTGATATTTGGTTAATAAGAATGTGTCAGTAAAACATGTGTTGAGAACCAACTATATATAAAACATAAAATAAAAATAAGATATATTAGGGTCACCATATATATGGTGGTGTGCAGACGTAATCCTAGCACTCAGGAGGTAGAGATAGGAGGATTAGAAATTTAAAGTCATCTTCAGTTATATAGTGGATTCAAGGCCAGCCTGGGCAACATGGGTTTCTGCTCAAAGAAACTGAAAGGCAAGAACCCTACAAGTCAAACCTGTTAAAGAGGAAAGTTCTAACTATGAAACTTTATTTGTGTGGATCAAAGGACATCTTCAACAGTGGACAGAGTCACTGGTCAATTGTCCTCAAGAACTTGCTATGTGCTAGGCCCTCCTCCGGGTGCTGGAACTAGCAGAGAACAAATAAAAGTGTGCACTGAGGGCCAGCACTCAGTTTGGAAACCTGAAACAGAGGGTAGTGAAGACAACCACACAAGGGAAAGAAGAGCAGGGTGAGGGTGGCATTGTCATTTGAATAAAGTGAGAGACAGGCTTATGAAAAGAGTAGGGAAGAGGCCAAGGCAGATGGAATAGACCTCAATGTCCATAATATATATGTTATCTCTAATGCTGAGAGACCACAAAGTGTGTATAGTTATATTTGGACATTCATCATAGAGAAATAATAGTTCAAGTGCAAGAATAGATCCAATTCAAGGTAGCAGTTACCCACATGAGGGAGGAAATGGAATGGGATGAAGTTGGTGAATGGGAAAATGAGATCTTACAAGAGGGTTTGCCATACTATTTCTTATACATGTGATCCGCAAACATTACAGAGTATTTGTTGTTATATGGTCTGTATATATGTGATTAAGCTTAAACTCAAATTCCATCTAGCTTCAAAGCAGTCATCTTTCAGTTGGTTGAATGACTCCCACCAATAGTGAACATATCACAAAGCAACACCCAGCCGCTGCCCTGGAGCTCAGCAGAGCAGGCCAGGGCAATGTCTCCAGGTTTCACTTCTTGAGCATCCAAGCAGCTGATTTCTGGGCACATCTGGTGGGTAGTGAATCATGGCTGCTTTACTGGCAAGCTAACTAATGGGCAAGGCATGTACAGGGACTGAAGAGTGAGTCAGCTGGCTTCCAGTAAAGGTTGCAGTCCAGCTGCTGGCGGTAGCATCACCATCATGGTCATGATTGTCATTGAGGTGGTAAGTATGCCCAGGTCTCATTGGACTCATGAGTACAGTGCCATGTTTGCTCAGATCCATGCCCACAGGACTTCCTGCTTTGCTTTCTAGACTGCCTAATAATACATCAGAAGGTCTACATTCCGGTCATATACAAAAGTCTATGCTTTCTCTCTCTCTCTCTCTCTCTCTCTCACACACACACACACACACACACACACACACACACACACACACACACACGTACCAATAAATAAATAAATAGTAAGTAAATAAATATATATATATATATTTGATTTTTGAGAATATATATATAGAATATATATATACATATATATATTTGAAAATATATATATTTGATTTTTGTTGCTCTGGCTGTCCTGGAACTCTTTCTGTAGACCAAGCTGGCCTCGAACTCAGAGATCCACCTGCCTCTGTCTCCCAAGTGCTGGGATTAAAGATCTATACCACCACCGCCTGGCCTTAAAGATATTTTCTTCTTGCTTAATGCAAGGCTTCTAAAGAAATGTTATGCCATTTTCCATTTCTTATCTGTGAGGTAGCAGCACAGGCATGTTTTCTTGTCTGTAGAAGGTAAATAGTTATTTAGGTTTCAGGGTGACGGGCTCCTACTAATTGTTGGTGGAGCAGTCACGTTTTATTTTAAAGTGCTGTTTTTTTTTCAGAAGTTTGCAGAAATGTGGTCATTTTTTCTATGAAATTAGTGTTAAGAATGATAAGTGGCACTGGTTACCGGAATCCTAACAATTAGTCTTAAGAAAAGTGGTGTATCTTTCCAGCAATGAAGAATATCAACCAGCTTCATGGGTACTTAACTTTTGTTATTGTTTATTACTTACTTTTGAGTTTTATTTATTTGTTTGTTTATGACACTATCTCTCTGTAGAAGCCCAAACTGGCCTTGAACTTGTGACGCTTCTGAATGTGTGGCACTACACCAAACTTAAGCCTTTAATTTCTAAAACTGCTTGTGAATTCTTACTTTTCCCTTTGTATTGTTTATCCATTGTTGGGATGGATGAAGGCCCAGAACAGCAAGTTGCTGATGAAGTTGGAATTAGAATGTGGGTCTTCTGTGTTGAGTTGTTTGTTTTTACTAGATATTGATTTCCAAGTACTCATTAAATTCTTCAATTCAGAAGAAAATCTGTATGTTCAGAACTCATTTCTCTTCATTTATCAGCAGCAAGTTATAAAGGTGAAGGTGTGTGTGTGTGTGTGTGTGTGTGTGTGTGTGTGTGTGTGTGTGTGTTCAAAAGGCAGAGCAAAACCCAGAGCTTTAGATATCTGACAAAGGCCACATGTGTTTTTGAGTGGAGAACTAGCAAAGGATTCACATTTTGTGCTGACTCATTGAGTGCAGACTTTTGGCTCCCTGTCTGTACTAGGGGAAGCTCAGGATGCTTAGGCTGCCAACCTGGATGTGAGCCTTGTGTACCTGCCATGGACTGATTGCTTAGTCAAAAGACACATTTTAAGAAACTGGAAAAATTAATACCCGATACATAAAATACAGGCATAATTCTAGGGTTCAGTATATATTCGCCTAGTTATTCTTCTGAAGGACCCAGGCACTATTCTCACTCTGTTTTTGGGGATGGTGGTTAGAGCTGTGGCCGCCTCAGCCCCCGCAGTCCTAAGTCCTTCTCTCAACCACTTTATTGCATTACCTCAAGAATGATTTTAAAACGCTGTTTTAGGTAATTTGCTTAAAATTATTTCCAAACTTGTGTTTGGTTTCATGGTGTGGACAGTTGCAACTGTGTTTGAGAAACCAATCTCTAGTGAAGCGTATGTGTGTGTACTTCTGGTTGGTCTGAATTTAAGCAGGTCTGATCCTCCTTGCCTCTCCTTGTCAGCTGCTCTTGACACATGGTTTTCAGTCATTCTTAAACCAAAGTTTTAACATGACAGGTTGATAAGGCCCAATATGAAAGGAGATGATTTGGGAGGTTCCAAAGATCAGCTGGTTCCGGAGTGCCACCTCTCCAGTTTAAAACAAAACAAAACAAAACAACAAAAAACTACCCACAAGCCTGAGGCGTTCCCAGCAGGGGGCCCGGTGAGATGCAAATTTTGGTGGTCAGAATTTTTGGTTGTTTGTTTTGGTCTGTGTCTATCACCTAGCCTCAAAGTTTCTGGAGTGACCCAATGCCCCCTAGGAAAAGCACTTTTCTTTTACACCAGGGCTGGTTAAGGAGGCTAGGTAAAAGGCCAGCTAAGAGTGTGCAGTGTGATAAGCCTTCAAAACAAACATTTATGGGGGGCTTATTTTGTATAAAGCAATTGCAAAGACACTTTCCTCCCCCAGAGAGGGTGATAAACACCTTCAGTCCTGCTAATGGAGTTTTCTGTAGAGAAGATTAGGGTTTGGGGCTGGGATGGAGAGGACACTGCCTTGATTCCAAACATGTATAAAATGCCCAAGAGGAAACTCCTGTCTTTCAAGCATGATGCCCTTAAACTGACTCATCCTGTTTCAAGTCACCTAGACTGAAAATCATTTAAACCTACAAACTCACTTTACTCAGTTCATAAGAGTTTCAGTTCTCAGTTGAATTTCTCTGCCTACCCCTTGGGAACGTGGTGGCACCTCAGACTGTTGCTCTGACCCTGGTGGGAAGTCTCTATTCATGGGTACTATGGCACTAGGGTTCAGAAGACTGTCCACGGGGGCCTGGATGTGCCCATTGCCAGCCCTCAGCATCTAGGAAGCTGCTTTATCCCTCAAAATGCTAAGAAATGCCAGCCTTTAAAATACAGAACTTTAGAAACAGAGCCAGAGTTGGAACTGCATGTGTAGTTTTTCAAGGACTGCTCAGTGAGTGAGACCAAGGGCCCCACTGCTGCACAGCTAACCCCAGGATCTCTGGGGCTGGTGGTTTGCTTAAAAGTCCAATTTAGTTTGTCTCAGTGACTTGCTTCTAAGTTACACAAAGATTTGGGTGCTTGAGATAAAACACCGGCCATCACTTTGAATGAGAGAGGAGAGAGAGAGAGAGAGAGAGAGAGAGAGAGAGAGAGAGAGAGAGAGAGAGAGAGAGAGAGAGAGAGAGAGAGAGAGAGAGAGAGAGAGAGAGAGAGAGAGGAGAGAGGAGAGAGAGAGAGAGAGAGAGAGAGAGAGAGAGAGAGAGAGAGAGAGAGGGCAGTGAGGAAGAATAGATTCATTTATTGATTTATGAGTTCAGTGGTTGCTCATGCTGGATAATGCCTCTGGGTAGACACCTTTTTATTCTCCTTGGGCGTTGACATTCCTTAGCTAGCCCTCTGTGAGGATTCTTCCCGCCCTCTGTAAGACTCTTGGTCCCATTCTAGACAGCGCTCTTCCTCAGTCTGCTCAGACTGCTCGGACTGCACTAGGAGGCCTCTGCTTCATCTAATAGCTTATGGACGAGAGTATTGAAGAAGGGAAGAATCATGGATCGAATCATGCCCCTCACCTGTGACTCCCACTGAAGCCCTGTGTAAGAGGGCTGTAACAAAACACCACAGACTGGGTCCCTCAATCAATAAACATCCATTCTTCATAATTCTTCAGTGTGACTGCATTTATATAGGGCCTTTAAAAAGACAACTAAGGTTAAGTGAAATCATAAGGGTGGAGCCGTAATTTGAAAGCATGTGTGTCCCTTAGGAAGAGGGGAGGGCATAAGATTTCTTTCCTCGGTAGAACCTAAGACAGCTGTCAGCAAGTCAGGAAGACAGCTCTTACGCAGAATCTTGTTCAGGGACCAGCAGCCTTCAGAACTGTGAGACTGGACAGCTCCGTTATTTAAGGACAACCTACCTGGAAAACGGTACTTTCGTAGTATTTGTACTTCTCAGCAAGCCCACACCCACACTTTCATAATTGTTTGCTTTGCTAATTGAGACTCATTTTTTTGTCTTTGTGGATATGTGTGTTCAGATGTGTGTGTGTGTGTGTGTGTGTGTGTGTGTGTGTGTGTGTGTGTGTGTGTATGCATGTAGGTTCCAGACAGCAACCTTGGAGTTGTTCAGTAGATGTCCAATTTGTTTTTGACATGATCTCTCACTGGCCTGGGGATCACAGAGCAGATATGATAGGATGAAAAGGTAGATTAATGAACCTACTTTTAAAGAGTAACAATTTGTTTAGAAATGTTTTACATTGCTATGGATTTTAGCTTATTGATACAAGTTTAAACTTAATTTTGTTATACTGTATATATATTTCTACTCTCATTTGAGGTATTATGTTTATGTAACTCATTTAGATTGTAATGGATAATTAAGAAATACAGATTAACAATGAGTCTTCTATGATAGTCAAACTTATAGTCATGTTAAGTTTTCTAGGCTTACATAGATATAATTCAATTAGGTAGGTAATCTTCAAATACTTCAAAGACCTACAGAATATGACATTTAAAATGTTTTTAAAAGTTAGACTTTCTGGACAATGAGACATGTCTGCTCCTGACAGCACCGATTTACTTCAGAGAGGAGGATAGGCATTGAAGACACTCTATACGGAGTTTATAGAAAAAATAGCCATTTGGGCAAGAAACTCTTCTTGCCTGGACTGCTCCACAAAATGTTGCATCTACTGGACATGCAGGACCCATAGAAAGGTGACCACTGAACTTTGCCTGGCAAAATGGTCCTTCAGGTTCCTGCTTCGCAGAGGAAATTGCCAGACATTCTACAGGACACAGAGAGAAGTGACTGAGAGACTCTAGACCTGTGGGCTAAAGACAGATGCCCCAACTTTACATAAGAACTTTGGATGACTGTCCAGGCTGCCAGCTGTCTCTGTCTATTCTCACAAGACTCCTGAAAGTTGCTTGCATCCTTCTCCTGTTTCTCAGGTAATATTACATCCTTCTGAGATCTTTAATGTTCCAATAAAAAACCTTTGTGGTGGGCTAGAGAGATGGCTGAGCCATTAAAGGCTAGGCATATAGCCAAAAACATAAAAAACCCTCTTGGCATGGTGATGTAGGAATCCAAGACCATCTTCAGTTCCATCCTGTCTCAAAACCCAAAATCAAACAAAACAGCCATCCAAACAATAAATAGGAAAATGATTTGAACAGATAGTTCTTGAAAGAGGAAATGAATGTCCAATAAATATATGAAAAAAAAATCCAGCAGCTTTAGTCCTTGGGCAATGCAAATTTGAATGGCATTGAGAGTCATCCTGTAACAGACAGGCATCAGAGCCTAGGGTCCCGTCTTATAACATGGATCTGATTCCCAGGGTACGCACTGGGGTATTCCAGGGTCACCTAGTGAAGTATGCAGGATTTTGTGTCCTGGACCAAAGAATTGGACCAGTAACACATGGTTAAAAACAGAAGTAGAGACAGCTTCTTAAGCATTCCCAAGAATGGAGTAGGCTTATTGAGCAGAGGGAAAGTCCAAAAGTGTGAGTTCACAAGAATCATGGTCCTTTATAGGCATTTGCACAGTGTCTGCCTTTTCCATTTGCATACACTGTAGGCCTTTTCTGGGCATGCTCTCTTCATTAGATGAAGCCCAGCTGGGGAAGGACTTTCCATCTTTCTCTGCCAACTGGCTTTTTTCCACGTGTTAATCTTGATGCTGCAGACTCCGTCTCTATTCTCCACCACAATCTTCCCTTAGTCATGATGGCTATTATAAAGAAAATGAGAAATTCTGATGAGGATGTATGGAAGGGGACCCCATGAAACATGATCCTTATATAGTATTGATAAGAATGTAAATCAGTGTAATCACTGTGGAAATCAACACAAAAATAAAATTAAAACTGCCATATGACCCAGCGTTCCTCAGTATGTGCATTCCACAGGAATCAGGGCCTGTCATATTTGTGTATTCATGTTCACTGCAGCGTGTTTCACAATAGATGTAGAACCAGTTCAGACATCCACCAGTAGATGAACAGATAAGAAAATGTGTTACACACACACAATGAAACTAGATTCATGTCTCTCACCTGCACAAAGGTCAGTTAAAAGGATCAAGACTCTAATATAAGACCTGACACTTTGGAACTGCTAGAGGAAAATACAGGTAAGACATCTTAAGATACAGGCATAGGTAAGGATATTCTGAACAGGACTTCAGTAGCTCAGGAAGTAACCCCAAGGATTGACAAGTGGGATTACACAAAATTACAAAGCTAAGTGACAATCAATAGAATGAAATGATAGTTTGCAGAATTGGAAAAAAAAACCAAAGAATTGCAAAAATTAAATACCAGAAACCCTAATCAATAAATGTACTAATGAACTGAATAGGCAAATCTCAAAAAGAGAAAGACAAAAGGCCAATAAATGCTTGGGAAAGTGTTCAACATCCTTGGCCATGAGGGAAATAGAAATGTAAGTTTCTTTGAGATTCGGTCTCACCTCCAGTCAGAACAGCTATCATCAAGAAAACAAATGACAGTGAACGCAGGTGAGCGTGAGGAGCAGGAGGAACCCTCACTCACACTGATGCAGTTACTATGGAAATCAGTGTGGAGGAACCTCAGCGTGAAAATACAGCTATGATGAGGCCAAGTGTATCACTCCTGGCTACACACTAAAGGACTGTGAGTCAGCACACTCAAGAAACTCACACAGCCATGTTTATTGCTACTGTATCCACAGGGCCAGAAAATAGACCCAGTCTGGATGTCCATTAATAGACGAATGGATGACAAAATGTACTTCCTGTATGGAATTTTGCAGTGGAATTTTATCCATCCAAAACGAAAAGTGAAATCATGACATTTGAGGGAAAATGCACATAACTGGAATCATTATGTTAAAAGATAAGCTGGACTCTACATGTTTTTTCTTATGTACAGAACCTAGATTTAAAATCATGTATCGTGTGATTCACATGTGTGTGTTTTCAGGTCAGGAAACTATAAAATGTGTCATAAGAGGGAAGGAAAAGCTCTTCAGGAGGTGGGAAATGGGGTGATGGAGCACATGCAATAAGGAAGCAGAGGAGACTTGGAGGCTAGGAAAGAAATCACAGGGCTCACAGGTTCGAGAGGGAAGGGCAGAACGGTGAAGCTCATGGTTTTGTATATTAACTGTAAAACTAACTTAAAAAGAGAATATGGTACATACATAAATAACTGAGTTTTATTCAGATTTTGTAACAAGAATGAAATTATGCTATTTCAAGGAAAAGGATAGAGCTAGAAATCATCATGTTAAGAGGCAAATACAGGGATACTAGCAAAGTTAATTAAGGTTAAGTTAGGGTTTAATGATATATATGTTATAATGAAACCCATTATTTTGAATGTCAACTAAAAAGTTTTACATTTTCTGTGATGGTAATTGCCCCTCAGTTTATTAGAACTTAGACATAGTTGCTGTTGCTCTTCCCCACCCCAGGCTGCGCACCACCTTGTTTATCTGTACCTTATCCAGCAGATACTCCCTCAGGACTTCTTGGAATTTCATCATGGCTTCTTTGTCCAACTGCACGCACATTTCTCCGTGGTCCCTTACTAGATTTTTGAGCCCTTCTGACTAAATCTGTCCGGATGTCCTGGTTTCTGCTTGCCCCTGGACTGTCTGTATTCCCTTTCTGTCTCCACGAGAATCTGTCTTTCTCTGTGTGTTCACTGCACTTTCCTCTTCCGCCCTGCTGGTCTCTCTTTTGTGGTTCAAGGTTTTCAAATTCTCCAGTAGAGAATGCTGGGTGGCATCTTATATCTGTGGCCCTCAGGATGGAGGCATTCACTTACCTGCAAGGACTCCTTTCACTGGAGCCCCTCAGGCCTTCAGTATAGAGTATCCCTTGGCCCTTCCCAGGGAAGTTACATGCTATGACCTGCTGATCCAGGTGGTAGGGGGCTGGAGAGATGGCTCAGTGGTTGAGAGCACTGGTTGCTCTTCCAGGGGACTCAGGCTTAATTTTCAGCACCCACATAGCAGTTCACAACTGTTTGTAACTCCAGTTCCAGGGAATCTGACATCCTCATACAGACATATATGCAGGCAAAACCCCAATGTATGTTAAATAAATAAATGAATCTTTAAAGAAAAAAAAAAAAGATCCTTTTCAGGTCAATTCCAAAGGGCAATCTCCATTCCAAAACAACTTTTAACATTAAGAGAATTCAGTTTCTTTTATTTCCCTAAAGGTGTTGGCCCTCAGAACTCTCATAACAAACTTCATGAACAACAAACTCAACCACAGAACTGCTTGCCCAGGATCCGCTTGTTCTCTCTACATGCCACAGACAGCTCTCTGTTATGTGCTCTGCCTGAATTTCCAACTGCTGTTTGTTGGGTTTCATTGTCTGGGTGTTACAGGTACTTCAAACTTGGCAGGACCCTATCACTGCAATCTTTTTTCTCTTAATAAAAGATTCACCATTCCCTGAGTGCCGAAAGCCAGAGGCATGGGAGTCCTCCTTAGTCTCTTCTTCATTGTTCATGAATAGTCTGTTTCAAACTTCACAGCAAGGCATGGAGAAGGCAATGGGCATCCCTGGCAGGCTAGAGCAGAGACATAATGTGATAATACTTAAAGTTTAGAGAATCACTCCGATGTAGACAGTGGTAAAGGAGGAAACTGAAATGTGTGATAGTGGAGATCTGAGGTAAGGTGGTAGCAGAACAGAGGAGTAGTCTCACCAGGGATGTACCTACTCTAAGGATGTAGAAAGGCACACTCACTAAGACTTCTAAACAGACTGTTCATGAACAATGAAGAGGAGCCTGAGGTCTCACCTCCCTTCCCAAACAGGACCACTATTTGAAGACCAAGTGTTTAAACCATGAGCAGATGGAGGACACTCTCTTTGAGACCACCACCATCCTTCAGACCTCTGTGGGCTGCTGTCTGTCCTGCCACCTCAGTAACTGTCCAATAGCAGATTTGAGAGTCTTTCCCTGGGAAAGCATTTGTTTTATTTGACTGTTAGATATCATTTGGATTTTATTACTTTCTTGTTTTATTTATTCACTTGTCTACATTTTGGTTTGCCCTCCCTATTAGGGGACTACGAGATCCCCTCTGAGAGATAAAAGACAGCAGCTATTTCAGTAAACAGACATCACCCCCTTGGGGCCTCTTGGCTTTTTTCACTTCTTGTTTTGGCATTTACCAGTAATACTGCCCCAATAATCATTTTTGTATTCGATTTATTTCCCATTTTTATGGAAGAGCAGACATGTTTAAACTGGGATAAAGTTTTAATGTGACTAACAACTTGAAGGATATTCATTTTTTTCTTTCTAGGTAACTGAATTGTTATTTAACCCTTTGCATACTGTTGAACATTAATTACTTTTGTGTATCTTTTCCAGTGTTGAAATTGAACCCTGGGAACACAGGGATTTGCACATGCCAGGTAAGTGCTCTGCCACTTAATTGCAACCACAGTTCTCTAATTCTTCTCTTAAAGTAAGTTGTGCCGTTTTGGATAGCTTGAATTCTTCAAAAATTGAAAGACTGGTATAGAGCATTCCCACATATGCTATCTCATAATGTCAGATAATTGATACACATATCAATCTGTAATTGATATTTTACTTGAATATGGCATCGTAATGAACTAATATCATTCATTATTAACTAAAGTTCATTTACTTTTCAGATAACCTTCATTTTTCCTAATATTCCCTTTCTGTTATGATTTCGGTATGCCAGCCAGGGCATTGTATTGATTATTTGTTTGTGGTGCTGGGATCAAACTCAAGGAAAATGCTTGCTTCTTTAGCCTCCTTTGACTCCTCCGAGTTCTCTGATTATTCTGGTTCTCCGAGTCTCTGATTATTTGTTTCCAGATTTTTGATGATCTTGCTTGATACTGACTAGGCATCTTACAGACTAGCTATCAATTTTTTTCTGATGTGTGGTATGAGGTTATAATTTACAGGAGAAAGACCATATCATTCCACAGGTACCCACCATCAACACAATTTATCACTGTGTGTGTGATAACACAGTTTTTCTTCTCTGTACATCTATTTTCCAAACTACTTCTTGTCATGAAGTCATTTTATGAAATGAATGCTGAAAGAAGTGGGAATCATTCTTTTTGTTGTTATTGTTTTTTTTTTTTTTTTTTTTTTTTTTTTTTTTGAGGCAGGGTTTCTCTATGTAGCCCTTGCTGTTCTGGAATTTGCTTTGTAGACCAGGCTGGCCTTGAACTCACAGAGCTCTGTCTGCCTTTGCCTCCCGAGTGCTGGGATTAAAGTTGTGTGTACTACCATGCTCAGTCCATTCTTCACATTTTTTTAAAATTTTTTTATTTATTTATATTTTATGTATGAGTGCTCTGAATGTGTATGTACATGCCAGAAAAGGGCATCAGATCCTATTATAGATGGTTATGAGCCACCCTGTGGTTGCTGGGAATTGAACTTAGGACCTCTGGAAGAGCAGCCAGTGCTCTCAACCTCTTAGCCATGTCTCCA
Source organism: Peromyscus californicus insignis (assembly GCF_007827085.1). Taxonomy (NCBI): domain Eukaryota; kingdom Metazoa; phylum Chordata; class Mammalia; order Rodentia; family Cricetidae; genus Peromyscus; species Peromyscus californicus. Next base: position 137,526,941 of record NW_026294573.1, read on the forward strand.
GCCTGGTGTAGCATGAATCTTAAAAGGTCTTATTAATAAAACAAAACTGGGCCAGGTATTAGGATGAATGCTGGAATATCAGAGAAGCAGAACAAGCCACTGCCACCTCACCTTGCCAGTTCCTCAGCTGATCCTGTTTCCTCAGACTGGAAGCTTCTGAGTCCTCATCTGAATGGCTCTCAGCTGAACTGTTGCTCAAAAGCCTAAAAGCTTAACCAGCCAAAAGCTTCTAGTTTCTGGTCCTCATGCCTTATATATCTTTCTGCTTTCTGCCATCACTTCCTGGGATTAAAGGCTCACTTCTTGGGATTAAAGGCGTGTGTCACCATGCCTGGCTGTTTCCAAAGTGGCCTTGAACTCACAGAGATCCAGAGGGATTTCTGCCTCTGGCAGGCTAGGATTAAAGGTGTAAGTGTCACCATTTTCTAGCCTCTGCATCTAGTGGCTGTTCTGTTCTTTGACCCCAGATAAGTTTATTAGGGTGCACAATATTTTGGCAAACATAATACCACCACAGCCTGGTTTACATTTTTTAAATTTAATTTCATTCATTCCTCACATTTCTAAGAGCAGAATATGTTCTTAAATTACTTGGATTCTTCTGTCAAAAGATTGGTCTTCTGTCCCTCACTCATTCACATACCCCTCTGTTATTATATCATGTATTTATGATGTATGTGTTTATATTTGAGTGTGAGTCCTCCATGTGATGGCCATGTGCAGAGGTCAGAGGACACCCTCAGATATGGACCCTCACTTTACATCTTGTTTGAGACAAGGTCCCTTGTAGTTCACAGCTGCCTATGCCAGGCTGGCTACCCTGTGAGCTACTAAAAGTGTTCTGTGATCTCTGCTTCCTGTGTTCCTGCAGGAGCCCAGGTTACAGATGCATGTACTGCTGTGTCTAGCAGAATTTCATGTGATTCTGGGTACCCAAGCTCTAATGGTGAGGCTAGAATGGCAAGCACTCTACCCACCGAGCAATCTTCTCAGCCCCTCTCATTTATTTATGCAGTTGTTTATTTACAGTTGTTTATTTCGTGCTCTGGATGAAATATCTGATATTTATTTTGTAGCATTATCAGATGCTCTTTAATTAGTTTCTAATGAGTTACTCCTTTCTATGTGTCAATGTGTACTTTTCTGCTACCAAATTGAACTACAAAATGCTGATCTTGTGTGTTTCCTATCTTGGTCATAGAATTAGAACCAGTAATTTCTCTAAGAAGCTGTGATTTTTTTCCCCCCAATGATGAGTCGTATTTGGAGCTAAGATCTGGTGATAGATGCAATTGTTGATACTTGGTGGCATTGGTTCTCGGCATTTTCACTGATGATCACCAGTTTATGGGAGCATATCAAACTATGTATGTTCCTGTATGTATAACTATTGGTGTAAGACTGTTGAATCTGCATTAAGCCAAATGTGAGTTCATATTGAAGCCTCCATTATCATATGGATTGGTCCAATCTTTTCTTGATTAACTGTAAACCCTCCTTCCAACAGTGAGAAATGTGGCTTCGCTCAACTGCCATCCTTTTACTTCATTGTTCAGTTCCGGTACTCTTGTCTTATGGTATCAGCATTGTTGACCCATACTCCCATGGGAAACAACGTTATCAAGTAGCATTCCACTTTAAATAATTGGAGGCTCTACTCATTTCCAAAGTTACCTGAGTCTTTGCTTTTATCTCCCCCACCCCAGTGACATAGTTGCATTCTGTTTGTTACACATTTAGACTCCTTATCTTAGTCTGCATTTTATTCTGGGAAACCCCACCCCTACATGCTTTAAAGATCACGTTGCATGCTACTAAGTCCTGTGAGTCTCAGTAACTGCATAGCATTGTGTGCATATGATTATGGTGCACAGAGTTCCACCATACAAAAAATCCTCCCTGGGTGTGACAGCATGTGTCTTTAGCCCCAGCACCAAGAGGGCAGAAGCAGACTGGTCCTTGAGTGTTTGAGGCCAGGCAGGTCTACACAGAGAGTTCCAGGCCAACTGGGACTACACAGTAAGCTTGTCTCAAAAACAAAGCAAAATGAAAACGCTCTGTTTAGTGCTGCCCTTCAACCGTTGGTATACACTTTTGTACTTTGGTCTCTCTCATAATGTCAGATAATTGAGAGTGAAGAGTACACAGCAGCTTTTACTGGGTTCTTTCATTTGACAAAATGCATGTAAGACTCCTCCACGCCTTTTGTGATGTGTAGTTTACTTACTTTTGTTTCTTAATAATATCCCATTGTATAGGTCTGTATTTTATTTTAAATATTTCCAGCATTTGGCAATTATTACTATGGATATTTATTTGTGGACATTTAGTTTTCAAGTAAGTTGGCTAAATTTCTAGGATCACAATATAGAAACATGTAAGATTACGTTCAGCTTTGTAAGACATGAGCAAACTGGCTTCCAGCTGGTGATAAGAATTCACCGGCCATGAACAGTTTCTGGAGACCCACATCCTCATCAGGAAACAGTATTGTTGTTTTTGGGAATGTGCTGTTGGCATAAGTGTGTTTAGGCTCTCAGTGTTGTGGATTTTCTACTCCAGCTTTCCCTTAAGTGACTATTGGTTCAATTGTTTCACAGAGTGGGTTGAAGGGTGATAGATGGCTGTCTTATTTTGAAATTTTTGAACTACTACTTGAAAGGATTGCATTATCTAAGTTTAACTATTTTGTAAGCATACCTGATTTGATGGGCAGAGTATTTGCCAAGTTGTTTAATAAGTATATAGCTTATTTCTAAAGGATACATCATCAGATATAACCAACATAATAAATTTACCATTTCTTGCACATTTACATGAATATAAATAGAAGAATATAATATACAACTTTTTTATCCAAGTTTATAACTAACTGAGATACGTGCATTACTTTTACTTTAAGTTTAATGAACCTTGGAATAATGACCCCAGTAAAACTGATGAACAAAATATAATCTTGATAGAAATTTAGGGAGAAAAGAAGTTGTTTTTTTTTTTTCTCTCCTTAGGATCTATAACCGTTAAAAGACAATTTTCACGTAATTTTATCCGTATGGTTTGTATTCTATTTTGTATTATTAAAGTAACAGAATTTTAAATCCAATGAGACACATCCTCCAGGGGACATTTTGGTGAACCCCTGCTTTTTCTGCCCTTTATCCCATCTGCATTTCTGTAGTCGGGCTGGGCTAATCTTTGCTCCTTCTGTGGAGTCCAAGAGTCATTGATCTTTCCCCTTGCAAGCAGGTTGTTCCTCAGTTCTTCTGGGATTCAGGTTGGGTAGGAATGATTTATGATGAAAGGTAGTTTTACTCACATTGTGCATTGTCCCAGGAGGCTGACATTGAGTGATGACGTAACCTTTAACACCCACAGCTTCTTTAACCCCACATTTGGTTTATTTAACTTAATACCAGGCGGTAGTTGCCTGTTTTGATTTTACCCAAATCTTTGAACTTTGCCCTCTCTTTATTCTTGATAAACCCAGGCTCTGCCCCCACCATTCTGCTTGCTTTCTTTTGGGACTTGCAAATGACAGGTCTGCTTTAGTGTAGAAAAGACATTCGTGGGCATTTGCCCGCTACAAAAACCTCCACCCCAAAATAACTGATACATAGTCACGAAACAAACTTCTTGAAATTGCCAGTTTCAGGATGAAGGAAAGATAAATCAGTAGGAGTCATGCCCCCTTGTCATGAAGCCCAGTTTTGATCGTCAGGGTTAGGAGACCTGACGGTCACCGCGGCTTTGTTCCTTTAAGTCCTGGCATGAGGTGCCAGTGTGGGATCTGTCCGGTTTGAACGGCTAGCTTGCTGTGGCTCAGGGGGTTGCTATAGTAACGCCGAGCTTCCAGGCATTCATGTGGGTGGTGTCAAGAACTGGGAATGTTTCCAGAATGTTCTTAGTGTTCCAGAGTCCCCTTGGGGTCAGATTCATTTCATGCTGTCATGGGGTGAGGCAAGGGCCATGAATTTGAGGCGACAATCCATCAGCTATCAGAAGCCAAGTTGCGTTTTCTGTTAGCAAGTCGCAGTTTTGAATCTGGAAGGAGGCCAGTTTAGTCTCACAATAAGTCTCAACTTCAAAGCCTCAGGGGCAACTGTGGCCGGGTTTGGGCTGGATCAGTCAGCAGTAACTGACTGTGGACCCAGAAACAACATGGTCACCGCAGAGATCAGAATGTAAAGCAGAAATACAGTGAAGGCCCCTTCCCTGACTGCCACAGTCGTCTATGTCCTTGAGACGATTTTTCTGTGTGTTAACATAGGGATATAACTATTATCATCAAAATAAACACCATTCTTTACACACATTCTGTGACCTGTTTGATTAATCAATCATTTTCATTTTAATATGATGCAAATGTGTAATTCAATTGCTCCCAAATTTACTGCTACATTTATCAAAATAGCTGATCTGATATCACATATTTCATGCATGTGTTTGTTATAATCTACAGACAAGGAAAATCTCCATTATATCAGCATTTGTGTCGGCGGGGTGTGTGTGTGTGTGCGTGTGTGTGTGCGTGTGTGTGTGTGTGTGTGTGTGTGTGTGTGTGTGTGTGTGTGTGTGTGTGTGCAAACATTGAGTACAATGTCTCATCAAAAAAGATTCTAATTGACCCAGTAAGACAGCAGGAGCTTTGAGTGTTTCAGACTTTTAACTGAAGGCTTCTTCTTAACCAAGGAACAACGGGGCCTTTAATTTGATAGTTTAGAGATCCCAAAGCTGAGCCCTATCCAAAATCCTGGTTTCCTTTTGTTGTTACCATGAGCACTCTCATGCTCCCGTCAGCCTCCATGCCCAAACTGCTCCCTAGGTGAATTGTTTTTTGGGTGAGATTTCTTGCCTGGGCAGGAAGCAATAATTTGGCTTTGTATTTTTTCTCCCTTCTGCTGTTTATTTAATTATTTGAAACTCACACCCTTAAACAGATTATCTAGGAAGTTCTTGGTGGCAGCATTGGAATTACTGGGCAATTTGACTGGATCACAGCAAACTTTCATTTTTTTCTTTTTTCTGGAACCAGGAGGGGGTGAGTCAGGCTGTTTGCCTGCTTGTCTCATCCCAGCACTCACCTGGCCAGGTGACCTGCTGGCTCCTCCCCTACGCTGCAGAATTCCAAACCCTTGTCCTCATGTGCCTCTTTGAAGTTGGATAGTGTTATCTTAGGAACAATTCTTTTGAAGTATATTGATTTCCCCAAATCTCTAGGTTTGATCCAGTTCTTAGACAAAAGGGTAGCACTGTTTTTTTTTTCTATGCATCCAAGACAATGCATAGAAATCACAGGCTTCCCAATCCCTTATCCAGAGAACACGAGATTTTCTGAACTCATAAAAGCTCAAAGTCTCAAACTTCATTCTGTATCCTTTTCAGTTTGACAAATCCACATATTTCATTTTAGCTTTGATGTTAAAAAAGTTTATTTCTTTTTTCCAATGTAGGACTCCGAAATAGTAAAGTCATGGTTGAGAGGAAGTGGGGTCTTTTTTATTTCTGTACAACTCACTGTGTCCTATCATACCAGTACTTAGGTCCCTAGGTTCACTTTTCTTACTAGAGAAATAGGCTAACACTCCATCACAGAATATTCTTATGACTGAAACATTTTAGGTATTAAATGAGTGTTTTAAGAATTAAGAATGAGTTAGTATTTTAGCTCAGATTTTTGTTATCATCTGAAGTGAGTAACTGATAATTCCAAGAAATAGTCAACATGCTTCTGACTGTATGGTGTAGACTAAAAGTTGACAGAGAACTCACTCTAGCCCCTGGCTCTTTCACATGTGCAGAATCTGAAATTTCCTGGAACCTCCCTTCCCACAGTCAGAGCCTGTTCTGCAAGGCTTGCCCAGGCCTTACCCTGAGAAAGCTGGAAGGGTTAGTCACAGCTGTTTGTTGAGATCACTTTTCATGATAGCAGGAGCGTTTATTTAAGCTTGTTGCATTCCACACATTATTTAAGCTTGTTGCATTCCACACAATGTTCATTTGGTACAGTCACATTGTACACAGGTCAAAATCTCACTCTTTGTTATGTCTGAATGGTATTCCATTGTATGTAACATACGATACTTGTTTACCTTTTTATCTCATAACAGATACTTGTATTGCTTCTACCTTTTGGCGGCTATGAATATGGTTCACAATCTGATCCTGGAGTTATATAGTCTCAAATGGAGACAACAAATGGAATTGTTGGGTCATATAGTAATAAGGAAACTTAGGGGTACTAGGGATCAATCCCAGACAATCCATACGCCAGACAACCACTCTATGATTGACATTCCTAACCCAGAATATTTTGTTTTTGCTGCTGGGGTTGAACCCAGGGAACTGTTTTCCTAGATCTCCCTGTCTCTGTCTCTCTGGCCTGTACATGTCAAGCAACTGCTCTATCACAGAGTCCCTTCCTCAGTCTTACACAGTAATTTTGTGTTGACATGGCTTCCCCTTGCTGTTTTTCACTGCTAGTACTTTGCTTTCTCTTCAGTAATGGTAGAGTTCATTTGAAGGCAGATTTCAAGAGTAATTCTGATTTGTGTAAGTACTTGGTTGTCGCTTTACTAAGTATTGCTGTTAGGTACTGTGATAAAGTGCCTGAAAAAAGCAACTTCAGACTGAAGGCTCCCTGGGGAGGTGGCAAAATGCTGATAACTAATGTGTTTTTTAAATACATGTGATGAGATATATTAATAATTGGATGATCTTTGTAGTCAATATTACAAATAGTGAATCAATACTTTCTTAATGTCTACTTATAACGTTACAAAATTGCACGTAGTTAAAGCAATCTGTTCAGAGTTCAAATTGAACTGGCAGATTTTAGCATCACAGAGTATAAAAATTTCATTGATATGATTTCAGGTCTGTGTTGCAACTGTCGTTCAAAAACAACACCCACCTACTGAGTTTTAGTGAGTGACTACTCCAGCCATCTGGAACAGATAAACTCCCCTTGCCCTTCCATATAGGCATCTGTGTGATTGGTTGTCTCCACTAATACCTACCAAGATAGCATGTTGCTACAAGGAAGGACAGACTCAAGAGGCTTCTGGGACTTCATCTCCTGGTGATTCATTCCCTGTGTGATTCACCATTATGGTCTGTTTGTTGTTGTAACAAAACATTAGAGACTTGGAACTTTATAAACATAAGAGATTTATTTGGGTTCAAAGTTCAGGAGGCAGACCTGGCAGATTATATCACAGTAAAATATTTGATATCTCCAGATAGAAGCATGTGAGAGTGGCCAAGGCCATAGTCAAAGGGAACACAAGGCAAGAGGAGACAAGAGCCAGGGAGGGGCAGTCTTGCTCTTTTATTGTGAAAAGACAAAGATTTCTTCCCAAACACTAAGCAGCAAGATTCAAAAGTCCAAAAGTCATATTGTTTAAGAATAAAGAAAAGGTTGGATAGTCTTTTCTTAAAACATAATTAATATACATTTGCTTCAAGGATAATCAGGAAAATAAATGAAATGGAAACAGCAACAAAAACAGCATCGCCTCTGTCTACCTGAAGCACCAGTGCCATTTTTGTATGTTTTTGTATGTTGTACAGGAGGTGCTTGTGGCCACATGGCGCAAGGGGCCATGCCACAAGCAAACTAACTCACATTGCCGCAGACCTCATACATGAAATGTCCACAGTTACAGTGGTCACCACAGAATTAACACTGTCACCAGGGTTAGAAAACACTTCATATTTATGATATTAACAAGCAGTTTCCAATGTGATTGCTACCTGACACTAAAGACAAAGATTAAAATTATTCCCACATGTTTTCCTAACAAATTTACATTCTTACATATAAATTAAAATTGGAAAATTACCTACTGTGGGAAAGACATTTTAAGGTACGTCTGATGTGTGTAAGCACAACAGTCAAGCAGCAGCAGGGAGTTAATGAATACAGAAAGGAACCAGTGACTTGAGCCTCCAACAGCAGCTTCAAGTCTAAACTGTCATCCATCCCCTCCACCACCGACCCCGTGGAGGTCAGTGGCACCAGGGGCAGCTCCAAGTCCCCATACAGAGGACATACTAAGTCGTTTTCCAGACCAGGACAAAGAAACTCTCATTTTGTACAGCAGATCCAAAAGATAGCTACGGTTTAAAACTCTTTAAATGGAAACTGACAGCTAAACTTCATTCCATGAAACTAACTGCTCTGCTTAGTTGACAATCACCATTACAAAGTCTGGGCCACATCCTCAAGCTGTTTATCAGAGCATACATTTAAAAATCTGCGTTCCCACTCGGGAGGCAGAGCCAGGCGGATCTCTGTGAGTTCGAGGCCAGTCTGGTCTCCAAAGCGAGTTCCAGGAAAGGCGCAAAGCTACACAGAGAAACCCTGTCTCAAAAAACCAAAAAAAAAAAAAAAAAAAAAAAAAAAAATCTGCGTTCCATTGTGTGCAGGTGTTTCTGTAAGGCTTCTATTCCATTGTCCTGAGGTCAGTTCAATGACTTTTTTCAATTTTTCTAATATCTAATCTATCTGTCTGTCTGTCTGTCTCGGGGGGAACCTCATGGTGTAAGCTTATACAAAGAAAGCCCTGGGGATATACACAGACAAGACATCTATCTGCAAATCAGAAATAGAAGCCCCAGAAGAGACCTATCCTGCTGCATATGGTGATGGACTTTTAGCCTCCAAAATGGACACAACGTAAATGTTGTTGTTGGGCCACTGGGCCTGTGGCATTTGTTATGGAGTCCCTAGCGTGTTAGTACTCCACATAAAATGTGCTCTTTTGAGCTATTGATTCTTAAGAGGGTAGTGAGTTCCTGAGAAGAAAAACTCTGAGGCCATCGTGACAAGCAGTGGCATTAGTGTATAAAATTCTGGGTCAGTTTCCACTGCTCCTGAGCTGTAGGGTTGCTCATATTCTCAGCAGTCTTTACCAGTCCTTATTGTTTAACCATTGCCATTAAAATCTCGTGTGTGTGTGTGTGTGTGTGTGTGTGTGTGTGTGTGTGTGTGTGTGTGTGTATGTAGGTGCCACAGCACACATGGAGGTCAGAGGACACCTCTTGGAAGTCACTTTCCTTCCGTTGATTGAACTTGGGTTGTTAGGCCCACGCACAAGTGCACTCGCCCACTGAGTCATCTCACTAGCCCACCACTGCCATTTGAGTCCATACTTCCATAGCTACTTATGACGTGAGCACATTTCCATCTGCTTATCGTCTGTCATCTGATTCTTTAGTGCCCATTAAATACCTTGCTTGTTTACTTACATTTATTTTGTGGTTTTGTTTGGAATTCTTATATTCTTCACGTGGGTAGTTTGTGTTTGCATATGTATATTACAATTAACTTGTAACATCTGATGTGCATTTTCATTAATTTAGCCTTTTATTTTTTTAATTTTATGTGTGTGTGTGTGTGCACGCGCGCACGCGCGCACACACACACACACACACACACACACACACACACACACACACCTGAGTGCAGGGCCCATAGAGGCCAGAAGAGGGTGTTGAGTCCCCTGAAGCTGCAGGTAGAGGTAAGCTGCTCAGTGTGAGTCCTCTGCTAGAGCAGCTGGTGCTCTTAACCACTGAGTCATCTCTCCATCATCTCACATAGTCATTAGATAAGGAGTTCTTATTTTAATGAAGTTCAACACATAAAATTCTTCTTTATTTTGAAAATGCAAGCCATGACACCATTCTGCTGCACCACCTTCTATACCTTTGTTCTTCCTTCACATTTTCTTTTTTTTTTTCATACAAGATCTTACTATGTACACTGACACTGGGTGTTCTGGCACTTACTATGTAGTACACGCTGGCTCTAAACTTGAAGGAATCCTCTTGTTTAGCTTTCCAAGTTGTGGGATTATAGGTGTGTGTGACCTTGTTGAGCTTTTTCTTTTTGCATTTTGAGGGAAAAAAACTTTTTGGAATCTAGTTTTGAATATGCTATGAGATGGGGCCAAGTGTAATTCACCCACATATGGATAGAGGATTGTTCTGTTGTGTTTCAATAGGGAGACTTTTCCTCCTTTCCCTGTGGTGAGGGTTGGAGATGAGAAGGGCTAGCTTTGGATGTCAGGTCTATCCTGGCCTCATGTTCTTATCTTTTTGCCATTTCTGTACTGTCTTGTTTACTACAGACCCATCATGAATCTTAACAGCTGGCAAAAATATGTCTTTCCACCTGTCTTTTCTGCTTAAATTATATGTGTATTTTTGAGAACTCATTATATAGCTAAGGCTGGTCTTGTATTATTGGCACCCCTGACCCAATCTTTCAATTTCTGGGACTACAGGCATATACTACCACGTGCTGCTTTTGTTAAAATACATTAACTGTAACAGTTGATTTCATAGAAGTAGAGAGAATGGTGGTTGCTAGAGCGTGTGCAGGAGCACAGCGGAGAAGGATCAGATGGCAAGTACAAACTCTGAGTGGAGAGGAGCGCCAGCTCCAGTGTTACACAGTGCAGTGGGTGACGAGTGTTCACAACTTAGTACAGGTTTTACAGAGAAGTGGGAGAGGACTTGATGTCCCTGATACATAAGGACGGTGAGTATTAAGGGAGAAGAAATCTAAATTGCTCTGGAATGATCATTATATATAATCCTTACATGAAACCATTACATACTACCCCATAAATGTGCAAAATTATTATGAATGAATTAAAAAATATATCTTACTAGGCCTGGTGATGCAGACCTTAATTTCACCTACTTCATAGGCTGAGGCAGGAGGATTCTAAGTTTAATGACTGCCTTGGCCAATTAGTGAGACCTTAGTTCAAAATAAAAAGTAAAAAGTCAGGGTTGCATGTAACCCAGTGGTAGAGTTTGCTTAGCATGCACAAGGCCCAATGCTCAGAACCTAGTGTTCTAAGAACTCAGGGCTCTCACTTAGCACTTCCATTTTTTTTAGTTTCTCTGCATACATATTCACTGCTGGGATTGACAGGCACTGTGTTTTCTCCATGGGTGGTTTGGGAGAAGACTGACATTTTTGGAGTAGAACTCCAACTTTCTAGTTCACGAACATGAAGCCCACATCCATGCATTCATGTTTCTATTCCCTGAGCGGAGTTAACAGTCTTTTGTGCAACTGTTTCATGGTTCCTTTCCTGAATACACTCAGCTACTTGATAGGCCTTGATGTTATTATGTGCTACACTAAGATCTATGCTCTCTAGCTGTTGTTTTTGTTATTATTATTGTGTGTGTATGTGTGTGGTATGTATTTGATGTGTGTGGTGTTGTGTGTGTGTGATCGGTGATATGTATAGGATGTGTCTGATTATGTGTGATGTGTATGTGTGTGTGATATGTGTGTAATCTGTATACGTTGTGTATATGTATGCATGATGTATGTCTGCATGTGTCTGTATGGTATGTGTATGATACATATGTGTATGATGTATGAATAATGTATGTGTGTGATATGGTGATGTGTATTTGATATGTGTGTATAATTTATGTATGATGTGTGTGATGTGTGTCTGCATGGTGTGTGTGTATATGATTATATGTGTGTGAGATGTCTACATAAGATGCATGTGTGTGATATGTATGTCCTGTGTGTTTACGTAGTATGTATGTGTATGCACATGTATTTATATGGTATGGGTGTATGCTATATGTATATGTACATGTGTATATGTGTGTGATATGTATATTATATGTATTTATGCAGTGTGCATATATGTGTGATATGTGTGTCCATGTGAGGGTCAGAAGACAACTTTCAGGAATCATTCACTCCTTCCACTGTGTGATCCTGGAATCAAGGTCAAGTCATCAAGCAGGCGTTCTCACTTCTGAGGCATCCTGCCTGCCATGTAGTTCTTTTACTGATATAAAAGAACGTGATAGATTCCTGTTTGTTGACCTGTATCCAGCTGTCATGCTCACTTTCATTGTATTGTATTTATTTATTTGTTTTGGATTTTTATTTTATTAATATTTATTTCATGTGTTTGGAATTTTTATAATGCAAGGTTTTGTTTAAAAAAAAATAGAATAAGCCAGGCATTGGTGGCATACGCCTTTACTCCCAGCACTCAGGAGTCAGAGGCAGGCAGATCTCTGAGTTCAAGGCCAGCCTGGTCTACAGAGTGAGTTCCAAGACAGCCAGTGCTACACAGAGAAGCCCTGTCTTGAAAAACAAACAAATAAACAAGTGAATTGAGAGAAATGATGTATAAAAATTTTCAGTAGAAAATAGCACACAATAAATTTTCATTTCTTTTTGAAAATTTTATTCATGTAGCATGGACAGACAATATAGAAGTTATGTTGCTTTTTTTATTTTAAGTTTATTTATTTATTTTACATCCTGACCTCAGTTTCCCCTCCCTTCTTCTTCCCAGTTCCTTCCCACTTCCCCTCCCCCTCCCATCAACTCTTCCTCCATTTCTATTCAGAAAAGGGCAGGCCTCCCATGGATATCAACACTGTTGCCTTTTTTTTTTTTTAAATCAAATGTCAGGAATGAGTAACTCACTAGGCCCCCAGTCTGTGGAAAGTCCCCTTAACGGAAGTCTTATAATTCTGATAAAGTAGCATCATTCAAAAGTAATAATAGATACTATATATATATATATATATAGTGTGTGTGTGTGTGTGTGCGCGTGTGTGTGTGGGCGTGTGTGTGCAATTTTCACCATAGACCCTTTAGTATATTATCTGAAAAGTGAGCCCAATGTCAGAGTTCATTCTGAACTCAGCTTTTCTAATGTAGAGTGATAGGTGATGTTGCCAACTTGAGAGAATCTGGAGTGACTTGGAAGAACCTGTGGGGATTGTCCAGATGATATCAATTGATGTGGGAAGACACATTTTTTTTAAAAAAAGACTTATTTATTTATTATATATACAGTGTTCTGTCTGCATGTGTCCCTGCAGGCCAGAAGAGGGCATCAGATCCTATTATAGATGGTTGTGAGCCACCATATGGTTGCTGGGAATCGAACTCAGGACCTCTGGAAGAGCAGCCGGTGCTCTTGACTGCTGAGCCATCTCTCCAGCCAGGGAAGACACATCTTGATTGTGCAAGGGACATTCCCTGAACAAGGGATACCGTTTGAAATGAAGACCGGCTGCTGAGCAGCAAGCATGGGCACATTCATTCCTCTCTGCGTCTTGAGTGAGGATGCAAGGTGACTGACTGTCTTGATCTCCCACTTTTATGACTTCCCTGCAATACTGGACTGTAACCAAGAATTGTGAGCTGAAATAACCCTTCCCCCTGAAGCTGCGTTTGTAGAGTATTTTATTAGAGCAACAGGAAAAGTAATTAAGACAGTAGCTAAAAGCGAAAAGCAGGAACTGTGGAGTTAGGTAGTGATGGCAGTGAATGTGACCTGTCGCTTCATTTTGTATTCCAAGTCATATAGGAGTTGAGTTGAGCATCCTTAATCTGAAAATCCCAAGCCCCACAAGTTGTTTGAATGTCAATATGGCATCTCAGGTAGAAGATTTCATTCCATGCACAAAATTATTCAAAACACTTAAGATTATTTTATTGTGGTTGTTTGAAAAAGAATGGTCCCCATAAGCTTATAGATTTGAATGCTTTCAAAGGATTAGGAGATGTGGCCTTGTTGGAGGAAGTGTGCCAATGGGGGTGGGCTTTGGTGTTTCAAAAAGCCCATTCCAAATTCATAGTCTCTCTCTTCCTGCTGCTTTTGGATTCTAATGTGTTGCCATGCTCCCCACCATGATGACAATGAACTAAGCCTCTGAAACTGTAAACAAGCCCCAAATAAATGCTTTCCTTTATAAGAGTTGCCATGGTCATGGTGTCTTTTCACAACAATAGAAAACTGACTAAGACATTCATCTTTTATATATATGTGCACAAAACAGAAATGAATTTTGCGTTTAGACTTTGTTCTTACCCCAGAGATATCTCATTATGTATGTATATTCCAGGGTCTGAAAAAACTCAAAATTCAAAACTCTTCTTTTCTCAGGCATTTTAGGCAAGGGGTGCTCAGCCTGTATTTATCTCTCAGTAGAATGGGCTTGATATTTTTTGGAGACAAGGTGGGTCTGCAAAAGGCTTCTCCCTCTGCAAGTCACTAAGAAGGACCGCCACATTGCTCTACTCATTGTACCCACAGGCCTCCAGACTTGTGATATGAGGACCAGATCTTGTCTTCAGCAGGGGCTGCCCTGGGGGTGGGGACAGCAGCCGTTTTCGGTATCAGCCTCCCACAAGGGCTGTTATTTTTCCTGTCATGTTTGTTGGGGTCCAGCTCAAGTTTGTTTTTCTTGCAGAAAGGCAGGAAGGCCAATTTGGAACACACACAACTCACATGTCATGGACGATGATTTGGCCCAGTGCTTGGCATTGGCTCCCTGACAGTTAAAAGGCCATAGTGGGCCAGCCCAGCAGCCAGCACTGAGGAACAAGGAAAAGGAGCAAGAAAGCGAGATCCTTATCTGCAGGACCACGACCCAGCCTGCCATTCTTTCCCCTGTGTTCTCCTCTCTCGGGGGACTTCTGGCTGCCACTCACACAATCTCCTGCCTGCCCAAAGACCCCACTGCCCAGGCACTACCCCCACTTTCTGTCCACCTCTTCCTCTAGCTGAATGTGTGAGGAAGCATCCCACCCTATAGAGGGAAAAGCCTGGACCAGCAGGCATTGGTGCCTCAGTCTGTGCGAGCAAAGGCAGGAAGAGGGAGAAAAAGCAGTTTCCAGTTAGATCCAAGACTGTCGCTCAGCTCATTTGTTGAAAGGCTGGGATTTTTCCCACCTGGCTTGAGTGGTGTTGGGAGTCACCAGAAAGAAGTTTCTACCAGCGTTGGCATTCAGTGCTCTGTGATACCGAGGATGGTGGGCTCTGAAGAGCTCTCAGGACTATTCTCCAGTTTTATAGAGTAGTAGGTGCCATCCCCAAGACTGACTGGTACACAGCCCCAAGCCTTGTGAACATGACTAATTACAGAGAACCTTGATTGTGTTAGCTTGAAAAGAAAACCAGTATACAGTGTGGATGTGGTTCATGTCTGGAAAGTTAGCACACGGGAGACTGGGGCAGAGGACCTTGACAGAGGAATTCTTGATTTCTATCAAGACCTGACCTCAAAAAACCAAGGGTTGGGCATGTACCTTAGTGGTACAGCACTGTGCCAGGCCCAGCATTCAATCCCTAAAAACCAAAAGAAAAAAAGATAAACAATAATGTTTAAAAACTATAGTCTGATGGACTTCCTCAATTGATCAGTCAAATATTTTAGCAGTTTGAATTCCTTTGGGAACGTTTTTGCAGCCTTGTAAATGTACCTCTAATCTCCAGAGGTTCAGAGTGTTTAGGCCTCAAAGCATCCATTTGCTCCTCTAAAAAGTGACCAACAATGGGCCTGCTTTGGGCTGTTGCACAGGGACTACACTGTTAGTTTCTTGGCACGGCCTCCCAAGAAACGGTAGCTGGTTGTGACCTCTGCAAGTGTCAGGCTCATACCTGACTAAGGTTTCGAGCTGAGCTCAGGGCCTAGCTCATGTCAACTAGACCCTTTTGCTTCAAGCTGTGCTTCCAGCCCACTGTGGTTATAGTTAGAAAATAAACCTGGGTTGCAGACTTCAAGCTATCTGTTAAAAACTAACCTTTTGCCTGGGGAATCATGGGAGCTCATGAAACACTTGGTTGATGTTTGCCAATTGGACAAATATTTTCATAGCTATTTCTCTTGGTGTGTTGTTTTCTTCCTAACTATGCAATATGGCAAGAACTTTGTTTTTCCATTTCCCTAGGATAGAAAGCAGCTTCCATGTTAGATAGCTCTTGTGGTGGTTTTCTTTTCAGTGGGTAAATGTGGTCTTTGTGTTCTTTAATTTGTTTCCTTTGTTCATAAGTGAGATGACATAGACCATACTTTTAAGGATGTCAGTGCAACAATTTTTCCGTCTCAGAGTCTCTCCTTTGCAATGTGGGCTTGTCATTCCCCATCAGGAGTAGGTGTTGCTTTCTCATCAGGTTGCATCTAGGCTGACTCCAGTACTACTTTGGTCCCTATAAAGCAGTGGAAATCAAGTTCTGGGTCTGCAAACCCAGGCTTGACAAAGGATGGCTAGATTCTGATTTTCTGTTCTTGGAAGTCAAGTCACCATGTAAGTTGACTAGCTGCTGCAGAGAGTTTACAGGAGAGCCACATGTGGAGGTCAAGTCTCTGAGTCCATATGAGAAGTCCCAGAAGAGCCCACACTTTGCTAATCTGCCCTGTGAGGTGACCATGCAAGATTAGCAGAAGCAGCCCAGTCCACGATACAGAATCATAAACAAATAAATGCATTTTATTTGTTTATTTCAAGTTGAGACCATGTAGGTTGCTTACTGCTTACTGGCTTGCTCCCCATGAATTGCTCAGCCTGCTTTCTTATACTATCTGGGACCACCAGCTTAGGAGTGGTCCTCCCCACAGTGAGCTTGTTTTAAATAAGATAAGTAATGAAAATTTTTTGGTCTGAGTTTATCAGATGTTACTGGACTGGACATTGTTAATATACATAATGGAGTTTTTATCTGAATCTGTCAAATGTTAATGGGCTAGACATCGTTAATGTAATCTTGACTGTGTATATTGTATATACTTACTGGATATAATTTTTCTTGTATTAGTTATAAGTTTTTTTATATTTTAGACAAAAAGAGAGGAAATGTGGTATTGTATTCCCCCAAATATTGTGCATGCTAATAAACTTACCTGGGGTCAGAGACAGAGCAGCCACAATATTAAACATAAAGTATAGGCAGTGGTAGCGCACGCCTTTAATCCTAGCATTCCAGAGACAGAAATCCCTCTGGATCTCTGTGAGTTCAAGGCCACATTGGAAACAGCCAGGCATGGTGACACACGCCTTTAATCCCAAGAAGTGAACCCTTAATCCAGGGAGTGATGGCAGAAAGGCAAGATATATAAGGCATGAAGACCAGGAACTAGAAGCATTTGGCTGGTTAAGCGTTCAGGCTTTCGAGTAGCAGTTCAGCTGAGAGTCATTGGGATGAGGACACAGAAGCTTCCAGTCTGAGGAAACAAGACCAACTGAGAAGTTGGCCAGGTGAGGTTAGCTGTGGCTTGTTCTGTCTCTCTGAACTTCCAGTGTTCAACCCAATACCTGGCTCAGGTTTGATTTTATTAATAAGAACTTTTAAGAGTCCTGCTACACTTGGCCCTTTCACATCAATCATCAATTAAAAAGGTGCCCTATAGGCTTGCCCGCAGGCCAATAGTGGGGGCATTTTCTCAGTTGAGGTTCCCCTTTTCAAATGACTTTAGCTTATGTCAAGTTGACAAAAAAAACTAGCTAGAACAATTTGACCCCCTTGTCAACTTGACAACAAACACATTACTGCTAAGTTCCTTTCTTGTTCATCTCCAATGGCTAATATTAATATTAATATCATGATATAAAACATTCTAACTTTTAAAAAATTATCTATCTATCTATCTATCTATCTATTTATTTATTTAATTTTGACTGTGTGTCTAAGTATCATGTATGTTCACAATTCCTGAGGAAGTCAGAATAGAGCATCAGGTCACCTGGGACTGGAATTACAGATGGTTGTGAGCTACCATGTGGGTGCTGGAAATCAAACCCTGATCTTCTGGAAGAGCAGTCAGTGTTCTAAACCACTGAGCCATCTCCACAACCCAAGCATTCCGACTTTTAACAGTCCCACAATCTTTAAAAATTCAAACACTTTAAAATGTCGGTTTCTTTCAAATATCCCAAGTCTCTTTTGAAGTTCCAAGCCTCTCTAAAATTTCAAAGTCTCTATTTTTAACTGTGGGCTCCTGTAAAATAAAGAAAAAAGTTACATGTTTCATATTTCAAAAAGAGTCAGGGTGCAGTCACAATCAGATCTAAGTAAAACCCAAGTCCAACAGTGTAAACTATTCTTCACTATTTAAGATTATTTTATTACATGTATGTGCACAAAACAGAAATGAATTTTGTATTTAACATCTGGGACTCATTCATGATCCTCTGGACCCCAAAGGGCTCCATTCCTCTAAATATACCGTTGGCAGCACACAGCTCATCTTGTAGGCTCAGGCCAGCTCCACTCCACACCTGCTGCTGGCACTGGTAGTTGTCCATGGTACTGGCATCTCCAACATATTAGGGTCTCTGCTGCAACTGGGCTGCACTTCACCAAAACCTCTCCTGGGCAACTTAATGGCCCCTGACTTCATCACATGGGGTTGAGCATCAGCCTCTCTCAATGACTGCTTCAATCCTGGGGCTTCTACTGCAACTGAAGTTACAATTTCACAAAGGGACTTTCATGGCTTGACTGTGGGGACTTCTGCCCTACCACACAGTGCCAAGTCTTAGCTCCTCTCCATGATCCCTTCATGCCTTCAAAACCAGTACCACCTGAGAAACTCTTATACTTTACCAAGTTCAGCTACCAGCACAAGGTACAAACCTGGCTGCCTCTAGACCATGGCTTCTGTACGCTCACCCTGAGTAAACACTTCCAAGCTTTATTCTCATTGATGTTGGTCTCCTTTTATTCACAATTGACATTTCAGCTCAAGCTGACCAAGATCAATTGTCCCAGAAAAGCAAAGGTTTTACTTCCATGGTCTCTTGTTAGTCACACTTAACTCTTCAGCTCCAGATGAATAGAACCACAGATTCTTAATGCAAAATATCACACAAACAGCTCCAGTAGAATCTTTACTTCTCTCTGAAGCCTCACAAGCCTTGCTTCCACCGTTCACATTTCTCTCAGCATTGTCTTCAAGCTTCTGAAATAATAGCCCACTAAGCTCTGAAAACTCAATGATTTTCCTAGCCCAAAGTTCCAAAGTCTTTCAACAGTCCTCCCTAAAACATAGTGGTACCAATTTCTGTCCTAGTTAAGGCTTCTATTGCTGCGATAAAGAGCACAACCAGAAGCAACCTGGGGAGGAAAGAGTGTAAGTATAAAAGAGTATAAAAGATTAATCTTTTTGCTTTGTTTTGGCTTTTTGAGATGGGATTTCTCAGTGTAGTCCTGGCTGTTCTAGAACTCACTCTGTAGAACAGGCTGACCTTGAACTCACAGAGAGCAGCCTACCTCTGCCTCCCGAGTGCTGAGATTAAAGGCTTGCGCCACCACCGACCAGTGAGTTTATTTAATCTTAAGCCTCAGGTCACATTCTATCACTCAGGGGAGTCATGGGAGGATTTGAAGGCATAAGAAATAAGTAAGTGGAAGATCTCAAAACTGCGAGAGCAGACTTACTGGTGTGAGAGACTGGTGCTTCCAGGAACCTGGATGCAGGGACTGGAACACAAACCATAGATGAATGATGCTTATTGTCTTGCTCCCCATAGCTTGCTCATCCTGCTTTCTTGTACAGCTCAGACTCACCAACCCAGGGATGGAACCACCCACAGTGAGCTGAGTCCTCCCACATCAATCATTAATCAAGAAAGTGCCCCGCAGGCTTGCCCACAGACCATTCTGGTGGGAGAATTTTCTCAGTAGAGGTATCCTCTTCTCAAATAACTCTACCTTGTGTCGACTTGACAAAAGCTAACCAGGGTAACAGTTTAGGATCATTACGCACATTCACATTGTTGGATAGTCATCCACCATTCATCCACAGAATTCTTTTATTTTTCTAAACTGAAATTCCCTACCCATTAAGCAATCACTGCCCTATTTCTCCCTCCTTGCCCCAAAGAACCACTTTTCTACTGTCTGTCTCTATGAATTTAACCACTCTAGGTACTCACACACCTGGAATCCAGCAGCATGTATCCCCTCATGGCTGGAATACCTCACTTGTGTAAGTCTTCCAGTTTCATCCATGCTGTAGCCTGTGCTAGAATGTCTTATCTTCTGAAGACTGAAAAATATATCATTGTCTGTGCATGCCACATTCTGTCAGTTTATCTACCTGTGAACTGCTAGGTTGTTTCTGCCTTTTGTTGCTGTAAAGAATGCTACTAAGAAATGGGTGTGCAAAGACCAGAACTTGTTATTAATTATTCTTTTTTCTTTAACCCCTAAGAAAAAGAATTTGTTTCTTTTCCCCATTGGACCCCCATTTAAAATCTTTTTAACATATATTTACTTGTGTGTGTGTGTGTGTGTGTGTGTGTGTGTGTGTGTGTGTGTGTGTATGTATGTATGTATGTATGTATATGCAGGAAGTCAGATCATTTCATGATTTTATGTATTTTCTTTCTAAGTTCAGAAATGCCTTCTAAGGTTATTTGAAACCTATAAGAACTTCACGTCTTTGTCAGTTACTTTCCAGTTAGCTAATTTTGTTTCTTTCCTCATCATTTCCTGGGCTTCCTTTTACATTTATGTGTTTATCTGTTTGTGATGCTAATGATCCTCAGCTATCCTGGGCACGGGCACCATTGACTCACTTTTTAATAGCACTCTTTTGTAAAACTAGATTGGGAAAATGAGACTGCATACATGGACAAATAACAGAGATGTGGATGGGAAAAAAATCCTTGGTCGGGACAGTTAAGTATATTACCCTTCAAGTCAGCAGGTTAGTGGTTTTCGCTGTGGAGAATGGAGGAGGGGATGTCATTGGGAGACAGTTGATGGAGGTGGGTGGGGGCAGGATGGGAGAGGAACCAGGGGAGAAGGTACAGCAACAAATTCTAATGCTGGCAACGAGGGCTTAGATACCACAGCATCCTTTCGTTCAGCAAATATTACCCCTTCTGGAACCTTCTCTTTCTAAGTCCATACTTGAATTCCCCATTTCTGTGCCTCCAGTACCTGGTCCTGAATTACCCTCTGCAAGTAGGACATCCATCCAGATTATTTTACCACAAAGAGATGCAAGCCTGCCATTTTCTCAAGGTAAGTTCATCATCACATATCTCATTTAGAATTTTCAGCAAACAAAAGAAAACCAGAACTTTAAAAACTCATACTCATTTAAAGTTTATAAGGTTACATGAATTTTGGTCTTCAGTAGGATCCAGCTAGTTTTAAATTCATAAATGATTGCAGAGTTACATGTAAAGAGTAGACTACTGACTATATATAGGTTATTCTGAGAAACCAAGGTTCCCAGAATGTAATTTGTCAAGGTCAAAGCTGAAAAAGGAACAGCACTGACTTTGTTGTGTTCTCTGGCTCTGAATTTAGTCAGTCCACTACATCCACATACTTCATTCATGAACTCAACCAGCTGTGGATCAGAAACTGTAAATGGAGATGAAGTTTTCTGTCCTATTCACCTGGTCCCAAATAAACCCACAAAAGCTTATATTAATTGCAAAATGCTCTGTTGTTAGCTCAGGCTTATTGTTAACTAGCTCTTACATTTAAATTAACCCATTTCTATTAATCTATATATTGTCACTTGGCTATGGCTTTACCAGTCCTCTGGCATCTTGCTTCTTGGGCAGCTGGCTCGAGTCTTTGCCAACTCTACCCTTCTTCATCCCAGTTCTCAGTTTGATTGTTCCACCTAACTGTATCCTGCTTTGCTGTTGGCCAAACAGCTTTATTATTAACCAATGAGAGTAATACTTATTCACAGCATACAGAAGGATCATTTCACAGCATCTCCCCCTTTTTGTCTAATCAAAAAGGAAGGTTTTAAATTTAATATAGTAAAATTACATAAAACAAAACAGTTATCAAGCAAGAATTACAGTTATAATATCCAGTCTATTTGTAGTTGATGAAATCAGAAAAAAACATTTAATTATCCATCCTATCTTGGTGAATCCAAAGTTCTTTTTTTAATCTAATTTACCCTTTTATTATAACTAAGAAAAATTATAACTATGACTATTTAATCTTCAACTCCATCAAAGATTCCAGAAGTATGAATGTTACCTAATGATAGGGGCATCAGGCTGTCTGGACAGTCACCCAAAGTTTCTCTGTAACATTGGGGCATCCATCTTTGGCCCATAGGCCTACTACATCTGACAGACTTTCTCAGAAGCAGGAAATTTTGAAAGACTGTCCTACCTTGTCTTGGCAAAGTTTGATAGTTGCTTTGCTTGCACCCTGCTTTCCTATTTGGACAGTTACTGTCAGCAATTGAGGCAAGGGCAGTTTCTTTGCCCACATGGCTAGTTTTTGCCATAAAGAAAGCAAACTCCATAAGGAGTTCTTCAATGTCCGTCATCTTCTCTGAAGTAGATTGGTGCTGCCAGGAGCAGATGTGTCTCACTGTCATGAAAAGCCTTAAACATATTAAATGCCATATTCTATAGGAGTTTGAAGTGTTTGAAAACCATCTCTCTAAATATATCTGTGTATGTCCTGGAGAATATACCTAACATGACTATAAGTTTGACTATTATAGGTGACTATTAATCTGTATTTTTAATTATATATTATATTTTTAAGTGAGCTGTATAAACTCAATATCTTAAACAAAAGTAGAAATAGACATAGAGTATAACAGAAATAGCTTTAAATTTGTATGAATAAACTAAAATCCATACCAATGTAAAATATGTAAGATTGACAGTTGTTTTTTGGATTAAAATAGATGCAATAATCTACCCTTTTCCATCATAATAATCTATCCTTTTCCCCCATCATTTCTATATCATATCCCCCTTTCTCCTTTTAGAAAGAGATTGACTATGACCAATAAGAATTTGTAACAAACCTCCCTTAAATGAAAACAAACATTTATAACCAATATTTTGGGAATGTAGGTGTAGTTGTCTAGACGACTTCCTGCTGATAGGTGGATGCTGGTAATCTTTGAGGGACTCTGAGAAAATCACAATAATTGTTAAGTCTTGACAATTTTGTGAGGCTGGATCATCTCCCGGAAGAGGTTCTGGATGTTGGATCATTTGGGCCATTGTTTTTATTGGTGTCTGGCCCCCTTTTTCTGAAAGTATATAAACTTTTAAAGGTAACTTCCATATCTGTATTAATACAAATATAAACTGTGCATTGTACATAAGCCAGTCAAAGATAATTTTTTGTTTTGTTTGAGCAAGTAAAACATATGTCACGTGTCTTATAGTTACTTTAGGTTTATTTTTCCATGTTTGTAGTCAGGATTTTCAGGAGTCTTTGATCAAACCTGATTTTTCTTAACCTAGAATGAATTCATAGCCTCTTCTTTCCTGTGGAAACAAAAGCACAACCTCTCCCACAAAGTAACCTACCTTTTGACTTAAATTTTGGAGTCAAGATATTTTTAAAATATATATGTTGGTTTAATTTAGTCCTTTAATAAACAAACATCTCTCAGCAGTTATCATTCATC
Organism: Peromyscus californicus insignis; assembly: GCF_007827085.1. Taxonomy (NCBI): domain Eukaryota; kingdom Metazoa; phylum Chordata; class Mammalia; order Rodentia; family Cricetidae; genus Peromyscus; species Peromyscus californicus. The sequence continues at coordinate 137,550,161 of NW_026294573.1, forward strand.
CATTAACAGTCAAAAAATGTACAGAGAACACAATAAAATACAGAATCCAGACTCTGTGTATTTCCCATCTTTATTTGGCTTATTATAATTTTTTATTGCTCTATTACCTTTTTAAGGACTCTACTATTATTTTTAAATAATTTTTTAACCTATAACTATTTCTACCCTTTCTCTTCTCTCTTCCAAGCCTATGCATATTTTTTAAAATATACTGTGACCAGTTTAACATCCTTTTTGTCTGTATCTCTAACCCCTTTTGTCTGCATGAGCAAAAAACCTAAACCTGCCATGTATCTTGGCTCATATGAGACTGTGGGAATCTGCCATGCTTCAGCTCGTGGCCCATTTGAGAGACATGAACTATGAAGCTGTTCTTGGCTCTAGAATCCCCCCCCCCTTTTAAAGCTTTCTCAGGCTTTATGTAGATGTATATGCCCCATGTTGGGTGCCATATGCAAATGGAGGCAGAGTTTTCTGTCCAGTCCACCAGGTGCCAAATAAACATACAAAAGCTTTTATTAATCACAAAGTGCTCTGCTGTTACCTCAAGCTTATTGTTAACTAGCTCTTACATTTACATTAACCCATTTCTATTAATCTATGTATTGTCACATGCCCGTTGCTTTATTGGTCCTCCAGCATCTTGCTTCTTGGGCAGCTGGCTCGAGTTTCTGTTGACTCTGACCTTCTTCATCCCAGTCCTCAGTCTGATTGCCCCACTTAACTTTATCCTGCCTTACTTTTAGCCAAATAGCTTTATTATTAACCAATGAGGGTAATACATGTTCACAGCATACAGAAGGATCATACCACAGGAAGAAATAAAGATGCTGCAAAGAAGACAGACACATCTCAGTACTCACTGCTCATGCTCAGTGGTCACATTTCCAGACAATGAAGAGCAGCACTTGTTACCCCAACATAGAAACAGAAGCCCTGTCTGGTACTGCAAAGTTGAGAGCTTTAATCCAGGAAGGAATCTAGCAGGACACAAACATTGCAATTAGTTGCTGGGGTGGGGTATTAGAAGGCTGAAAGAAAACACTGGTGATGACCATGGCATTTGGAGATGCAGAAGATAGTTGTCACCCTCAGGAGCTGGGGGACACAAGGGAAGAGGTAATATTGCCATGGAACTTACAGAAGGGTTTTCCCAAGGCTGGCCCTTGCACCATGGGGTATTGCTTGGCTAATGAAGGGGAGCCTCATGGGGGACAGAGAAAGAGGACTGGAGTTAGTTTTCCTCACTGCTAGGCATTCATAGAAAGCAAGCCTTTAAGCTTTCTCCTTATTCCAGTGTCTTATCTACTCTTCCTGGTAGAAAAGATGATGGAAAGCCACTGGGAGTGTAGTTTGTAGAGCTCCACCTGTGCCAGTCACAGGGCAGAGTAGAAGTCAAGAAGTAGAACAGAGTTACTGCACAGTGTGGGTGGAATGTTTGTGCCCTGCCCAGACTGATCTGTGGAGACATCTAAAGGTGGTACCTCTGGAAGATAAGCTAGGTCATGAGGCTGTCACAGTCCTGGGGGATTATGGGAAGAAATGATGATAAGATAAGAAATGATAAGATCCACATGAAGATACCAGCAAGAAAGTGGAGGTCTTCATCAGATATTGGACAGGCCTGTATGGTATTTTCAGTGAGTAAGCCACCCAATCTGTGGTACTGTTGTGGCAACATAAATTGAACATGACACCACGTGATCTAGCAGTTACACTTCTGAGTATACAACTACTCCTAAACTGAAAGCAAGGACTCAAACATACTTTTACCCGAATGTTCATTCACAATGATAAAAGGGAGACATAATCAAATAGTCATTGGAAGGAATGAGGAAACACAATGTGGAACAGACACAAAATAGAATACGATTCAGCCTTAAAAATGAATCTTGAAGACACTATAAAATAAGCCAATTGCACAAGTACAAACACTGTATGAATCTACTTGTTTCCAGTGGAGTCAACATAGAGAAAGAATGCAGGACAGTATTGCCAGGAACTGAAGGGAGGAGGGTGAAGCATTATCTAAGGGGTGCATGCTCAGTCTGGAAGAGGATAATGGGGTGGTGGATCACCTTGTAAGAACATCTACATTCCCTGAACTGTATGTTATGTGCATTTACAAATGGCTACAGACATAAGTTTTATGTTATGTGTATTTTATCACAATTAAAAGAACCATGAAATACAAGCTGGGTGAAGTATCTTTTTTTTTTTCTCCAAGACAGGGTTTCTCTATGTAGCTCTGGCTGTCCAGGAAATCACTCTATAGACCAGGCTGGCCAGCACTTGGGAGGCAGAGGCAGGCAAATCTCTGTGAGTTCAAGGCCAGCTTGATCTACACAGTGAGTTCTGGGACAGCCAAAGCTACATAGTGAGACTCTGTCTCAACAAACAAGCAAGCAAAACCATACACACACACACACACACACACACACACACACACACACACACACACACACACGAAATACAGCACATACTGACGGACTGGGGACTTGCAGTGTGTTGCATTGGTAAGCTAGGATGTTAGGCGGAGACCATGCTGTTTTGATGTAGTTGATTCCTAGTTTGGATGGATTTATGGGATGTCAACCTTTCCTTGTCAAAGGGCAAGTGGAGTAATGCAGGTGGCTGTCAGGATGAAGTACTGAGACAGCTGGTGAAGGTCCAAGGGAAGTGTGCAGGGTGGTGGAGTTTTAAAGAAAGCAGGTGAGAAGACATGCTCTAGAGACTTTCCAGCCAAATCTCAGAGTGCAGAGGTGAGGCGATGCTGCACCCATAGAAGGAGGGGTGTACAACGTCCCAGGGACCTCTTGTTTACTTTGGGGACTTCTGTGAGCAGCAGGGTGGAGCCTTGGGCTCTGGAGTAGGAAGGGAACCCAAGGATAGTGTGGGACTGCCTGTGGGAGAAAGTCATAGGGCAGGGGATGGTGGGGGATGCTCCAGGAAGCCTGCCTTGCTGAGAACAAGAAGAGAGGAAGGTGAAGGCAGGGGCAGGCTGTGAGTAGAGCTTGTGGAGGGCTGCATTCCTGACATGCTTTCTGAAGGTAGCACATCCCCACACCTCCCAACCACAGGAGGACAGTGAAATAAATAAATGGGAAACTAAGGTGTTGAAAATTCAAGGTCTGTTCAATAACAGTGAAAGGTTTACAACAAGCCCCCACGGTCAGGCGTGTTCGCATATGCCTGGCGGACACTTCCGCCTAGCCAGGTCCAGGTCCAGATAGCCATTTCCGGGTCAGGGCATCTCGCGTGACCAAGATCCGTGACGTTCCATTGGTTACGTAAGTGCACAACGTGGCCATGTGATCTACGCGCTTGCGTGTAGTAGTGACGCTGATCTGTCCACGCCCAGCCTTTAAAATCCGGTGCCATGTTCCCGGTTCCTTCTTCTTCTCCACACACGTGCTTCCCGCAGGCCTGTTCACTGTCCCTTTACCTTTAATAAAACTCTTGCTAGCAGATTCTGTCGTGTTTCGTGGCATTTCCTGGCAGGGTAAGAACACAACGCAGCCGAAAAACTAACAAACAGAATGGGGCTGCCACCCTGTTCTCCAGAACAGACACCCTGGGGGCCTTGACAGTGAGCACTCTGCGTGGTGGATCTAGAAGGGCAAGAGAGGGCCAGGAGGGTCAGGAAACTGAAGCAGTGTGAGCCTTTGGAGGAAGGCTGGCATTCCAGAGGGAGGGAGCACAGTGTGAAAGGCTGAAGCACAAGGTCTAAGGAGAGTGAAGGCTGCTCAGAGGAGCCTCAAACCTAGCCCATCTTTGAGTCTTTTACCCACCTGCCCAGTTGTGTGGAAGCCACCCTCCCAGCACCTGCCCCCACCCCTCCGCTTTGGGCTTTGTTGATAGCTTTCCCAGCCTTGCATTTTGCTGCTCTGGGGTCAGGGAGAGGAGTCCCCTGAACTGGCTTCATGGGAAGCCTCTTTACCTCCCCATTTTGCAAGTCTATCTGGGTTTCTTTCACAATTTTGTAAACACCATTCTCACGGAGGTGGTAAAATAAGCTGGCCCAGCAGGCTAAGTGTTAATGACAAGGATGGGTATTTGGTTAACCTTCTCATTCTACCTGCAGCCAGAGACACAGGGCCCACCCCTAGCACCCAAAGGTAGAGGCTGCTTAAAATCCAGCTGTTCTCTGTCAGTAAGAAGAAAAATTAGGAAGCAAAGATTTCTGAGATTTACAGAATGGTTAGCCATGTGTTGAGAAGTGGTATTCACACACAACTGCTGAGACCACACTATTCCTGAGATGGAGACTACGGTATTGAATAAGGACAATGTGGGCTAAATCTGTGACTGTCTCTCCTGATCAACAGTACAGTAGGCTTCTCAGTAGGTCCCACCTAGTGAGAGGGACTGTACTGGGCTGGCTTTGCTTTGTTATCTGCTACAGTATTGTAAGAAATGGTCAATTAGTACAAGACAAATAACTTGAATGCTAAGTGCCTTCTGATAGTACTTATAACATTCTTCCAAGATATGCAGATTTAATGAAAAGAGGGAAAATTGAGTGAGGATAAAGCGTGATTCTCCAGGTGGCAGAATTTTCCTTCTTAATGGAGATGGAATGCCAATTCTCAATTTCCCTCCTCAATGGAATGCCCCAGGAACTTAAGGCATTTCAGTTTTTGAACACCAGAGTTACTGACAAGTAAATTTTGTTAGTCCTGTAGATTTGGCTAATTAATACAAGAGTTGGTCTGTTTGGGGCAAAGTTCATGAATTCTAGAATAAAATTTGGCTGCTCAAAAAAACTTAAATTTCTTACTTCATTTTTTCTATTAAAATCACTATCATATTATTAAAACATATAAATAAATAAATGTATATGCCTCTAAATATCCCAGGATGCATTGGTAAGCAAAAAACGAAACTAAGAAGAAACTTTACCAAATAGATTGGCTATGCACATGAGACAATTTTGGTTACCATATTAAGTTTTTTTTTTTTTGGAAAGTTTTTTTGGAATATTTTGTAATATTTTGCTGAGCTGTCCATGTTGCCTGGTAAGCGGCATTCTTACTTAGTGGTGTGTCCTGACTGTGTTCTGTGCCAGCACCTTGAGTCTCCTGGTTCCTGGGAGGCTTGCTGTGCTTTCTGGCTGGCTTGTTGAAGTGTTTTGTTCTCTGTGAGTTTAGCAACACTTTCAGATACTAGCTACAGTGCAGCTTCACTCTGTGAGATACTGCCTTGACCTCTTCCAAGACAGAGCCTACTGAAGGGTGTGCCAGTTCATCTTGTGGGCATAGTCTTAGCCTCAGTCTGTGGCCGTGGCTTTCAGAGTTGGTAGAGAGACCCAGAGCCCAAGTGTGCTGCTTCTTAGCTCAGATACCGGGCCAGGATTGAAGGGAGGAGTGCAGATGAATTTAGTGTAGGGCATGACCTCAGTGTGCTGGTGGTTGTAACCTACTTCTGTGGAAACTCCTATTGGTGGGGCCAAGCACTGGTTGAGTGTCTCTCATCTGAAATACTCGAGACTACAAATGTCCCAAATTTCAATTTTATGATATTTCTGTATGCATAATGGGATACCTTTGGAATGATTCCCGACAGGAAATTTATTTGTGTACTGTAAACACCTCATGCATATAGCCTGAAGGAACTTATATATAGAATTTCTATTGTAGCATCACGCTGGTGCTCAGAAAGTGTGTTCACATATTGGAATATTTCAGATTTTACCTGCTCAGAATGAAACTATCTCAACCGAGTTATTCAACCCACCTGTACTCCACTTTGAGAATGAGTCTGATTGGTGGCAACTTAGACACAGATGCATTTTTTTTGCTAGACTTTTCTAGCATCCTGTGATCACGTTATTCTGAAACACATTCAATTTCCTAAATACGCTTTCCTGTCTGAGTCCTTATACACACTGTTATCTGCCCCTTCCTTCCTCTCCTTAACCACAGGAACCTCATCCTGGGAACATCCAAAGTAGATCAGGGGAGGGCCATGCAACCCCAGAGCATCCAGTATCTCCCACACTGCAGCAAGTTCCGTTTTAGTATAATTTCCCAGCTTCCTTCCTTCCTTCCTTCCTTCCTTCCTTCCTTCCTTCCTTCCTTCCTTCCTTCCTTTCTTCCTTCTTTTCTTCCTTCCTTCCTTCCTCCCTTCCTCCCTCCCTCCCTTCCTCCCTTCCTCCCTCCCTCTCTCCTTCCCTCCCTCCCTCCCTTCCTTCCTCCCTCCCTCCCTCCCTCCCTCCCTTCCTTCATTCCTTTCTTTTCTTTCATGCTATCCCCAAACTTTCTAACTTGTCTGAGAAAAAGGATGTCGTCTGAGCTGTTGAGAGCTCTACCCACAGTATCTTCTGTGGTTCCTGAACAAAGGAGATACCAATAAGTAGTTGTTGAGTGAACCAGTGGTAATTAAAAAAAAATAGAAAAGTAGAGAAATGTTTAAATTTAGTATCAAAAAAGGCAAAAGAGCAAAGAGAGTAGGGAGGATGGCCAGGAACAAAGAGTAATTTATTTACTAATCTTAAGTGGAATTTATTAACATAATGCTATTGGAATTTAGGTCCTGCCGATATTTTCTTACCAATTTGCTTCTGCAAACAACATTATCAGGAACACCTTTTCCATCTGGCTTTTGTATACACTTTAAAATGCTCCTGGGATAAGCTGATAGACATGGGATCTCCGTCAAACGATTTCAGATTAGTAGATGGTTGAAATCTGTTACATCCCATTTACCCTACAGAAAACATGTACCTTTCATGTATATTTCCTAGGAATAAATTATCCTCACATTTTAAATATTTAATTTTATTTATGAAATGCTTTTGTTGCAGTAAAAAATGTAAAACATGTAATTTGTAATGACAACTGATTTTAAATGTACAGCTCCGGGGCTTGAGCACAATTCTGGTGCTCTGTGACCATTGTAGATTGCATTCAGTGTTGGCTCTGTCTGTGCACATTCTGAGCGATGGACATCATCTCAGACAGGTAACTCTGTTTCCCACATCACTTCTGTTTTTGAGAATTTGCTGTTTGCTTTGGGAGTAAGTTTGCCTTTTGTCCAGCAGCGGTACTAAGTGGCTCTAAGGCTTGTGACCGCATTAGGCCAAGTGCTGCAAGCATCAGCTCTTTATGCCACAGAATGGCACCCAGAGCAAATAGGCAGCCATAGTGACTGAGAATACATATCCTAGACACAGAACGGCATCCTTTTGTAGTAATCAAGTACTTCTTGGTCATTCTGAAAGCGTTTAATCTGTAATTAGCAAAAAATCCATACAATCCATTATCCACAGGCTTAGGGTTTGGGAATCTTTGTCTGGAAATAAGATGTGCAGGCGTCTGCAGGTGAAACACACAACCCTAAGTATTAGCCCTGAAACAGCTGGCAGAACTTGTAAGCTTGAGAGCACTGGCTACTCTTCCCCAGGACCAGGATTCAATTCTCAGCACCCACATGACAGCTCACAACTGCCAGTTCCAGGGAATCTGACACCCTCACACAGACATACATGGAGGCAAAACATTAATGCACATGAGATAAAAATTAATTAAAAAATAAATTGCAAAAGAAAATTGGCCTTTGGTTTTAAACGATTTCTTAGAGAAGAAAGGTCTGCATTGCACAGTGTTGAAGCTTGATTTTGGGTATTTCACTGGATAATAGAATAGCCCTGGAGGAGATTCTGGGATCCTGAGGTTAAGGTGTACTCGGCCCCTCCCCCTTTAAACAATAGTACTCCGAAGAAGCTCCTCTCTAATCCTAGGCTCTTGCCTCTTAACCATTACTGCTACTAAGCAAGGAGGCATTGTATGGAAACTGCTTCCAAGAGCTGGGAGAACTCATGGAGGATTAACAGGCTTTCATCTTTGTACCTTTTAAATCAGAGAGCAGTCTCACAAACTGAATTAGAGGGAGGTGCTTTTGTAAAGCTTTGAAGTTTTTCTTTGCAAACAATAGAATTTATTTGAGCCTTTCCCCTTCAAAGTAAGAGTCACACAAGCAAATGATTTCCTTTCTGTATTTCTTAACCTCTATAAACTAACATGTGTCACAGAGTAAACAAGCCTGGTAGTGGGAGGAGCAAGCCAAACACAGAATATAAATAAAGGCCAAGGGGCTTCAGGTTAGAGGAATTTCAGTCGAAACTTTAGAAGAATTGCTTAGTAGATATGTTTATTGCACTCACTGTCTGACATTAACACTCCACATGTATTGCTCTTGTTCTCTTAAAAGATGTGTGTGTGTGTGTGTGTGTGTGGGGGGGGGGTGTTCAGATGCCTACAGAGGCCAGCAGAAGGTGTTGGATGCTGTCTCAGGGTTTCTATTGGTGTGACCATGACACCATGACCAAACAGCAAGTTGGGGAGGAAAGGGTTTATTAGGCCTATACTTCAGCGTTGCTGTTCATCACTGAAGGAAGTCAGCTCAGGAACTCAAACAGGGCAGGATCTGGAGGCAGGAGCTGATGAAGAGGCCATGGAGGGGTGCTACTTACTGGGTTACTCCCCATGGCTTGCTCAGCCCACTTTCTTATAGAACCCAGGACCAGCAGCCCAGGGGTGGCACCACCCACCTTGGGCTGGGTCCTCCCCGACTGATCACTAAATGAGAAAATGCCTTGTAGCTGAATCTCAAGGAGACATTTCCTCAGCTGAGGCTTCTTCCTCTGATGACTCTAGCTTGTGTCAAGTTGACACAGAAAACCATCCAGTATAGATGCCCTGGTGCTGGAGGTACAGATGGCTGTGAACTGCCTGATGTGGGTGCCGGGAAGTGAACTCAGGTCTCTCGAAAAGCAGCCAGTGCTCTTAACTGTTGAGCTCTCTCTCTCATTCCCTCCTTCACTTCCTCCAATGACACCTTCACTGTGTATCATCTGTCTTATGATCAGGCAGTGAGAAAAGAGGTTTTTAGATAAACTGTTTTTTTTATTGCTGTTTGTTTGTTGGTTTGTTTGTTTGATTGATTGATTTTTGAGATAGGTTTCTTTGTGTAACAGTCCTGGCTGTCCTGGAACTTGCTTTGTAGACCAGGCTAGCCTTGAACTCACAGAGATTCACCTGCCTCTGCCTCCCAAGTGCTGGGATTAAAGGCATGTGCTACCACTGCCTGGCAAGAAACTGTTTTTGAATGACAGATTTTAAAGCACTCATTATCAAAGGAAAGATGAAATGATTATAGATGTGCTGAGAAACTGGCTAATCAAATGTCATATACTAACACAAAAATAATTTATATTATTACAAATAATGTAATCCAACAAATGGCTATTCTGACACAAATTAACTGCCACAACCGATTTCCGAATGAACGGTGCTTGCTGTCAGTAGGTTAGTAAGTCCTCATAGCAAAGCAATTCTACAACAGAACTGCCTGGTGTTCACACAGCATAGGCCCCACAAAAGGGAGAGCCTGCTAGAGTTCTGACACCCCACCCCTACTCCCCAACCTGCGTCTCCCTCAGTCTCTCAGTCTCTCAGTCTCTCAGTCTCTCAGCCTCTCTCTCTCTCTCTCTCTCCCTCTCTCTCTCTCAGCAGTTTGCAGTTGCTGTGGAGGTTCAGCCTCCTGTACCTTCTCCAGCAGGTTGAGTACTTGTGTGGTGCTCTTCACCACCGCCCATTGGTTCATCTCCTCAGGGGAACCCCACCACACTCACGACGCCCACAACCCTTCACAGACTGAGGAAGACTCCAACACAGACACAGGATGTTTAATCTTCATTTACACCAACTTTCACATGGAAACTGAGATGTCTACCTCTGCCTTTATGGATATGCTGGGTAATTTAAGCTCCTGAAATGGAAACGAATGAGAAAGATAAGGAAGAACATGAATCAAGAAATAAAGAAAAATACTTAATATTCATATATATCACTGACTTTGAGGTAGGCACCTTCACCTGTTGTTACCTCAGCCTCTCTGAAGTTACCACGTTGAATTAAATCTTTGCCTATGCCTTTTTTTATGTTGAATAACTGCGGTGATATATTGTGTCCCCCAATATATTGTGCACACTTAACAAAGCTTATCTGAGGATGAGGAAAAAACCAGCCACCATAGTAAACATAGAAGTCAGACAGTGGTGGCATATGCCTTTAATCCTAGCATTCAGGAGGCAGAGATCCATCTGGATCTCTGTGAGTTCAAGGCCACACTGGGAACAGAGCCAGGCATGGTGGTACACACCTTGAATTCCAACACTAGTTAGCCACGAAGGTCTGGAGGTCTGTACAGACAGACAGGAAGTGACAGAGCTGGGCAGGAAGAGGAAGTGAAACAGATAGGTGGAGAGAGGAAGTGAGATGCAGGGACAGAAAGGCATATAGTTGTGGGTAGACAGGAAGTAGCTTTCTCTGGAGACTGAGGTGTCATTGAGGTGAGGTTGGCTGTGGCTTGTCCTATTCCTCTGATCTCTCAGTTTTCACCCCAATATCTGGCTCTGGGTTTTTATTAATAAGACCATTTAGTAATTCATCTTACGTCTGGCAGCCCAATGTTTGTGGCAAGAATTCACTAAAACGCTATTTGTAGCCTTGGAGGCCCTCAGCTCAGAGCTGAGCTGCACATGGCTGGATCTCCACTCAGCATGGGTCGGAGCCTTCTTGGCTTTTTCTCTCCTGGTGGGTGGTGGGCTCTCTTTGGATTTCCACCTCAGATTGCTAGTAAACTAGGTAGCTGCCTTGAATCTCTCTTGGACTTCTACTGTTCTATGTAGTCAGCAGACTTAGTGAGTCAATTAAGGTGTCTTAAAGGGAGAAATTAGTTAAAAGAGAATTTTTTCCCACATTAAAAAATGGAAACATTTTTACAATGGAGGGAATTTAGTCTCTATTTGATAACACATTAGGCAGTCTGAAAATGGAACAAAATTAAATGAGAAGATAATTAATGTTGATGGGATGTACATAACATCAATTATGAATATTATTTGTTTGATCATTTTTATTTTAGCATTAAAAAGGTTGGTTAATTTGAGTGCCAAGATAAAAATTGTAGAAAAACTAGTTAAAATGAATTATAGAGAAATTCAGACCCAGACAGAAGAATTTAAAGTGAACCTGTCTCAGCATTGAATTATACAGTTACAGAGAAACAGCCTAAGGTTACCAGACAGAAAACATTAATCTACCCTGTAACCTTAAAGGAACAGTCAAATGCTCAAGGTTGTGTATGAGCTATCTAGACTCCAGTGGAAATGTTAGATTTGAGGAGATTTAAAGAAGTTATAGTATCATATGGCATGCATTCTCCATTTGTAAAGCAGATGTTAAACTTATGATCAAGTTGTAATAGAATTATCCCTCAGGACTGGAAAGATTTGGTTACAGCTGTCCTAGTGGTTGGGCCACAGTTACAATGGATGACCTGGTGGAAAGAGGAGGCAAAGACTATAGAACAATGATGTTGGGCTAGAGATATTGAAATTTCCCAAAACCAACTTCTTGGAGAAGGCAATTATGCTGATATACAAAGACAATCTTTATATGATGACCACACCCTAATTCTATGCCTCATGGCAGCCATAAATGTATGGGACATAATTGAATAGGCAGGGAAGAAAATTGAGTCATTTACGAAAGTTATCCAGTACCCAAAAGAAATGTTCACAGATTTCTTTCTTTCTTTCTTTCTTTCTTTCTTTCTTTCTTTCTTTCTTTCTTTCTTTCTGATTTTCGAGACATGGTTTCTCTGATTAGCTTTGCACCTTTCCTGGAACTCACTCTGTAGCCTGGGCTGGCCTCAGACTCAGAGATCCACCTGGCTCTGCCTCCCAGTGCTGGGATTAAAGGCGTGTACCACCACCACCAGGCTACGGATTTCTTACAAAGGGTCTCTTCAGCAGTAAATAGAATGATACTAAATTCAGAAGCTAGGCAGATAATAATTGAATCTCTGACTTTTGATAATGCTAATGTAGCTTGTAAAAGGGTAAATAAAGGCATGATCAGCACCCTTGGAGGAATGTGTCCAGAATACAATTAATATTGAATCTCATGACCATGATGATACATGTATAGGAGAGGTGGTTTCAAGAGGCTTGAAGAAAAATAATAATGTCAGGTATTTTAATTGTGGTAAACAAGGCCACCTAAAAAGGGACTGTAACAGGGCATTCCTAGAAACAATGTTTCAAGAAACAATAGCAACAGAATGCCCCTCCCTTCTGGATTATGAAGAAGGTGTGGTAAAGGCAGACATTGGACTAATGGAATGTAGATCAACAAGGGACAGACAAGGTAATCCTTTGCCTTTGCCATTGGGAAAATCCCTGAGGGGCCTCTTGCAGGCCCCCATGGCAAATTCAGTTCAGTCCTTTCCTGCCATCATAGAAGAAACCCCTTCCCAGAGCAATTAAATAGCCAAATGCCTATTGTAATAAACCATACTGCTCAGGGTGATAGAACAGCTATAGCAGAGAGAACAGAAAATTCAGGAGAAACCATAAAGCAAATTTTTGGCAGACTTCTATAAATGAACAAAGACCAAAATTAAAAATAAGAATAAATGACATTCTCATGGAAGGTCTTGTAGGCACAGGTGCAGATGTCAGAATAATTGCACCAAATTGCCATCCAAATTGGCCTCTTCAGGAGGTAAATGTTCAGCTGTTAGGGATTGGTATATTATCTCAAGTGAAACAGAATACAAGATGAGTCAAATATATAGGTCCAGAAGGACATAGAGGAAAATTAAAGCCATATGTGTCTAATATAGCTATGAATTTATGGGGCCATGATCTATTACAACAATGGAATACCCATATTAACCTTCCTCCAACCTCAGAAACAAACCATAAACTAACACATGTTTCTGAGAGAAATATTACAAGATATTATAAAGAACAGTCACCAGCCATCCAGATTACACAAGAACAGGGCACAACAGCTGCTAATCTTTCAAAGACACCAACAGCTCTACCTTTAAAATGGTTAACAAACAAGCCTGCATGGGTTCAGCAATGGCCTTTAACAGCAGAGAAACTACAGGCCTTGGAAGAGCTGGTACAAGAGTAGTTAAATGCTCAGCATATTGAAGAATCAATCAGCCCTTGGAATTCTCCAGTATTTGTTATTAAAAAGAAATCTGGTAAATGGAGAATGGTAACAGACCTAAGAGCAATTAACAAGGTAATTCAGCCAATAGGCTCTCTATAATCTGAAATTTCTTTGCCTACTCTGTTACCTAAAGGATGGCCTCTTATAATTATCTATTTAAAAGACTGTTTCTTCTCAATACCCTTACAAGAAAAAGACAGAGAAATATTTGCCTTCATGGTACCTACTTATAATAATTCCCAGCCAGTTAAGAGATATCAATGGAGGGTTCTCCCACAAGGAATGTTAAATAGCCTTACCCTGTGCCCATATTTTGTATGACAGCCATTGGAAGTTATACATAAACAATTCTCTCAATCTATAATTTATCATTAGATGGATGATATTTTACTAACTGATTCAAATACAGATACCTTAGAAAGAATGTTTGAAGGAGTAAAGAAAATTTTGCCTTGTTGAGGATTACAAATTGCTCCTGAAAAGATACAAAGAGGAGATACTATTAATTATTTAGTATATAAAATAGGTCTACAAAAAGTTAGACCCCAAAAGGTGCAAATTAGGAGAGATCAATTATGGACTCTTAATGACTTTCTAAGATTATTCAGAGACATTTCACATCTATGAATTATTGTTGAGGTAAAAAAATGATGAACTGAGTAATTTGTTCAAAACCTTAGAAGGTGACAAGGACTTACATAGTCCAAGAGAATTATCAGGTCAAGCTGAGAAAGGATTGGCTTTGGTGGAAAAGAAAATACAGGGTGCACATGTAGATCAGGTCGATCCAAAGCTTGCTAGCATTCTTCTTATTTTACCCTCTAGGCATTCTCCTACAGGAATTTTAATGCCAAAGGAAGATATTATATTGGAATGGATGTTTCTACCAAATAAACAGAGTAAAAAATTGAAAACATATGTGGAGAAGATCTCTGAGTTGATTTTAAAAGAAAAATTGAGACTTCATCAATTAGCAGGAATAGACCCAGCAGAAATGGTCATACCTTTAACTCAGGATGACATTGACAAATTACAGGCAGAAAGTGAACCTTGGCAAAGAGCTTGAGGTAATTTTTTGGGAGAGATTAACAGCAAATATCCCCAAAGTGATAGAATTCAACTTATAAAGAGAGCTGATTGGATCCTGCCTCTCATTGTATGGGAAATACCAATATCTGGAGCCCCTACATTTTATACAGATGCAAACAGGGAAAGGCAGGTTACAAATCAGAAAATTTAAGTGAAGGGGTTCAAAGTCCTTATAATTTGGTTCAAAAACAGGAATTATATGCTATTCTGAGGGTATTAATGGATTTTCTGGAACCTCTCAACATTGTTACTGACTCTCAGTATGCTGAAAGAGTGATCTTACATATTGAGACTGCAAAATTTATCCCTGATGAGTCAGAATTAACTTTGTTGTTTATTCAGTTACAAGATATAATCAGGAATAGAAAGCATCCCTTATATACAACTCACATCCGGTTCCATATGGGTCTGCCATGACCTCTAGCACAAGGTAATGATGAGATCGATAAACTATTGATAGGAAATGTGCTGAAGGCCTCAGATTTTTATAAAAAAAATCATGTCAATAGTAAGGGTTTAAAAAAGGATTTTTCCATAACCTGGTAAAAAGCCAAGGAAATTGTAAGGAAATGTCCTACTTGTTCTTTTTACAATCAGACTTCATTACCAGCAGGTTGCAACCCAAAGGGTACTCAGAGGAAGGAAATCTGGCAGATGGATGTGTTTCACTTTGCAGAATTTGGGAAATTGAAATATGTACACCATACCATTGATACATATTCAGGATTTCAATGGGCAACTGCTTTGAGTTCTGAAAAAGCTGATTCTGTAATCACACATTTGCTAGAAGTTATGGTCATCATAGATATACCTGCACAAATTAAAACTGACACTGCTCCATCATATGTCTCTGGTAAAATGAAACAGTTTTTTGCTTATTGCAATATAAAGCATATTATAGGTATACCACATAATCCTACAGGCAAAGCAGTCATAGAAAGATCAAATAGAACTCTAAAGGATATGCTAAATAAACAGAAAGGGGTAACAAAAACTCCTAAAAATAGATTACATAATCTTCTATTAACTTTGAATTTTCTCAATGCTAATGAGAAAGGAACAACAGCTGCAGAGAGACATTGGATAAAAAAAAACTACAGAATTAAATTAGCCTATATACTTTAAAGTTATGCTGACCTCAGAACAGAAACCAGGATATGTATTACATTGGGGATGAGGTTTTGCTTTTGTTTCTACAGGAGAAGAAAAGCTATGGATACTATCAAAATTGATAAAGGTTCAATTTGAACGAGAGACCTCTTGATTAAAAGAGGTGATAGTTCATCAACCAGCATGACCATTCCATTTAAATTAATTTATACAACTAACAATTACTTTTCATTTGGTCAGATATAACTTGCCAAAAGGGAACCTCCCCAAAATTAGGGTTCGGCAAGCATTTTTGTTTTTGTCTTTCAGGAGAATGAAGGCTAAGGAATCTGAAGAACACTGTAAAATGAGACATATGAAGAAAAAGGAGAAATTATCCAGAAAAAAATGTCCCAAGAAAAAGAGTAAGTTGGCCTACTGGTATATCACATGTAAAAATTTATAAGTCTTCTTAAATGTTTGTTTCTGCTCTTCTTTGCAGACACATAACACAAGTGGTCTTTATGTAGTCCCAGTTTAATTAAAAGTTAAAGCTGGCTTTGGAGTTGGAGAATAGCTCTCTCCTTCTCTAAATCCCAGCATGTTTGTTAAAAGGAAAATGCAAAATTTCTGTATCATGTCAGAAGAGCCATCTGATATGAAACAGAGGAAAACCAAAACTAAGGGACTATTCTATTGCCATTAATCTCATAATTCTTTGGTTCTATTTTGATGCTTTAAAACTTTCCTTAAGGCATAAAATTTATATCAAAATATATATAAAACTTTTGTCATGATATTAATGGTCATATAGAGTACTAACTAATTCTAGAGAAAAAGACTTCATCTAGCTGCCTGTACATGTTTTCGTGTTTGAGTCACTATCAGTTTTCTGCAGGGAATTATGACTAGGCCTAACAGCAAATTTGAAGTCTCTGGAAAGATGATGGGACCCCACAACTATGATTCCATCAGGATGATGATAATACCACTAAGCTGACAAACATCACCCAATGATTGACTTTGGACTACAAACTGCTCAGGACAATTTTGAGATGGCTAGCTGAGATAATCCAGCCTCACAGACTACTGGAGCAAGGACTTGAAATAAGCCCTGCCCTTTTGCATTATGCAGAGACTGGACAACAAATGATAGAGCTACCTCTCCCAGGACTTGACAATTAACTCAAAATTTTTCTTTTCAGGATCCCCTAAAGATGCCTTTGCCCCCAGACAGCAGGAAGCAATTTTACGAACATGATACCCACATTCCCAAGAGGTGGGGTGGGTGGTTCTGGGGTTTTCAATGGGTTTGGGATAGTTGTCATTGTTTAGGATGGTTGGTTACAAGTTGTTATTGTTAATGGTCAGGGAAAAGGCTAAACAAAGGAGATTAGATTTAAGGTTCTTGTATGGAAAAAAAAAGAGGATATAGATAAGAGGTAGATTATTGAATCTACTCTGAAAAAAAAAGACATAGATATGAGAGAATAAAGGGTAGATTATTGAATCTGAAAAGAAAAAAGAGAGGAGATAGATATGATACAGATAAAAAGGTAGATTATTGAATCTACTTTTAAAAGGCAACTATTAGTTTTAAATATGTTACATTGGATTGGATTTTTATATATTGTATACAAATTATGTATATTGCTATAAATTTGAGATTGATTTATATAGATATGAAAAGATAAAAGGTATATTATTGAATCTACTTTTCAAAGGCAACTACTAATTTTAAATATTTTACATTGGATTGGATTTTTGTATATTGTATACAAATTTTGTATATTGATACAAATCTGAGATTGATTTTCTTAGAATATATTGTACATATATTTCTAATCTTGTTCAAGGTATTGTACCTATACAGTTCATTTAACAATGTAATGCAATTTGCTAATCCTTGAAAGTTATTATTACCAACGAATTAGAATGTAAAGAAATAAAAGTTAGTAGTCATTACAATTGAACTTGTAGTCATATTAAATATGTTTTCAAGTTCAAACAGAGATACATTTTAAATATGCAGGTCATCTTCAAACACTTCAGAGATCTGAGGAATATAGCATTTAAAATGTTTTAATAAGATAGATTTTTTTTCTTTTTTATGACAATGAGACATATCTGCTCCTGGCAGCACAAATCTACTTCATAGAAAATGATAGGCATTGAAGAAACTCCACATGGAGTTTACTTTCATTGTGGCAAAAGTTAGCCACTGGGCAAGAAAGTGCCCTCAAATTGACTGCTGACAGTATGCTGTCCAAAATGGACAAGTAGGATCCAAAACAAAGGACTGCTGATCCTTGCCAAAACAAGGTAAGAAGGCTCTTTAGAAAATCCTGCTTCACAGAAGAGTCAGTCAGATATGCTAAGCCTATAGGCCAAAGATGATGCTCCAATGTTGCAGAGAAATGTCAGATGACTGTCTAGGCAGCTACCTGTTTCTGTCATAATTCACTTTTTTTGGAAGTCACGTGTTTGCACTCCCTGTTTTACTAGGTAATATTATTTCTTTCTCAGGTCTCTGAGGGAGCTGAAGATAAGATAGTTATAGTTTTCCTTGTTAAGAAATTCAGAAAAGAAACTCATTAAAGAGGTGTTAAGTGTATAAGTTTGAAAGACATCAAAAGATAATTTTGATTATACAAATTAGGATATAAGGTAAATTCGATACAATCCTTTGGATTCTCAAAAATAGGATAGATAATGGAATATTACTTGTATATATTGTATATAGCTATTGTACTTATTGTATATAGTTTTCTTATGTTAGTTATAATTTTTTACTTTTTATTTTAGACAAAAAGGGGAAATGTAGTGATATATTGTGTCCCCCAACATATTGTGCACACTTAACAAAGCTTATCTGAGGATGAGGAAAAAACCAGCCACCATAGTAAACATAGAAGTCAGACAGTGGTGGCATATGCCTTTAATCCTAGCATTCAGGAGGCAGAGATCCATCTGGATCTCTGTGAGTTCAAGGCCACACTGGGAACAGAGCCAGGCATGGTGGTACACACCTTGAATTCCAACACTAGTTAGCCACGAAGGTCTGGAGGTCTGTACAGACAGACAGGAAGTGACAGAGCTGGGCAGGAAGAGGAAGTGAAACAGATAGGTGGAGAGAGGAAGTGAGATGCAGGGACAGAAAGGCATATAGTTGTGGGTAGGCAGGAAGTAGCTTTCTCTGGAGACTGAGGTGTCATTGAGGTGAGGTTGGCTGTGGCTTGTCCTATTCCTCTGATCTCTCAGTTTTCACCCCAATATCTGGCTCTGGGTTTTTATTAATAAGACCATTTAGTAATTCATCTTATAAATGAGAACTTTCTGGAGTCAATGCTGGCAATTTTCCGTGGTGAATGCTGGTGTAGTGGTCCCTAGCCATCTGAAAGGAACACATTCTATGGCATTCCTGAAAAGAGGTAGTAAGTGTTTGTGATGGTTAGTTTTTGTCAACTTGGCCAAAACTAGAGTCACCGGGGAGGAGGGACACTCAGTTGAGGAATTACCTCTATCAGATTGATCTGTGTACATGTCTATGAGGCATTTTCTTAACTGCCAATTGACGTGGTAAGGCCCAGCCCAATATTGGCAATATCAGCCCTAGGCAAGTGGGCCTAAGCTGTATGAAAAAGTAGCTGAGCAAGTCAGAGGAAGCAATGCAGTAAGCCACATTCCTGCATGGTCTCTGCCTCAGTTCCTGCCTTAAGTTCCTGCCTGGACTTCCCTCCATGATGAACTTAGAACTTGTAAACTGAAAAACACCCTTTCTCAAAGAGTTGATTTTGTTCAGTGTTTTTTTTTTTTAATAATTTTTTTTAAGATCTATTTATTTATTATGTATACAGCATGTATGACTGCAGGCCAGATGAGGGCACCGCATCTCATTATGGATGGTTGTGAGCCACCATGTGGTTGCTGGGAATTGAACTCAGGACCCCTGGAAGAGCAGTCAGTGCTCTTAACCTCTGAGCCATCTCTTCAGCCCTTGGTCAGTGTTTTAATCACAGCAAACTAGGACAATACAGAGACTCTCCTCCACACCCAAGCACTCAGGTCTGTATCAGTTGCTGTTGAAACATGATGAAATACCAAGAAGGTGTATATGATTTTGGTAAACTGATTAATATCATGGTGAAGGGACTGAAACATTGAGATTGTATTGAAGAAAACCCAATGTCTACATTTTCACTTTTGTGTCCTTGCAGATACCCTTAGGGTGGCCAGGGATACCACCTTTATTAACAGCAATGTAAATTCCAGTCCTTATCTTCCAAGAATTTCTTCACTGCAGAGAAGTATAAGTGCAACCACCTCACAATAAGACATCTGCTACTTGCTTTGATGAGTGTATGGATTCCTTGTTCTAGTACGTGACTGATGTTTACCACTCTGCAGGACCACTTACCAGTGCTATGGTCAATCTGCCCTGACTGATGTTTACACTCTGCAGCACCACTTACCAGTGCTATGGTCAATCTGCCCTGCCATTCTTGCTAACACCTTAGTGCCTCCTTTGCACTTTACGAATGGAGGTTCTACCTGCAACTTCTTACAGAACAATTTGGTTGATTTACAATTGAAGGCTTTTTCATGTGTGTGTATGTGTGTGTGTGTGTGTGTGTGTGTGTGTGTGTGTGTGTGTGTTTTCCTATGAATCAGATTGAACAACTCTTCTGGAGATGTGGTAGCAAGACTTCTCTACCCTTTCTAGGGATTTCTATAATTTTCAATCCAAATCTACTCCTGAGTTTGTGTGGCCAAGCCATATCAGCAGCAAATAAAGAAGAACCTTTATTGAAGTCTTTGTATGAGCTCATCACTTTCTGGTATAACATGCTGCCATCAGTCAGATCATATTTTCTGAATATCTTCTGTATTTAATGCTTTGCTCAATTTTCTACACACTTATGTACTGTCATAACTCTTCTAGTCTGAGGTGTGACGGCAATGTTAGCATGGATTTACTTTTCCTTCATCATGATTTTAAGGGTAGATTTGTTTCACCATAAATCTTAAAAAGGCAGCATACGATGTTGTTTCCTTTCCTCATTAAGTTAATACCTTTTACCTTTTCACTTAAAATACATTTTTTGTGTGTGTGTCCTAATTGTCAACCTCACTACTCTTGTATTTGGGAACTGTTATTTAGTAAAACAAGGGCCACCTGATCACAAGCATTATGCTACTACAACAGTTGATCTGTAATAGAGGGAGCTGCTGTTGATTGTGGGCAGGTCGCACACGCAAGGTGGATACAGTAGACAAAGGGAAGACTCATGTTCTTCATGGGACAGTGCAAGACCCCAGATGGCATGCAGATGACGTGTATTTTAAAGCTCATGACGTGTTCATTTCTAGAGTTTTGATTCAGGGCTTCTGGACTGGAGTTTACCATGAGTTACTGAGGCTTTGGGAAGGGAAAGTTCAGAGAAGGTGGCACCACTGTACTATGTTCACTAGCAACTGTTGTTTGGGAAAATCAATCTACATTTGCACTTATTGTAGGAACACATGATCTACACAAACTGCCATAGGAATATATATACACTTCTGGTCATTGTCTTTTTAGACTCAGTATTTACAAGTTCTCATATGTGCTGATGTTTATATGCAATACCAGGATTGACACTTCCTGTGCTCTTGCAGTTGTTTGAAGACTTGCCCAGAGTGAAGGAAAATTTGAGTAACCTGACCATCCTGCAGTTGAACAGGTAAATTTCTGTTTTCCTGTGTCCCCTCTTACACCATGAACAAGTGTCTCTGTCATGGTTTATTTATTCTGCTTTTTTTTATTTTTTTTTTGCATTTGTGCTCTTTGATTGGAGATTTTGCTATTCATATGGTACCCAAGCACAGTTCTGAAGCACCCATAGTGTTTCCATACCAGGAAGACTAGGGCTTCTTATGAAGAATATACATTAGAAAAGTTTTATTTAGAGCTATTCTAATGATGGATGGGAGTTCAGTGTTGAGTCAGTAATGTATTTTAAGTAAGGAGTCATTAAAAAGCTTTATGTTGTTAATCCATCAAACCGTGAAACTGTTGTAAGCAAAGGCTCATAGGAGCATCCCCCTGGCTTTCTCACAGTGTGTCATGTTGCCTAATCTGATTTCCATGTGACTACAAAGAACAAGTGTGAATAACAAGACTGGCACACCTGCACATGGACACACACTGAAGAGAGTTTCACACATATAAGATAGACAAACACACACACACACACACACACATATATATATATATGTATATATATATGCATGAAACTATATTCAAGGAAAATAAATCTACTTGAGAAGATAAATATATAAGCAAAGGCAAAATAAATGTCAGCATTTGATTGACAATGTAGAGAGCTCAATTAAGATAAATTGGTGGCTGAGTGGAGAATGTGTTAACCTATCAGAGTCCATCTCCTATGGTGATATTTTATTTGTATTAAAATGTTATTTGTATATTAATAAATAAAGTTGCCCGGGGGTCAGAGCTATTAGCAAGCCATAGGAAAGCAGGGCAGTGGTAGTGTATGCTTGTAATTCCAGCACTTGGTAGGCAGAGCTGGGTAAGTCTCTGTGTGTTCAGGGATACAGCCATTATTGGATACACATGCCTTTAATCTTAATACCAATCATGGAAAACCTGGAGGCCTATACAGACAGGCTGTGAGGAGGCGGTCATGTGGTTGGGTTTACAACCAATGAGAAGGCAGGACAGGAACTCTATATAAAGACTTTAACACAGGGGTAGCTCTGGTTCGGAGAGGTAGGACCACCACAGGAGGAAGGGTAAGGTTTTAGCTCTTAGCTCTGACCTCTTGGCTTTCTTCTTTGCATTGGTTCTGTGTTTCTTATTTAATAAGAAGGTTGGATACATCTACATTTGGCGTCCAACGTGACAAGAATTCATTAAAAACCACTTGGCTTGGCTTGGCGGCAGGTCCGGTTTCCGGCCTGGGTGGCCCGGCTGCCTAGCTTGGGCCCAGGCCTGACTGACCAGCAGCTGGAGCTACTTGCAACTGCTACAAATAACTCAGGCCTGCCCTGCCGAACAGGGCCCCTGCCTGTAAAGCCAAGGCTTGACTCGGCTCAAGCGGCTATGCTTTCTCTCTCTCTCTCTCTCTCTCTCTCTCTCTCTCTCTCTCTCTCTCACTGGATTCACACCTTGAACACCAGGTGGCTGTGAATTTCCCTGGGATTCTACTGTTCTACCCAGACTTGGATTCTACTGTTCTACTCAGACTTGGTAAGTCAATTAACATATCTATTTAAAAGATAATTTTTTTCTACATTAAAAAAAATGGGCTTTATGTGTACATTGGAAGAAAATTGGGCTTTGTTTGAAATTTTAGGCACTCTGACAATGGAACAACTATATGAAAAGATTAATATTGAACGAATTATTCAGTTTATTACTTTTCTTAGCCTCATTTTACTATTTAAAAAGATCGTCAACTTAAGTGCCAGGATAACAGTCTTAGAAAAACTTGTTAAAACCGGTAAAAATGAATTATAGAGAAACTCAAATTCAGACAGAAGAAATAAATAGTGAAGTTGTTTCAAAATTGGATCATAAGGTTACAGAAAGAAAGCCAGTTTTCACACAATCACCCTTAATTTATCCAGTAGCCGTACAGCAGCTACCTGATGAAGAGAATGAACAAAATACTTGGGTTCCAGTTGAAATGTTAGACTTACCAAGATTTAAGGAGGCAATAGCATCTTATGGCATGCACTCCCCATATGTAAAGCAAATGTTAAACACCTGGTCAACTTGTAATAGGATTCTACCAAAGGACTGGCGGGAATTGGCACAGGCTGTTCTTGAACCCGGACAAAATCTCCAGTGGAAAATGTGGTTCAGTAATGAGGCTAAAAATATAGAAAGACAATGGAGGGATAGCGGAATACAAGTCTGCCAGGATCAGCTTATTGGAGAAGGCCAATATGCTTCAGTACAAACACAATGTTCATATGATGTTCAAACCCTAGTTCTATGTCGAACGGCAGCTTTTAATGCATGGGACAGAGTTGAAGAACCAGGAAAAAAAACTGAGTCATTTACAAAAGTTATACAGGGTCCCAAAGAATCTTTCACAGATTTCTTACAAAGATTGACTTCAGCAGTACAAAAAATGGTCCCGAATTCAGAGGCTAGTCAGATAATAATTGAATCTTTAGCCTTTGAGAATGCAAATGCAGCGTGCAAAAGAATAATCAGGCTGTTAAAGGCAAGATCTGCACCTTTGGAAGATTGGATTAGAGATACAGTTAATGTAGAGGCTTATAACCATGATGATATGTGGGTAGGAAAAGCAATTTCAAAAGGTTTGAGCAATGTTAGATGTTTTGGATGTGGAAAGCAAGGACATTTGAAAAGGGATTGTAAACAGGTCATTCCTAGAAATAATGTTTCTTCAAGGAACACTGGCAACAGAATGCCCCTTCCTTCTGGAGTATGCAGAAGGTGTGGTAAGGGAAAACACTGGACCAACGAATGTAGATCAACAAGGGACAGACAGGGTAACCCTCTGCCTCAAGCTTCGGGAAACTCCCAGAGGGGCCTCAGGCAGGCCCCCACAGTAAATCCAGTTCAAACCTTTCCTGCAGTTGTAGAGGATACCCCTACTCAAAGCAACTAAATAACCAAATGTCTATTGGAATAAATCATGTTAGTCGAGATGATGAAACAGAGAAAATAGGAAATACAGGAAAAAACATAAAGAAAATTTTTTGGCAAACTTCTATTAATGAACAAAGACCAAAACTAACAATAAAAATAAATGGTGTTTTGTTGTCTGGTTTGGTAGACACAGGTGCTGACATTACCATAATTGCACCAGAATTTTGGCATCCAACTTGGCCTCTTCAGGAGGTAAACATTCAACTCTTAGGAATTGGGACATTATCTAGAGTGAAACAAAGTGTAAGATGGCTTGAATGTATAGGTCCAGAAGGACAGAAAGGAAAATTAAAACCATATATGGCTAACATAGCTATGAACCTGTGGGGTCAAGACTTGTTACAACAATGGAATACTCAGATTAATATCCCTCCAATCTCAGAAACAAATCATAAATTAGTACATGTTTCTGAGAGAAATATTAAAAGATATTATTCTAATGAGTGCTCACCAGCCATCCATGTCATACAAGAACAGGGCACAACAACTGATAATCTTCCAAAAACATTAACAGCTCTACCTTTAAAATGGTCAACAGACAAGCCTGTATGGGTTCAGCAATGGCCTTTAACAACAGAGAAACTCCAGGCTTTACAAGAGCTGGTGGAAGAACAGTTAAATGCTCATCATATTGAAGAATCAACCAGCCCTTGGAATTCTCCTGTATTTGTTATAAAAAAAAAAAAATCTGGTAAATGGAGAATGGTAACAGACCTTAGAGCAATTAACAAAGTAATTCAGCCAATGGGCTCTTTATAATCTGGAATTCCTTTGCCTACTCTGTTACCAAAAGGATGGCCTCTCATAGTTATTGATTTAAAAGACTGTTTCTTTTCAATACCCTTACAAGAAAAAGACAGAAAAAGATTTGCTTTCACAGTGCCTACTTATAATAATTCTCAACCGGTTAAAAGATTTCAATGGAGGGTTCTCCCACAGGGAATGTTGAATAGCCCAACTTTGTGCCAATATTTTGTAAAACAGCCATTAGAAGTGGTACGTAAAAAATTTCCTAAATCTATAATTTATCATTATATGGATGACATTTTATTAGCTGATTCAAATGCAGATACTTTAGAAAGAATGTTTGAAAAAGTAAAGAAAATTTTGCCTTGCTGGGGATTACAAATTGCTTTAGAAAAGGTACAAAGAGGAGATTCTATTAATTATTTAGGATATAAAATAGAACTTCAAAAAATTAGACCTCAAAAAGTGCAAATTAGGAGAGATCGACTACAGACTCTTAATGACTTTCAAAGACTATTTGGAGACATTTCTCATCTAAGAACTATTGTTGGGGTAAAAAATGATGAACTGAATAATTTGTTTAAAACCTTAGAAGGTGATAAGGACTTAAATAGTCCAAGAGAATTATCACCTGAAGCTGAGAAAGAATTGGCCTTGGTAGAAAAGAAAATACATGAAGGGCACGTGGATCGTATTGATCCAAAGCTGGATTGCATTTTGGTTATTTTACCTTCTAGGCATTCCCCAACAGGAATATTAATGCAAAGGGAAGATATTATATTGGAATGGATATTTTTACCAAATAAACCAAATAAAAAATTAAAAACATATGTGGAAAAAATCTCTGACTTGATTTGGAAAGGAAAATTGAGACTTCGTCAATTAGCAGGAATAGACCCAGCAGAAATTGTCGTACCTTTAACTAAGGAGGACATTGAAAAATTATGGATAGAAAATGAAGCTTGGCAAAAAGCTTGTAGTAATTTTTTGGGTGAAATTAACAGCAAATATCCCAAAAGCAATAGAATTGATCTTATAAAGAGAGCTGATTGGATCTTGCCTTGAATTGTGAGGAAAAAACCCATATCTGGAGTTCGTACATTTTATACAGATGCCAACAAACAAGGAAAGGCAGGTTACAAATCAGAAAATTTAAGTAAAGTGGTTCAAAGTCCTTATAATTCAGTTCAAAAATCAGAATTGTATGCTATTCTGTTGGTATTAATGGATTTTTCAGAACCTCTCAATATAGTAACTGACTCTCAGTATGCTGAAAGAGTAGTATTACATATTGAGACTGCAGAATTTATCCACGAAGCTTCAGAATTAACTTCATTATTTATTCAATTACAAGATACAATCAGAAAAAGGAGTCATCCTTTATATATAACTCACATCCGATCTGCTGTGGGATGGTCTGTATGTCAAATGTGTTGCTGATTGGTCAATGAATAAATCACTGATTGGCCCGTGGCCAGGCAGGAAGTATAGGCGGGACAAGGAGGAGAGTGGAGCTGGGAAGTGGAAGGCTGAGGGAGAAGACACTGCCAGCCGCCATCAGGATAAGGAAGATGTAAAGTACCGGTAAGCCATAAGCCACGTGGCAAGGTATAGATTAATAGAAATGGGTTAATTTAAGCTGTAAGAACAGTTAGCAAGAAGCCTGCCACGGCCATACAGTTTGTAACCAATATAAGTCTCTGTGTTTATTTGATCCGGTTTGAGCGGCTTGGGACTGGCGGGTGAGAGAGATTTGTCCTGACTGTGGGCCAGGCAGGAAAACTCAAGCAACAAATGGCGTCCAACGTGGTGGCTCGAGTTTCCACCTAAAAACTGAGAAAAGATTCTAAAACGGAGCTAAAAACAGTTCCTAATTGTCTCTCTCAAATGAGCGGCAGCTGCCGGTTTGAGCTACTGGCGGGTTGCTGGCGTGCGCGCTCGACCTGCAGTATGGCGGGAATGAGGCCTCTGCAAGTGGCACATTAAGCTACATTGTGGATTTAGCCTTTGCTAGTACAAAACAAAAAAAAGAGGTTTCTGGGCTATACGCTGCTTGGATAAAAGCATAGAGACCCACGATAGCTCCCAGAGCTGGTGGAAAACGCCACGTTGGGAAGCTGAGGTGGGTGGAGCCAGCAGCCACAGCTGCTGCAGTTTAAAGCAATAGATTCACAATAAGACAGATTCAGATGTAATAGTTTACAATGTGTGTAAAAGATGCGTAGGCTTGAAAGAGACAAAAAAAGATGATATATAGAGTTATAGAAACAAATACATAGTTTTAAAAAATAAAGTCTTTAAAGAGACAGTAAAGGTAATATAAAATATAAGCCATGTAAAAATGGATATTACACAGAGAATCTGCATTGTGTTGTCTTTGGGACTTGTAACTGCAGAAAAACATTTGATTGTAAAAGCTGTTGAGTTATGCCAAAATGTATATTTTAAAGGTACCTTGACTTCAAAATTTGAATATAAGGATATGTTACTTTGGAAAGGAGACTCTACTTTTGTTTCCACAGAAAGCCAGAGGCTATGGATTTGTTCCAGATTAAGACACATCAGGTTTGACCAGCCAAGACCCCCTGAAAGGTCTCCGATGACACCATGACCCAGATGATCCAACATCCAGAATGGTTTGAAGGCAACTGGCTCAGACGATACACCCTCATGGACTATTCCATAATCCTAAAATTTTCTTTGTTTCCCCATAAGATACAGCGCCCCCCTCCAGCAGGAAGTAGTAAGAGAAGCTACGCCCAAATTCCCAAATTGTATGTAATTTTATTTTGTTAAGGTTAAAACCTTCCTTTTTGAAAAAAAAAAAAAAAGGAAGTGCTGTGGGATGGTCTGTATGTCAGATGTGTTGCTGATTGGTCAATGAATAAATCACTGATTGGCCCGTGGCCAGGCAGGAAGTATAGGCGGGACAAGGAGGAGAGTGGAGCTGGGAAGTGGAAGGCTGAGGGAGGAGACACTGCCAGCCGCCATCAGGATAAGGAAGATGTAAAGTACCGGTAAGCCGCAAGCCACGTGGCAAGGTATAGATTAATAGAAATGGGTTAATTTAAGCTGTAAGAACAGTTAGCAAGAAGCCTGCCACGGCCATACAGTTTGTAACCAATATAAGTCTCTGTGTTTATTTGATCGGGTTTGAGCGGCTTGGGACTGGCGGGTGAGAGAGATTTGTCCTGACTGTGGGCCAGGCAGGAAAACTCAAGCAACACCGATCCCATACTGGTCTGCCAGGCCCTCTAGCACAAGGCAATGATGAGATTGATAAATTATTGATAGGAAATGTGCTGGAGGCCTCAGAATTTCATAAAAAACATCATGTAAATAGTAAAGGTTTAAAAAAGGAATTTTCCGTAACCTGGCAACAAGCCAAAGAAATAGTAAAGAAATGTCCTACTTGTTCCTTCTACAATCAAACACCATTACCAGCAGGATGTAACCCAAAGGGTACTCAGAGGAATGAAATCTGGCAGATGGACGTGTTTCACTTTGCAGAATTTGGAAAACTGAAATATGTACACCACACTATCGATACTTATTCAGGATTTCAATGGGCAACTGCTTTGAGTTCTGAAAAAGCTGATTCTGTAATCACTCATTTGCTAGAAGTTATGGCCATTATGGGTATACCTGCACAAATCAAAACTGATAATGCTCCATCATATGTCTCTGTTAAAATGAAACAGTTTTTTGCTTATTATAATATAAACCATGTTACAGGTATACCACATAATTCAACAGGGCAAGCAGTTATAGAAAGATCAAACAGAACTCTAAAGGATATGCTAAATAAACAAAAAGGAGTAACAAAAACCCCCAGAAATAGACTACATAATGCTCTATTAACTTTGAATTTTCTCAATGCCAATGAGAAAGGAACAACAGCTGCAGAGAGACATTGGATAATAGAAAAAACTACAGAATTAAATCAACCTATATACTTTAAGGATGTGCTGACCTCAGAATGGAAACCAGGATATGTGTTACATTGGGGACGAGGTTTTGCTTTTATTTCTACAGGAGAAGATAAGCTGTGGGTACCATCAAAATTGATAAAGGTTCGATTTGAACAAGAGAGACCTCTTAATTAGAGGAGGTGATAGTTCATCAACTATCGTAAACATCCAATTTAAACTAACTTACACCAGTAACACATGCCTTTTCATTTAATCAGATAACTTGTCAAAAAGGAACATCCCCAAAAAACCTTGGGGAAAGGTTTTTGTTTTTGTCTTTTAGGAGAATGAAGGTTAAGGAATTTGAAGAACACTGGACAAATGAGACAACTGAAGAAAAGGGACAAATCATCTATCCTAAGAAACAGAGTGAAATGGCGTATGGATATGTTATCTAAAAAATTTTTATGTCTTCTTAAATGTTTGTTTCTGCTTTTCTTTAAAGATTTAACACTATTTAATTTCTAATAGTCCCAGTTCAATTAAAATTTAAAGCTGACTTTGGAGTTGGAGAATGGCTCTCTCCTTCTTTAAACTCAAGCATGTTGTTAAAAGGAAAATGCAAACTCCCTGTATCATGCCAGAAGTAAAGAGCCATCTTCTGCTATGGGACAGGAGAAAAGCCAAATTCATTAAGGGACTATTCTATTACAAATCTCAACTCTTTGATTCTATTCTGATTCTTTAAACTTTTCTTAAAGTATGAATTTTATATCAAAATTTACAAGATCAATATATATAGATATATATACATTTTAAACTTTAAGATATAAATGGTCATATAGAGTACTAACTAATTCTAAAAAGTTGCATATATAGTCTTTGTGTTCGAGTCTCTTATCAGTTTTTTGCAGGAAATCACGGTTAGGCCTAACATCAACTGAAGTCTCCAGGAAGAAGATGGGGCCCCACAACAACAACAATTCCACGTGGACAATAATAACATCACTAAGCTGACAAACATCATCTACAGATCAGCTTTGAACTACAAAGTGCTCAGAGCAATTTTGAGAGAGCTAGCTGAGATGATCCAGTCTCAAAGACTACTTGAATAAGGATTTGAGATAAACCCTGAATTTTGGCATTATACACAGACTGGATAACGAAGGATATATTTACCTTTCCTAGAATTTGACAATTAACCTAAAATTTTTCTTTCAGGATAAAGATACCTTCGCCCATACCCAGCAGGAAGCAATTTCAAGAATACGACGCCCACATTCCCAAAGAAGTGGTGTGGGGCGGTTGGTTTTTTTTTTGGTCTTTTAATGGGTTTTGGGTCTGGGATAATTTTCATTGATAAGGGGGGTTGGTTAGAAGTTGTTGTCAAGGGTTAGGAAAAAGGCTAAGCAAAGGAGATTAGATTTAAGGTTCTTATTAAAAAAAAAGAAAGAAAGAAAGAAAAGAAAAATGTAAATACTTTACATTGGATTGGATTGTTTTATATTGTATACAAATTATATATATTGAAATTGATATTGTTAGAAAATGTTATATATATTTTTTTAATTGTACCGTTCATCTAACAATGTAATGCAATTTTCTGATCCTTGAATGTTATTACCAACTATTAGGATATAAAGAAATGAAAGTTAGTAGTTAGACATTATAATAGAACTTGTAGTTATATTAGGTATGTTTTCAAGATTGAGTAGATATATTTTAGATAGACAGGTTATCTTCAAACCCTTCAGAGATCTACAGAATATGGCATTTAAAATGTTTTAATAACTTAGGAAATTTTTCTTTTTTGTTATGACTATGAGTCATGTCGGCTCCTGGCAGTACCAATCTACTTCAGAGAAAATATGGGCATTGAAGAAACTGTATATGGAGTTAGCTTTCATTGTGGCAAAAGTTAGCCACTGGACAACAAAGTATCCTCGAATCAACAGGACAAAATGAACAGACAGGACATGAAACAAAGGACTACTGATTCTTGCCAAAACAAGTGTGGTTATGGCTTTATCAAAAGGCATCTTCAGAGGCCAGGACAATATGGCACCATCCCTGAAGTGGCCTTCGCAATTCGGAAAAGGTACAGTGCCCTTTTCTTCGAAGGCAGCTGAACAGGCCGTGGGCCGATGGCCTCTGATGTGCAATGGAGCAGCAGCTGAAACAGTTATTCTTGAAGAGTAACTAAGCTCACGCCTCTCAATAGTAGACTGGTATTTGATAGAGGGATATGGAGAAGAATGGGATGCTGAGATGAAGCCATATGTACACAGCCAAGAAGAATGGACAGCTGAATTAAAAAACCATCAACAATTTCCAGAATTTAAAATCCTGAATCATGACATGACACTAGTGGAATTCAGGTGTTTCTGGTACATGGACTATTCTCACGCAATGTGAGGTTGAACTGTTGACCTTGTGTACATCCTACTTCACAAATGAGTCTGTCAGATATGCTAAGCCTATAGGCTGAAGATGATGCCCCAGCACTGTGGAGAAACCTCAGGTGACTGTCCAGACAGCTGGCTGTTTCTGTCAACTCACAAATTTTTTGGAAATTGCTTGCATGCACTTCCTGTTTTTATTTTTGTTAGGTAATATTATTTCCTTCTTGGGTCTCTGAGGGAGTTGAAGATTAGTTAGTTATAGTTGAAGGTTAGTTAGTTGAAGATTAATTAGGATACATTTTGGACTTACCAAAATAGGATAGATAATGAAATTATTTTCTCTGAATTTGTCAAATACAAATGGACTAGACATTGTTTAGGTATTTATTACTTGTATATATTGTATATAGTTATTGTACTTTTGTATATAGTTTTTCTTATATTAGTTATAAGCTTTTTCTTTTTTTTCCTTTTTATTAAAATAGAAAAGGGGAAATATGGTGATATTTTATTTGTATTAAAATGTTATTTGTATGTTAATAAATAAAGTTGCCCGGGGGTCAGAGCTATTAGCAAGCCATAGGAAAGCAGGGCAGTGGTAGCGTACACTTGTAATTCCAGCACTTGGTAGGCAGAGCTGGGTAAGTCTCTGTGTGTTCAGGGATACAGCCATTATTGGATACACATGCCTTTAATCTTAATACCAATCATGGAAAACCTGGAGGCCTATACAGACAGGCCATGAGGAGGCGGTCATGTGGTTGGGTTTACAACCAATGAGAAGGCAGGACAGGAACTCTATATAAAGACTTTAACACAGGGGTAGCTCTGGTTCGGAGAGGTAGGACCACCACAGGAGGAAGGGTAAGGTTTTAGCTCTTAGCTCTGACCTCTTGGCTTTCTTCTTTGCATTGGTTCTGTGTTTCTTATTTAATAAGAAGGTTGGATACATCTACAATCTCCCCTCCCCACTTTTATTGAAAATAGATTATTTTCTCATACAATATATTCTGATTACAGTTTCCCCTCCATCTATTCCTTCTGGTTCTTTCCCACCTCCCATCCCATCTGGATCCACTCCTTTTCTGTCCTTCATTAGAAAAAAACAGGATTCTAAAGAATAATAGTAAAATATAACAAAATAAAATATAATAAGATAAAACAAAAACCATTACATCAAAGTTGTACAAGGTACATGAACAGAGGAAAAGAGCTCAAGAGTCAGAGACCCACATGTCCACAAACTGAGGAGTCCCATAAAAATACTAAACTTGAAGTTGTACTATGTACACAGAGGACCTGGTGCAGACCTCTGTTGGCCCTGTGCTTTCTGCTTCAGTCTCTATGAGTTCATATGAGCTTTGCTCAGTTGGTTCAGAGGGCCTTGTTCTCCATTATCCTCATCCACTCTAGCTCTTACATTCTTGCTGCCTTCTCTTTCTTGGGGTTCCCTGAGCTCTGAGGGACAGTATTTGATAGAGACATCCCATTTAGAGCTGTGTGTTCCAAGGACTCTCTCTGTCTCTGTCTCTGTCTCTGTCTCTCTCTCTGTGTGTGTGTGTGTGTGTGTGTGTGTGTGTGTGTGTGTGTGTGTGTGTGTGTGTAGTGTTTGGCTGTGGATCTATGTATTTGTTCCCATCCACTGTGGGAGGAAGCCTCTCTGATGATGGCTAAGCAAGACACCAATCTATCATTATAGCAGAATATCATTAGGTGTCATTTTATGACTTTTTAAAGAAAAGACTAGTAGGGTTTGGTTTTACCCTAGGTCTCTGAGCTATCTAGTCTCTGGTTCTTGGTCACCCAAGCAGTGTTGGGTATGGGTTCCACCTTGTGGAGTGAGCCTTAAGTCAAATTGAAAATTGTCAAGGTACTTCTACAAGCTTTGTGCCATCATTACTCTAGCATATTTTGTGGGCAGGACAGATTGTAGATCAAAGGTTTTGTGGCTGGGTTGGCGTTTTTGTTTCTCTTTTGGTAGCCTTCTGAGTACCTTCCCATACCAAAGGCACTAGAATATAGGAAGTAAGGTTTCATGTAGGCACCAGCTATACCGCTTTATGATCAGTGAGTTGTGTGGGTGTTGACTTCTGTAGTGAGGCCTTGATGTCAGTTTGTGGAGAGCAACCAATTATCTTGGCAACAGTCTGGATTGTTTGGGGATTTCCATGGGACCCCTTTTACCAACAACTCAGATTGGACAGAACCCAATCCCAATACTAGAAGCTTAATTTGCAAACAAGAGATGGCCAGTTGGGACTCTGTCTCCCCCATCATTTGATGCCTTCATTAGGATTGCCTTCATATGTTCTAGGAAGTTTCCACTTCACTAAGTTTCCATACCACCCCTCAATTTTAGCTGTCTCTCCCTATATTCCCTCCCTCAGCCACCTCTTCCTTCCCCGTCCACACCTCATCCTCCAGTTCCCACCCGTCTACCCTCAGTCCATCCATAAAATCTATTCTATTTCCCCCTCCCAGGGAGATCCATGTGTCCTCCCTAGAGCCCACCCCTTACCTAACCTCTTTGGGTCTGTGGGTTGTAGCTTGGTTATCATTTACTTAACAGCTAATATCCACTTAAAAGTGAATATGTAACATATTTGTCTTTCTAGGTCTGGGTTACCTCACTCAGGATCATATTTTTCTAGTTCCATCCATTTACCTACAAATTTCATGTCATTTTTTTAAACAGCTGAGCAATACTCTATTATGTAAATATACCACATTTTCTTTATCTATTTTTTTGGTTGAGGGACATCTAGGTTGTTTCCAGTTT
Source organism: Peromyscus californicus insignis (assembly GCF_007827085.1). Taxonomy (NCBI): domain Eukaryota; kingdom Metazoa; phylum Chordata; class Mammalia; order Rodentia; family Cricetidae; genus Peromyscus; species Peromyscus californicus. The sequence goes on from NW_026294573.1 coordinate 137,583,901, forward strand.
CTGTCTATTATGAATAAATCCACAATGAACATAGTTGAGTAAGTGTTCTCGTGATAGGAAGGAGTGTCCTTTGGACATATGCCCATGGTATAGGTAGGTCATGAGGTAGATAGAGTCCCAATTTTCTGAGGAACTGCCATTTTGATTTCCAGAGTGGGTATACAAGTTTTCACTCCCATCAGCAATGGAGGAGTGTTCCCCTTGCTCCACATCCTCACTGTCATGAGCTGTCACTTGTGTTTTTGGTCTCAGCCATTCTGACTAAGTAAGATGGAATCTCAAAGTAATTTTGATTTGCATTTCCTAGATAGTAAGGATGCTGAAATTTCTTTAAGTGTTTCTCAGGCACTTGAGTCTCCTCTGTTGAGAATTTCCTGTTTAGATTTGTACCCCATTTTTAAATTGGATTGTTTGTTTTTTAATATCTAATTTCTTGAGTTCTTTATATATTTTGTATATTATTCCTCTATAAGATGTGGAGTTGGTAAAATTTTCTTCCCATTTTATAGGCTGCTGCTTTGTCCAAATGATGGTATCCTTTGCCTTATGGAAGCTTTTCAGTTTTATGAGGTCCCATTTATTAGCTTTTGATCTTAGTACCTACACAAATGGTGCTTTGCACAGAAGTTCTTTTCCTGTGCCAATGAGTTCTAGGTCATTCCCCATTTTCTTTTCTATCAGGTTCAGTGTACCTGGTTTCATGTTGAGGCCTTTGATCAATTTGGAGTTGAGTTTTATACAAGGTGATAAGTAAAGATCTATTTTCATTCTTCTACATGCAGCTATCCAGTTAGACCAGCACCAGTTGTTGAAGATGCTGCTTTGTCTCTGCATCTTCAGTTTGATTCCACTGATCAATGTGTCTGTTTCTGTGCCAATACCTTGCAGTTTTTATACTATAGTTTTGTAGTACAAATTAAAATTGGGGCTGGTGAGACCTCTGGCAGTCCTTTTATTGTTCAGGATTGTTTTGGCTATTCTGGAATTTTTGTTTTTCCATATGAAGTTGAGTATTATTCTTTTGAGGTCTATGAAGAATTGTGTTGGAATTTTGATGGGGATTGCATTGAAACTGTAGATTGCTTTTGGTAGGATGGCCATTTTTACTATGATAATCCTATTGATCCATGAGCATGAGAGATCTTTCCATCTTCTGATATCTTCTCCAATTTCCTTCCTTCTTTAAAGACTTGCAGATTTTATCATACAAGTCTTTCACTTGTGTGGTTAGAGTTACTCCAAGATGTTTTATATTATTTGAGGCTGTTGTGAAAGGTGTTGTTTCCATGATTTCTTTCTCAGTCTGTTTGTCATTGATGTATCAAAAGACTAATGATTTTTGTGAGTTGATTTTGTTTCTAGCTACTTTGCAATAGTGTTTATCAGCTGTATGAGTTTCTCAGTGGAATTTTTTGGTTCACTTACAAATGCTATAATATCATCATCAAATAAAGATATTTTGATTGCTTCCTTTCCAACTTATATTCACTTGATCTCCTTCAGTTGTCTTATTGTTAGAGTCATTCTTTTTTTGTTTTCATTTTTTTTTTTTTTTTTGAGACAGGGTTTCTCTGTGTAGTCCTGGCTGTCCTGGAACTCACTCTGTAGACCAGACTGGCCTTGAACTAAGAGATCCTCTGTCTCCTGAGTGCTGGGATTAAAGATGTGTGTCATTACCACCATGCTAGAATCATTCTTAATATTCAAATAAAATTGTTTCCTGCCCCAATTCCCATGGTTTGGCTACTCTTTCCTTATTTTTCAGTACAAGACTGTATCCGGATATGATAAACAGATCCATGCTTGTTCTGTGAAGACCAGTCTCCCAGTATCTGCTCACTTTTCTCACATAGCAGAACCTCACAGGTGATCAGCCTGTTCCCCTGGCCTCTTCCTGTGGTCTTAGCAGTGTCCTTAGATCTGCTGGTTAATGGCCTTTGCTCTGGTTTATATTCTTTGATCATGACAGATCATTCTATTTGTAATCTATACCTAATCTGTGTTTTTGCCAAGTTCCAGCCCTTGTTTTTCCCATTTAGTTGTGAACTGAAGTTTCAAGTGAGGTGTTGAAATGGAAAGCATTTGTAATTCAGAAAGGGGAGAGAGACTTGCATTAAATGTCTCTTTTGTCATGCATCATGATGTCAGTCACTTGAGGGAGCTTCAGAAACTCTACCAGAATTTCAACTAAGAATATTTTCTTTTCCTTTTGTCCCTCTTTTCTCTCTCTTTTTCTAAGAGAACTACAAAAGAGATCCCAGATATACTGGGAAGTAGAGTTCCTTAACTGGACATTTCTAGGACTTGACAAGTGGTCCACATCCTGTGAGAGGAGAACCTTTCCTTTTCACTCTGGTTCCTCCTCCACACCATCCTTCCCGATGAAGGGGTCTCCTGTTATTTCTCCAGAAACACATCCTAGCTTTCCCTATGCCTCCCTCCTTCCTCCATTCCTTTTTTCTTTCCTCTACAACTAGATTCATTAATCTGATACCTGGAATAATTAATTCCCACTTTTCTTAATGCTCTTAATGTTTCTATTCAGACCCTGTTATTTTCAGTGAATTCACAAAATTACTTTCCTTATTAAATCCATTTCAAATTTATACTCATGTCTTAGTTAAGGGTTTGTTGCTGTAAAGAAGAGATACCATGATTATGGCAGCTCTTATAAAGAAAAGCATTTAATTAGGACTGGCCATAGTTCAGAGGTTTAGTCCATTGTCATCATGGTAGGAAGCATGGTGGCATGCAGGCAGACATCATGCTGGAGAAGGAGTCAAGAGTTCTATGTGTGGATCAGCAGGCAGCAGCAAGAGAGAGACACCTTGGGTCTGGCTTCAGCATCTGAAACCTCAAAGCTCACCCTCAGTGACACACTTCCTCCAACAAGGCCACACCCACTGTAACAAGGCCACACTTCCTAATAGTGCCACTTCCTTTGAGCCTATGGGACCATTTTCTTTCAAACAACCACAAAGTACATTTTCTTATCTTTTACCACAACATCATATTTATTAGAACAACAAGTAGTAAAAAAAAAAAAAAAAAAAAAAAAAAAAACTTAGGACAGTTATCTGTGCTCGGTCATTGGCCTTAGTAGGTAGGATGGAGAACAGGTGACATGTTTTATCTACACAGGCTATCATATAATTTCAGGGTTCTAACAGGAGATTACCTGAGTGGTCACTTTCTTTTGCTGTGATTGAATAAACACATTAGCTGATAAACAATGAATGAAACAATTTAGCAGGAGGAAGCACTTATTCTGCTCAGTTCCTGGGGTTTCAATCCATCCCAGAGAATAGAGCACCCTCTCCTCCCCCATGTATTCAATTCAGGTCCCCAGCCTATTGGATGATGTCATCCACACTCAACTGCTGTAAGATTTGAGCATGGGCAGACAACTGCTTAGGTGCTGTAGGAATGTGTGTTCAGGTAGGCAGCTGCTCAAATGCTGTAAGAGTGTTTACAGGCAGACAACACTGCTCAGGTGCTGTAGGAAGGTGAACACACACACGGAGCTAGACGTGATGGACTGACAGGGAGACTTCTTCCTGGACGTGTAGCCAGCCTGCACATAAAATGATGAAATGGGATGCAGGAACCCAAATGTCAGGTTAAGTATGTAGAGGCTGAGGATGTAAATAGCAATGTCTTCAATGTACTGGAAAAATACTAGTTGAAACAGGTACTTTCTTTGACCATCCAAAGAGCAGTAGTCCCTGAAAGGGAGATCAGGCTGTCAAGAACTAAGAGTGAGAGTAGCATGTTGTGAGATGGAGCTCAAGGGACAGAGTATCCTGGAAAGTGGTGGTGGGGTGGGTAACAGCCAAGTCCCCATCAGAGAGAGAGAGATGGACAGAGTTGGGATTTTGAGGTGACTCTTGATGTTCAGCCTGTTTATCTCTAGGCACATGCTCATGGCTAGAGTGGAGTCTGCCTCATGAGGCAGTCATCAACATAGAAAGGCAAGAGCCTCAGCCAGATTATGGGAATGCACACAAGAAGTGCTTGTGCTTTCTTTAAGTTTGCTGAGCAGAGACTGCAGTTTTACCTGATCCCAAGGAGACAAGATCTCTAATTAGGTGCATAAAATAATGACAGCCCACACTGCCACATAAGAGAAGTGATTATTATTGCTCAAACTCTGCTGTCTTGCCCCTTCCTTCCCAAAAACATACTGGGTGGAGGCATTTTCCTACCTCTCTGGATGATCACACTTCCTCTCCCCTCAGATTTCTTTGCCATAGAGTTACAAGAAAAACACAAGAGAAAGAAGTATAGGAAGCATTCCTACAGCAGGGCCGTCTCCTGGGCAGTCTACTCGGGTGATTTTGCATGTAGAAAAGTTGACTTCAAACAGTTAAAAAAAAAAAAAAAAAGGCAAGCTACTTCACAAAAAGAGAGAATAGAATCCAATTGGCCAGGCTCTCAGTTTTTCAAGGATTGTCTCTACGTAATCAGACCCTATCTCAAACAAACAAGCAAAAGTCCTGAAAATAAACTGAGTCTTTATGTTGGCTTTAGGCTACATTTCTTGACTCACTAGTGGTGTGGGTGTTGGCTTTTTGTCATTCCTCTTTAATGAGGATCCTGGGAAGTCTTTGTCCATATTGTATTGTTTTCTTGATTCATCAGAACTAGTTCATCTTCTTTTAAAATTATTTATTTATTATGTATACAATGTTCTGCATGTATCCCTGCAGATGAGAAAAGGGCACCAGATGTCATTATAGATGGTTGTGAGTCACCATGTGGTTGGCGGGAATTGAACTCAGGACCTCTGGAAGAATAGCCAATCAATGCTCTTAACTGCTGAGCCATCTCTACAGCCCAGTACTAACCAGGTCCGACCCTGCTTAGCTTCCGAGATCAGACAAGATCGGGCGCGTTCAGGGTGGTATGGCCACAGACTAGTTCATCTTCTTAATGACATTTTGTTATTTTGTTTTTGTTTTTGAGACAAGGCTTCTCTGTGTAGCTCTAGCTGTCCTAGAACTTGCTCTGTAGACCAGGCTAGCCATGAACTCATCGAGATCCTCCTGTTTCTGCCTCCCCAGGGCTGGGATTAAAGACATGCACTACCATACCTGACTCTCTTAATGATACTTTTGACAAAAAAATTAAAAGTATTTCATCATTCAGTCTTTTCTGAACAAATCTGTGCTGATATAGATTTTCCTGTGACTTAATTTCTGTACTATAATCCTAGGGGTTGGTCTCTGGTAGACACAAAGGCCATGTGCAGTAGATGGTGCAGCTTCATACTAGGGATAGGTCTGAGTTCCTAAGTCTGTTCCCTTAATGATGCTTAGTTCCAAAGCACTGGGGGGCTGTAGACCATGGCAGCAATGCTGAAATGCCTTATGGCCCATTCCTGCTTTTAGAGATGTTGAGATTATTGTGTCTTGTGTGTGGAGGATCCTGCTGATGTGGCTGTAAGCATACCTTCTCCCTTTGCCTTTTCTTCCCACTCCTTTGGTCAGTGTCTACCTATCCTCAAGTCTCTATCGGTCCCCTATTCCCAGCACTAGATTAAGATACCTCACCAATGTTCCCGACGGGTCTATTGTTACTCTTTATCACTGCTTGACCACAGTACATATAAAACACTAGCATTTGGCTCTGCTTTTCTAGTGGTTTGTTGTTGTTCATTTGTTGTGAGTTCAAGGCCAGCCTGATCTGCAGAGCAAGTTCCAGGACAGGCTCCAAATCTACACAAAGAAACCCTGTCTTGAAAAATAAAAACAGAACAAAACAAAAAATGACATTTGGTGTTATAAACTCAAGGCTGCCAGGGCAGCCTACGAATCCTGAGCCTTATGCCTAACATGATGCTAAGCATAGTACCTGATAGCAGCATGAACTCTCAGCAGCGTGCCAAGGTCATCAGCCTGTTGAGCCACTCATTACATTTCAGAGATGTCTATGAACTCATTAATAAGGTGAGAATATTTTCTTCTATTAATTCATATTAGAATTTCTTTCTTGGAATGGCAATGCTGGTAGTCACTTAAGGTTGGATGGGAGAAACAGGACACCTTGAAGTCCTCTAGCATAATGAGAAGCCCTCAAAGCCCACAGTGGACACTGGGAAAGAAGTCATGATCCAGCCATCCGAAGCAGAGTTTAGGGAGACTGACCTGGTCAGACAAACTGAGGAGCGAGCTCTCTGCTTGGTTTTGATGTGTTCGAAGTGACCACTGTGAGCATTCTGGGTAATCCAGGCTGTTTATCTTTTAAAAATAGGGCAGCTTCTGCCCAGCTGCAGCCCTGAGCTTGTCCGGCTCGCAGTTCAACCCTGCTGCTCCAAGCTTGAGAGCACTTCCTTCCTGACCTCACGGACTTCCTGCTCTGGCCTTATCGCCACACAAAACTCGACACTGTACTTGAACGCACTTACTGTCCATAAATGGCAATCTCTTGCTTTCTACATTTACAAACAACTGTCATGGACCAGATGCCCCCTTTATTTCCAGACTCTTTCTTTATGCTAAGAGCAGGATTCAGATGAAAGGCCATCCATTCCCAGCCCTCCCTTTCTCCTGAAGTTTTCTGTTTTATGAGCCAAGAAAATAAACAAAAATAGGCCTGTGTGTAAGTCGTAGTCAGAGAGGAGAGTCAGAACCGCAGTGTTTCCAGTAGCTTTGGGAAACAGCTTCCTGCACATGTGACTTCATTTCCTTTATCTTATGACACACCTGCCCTAGAGGAGGAGGATGGACAGAAATGCATATGAACAGACCCGTTAGTACACATGTGAGTAGTAGTGTGGGCTTTTCTCCCTCATCTCCGTTTTCACTCAGAAAATCTTGAAAGTGGATGTTGGATAATCCTCACCCTGAGATCTCTTAAGGATCAGGTAAGGCTCACAGGAGTTTAAAAGTTTGCTTCGGTAAGTCTTTTGATACTTCTGAAGAAAGTGCAGCTGAGTTTCCAGGAACTAAAGTACAAGTTGCTCTTGGCTGTGCAGTGTATTCAATAAAAGCAATTTTGGAAAATAATTTGAAATTTCTTATGGTACTCATCTGGAAAATTCAAAGGGTTAATGAAAGGCAAAAGCAGCTTCAAGGAGGTTTCTGAAATGTCTTGGCTTTCTAAATTCAACTGCTTTTCATGAGATCATCAGCCTTCTTAAGATATTATGATCTTTTACCCAGGCCAGGGGAATTTCCTCAGATATGATTAAAGAGTGGGCGGGGCCACATCCTCAGAAGTCAAAGACTAAGTATTAGAGACATGAACTGCCTTGGCACCATTCCTAATTTTATTTCAGAGGAATTCCCCCTTGAAGAACAACTCCCACGATGGAAGGCAGAGTTGGAGGAAGCCTTTTGAATTGTATTTATTTTTCAGTCTGAAAGCTAAAGAGAATTTTTTTTCCCTCTCTGCCTGTGGAAACTTTGAAAGACAGTTGGGGAAAAGATTCTGAAGTCTCTTTTTCTTTTAGGATGAATATTAAGCAAACGATGAGCACTCGAAAATTCTTACTGGAGGCACACAACCATGCTGAGTTTTATTTCCATGACTTCAATCACAAGAGGAAGGCCTGTGGACCCTTTAGCCCTTACTGATCCTTTAAGAACAAGGTAGCAGATAGCTTTAATGAAGCTACAAAGCATAGTGTGACATGGTGTGAACAAGTGGGCAGAAAGATAGGAGTGTGTTGTATAAGATGGAACTATGAAGGAAGGCTTCTGTGGAGATAAGGCTTGCTGAGGCTGACGTGGGATGGAAGAGAAGGCCAAGACTGGACAGAGAAAAGAGCTGGTGAGTTAGCCAAAAAGCCAGAGCCCAGGGAGTGTGACCAGGAAGGAAAGGAGTGAGGGAAGTCTAGGAAGAAGGCAAGGCCCAAGTCATAAGATAAAAGTCACCATCTCAGTGACATCAAGTACATCATCACAGTGTCGAATGACCATCACCAGCCGTACCCAGACCTTGTTTAATGTTCTAAACTAAAACTCCATTCCCATCAAACAATACTTTCGAACATCCTCTCCTTCGGTGCCCAACAGCCATTCAACTTGCTGAATTCTAAGTAACTCATTTAAGTGGACTCATATAAAGGTAATTAATACAAAGTGCATTGGTTTTTGTTTTTTTGTTTTGTTGCGGGGGGTGGGGGGGGGGGAGGGTGGGGGGGGGTGGGGGGCGGGGGGGGGGGGAGTTGTGACCACTTGGCACAGTGTCCTAGAGCTTCATCCGTGTTATGGAATTTCATCCTTTTAAAACTCAAAGGATATTCTATTCTAGGCCCATGCTATGTTTTGTTCATCTGTTCATTGATTTGTGGGTATTTGGGTTGCTTCCACATTTTGACTGCCATGAATCAAGCTGTATGAATACTGATATACAACTATTTGTTTGAGTGTTTCTCTCATTTCTTTAGAGCATATAATCAGCAGTGGAATTTCTGGATCATATAGTATGATGGTTTGAATAAGAATGACCCCATAGGCTCATAGATTTGAAGGCTTGGTCACCAGGTAGTGGCACTATTTGAAAAGATTAGGAGGTGTGGCCTTGTTGGAGGATGTGTGTCACTGGGGGTGGGCTTTGAGTTTTCAAAAGCCCAAGACAGATCTAGAGTCTCTCTCTTCCTGCTGTCTGCGAATCTAGATGTAGAACCCTCAGCTACCTTTCCAGCACTATGTCTGAATGTGTGCCACCATACTTCCCATCATGATGATAATGGACTAAACCTCTAAAACTGTAAACAAGCCCCAATTTAATGATTTCTTTTATAAGCATTAATCTGATCGATAGTGGTGTCTTTTCACAGAAATAGAACACTGACTAAGACAGAAGTTGGTAGCAGGAATGGGGTATTGCTAGGACAGGCCTAACCATGCTACTTGTAGGCAGAATGCGGACTTTGGGACTTGGGATTAGGAAAGCAGTTGAACTCTTTAGGTGGAACCTAGTGAGACCATACCAGTAAGAACATGGGAGACAGTGATGTTAAGAGCAATATAGATTATGACAGACCAGGTCAAGAGGTTTCAGAGGAGGAGAAGATTAGTAAGAGGCCTATAGACATTTTTTGTGATATGTTGGCAAAGAATGTGGCTGCTTTTTGCCCTTGTCCAAAAAATATGACTGAGACTAAATTGAAGATATTTGGATTAACAGCTTTGGCAGAAGAGATTTCATGACAGCCTAATATAGACTCTGTCATGTGATTATTAGTGGCCACCCTTATGCAGATCTATAATAAAAAGGAGCAACCTGATCAAGGAGAAAAGGGTCACCATGAAGTGCGATGGAGCTAAGTCCAGTGCTCAAGGAGATAAAAAGTTTAAAGAAAAGCCTGATGGTAAATGGAATAAAGGAAGTGGTGACTTCAGGACAAGACCACACTCAACTAAGCTACCAACTTATGAAAAGGAATTCAAGAAAAGCTTAAGAAGTGAAGGAAAACCATTAAAAATGGAAAGCTTCTGGAAATGTAATTGAATGAGGGGCCATGTTCTAGACCCAGAAAACAGTAGAACTTGCCAGCTTCTGCCACATGGTTCTGGCTTTAGAGAGAAGGACACAAGAAAGGGTTGTGGAATCTCCCTGTATGGATAAAGAAAGATGCTGAGGCCAGACATGTGTGAGGAGTGTCCCTGTATGGAGGACCAGAGAGGTCATTGTGTGAAGCTGTGAAGGTGAAGCCTGGATTGTCTTGGAGATCCCAAGATGTTGGAGATTCCAGAGCTATGGGATACTTGCCAAGGAGAGCTGCTAACAGAGTAGAACCAGCCCAAGAGAGAGAAGTGTGTTGCAGTCAACAAAGCTGAAAAGAGTTGGAGATCTGCAGAATTCTATGATACCAGACATGAAGATGCAGAGTTTGGAGTTTTTCCTGCTGGTTTTCAGTCTTTTTTTCTTCCAGTATTTCTTCACTATGCTCCTTTCCCCCCTTTTGGAATGATAATGTATTTCTTGAGCCACTGTATGTCAGAAGTATATGATTTGCTTTTTTATTTTGATTTTACAGGGTATTATAGTTAAGAGATTGCATGAATCTCAGAGACTTTGAACTTTGGATTTTTAAGCAGTGTTGAGACTGTGACAGACTATGAAGATTTTTGAAGTTGGACTGAATGCATTTTTGCATTATGATATGCCTACAAGCCTATGGGGGCCAGAAAGTGGAATATGGTTGTTTGAGTAAGAATGGTCCCCATAGGCTCACATATTTGAATGCATGGTTACTAGGGAGTAGGACTATTAGGAGGTGTGGCCTTGTTGGAAGAAGTGTGTTACTGGGGATATGGTTTGAGATTTCAAAAGCTCAAGTTAGACCTGGAGTCTCTCTCTTCTTGCTGCCTGGGAATCCAGATATAGAAGTCTCAGCTACCTTTCCAGCACCATGTCTGCTATGTGTCACCGTTTTCCCTGCCATGTTGATAATGTACTGAACCTCTAAACTGTAAGCAAGCCCCCAATTAAATGCTTTCTTTTATAAGAGTTGCTATGGTCATAGTATTTTTTCACAGCAATAGAACAACCTCCAAGACACACAGTAACTGTTTAATTTTCTGAGAAACCACCACACTGTTTCTACAGCTTTTGTACCATGCTATGTTCTTATAGTAATGCACAAGATTTCAGTTTTCTAATGATAGGAGAATTAGTGGTTATGATATGAAGTTTATAATGATTGTGTGAAGTAATTGCATGATTTTAACAGGAGAATATAACTCTTTTCTTTTGAAAATGATCCCTCTGAATGTTTGATGGCGGAAATGCAAGGGAAAGAATCCTTTGGTCAGCAGAAAACATGTGAAGAAGTAGTGAGAATGCCCCAGGCAAGAAGAGTGGTGACGGCAATCATCATCAGAATGGAGAGTGTGCACATAAACAGAGACAGGTTTCAACCCACTGGCCGGCAGTGGGCCCTGAGCTAGTTCTTTCATCTCTGATATCAATTTTATTATTTGTAAAAGAAAAAAACCAAACATGATACTGGTGTCTATGGATATGGGAGGGTTAGAGTTGGCATCACATGCAATGGACTCTGCTTAATGAAAACTAGCTGTCTTTAATGATATTACAATAACTTCTAAGTAAATGTTTCTCTTCTGAAGAAATGCTAGCACCTCCCGAAAAGACAATGTGTCACACACATAAGAAGCCACCATGAGGTTCCTTGCCCATTGCTCACAGGACATCCCTCAATAGTTTAAGAGGACTTTTCTGGATGCAAAGCCAAGATGTTCTGTTGCCTTTTTTACTTCCCCTTCCACAGCAGTCCCAGCACAGAGTCTGGGTCCTTAACTCATAGAATGAAGGGCAACTGAAACCTGGATATAGTGGTGGTAATGGATGCACAGGTGGTGCCTGTGACTGTGTCAGTGGCTAGATTCAGGAGGAAGCCATCTTTTTTTCCTTTCTTTTGTTTTCCTTTTTGAAACAGAGTCTCATTATGTAACTCTGGCTGTCCTGGACCTCATTATGTAGACCAGGCTGGCCTGGAACTCAGAGATCCTTCTGCCTCTCCCTCCCAAGTGCTGGAATTAAAGGTAGGTGCCACCACACCTGACTAGAGGAAGCCATCTTTAAAATAAATGATGGTCAAGGTCAGCAGAAGGATACTGTCCTCAAAATGAATAATGTTCAAAGACACTAGTGATCATCAGGTGGTTAGAACTCAGTCTAGGGCTTGTGAAAGGTTCTAGAATCGGAATACTCTTCAGTGGTCACTTGTGTGGAGGTGGGAGATTGTAACATACTGTGGGATGGTGGACTACCCATGGGGAGGTAGAGCATGGGTAAACAGAAGACCTTTGTGAGATGGAGCTGTCCGCCCCTCCCTCCAGTAAAAAGAGCCAGTGTGGGCAGAAGGAGCCTCCTAAGAGTGTGGAAGTCAAAAACATATGTACAAAGGGTTACAGTGTCCAGGACAGGCTGAGCTCTGACCACAGAGGTGGTGGTGGAAAGTGCCCGAAGTTGGGAGTCCCAGGGCAAGTTAGCTGTGACGACCCACTTTACAAATGGAGGGCTAAATTTCACCCTAAGGTGACACTGAGGGAGCTTTTCAGAACAGTCTTTAGTTTTTGTTTTAGGCTAGAGAAAGATTGCAGGCATTTTTTTTTTTTTGGTCTTTTTTTGAGACAGGGTTTCTCTGTGTAACAACCCTGGCTGACCTAGAACTCACTCTGTAGACCAGGCTGGCCTTGAATTCACAGAGATCCACCTACCTCTGTCTCTCAAGTGCTGGAATTAAAGACACTTACCACCATGCCTGTCCCAGGCAAATTAAATTTTATCTACTAATATAATTGTTTCAAATTTAGTTGCTTTTTTGAGTGTACATAAATGCTTCTGATATTTAGAAGACTAGCCCCAAGAAAAGGGCTGAAAAGTTACTAAAACCTTTAAAACTACAAGAGTTATTTTCTCCTTATATTTCAGGTTGACCTGACCCATCCTTGCCAAGTGCTCTGCCACTGTTTCTGACAGGCCACTGTTTCTGACAGGCCACTGTCTCTGACAGGCCACTGTCTCTGACGGGCCACTATCTCTGACGGGCCACTGTCTCTGACGGGCCACTGTCTCTGACGGGCCACTGTCTCTGACAAGCCTCCTGTATTTCTTTTCTGTCTTTCTATTTCCTGATTCACTTTAGCCTTCCTGCTTCCTATTTTCAACTTCATTAGCTTTTATTTTAAGATGAAAATTAAATGTATTTACTGGTGTTTCTAGCACTTCAAAGTTTTGGTGTCTATGATGAACCTCAGCTGCTCTGTTTCCTATAACCGGACTGTGACCAGTGGAGGTGGGAGCACACACCTTCAAGCCTCGGGAGTCAAAGGGAGACAAGCCTGCTCTTTCAGTTCCAGGCCTCTAAGGCTAAACAGTGAGAGTTTATCACAAACAAACCTCCAAACCTAACTAATTACTAACCCTTGTTATTGCTCATTTGGAGTTTGTGAAGACACCAAAGGGATCCAGATCTATCTGTTCTTGGATAGAAATATCAACTTCTAAGTATACATTACTACTTATACTTAAACATATTGTATATTTTCAAAGTTAAAATTAATGACAAATTAGCATAATCTATGGCTCTCAAGTCTTGTTTTGATTACTAAACAATTAACTATTCTAACCCATCAGTTCTTAGATTTTTTTGCAAAATTAAAAATCTATGTCTGAGAATTGAAATGAGTTGGGAAAAAAGAACTAACTGTGAGCTCCCAGAAACAGGATGGCCAATTTCTAATTTTGCTGAATAAGAACATTTTTAGACAAAAGTCCACTTATAGCAACACTGGATCAAGGAAGTGATATGAAAATAAAAGCAATTGAATTTATTTTGATTTTTAAATTTTATTTTGATGTAATGAGACATCTCCATCTACTGATAAAGATCATTGTGGCAAAGTGTGTTTTAAAAAAAATGTTAGACACAAAAGAATTTTGCCCTTGGACATGTGCACTAATCCAACAGAAGTGAGGTCGTGGGTTCAACTCCAGCACTGCAAAATAAACAGAACCCACAAGGTAAGGTGAAGAAGTTTATATAGAACATATGCTCAAAAGGTGCTTCTCCCTAGATATGTATGAATGGGCACATGTTAAAACAGGAATAGTAGAAGATTGCCAGCTGGGTGGGGCAAGACTGGCTATCCTTTCACGTGTTTTGAAGTGTATATCATATATGTTCAAATATTATATTTAAAAAATGAACTTTGTGGAAAAATTATTCTCATGTCTTTTCAAAAAAAGTTTTGTCTTGAATCAATAAAAACTTTGTCTTAAGGCTGCAACCAGGCTGCAAATTGGCCTTTGAGAAACTCTGTCCTAAACTACCTCCCAAGCACACTTCAATTACTGCGGAGAGAGAGGGATCCCTCAGCACCGCACCCCCACCCCAGAAGACAGCACCATGGCAATTATTCACCTTTAAGAGTAACTATTTTAAGACTGAGGAGTCAGCCTATTCCTAGGGATTCACCTATCTATTTCTGTCCTTGTTTATGTACACGGAGGGTTAGTAGACAGCAAAGCTTGGAGCACTTTCCCTCTCGGGGCTTTGTGATGGGAGTGTGTGCAGGATGCCAGAGTTTATTAATATGCACCACATATTGTGTTTATTTCTGTTCTGGACAGATTTTGCCAGATTATGGCCTGTCTATAGCTGATAGTGGCTGTGTTTGTGTGTGAGCATGGGTCATCTGATAACGAATTGTCACATCATGAGATTGGGCCATGTTTAAAATGGGTGTAAGCCAGAAGTGCCTGATTCCCAGAGTGCTAGACAAGGTCCGGACAACAAAGGAAAGTTCAGGGTATCTTGGAAGAGGTCACGGATTACAACGGTCTCCATCACTCTGAACTTGTTCCTTCCTGCAAAGACACAATTAAAATGATGTTGTACAGTAGAAAATTTTCATTATTGAGGAAGGACTATTTTCCTCCAGAAGTAAGTCAGTGTAAAAACTCTCTCATTTTTGGAAAGAGAAAAAAACTATTATTTTTAGAAGCCCACTCAACAAATAGTGCAAGTGTTTTTGCACCCTTGTCAGTCCCAGGTCAATGCTTATTAGATGTCTCCTCTGAAGCCTCGTGGGTAGACTGTGAGCATGTGAGCAGGGACTCTGTCACTCACTTCTGCATTGGGGCACACAGGAAGTACTTTGTAAATTTCTACTAACTGAATCCTTCAAATAAACACCAGGCATGAGCATTTACTAAAACTTAAAACTTTTCTTAGAATTATCTTAAATTTTTGCACTGGCATGTAATCTGTGATGTATCAGTCCTATAATCAGCTATAGCACTGAATTTGTCTGGAAAGTGTAGGAGCAGGACTGTCTGATTCTAAAGCTCAAGGAAAATGTGACCTTTACCATGACAAGTTTTGTGCTCTAGGGAAAATAATGCAATTTAAAGAAGACGATTATTATTAGTGTGTGGTCTTCATTTCCCCCTCAATATTATGGTATATGGCCTTGGTAAAACTCATTTGCATCTTAAGAAAATGTGCAAATGACTTTTCTGTTCGCTTCCGTGAAGTTGGATAATTTTAGTAAACCACTGCCCTGGGGCATGCAGGGCCATTCTGTTTCCTCTGCAGTCTGTTTCTTCTTCCTTTCTTTCAAAATAACTTGCTATGTTTCCAAGGTAAACATTGAGGGGAAATACATGAGTGGGTATGTAATCACCCAGACATTTAGAGCAGTATGCCTCTACAAAAGTAACAGAAATAAAGTATTCACCAGGAGTGAGCTCTGGCTTTATGCGACTTCTTAGCATTCTGGACTCAACTTTATAGATTTCCAAAAACCAAACACACTCACAGAAAAGTTTGCTGAAATCAAAGTCAAGCACCCAAGTTGCCAGAATGTAATTTTGGAATGTAAAAGTAATCTTAGTTTTCTAAGCCATATTCTTGAATGAACTTCATGAAAATGATTTTACAGATTTTTTTAAAAACACTCTAGGACTACAGTATCTTATTCTATTTTCCATGTCTATGAAACCTCATTTTGATGATCATATCTAATACCAGTGCTGATTATGTTTTATGTCTTAATCATGATATGTGTGTTTCATGTTTATTTTTAGAAACCTTAAATTTAAGAATATGTTTAGAGTTTTTCACAATCCAAAGAGTCTATTATTTCATAAAGAGTCAGAAAACTGACTTGTTTAGAAGATATCCTTGGATCAACAAATCTGGTGACCAGACTTGCAACTTTGATTTATAATTCAGAAACTGCAATGATAAATTTTCTCTCTTTTCTCTTGTCCCTCCTTTTTATCCTTGTTTTCTTTGTTCTGGTGTAAGCCCCACCTCAGCCCCTGGCACCCCAGCACCCATATACCCACCTCAGCCCCTGGCACCCCAGCACCTATATACCCACCTCAGCCCCTGGCACCCCAGCACCCATATACTCACCTCAGCCCCTGGCACCCCAGCACCCATATACCCACCTCAGCCCCTGGCACCCCAGCACCCATATACCCACCTCAGCCCCTGGCACCCCAGCACCCATATACCCACCTCAGCCCCTGGCACCCCAGCACCCATATACCCACCTCAGCCTCTGGCACCCCAGCACCCATATACCCACCTCAGCCCCTGGCACCCCAGCACCCATATACCCACCTCAGCCCCTGGCACCCCAGCACCCATATACCCAAAAGAATGTTCCGTTGGAGACTTACCTTTCTGCCCAGACCCTGCCCCATCAAACGTGGCTCCTCCCCCAGAGATGCTCAAGATCACTCCCACAGGGTATTTAAACTGCTCCCCAGAAAACAGACACATGTTTTTTTCCGGTCTCTCTTCCCAATCTCCTCTCTGAGGGGACTGGAGAATCACCCGGGAATGCTTTACCCATTAAACCAGGGCTTTTTCTAATTCAGTCTGATTTTGTCTGATTTGGATTGCTGTATCGGTGGAGAGGCTTATCGGGGTGCAGAAAATTTTCACTCTTCACCTCCCACTTATTTAACATCTATTCTCTATACTGACCAAAGTGAGTGTAAAGTTTCCAACCTAGTCCTTAGCTGTCAGGGGACAAATCTCACTGTGGGTCATTAGAAGAAATACAAAGAATATGTATTAACAAATGGACCCCTTGATTGGAACCTGTGACTATTTATAGAATGCTAAACACAACTTTGCACACAGCCTACCAATCTAAGGAGAGGAATTGCTGACAGTTCACATGAGGATTAAAGATGCTATTTAATAATTGTTGTTATTTTGTCACTAACTCTACAAGGAAGCTTCCTTGCAATCAGACTTTCAAAGCTATGGCAAAAAACTCACATAGGACTATGCACCATACTTAAAACTCAAAATTACAAGAATGTTCTTTAATTTAAAGTATCTGCATATTGAATATCAAAGTTCTCTGATAGAGGTCATTGTGTAGATAGACCTTGCCTTTCCCGTGAGTGCTAATTACAACTCCATCTGTGAAGAAAGGTCTCTTTGCTGTGGGATGTCTTTCTGTATGCTGTTAACATGTGTTGCTCTGATTGTTTGATAAATAAAGCTGCATTGGCCTATGGCAAGGCAGCTTAGAGACAGGTAGAAAATCCAAGCAGATATACAGAAAGAAGAAAAGAGAGGTGGAGGAGATGCCAGCCTGCCACCCAAGGAACAACATGCCAGTAGCCCGGTAATACCATGGCCATGTGGCAATACACAGATTAATAGAAATGAGTTAATTTAGATGAAAGAGATAGATAGCCAGAAGCTGAAAACGTAGGCCATACAGTTGGTAAACAAAATAGAAGCTTTGTGTGTTTACTTGGGTCCGAGAAGCTGTGGGACCATGGGGGCTGGGTGGGACCAGAGAAACTTCCAACTACATCTCTTTACTCTAGTTGAGACACTGTCCGACCAGTGAGGGGCTGTAGCTCCATGGGCAGAAGCCTGACTACACGGACTATGTCTGTCCTCATTACAAGTGGCTCTGTCTGTGGGACTGGGGTTTGGCAGACACAGGATAGGAAGGAAAAATATTCTCTGCCTGGGACCCAGTAATTCCACAACACTTTCTTTTCTCCAAACAGTTTCCCTTTTCACCATATCCTGGCAGGAGAAGGGGCACAAAAAGCGCCTCAGTTCATAAACGGGAAGATGCCCTACATCTGTGCAGTCTTTCTTCATGGGCCACTTATGGACCAGTTCTGGGAGTTTCTGGGTGATGGGTAGCCATTTGGCTTACAGAGAACCTTGCTAGGAAAGAATTCCTGCCCTTTGGGACATTTGGCACAATTTTTGGGAAATGAGCTCATGTGCATTGAATAGGAATATGCCATGGAGTATAATCTAAGCTCTTGGGGATAAAGAGGAGCAGTTAGCAACAAACTGTATATCCACACTCATTCTGGGAAGAACACGGAATCAGGCAGGCCAAATGCTTAGCTCTCCATAGAAGGGGATTGGCATTGATGGAGTTAATCCTTTCTCCTCACTTCTCCATTAAGGACAGACAGGCCAAGGAGGAGCCTGCTGAATTTACAGCCTTTTAGAAATGTTAGCTTCAGGTTGGTCACACCTCATTGAACCCAGGCTTTGAGTTACCATCTGTAAAGTACTTACAATAGGGTGCCACACAATCTTCACTTAGTCAAGTTTATCCTGTATTCACAGGCTTTTGTCACCACTTCATATTCGAATGTCATAGCACTGAGCAACTAAGGAAATGGAGAGGCAGAGGGAAACAAGTGTTTGGTGGTAAATAAATATAATTATATATAATATTTGTCTCTTACAGTGTTTCACTTAGTTCTTACAACAATTCTGTAAGGAAAATCAGCTGCTAGTCTTGCATAAGTGCCGGCAAGAGAATGAATATTGAGAGCTGGCGACCCTCTTCATGCTTGCACTGGACCCATTACAGATGCAGTTACTTAAATCATGTAACTTTTAAAGGCTTTGTATAGTTTGTATATTATCTGATTAAATAAAAATATTTTCTGACCAGACTAAGTCAGTAAGCTTGGAAAGCATTAGAAAAAACATAAAGGAATAATTTGACATATAGGTAGAGGCAAGGAATTTTTCATTACAATTCAGGAAATAATAGCAAGAACTCACAGATGAGACTTGAGAAAATTAAAAAGCTTCTGCATAGTGAAAGAAATTATCAGCAGAGTACAAGAGCCCACAGAGTGGGACAAAGTCTTTGGCAGTTATTCATCTGACAGGGGACTGGTGTTCAGAACATACAGAGTTCCCAAATACCAGCAAGCAAATGATGCAATCACAAAACAGGAAGATGATCTGAAAAGATACATTTCAAATGAAAAATCTAAAATGGACAACAAATACATTAAAAAAAAAAAAAAAGAATTCAGTATCAACCAGGCATGGCAAGGCACTGATAATCCTTGCACTGGAGAAGTAGAGGCAGAAGAATCAGGAGTTCAAGGTTAACCTGGGCCTTGTTAACCCTGCTTCTCACCCTCCTCTCACACAATAATAAAATGTTCAATATCTTTTTTTTTCTTCGAGACAGGGTTTCTCTGTGTAGCTTTGCGCCTTTCCTGGAACTCGCTTTGTAGACCAGGCTGGCCTCGAACTCAAATCCCGAGTGCTGGGATTAAAGGTGTGCGCCACCACCGCCCAGCCTTGTTCAATATCTTTAGCTATCAGAGAATTGCAAATAAAAACTTGATTGGCTCCCATAAAATCCTGGTTAGAATGGCTGCCATCAAGAAAACAAATGAACCCAGAGGTGGTGGCACATGCATTTGATCCCAGCACTTGGGAGGCAGAGGCAGATGGATCTCTGTGAGTTTGAGGCCAGCATGGTCTACAGAGCGAGATCTAGGATAGGCACCAAACTACACAGAGAAACCCTGTCCCAAAAATTCAAAAAAAAAAAAAAAAAGAAAAGAAAAAAAGAAAGAAAGAAAAGAAAACAGAAAAACAAAAACCTCCCAAATACTGATAGGGATGCTGAGGCAGGAAGAGTGTTGGTTGTAAAGGCCACAATGTGGACCATCTTCCAAAAACCAAAAATAGAATTCATATGACCCAGTAGTTACTTCTTGTCTTGTAGCCAAAAACAAAAGTCCACTTCAGTGGACACCTGCACGCCCATGTTTCTTATTGCACTAGTCACAACAGCTAAGTTATGACATCAGCCCACTGCCCATCAACACATAAAAAAATGTTCAGGGCCTATATGGTAAGGTCTTGTGCAGCCATAAAAAACAAAATCATGCAGGAAACAAATGGAACAGGAGATGACCAAGTTAAGAAAAACAAAGTCTCACAAAGAAGGTATTCCAGTTATTTTTCTCTCATGTGGAATTTAAGTGGTAAATAAGGGACAAAAAAAATGAAAATAGGGGGTGACTGGGGGTGTGGAAACCACAGGACAGAAGAAGGAAGCATTGTAGAGTAGGTACATAAGACCGAAGTCCATTATATGCATGTGTGAAACTGCTATGATGAAACACATTATTTCAATAAAACATAACTATTCTATGGGGTGGGGAAGGAAGATTTAAATTAAAAGATTAAAAGAAAGCCTTTACTCAATTTGTATTGTAAACTAACAGAGCCACATGTGGTAGTGCACACCTAAAAATCATAGCATGTGGTAGACGAAGGCAGGGGAATGTGAGTGGAGGCTGGAGTGAGACTGTATGAAAAGAAAGAGAGGAAGAAAATGGGAAAAATTCATGTAGCAAGATAAACACAGCAAGGATGGGGCTGTGACTTTCCTGGGAGGAGAGGAGGCTCTGTGGTTTGGTTCACGTAGTATCATGAACATGGTAAGGACGAGGGCTAGAGCGGTCCTGGGAAAGGAGGATTTTGTGAAGCAGATTCTCCAGGAAGTCCAGCGAAGGTGGGGCTGGGGGTAGTCCAGCCCTGGTGGTGAAAGTCCAGCGTCATCGAGTCCTGATGCAGTACAGAATGGTTTCGTCAGCCTAAGAGGGGCTGACAAGGGAAGAAATAGAGTAGATAAAAGAGAAAAACAAGCAGAAGGATGGGAAAGAGCAGGAGAGAACACCGTAAGACGGAAGAGAGAGGAGAAACAGCGGTGAAATGAATCCACTTGGGCTTGACTTGAACAGCAGCTTCCTGGAGGGGTGTGGTAGAGTAGGTGAGGAGGGGTGTGGTAGAGTAGGTGAGGAGGGGTGTGGTGGAGGGGTGAGGAGGGGTGTGGTAGAGGGGTGAGGAGGGGTGTGGTGGAGTGGGTGAGGAGGGGTGTGGTGGAGGGGTGAGGAGGGGTGTGGTGGAGGGGTGAGGAGGGGTGTGGTGGAGTGGGTGAGGAGGGGTGTGGTAGAGTGGGTGAGGAGGGGTGTGGTGGAGGGGTGAGGAGGGGTGTGGTGGAGGGGTGAGGAGGGGTGTGGTGGAGGGGTGAGGAGGGGTGTGGTGGAGGGGTGTGGTGGAGTGGGTGAGGAGGGGTGTGGTGGAGTGGGTGAGGAGGGGTGTGGTGGAGGGGTGAGGAGGGGTGTGGTAGAGGGGTGAGGAGGGGTGTGGTAGAGTGGGTGAGGAGGGGTGTGGTGGAGGGGTGAGGAGGGGTGTGGTAGAGTGGGTGAGGAGGGGTGTGGTGGAGGGGTGAGGAGGGGTGTGGTGGAGGGGTGAGGAGGGGTGTGGTGGAGGGGTGAGGAGGGGTGTGGTGGAGGGGTGAGGAGGGGTGTGGTGGAGGGGTGAGGAGGGGTGTGGTGGAGTGGGTGAGGAGGGGTGTGGTGGAGTGGGGTGAGGAGGGGTGTGGTGGAGGGGTGAGGAGGGGTGTGGTAGAGGGGTGAGGAGGGGTGTGGTAGAGTGGGGTGAGGAGGGGTGTGGTGGAGGGGTGAGGAGGGGTGTGGTAGAGTGGGTGAGGAGGGGTGTGGTGGAGGGGTGAGGAGGGGTGTGGTGGAGGGGTGAGGAGGGGTGTGGTGGAGGGGTGAGGAGGGGTGTGGTAGAGGGGTGAGGAGGGGTGTGGTGGAGGGGTGAGGAGGGGTGTGGTGGAGGGGTGAGGAGGGGTGTGGTGGAGGGGTGAGGAGGGGTGTGGTAGAGGGGTGAGGAGGGGTGTGGTGGAGGGGTGAGGAGGGGTGTGGTAGAGGGGTGAGGAGGGGGTGTGGTGGAGGGGTGAGGAGGGATGTGGTGGAGGGGTGAGGAGGGGTGTGGTAGAGGGGTGAGGAGGGGTGTGGTGGAGGGGTGAGGAGGGGTGTGGTGGAGGGGTGAGGAGGGGTGTGGTGGAGGGGTGTGGTGGAGGGGTGAGGAGGGGGTGTGGTAGAGGGTGAGGAGGGGTGTGGTGGAGGGGTGAGGAGGGGTGTGGTGGAGGGGTGAGGAGGGGTGTGGTGGAGGGGTGTGGTGGGGGGTGAGGAGGGGTGTGGTGGAGGGGTGAGGGAGGGGTGTGGGTGGAGGGGTGTGGTGGAGGGTTGAGGAGGGGTGTGGTAGAAGGGTGAGGAGGGGTGTGGTGGAGGGGTGAGGAGGGGTGCTGGGGAGGAAGTCAGGTGCTGTTCTCCGGCTCAGATCTGTTTGCTGCGGAGAGGCATTACCCGGTCCTGATGGAAGTTAAGATCCAGGCCTCTTAGTGCAAAGTGAACACGAAGTACAATCCAGCCATGCACTCTGCTCCCAGAGACATTGAGATTCTCTTCTCAGTTTCCTGGGCTTATTTTCCATCAACAAACTTGCTAAACCCTTTTCAAGAGCCATGTGTTGGCTGAGGTAGACAGGTTACCAAGGCCCAGTCTCCGGATCCCCTTTCTTAAGAACACAGGTAGACAGGTGTTCAGTCATGGGAATGGAGTTCCTTCCTGCCTTTGTCAGTCGGGGCCAGCGGCATCCTGGGCACCTCTGGCTAGTTTGTGTGCTGCTAGCAGGTGCATACTGGGAAGACATTTGGCTTTGGTGAAGGAAGCATCGCTGCCACATTTCTGTAGTATCAGCTGTGGGACTAGAGTGGGAATGTCTCCCGGCCTGTGACCTGCCTCCCCTACACTGGCTCAGCTTGGAGATTCTCTCAGAAGTGGGAGGAAGCGGGCATCTCTGGCAGGCTGGTGCTCATCACCCCTCAAGAACAACTTTATCTCTAGCACGTAGGCTTTGTAGATAAACCAGGGTCTCCACTTCCCTGCTTTGTTAATGTGTGTGCTAGCATCTGTCAGAGACACTTGTTTATGTGCAGTCTAAAAGCTGCCAGCCACTGGGGAGGGCCGCCTGCCTGCCTGGGGACATGTTGAGAGGTAGACTTCAGCATGTCTCTTTTTCCTTTTGAATCTTTTTGGCTTCTTGGGAGCACATTATTTTAAAACAAAGTTAATGATGCCCATTTAAATACCCACAGAGATGCTAGATTGCATCCAGCCTCCCCTCCATTTACCAAGTTTCCCATCCCCCTTGGAATGAACTTCTAAACTATCTCTTCACAGGATTTAATGACCAGCTTCTCCTTCCAGGGAATAAGGGGCTGTCCACTCAGAATTAGTAAGGTTCTTTCGCATGCAGAACAGAAAATGCTTCCTTCTTTTTCTATCCTGGTAAAATGGACACAGCTTAGAAAATCATCACTTCAGTCTTCTGAAAATCTATGGTCTTGGGGCTGGGGAGGTGGCTCTGTGTAAGATCAGTAAGATCACTTGATGACAAGCCAGGTGACCTGAAATCAATCCCTAGGACCCACATGGTGGAATGAGAGGACCCATTCATCCAATTGTCCTCTGACATCCACATACATGTGCTGTGGCATATCTGTGCCCTGCCCCAACAAATCAACCAATCAATCAATCAATCAATCAATACATACTTATTTTGTAGAGTATTAAATACATGGAATTGAATATGCCTTTGCAAACGAATATCCCATCCCTTAGTGAACACTTTTTAAAGTTCACAAACTGTCGTTCTCTCTCTTTTATGTGGTAATTCTTTGTTTCTTAACTTCAAATCCCATCAACTTTTTTTTTGGGAATTTGGATTTATTTCTTTAAAAAATTATGTATTTATTTTATGTGCTTGGATGTTTGGTCTGTGTGTATGTCTGTGTGCCATGTCCCTAGTGCCCTTGGAGGCCCTGGGGCTGGAGTTACAAATGGTTGTGAGCTGCCATGTGGGTGTTAAGATTTGAACCTAAATCCTCTGGAAGAGCAGCTAGTGCTCTTAACCACCAAGACATTCCTTTAATTTCCTTCTTTTGTTTATTAGGTTCCAGCTAAGCTATGGTGTGTTCTGTTAGTGGAGACTGTATACCAGATTACATATTAAGTACATAGATTTACTTGTAACTGGAGCAAATGAAAGTATTGAACAAACAAGGTAGTGAAAATAACTCTTTTCTTATATTGTTCTCTATATAGTTCTCTATGCTATTGCATTATTTCAGAAATCTGGAAAAATGTAACTAATTCAAGCTCATGAATCAAAGGCTTTGGATTTTTGAAATTAGAATTAGGACTCAATCTCGTTATCTCTGAGACTGAAATTGTGTCTTCTTATGGTGTGTACCAGAAAGAGTACTTGCCCTCTGGGTTCAGTCCCCAGCACCAAAGGAAGGAAAGAGCAGAAGGGAGGGAAGAGGGGGAGGGAGGAAAGGAAGAGGGGGAGGGAGGTAGGCCCTTCAAACTTCATCCTTCTTGAATTTTCCCTACAGTTTGGACTTCGCCTCACCCTTCTGTCTTGAAACTCCTCTTTGTTCTGTAGACTACAGTCACTTCCGCATACTTTCAGGCAGTGCCTGGAGTATGCAACGGAGGGCATCAGAGGGACTGGCTCCAGACTCCACTGTGAGGACTGAAGAGACTAATGAATGCCAAGTGCACAGGACAGTGCCTGCCACGTGGTCTGCTCTGGTTAGTGCTGGCTCTGCCTTTGAGAGTGACCACCACGGGCTGTTTAGGATGAGGACAGGGCATTATAATACTTTGCAAGTAAGCTCTCAGCTAGGATTTGTTAACTGGGTGGTGCAATACAAAACAGAGCATAGTGATAAGAGAGTCCCTGTCACAAGCTGACAGACAGTCTAAAATTATCAATCCCCGGGAGCCCCCAAAGCACAGGATGGAGAGAGCAGAGACAGTGACAGTGAGCCCCCAGTGGCAGGATGGTGGCCTCTGGACAAATCTCCTTTTAGATGTAAGAAAACAACTTACTGTTTTATTCACATTTAAACAGCAGTAGCGGGGCACTTGCGGTGTTTTGCAGTCATCCTCTCCTTGTTTCGTTATGTTGCTGTGACGAAACACCAGTGCCAGAAGCACTCAGAGAGAGGTTTATTTCAGCCCACAGCCCACATTTTATTAACGCAGACTGGATGAGAGCCTGCATGCTATGCATGTGAATACTGTTCATAAGCAAACAAAATTTCCCCTTAGATAATATTGTGGAAAGAGGCTACAGTGGCTAATAGGAACTAAAAATCTCTTCAAGCTGTGTGCACTGCTCACACACTCAAACACGGTCATGATTTCGCACACATTCATGTGAGTGCATACATACAACATACAACGCTTTGTCTATGGGCTTTTGGAGACTAATAAGTAATACATAAGAAAATAGTTATAATGTTTATTTTTCATCTTGAAGTTTGGAAATATGTTTCAAATAATCCAGTTTTCTCTGTTTGATACAATAAATGCACAAGTATTTTAATCTTCTTTGGAAAAGCTGCAGAAGTGTCTTGCTCTGAGCAAGAAGCTTAGAGGCTAGAATTTGCTTGCTGGACCCAAAGCACCTTTGTTTTGCTTCTGTTTTTGTTTTTGGTGCAGTATTCTCAGCTCTAAAGCTTTATGGAGACTTTGCATAAAATTTCTGGATTTGGTTTGACAAAATGGCACCTAGCTCCAGAGGGCGTGAAACTCACCTATAGTAATTTAAGGTCTCCGTGACCTAATGGAAAATGACAGACAGTATTTCTTTTGTTGAGCAGCCAGTGATTTTGTTAGTTTCAGGGCAATAACTCTGAGTGAAATTCATGAAGGCCACATAGCAGTTAGTGAAGCAATGAGAGGTCAGCTTGCTCACTCCGGGCTCTGCCATCTCTAGTTCTTTCTTCCACTTCCATCCATAATGTTTGCTTTGGCAGGTGACTTCTTTCTAAATCTAATTTATAGTGTTGCAACATCTAGCTATGACCTTACTTGAAATCCATGTCTGATGGTCCTGGAAGGGTGCATGCTCCACTGGCCCCATGGAAACTTTACTGTGGACACTTTAAAATATTTTCATGTAATCTTTAGAAAATATTTTTCCTTTTATTGAAAGTATATTTTTTTCTCATACATCCTGATTATGGTTTTTCCTGCTTCTATTCCTCCCAGTTCCTCTCTACCTCCCTCCCATCCACATTCACTCCCTTTCTGTTTCTCATTAGAAAACAAACAGGCATCTAAGGAATAATAATGAAATAAAATATAAAAAGAACAAAAGCTAACACTTCGAAATAGGACAATACGAACAAACAGAAGGGAAAGTGCCCGAAGATACAGATGCAGAGACCCACTCATTTGCACACTCAGGAATCCCATGAAGACACAAAACGGGAACCAGTAATATATACACAAGGGACCTGTGAGATAGACAGACAGACAGATAGATAGATAGATAGATAGATAGATAGATAGATAGATAGATAGATAGATGGATGGATAGATAGATAGATAGATAGATATAAAACAAAATTAAAAACCAGAAAGATATTTAAAAAAACAATATGAAATTATAAGACAAGGAACCCCCAAAGATGCCGTTGAGTTTCTTTTCTGTTGGCATCTACTGCTGGGCATGTAGCCTACCCTTAAGAGTAGTCTGTTTCTTCAGTGAGACTCTCTTGGAGAAAATGAAATTTTCATTTTCAAGTAGTCATCAGTTGGAGATAGCATCTGGGTTAGGGATGGGGCAGGTGTCCACTTCTCCATTCAGCTCTGGGACTTCATCTGGTGCAGACCTGTGAGGCCCTACAGGCTGCCTCAGTTTCTGAATTCCTAAGGGCAAGATCCTGTTGATTTAGAGGGCCTCATCTGTCTGGTGTCTTCCATCCCCTCTGGCTCTTACGTTCTTTCCACCTCCTCTTCTGCAGGGAGCCATAAGAGAAGGGATTTGATGGAGACATTTCATTTAGGGTTGGGTATTCCAAGGTCTCTCATTCTCTGCATAATGTCTGGCTGTGATCTCTGTATTTGTTCCCATCTGTTGTATGAGGAAGCTTCTCTGATAATGACTAAGCAAGGCTCTGTTCTGCTTCCCTGGCTGAAGTGCCATATAATACATTGTTTTCATATCCCTTCCTTCCTCCCAGGTTCTCCCCTACCACCTCCCTACCCAAACTTCATATTGTCTATCTATCTATCTATCTATCTATCTATCTATCTATCTATCTATCTATCTATCTACCTATCTACCTACCTACCTATCTTAATCTCTATCTCTAAAAAAATAAAACAAAACAAACAAAAAGGAAACAACAACAACAACAACAACAACAAAAAAAAAAACAACTAAGTCCAATTTCTGTTGGTCTACAGCTCCTGGGCATGCGACTTGCCCAGGAGTGTGGTTGATATGCCAGGTATCACTCTACTGAAGAACACTGGCTTTTCCTCTCTCAGAGGCAATCAAATGCCAATAACTTCTCAGCTAAGGGTGCCTGCCTCTCCTCCATCCTGGGATTTTGTCTGGCTTGAGCTTACACAGGCCTTGTGTGTGCTGCCACAGGCTCTATGAGTTTCATGTGCATGTGCCTTGCCCTGGAAAGTAAGGGAGAGGTGCCATAGAAATACCCATTTGGGGCTGAGCATCCTTTTATTCTTTGAGTGTTAACCAATTGTGGACTTCTGTGTCAACTGGCATCTACTGCAAGAAGCAGCTTCTCTGATGACGGGTGAGCACCGATAATCTTTCCACACCCTCTCCCAATGTGTTCCTTAAGCCTTTACTGGAGGAGTTGTGTTGCTGATTTTTCAATCAGTATTGAGCACCCTATGGTCAATTAATCTCTGCATTTTGACCAGTTGTTTCTTTCTGTAATTGTCTCCATCTGCTGCAAAAAGAAACTTCTTTGATGAGGGATGAGAACTCCACACCTGCCAGTTTTGTTTTCCATGTAGGTATGGCACTAAACAAAACAATCAAAATCCCCTCTTATAGCTCATGGGCACCACAGGCAGCTTAATTCATTTTCTTACGGTAGTATCAGAAAACCAAGGCTTGGGGAAACTGTAAAGGAAAGAAGTTAATCATGCCTCAGGTTTTGGTTCAAGATTAAGGATCTGTATTTGGTTTATGGCCGTCTTGCTGGCAGTCCTAAGGTGGTGCGTCATGTGGCAAGACACACAAAGTGTCTAGCCAACTGTCTTCTGAAGCAGACCCAACTCAGTATAATCCATTAGCCCCTTTGATGCACAAATGAGGTCAGTCCTTTCATGGGTGTGGTACCCTAATCACCAATCCCATGATAGGGATTCAATTTCAACCTGAGTTGAGCTGTTTTTCATTCATTTTTTGAGAGGTGCCTGTAGAAAAAAAGATACTCATGTGAAACATGGATGACGGCCAGCGGGGTCAAAGCTCTTCCAGGGTGGGCAGGAGTGGGGTTCTGTTGAACTCCTAGCAAAATATGATGTTGCTGCATTGTAAATTAGATTACAGAAGAGTGTTTTTGAGCATTTGCTTTTTCAGCCCCTTAACTATTTCTGTCTTCAAATAAACCATCATCCTCCTTTCCGCCAGACTCATTCTTGCCCCAGTACTTGGTATTGGGATAGACCTGAAAACTCCAGGAGACCCGCTCTTGGCTGTTACTGGGTGATGTGCAGCATTTTTTGTTTGCTTGTTTGTTTTTAAAGCAGGATTTGCTGTTGTTAGCAGAGCTAGCCATTATCTAGAATCCCCCTCCACCCCCACATACATGTGATGCACAGGCTGGCAATGACCTGGAATCCCCTTCCACATACACCCACATACATGTGATGCACAGGCTGACAATGACCTGGAATCCCCCTCCACCCCCACATACATGTGATGCACAGGCTGGCAATGACCTGGAATCCCCTTCCACATACACCCACATACATGTGATGCACAGGCTAGCAATGACCTAGAATTCCCCTTCACTACCAACATACATGTGGTGCACAGACTGGCAATGACCTGGAATCCCCTTCCACCCCCACATACATGTGATGCACAGGCTGGCAATGACCTGGAATCCCCTTCCACATACACTCACATACATGTGATGCACAGGCTAGCAATGACCTAGAATCCCCCTTCACTACCAACATACATGTGGTGCACAGACTGGCAATGACCTGGAATCCCCTTCCACCCCCACATACATGTGATGCACAGGCTGACAATGACCTAGAATCCCCCTTCACTCCCAACATACATGTGGTGCACAGACTGGCAATGACCTGGAATCCCCTTCCACATACACCCACATACATGCGGTACACAGATATACATGCAGGCAAAACATACACAGAAAATAAAATGTAAAAAATTTTAAAAGTAAAAATAAATCTCAACTAGTTTAGCAATTTAAAAGAAACTAAAGAATAACATTTTGTAAAAATACATGTAACACAACTTACCACCTTAATCATTTTTAAACATAGAACTTAGTATGCAAATTGAATTCAAATTGTAATGTAACTAATCTCTAGAATTTTCCACATTTTTTTTGTTTGTTCTTTTGGTTGTTTGAGACAGGGTTTCTTTGTGTAGCCCTGGATGTCCTGGAACTCACTCTGTAGACCAGGCTGGCCTCAAAGTCACAGAAATCCACCTGCCTCTGCCTTCCAAGTGCTGTGATCAAAGGTGTGCACCACCACTGTCCAGCTTCATGGTCTTTTTTGGATTTTCTTTAATTGCATTTAGAGTGATCAGAGGAGAACTTGGAGGAGTTGGTCCTCTGTTTCTACCACGTGGATCCTAGAAACTCTGGTTGTCAGGCTTGTAGCTAGCACCTGTACTTACTGAGCCAAATAGCCAGCCTGTTTTTTTTTAATATTACCTTCGAAATTATTTAATTAAAACTGTTTCAACTGGTACATAAAACATAAAATGTACACATAGTAATAGAGAAATGTGTGATACTTCAATGTAATCATATACAATGTGATATATAAATCAATTCACTCAAAGCCATCTCCTCAGACATTTATTATTTCTTGTTGGCAAATACATTTAAAATCCTTTGTTCTAGCTTTCTCTGTAAAATGCAAGGATTATTTTTACCTGTAGTCAGTCTGCTCTAGGGTGTTCACCTGAGAATCTCTCCTATGTAACTACAGTGTTATGTCTACAAATGAAACTATCCCTACCTGCCCATCTAGCTTTCTGCCTTGGCCTCTGGAGACCACCATTCTACTGTTAACATTGATGTCTTTTCACTGAAAACAGTGAAAATTCTACACCTCCTAAAAATGTCCATTCCTTCTCTGCCTTTGGCCCTGGAAACTGTGAATGTACTTGCTGTGTGTGTGAACCTATGTCTTGGAAGTGGGATCTGCAACTATTGTCTTTTTGTGACTGTCTTATTTCACTTTACACAGCGTCTTCAAGGTTCATGCATGTTGTCTGCAGCTTGTGTCAGGCTGAATATGTCTCTGCACGTACACCCCATACTATACATGCATTCTGGATGGATTGCTGATGGACTCACAGGCTGCTTCTCTTTTTGTTATGAATAATGCTATTATGAACTCGGGCTATGGTATCTGAGACTTTGCTTTTGGATATTTACTCAGAGGTAGAATTGCTGAATCATACAATCTTTTGAGAAATTGCCATATTGCTTTGCACAGTGGCTTCACTGTTTCGTTTTACATACCCACCACAGTTAGAGATATATATTTATCTTATTTTTATGTATCTTGGTGTTTTGACAACATATATGTTCATGTACCATGTGCATGCCTGGTGCCCATGGAGGCCAGAAGTGCTGTCAGATCTCCTGAAAATGGAGTTATAGGCAGTTGTGAGCATCATGTGGGCACTAGGAACTGAATCAGGTGCAAGAGCAATTGGTCCTCAGACAGTTCTGTACCTGGGGTCAGACAGCCTTCCATTCCTAGGTGTTAGGTCTCACGAGGGTCTCAAGTTTCTCTGTGACTTAGTCTTCTGGATGGAAGAATGTGTAGTACATACTACAAGAAGTCCCCTGTGTCAGCTGAGCCTGATTGTCAGTGCTGGGAGACATCATCTGGCTTTTTTGCAGAACAAGAGAGTTGAGGTAGGTGAACTTTCCTGCTTCACTAGCTGCCTGATTTTGTGAAGTTAGGTGTGTCCAGGTATGAGCCTGGCATAAGGACCAAAATAAAATCTCTTTTCCTCCTCTGCAGACCTGTCTTGTTCATTAACTCTTGAACTTCAGGTCACTGCAATCACATCTCTCATCTCGACAGTCCACCAAGTGTGCTCAGGATGTGGTATAAAACACACACTAATAAATGTACTTTGTATTTGAGGGTGTTTTTAAGAGCTATAATTCACCATATTTCAAGTAAGCTCCAGGAACACGGAGCCTTCTCCCTGTATCCTGGCTTCACTACTAGCCCTCCAGTTTTGATTTCTTTCATCTCTTCAGGGGTCTCAGGCTGAATTCTAGGAACCATTGTCTACACTTTGGGTCCCTTATTCCTCATTATTTTGTTATCCCACCATCCATGTTTTACTGACAGTCCCTTGTGTTTCCCTTGGTTCAACATAAGCTTGCCAGTAGTTAACAGGACAAATGCTGAACGTCAGTTAACTAAATAAGAAAACAGCATTACTGAGGAGTTTGCAGAATTTCATCTGCTAATAGTTCAATAGCTCAGTGAATTGTCTTCTAGTTGCAGTGGTTTGAGTCTACACTCAAACATCATAGAGAATAGTAACAGAGTTTTCTGTGTCCTGCCTGGTCCGCAGCCTCTCAGACCCAAGTAAACACACAGAAGCTTATATTAATTAAAACTGCTCAGCCATTAGCTCAGGCCTACCACTGACTAGCTGTTACATTTAAACTCAACCTATTTCTGTTAATCTATATGTCGCCACATGTTCTGTGGTTTTACCTGTGTGCCATTACATGCTGCTCCCTGGACAGCTTGCTGGCATCTCTTGACTCAGCCTTCCTCTTCCCAGAATTCCCCCTGTCTGTTTATCCCGCCTATACTTCCTGCCTGGCTACTGGCCAATCAGTGTTTTATTAAACCAGTGTACAAAAGCATTATACCACAGCAGAGAATGCCTTCTGAGATTTTGTGTGTTTCTAGACTTTTCACTTGACTTCCCACAGTGAATTCTTTACAGCAGGGTATATATTCCCCGCTGAGGTGTGAAGACTGTCCTGGGTGTCAGTTTTCTGCAGTCTCTTTGCACGTAGGCTATCACCCTGTAGATTTCACCAATTAATTTACATGTATTCAACATCCTTCCCGCCTCTGCTTTCTCAGAATCCCAGTAGGAAGGTCGTTCATTGTCACATAACATGTGGAAGTCTCCTAGCATCAAAAAAAAAAAAAATCCTTTTGAAATAGTGTCTGTTTTTAAACTAAATTAATATTTCTACCTCTACACCTCATGTATTAATGTGGTTCCAACAAAATCTATCATCATACTTAACAATTAAAATTTTAAAAAATTGGCAAATGTATTGTTTTGCTAAATTGTATGCTAGCCAAATTTAATACTGATTATTCCATCCAGAATATATTTTTTAACATTTAAAGCCATTTTGGTCATGAGGATATTTAAAATGCCATGTTTGGGGCTGGGAAGTAGCTCAGTTACACAGTGCTTACCTGCTAATGGCTCTGGTTTCAGTCCTCAGCCCTATAAAAATTAAATTTTGATTTATATAGATTTTCCAGGGACACGTGCATTTAAATTATTTATTTTATGATAAAATCTGAAAAGAGCAGAGAATCAATCTCTTTCTGTCTCTGTCTATCTTTATGTCTCTACCTCCCTTTTTCAGATTGAACCAAAACTCTTGCACATACATACTAGGTACATGCTCTACCACGGAGCTGCACTCCAACACCAGAATGCAGTGTTTGAGGAGACAATGGCTTGTTGGAAGTTTCTGATCTTATTTGCTAGTTGGTTCCATTGTTTTAAAAGATAGCAAATGTCTGCAGGGTTTAGATTCTACATGGTGTATTTAAAAATGAGATGAATTTTATTTATCAATTTCAATATATAAAATTTTCCAATATACTGGCAATCGTATCCTTTGCAACAATTTCAATTTAAAATGAAAGTTTTGCAATGTGAAGGTGGGGAGATAGGTTTTCAAAATTCTCAAAGGGTTTAAAGCTTTATTTATTTTGTAAAAGAATTCATAATATGAAATAAAAGAAATAGCCAGGGCTGGAGGAATTGCTCAGTCAATAAAGTGCTTTGAAAATACTAGGTATGGTGATGTACAATTCTCATCCCTGACCTGGGGAGGCAAGCACAGGAGGATGCTTGGGGCTCAGTCAGCTAGTCTAGCCTAATTGATGAGCTCCCACCAGTGTGAGACCCTGTCTTAGAGGAGGTGAATGGCAGCTCAAAGGACGACACCCAAATTATCCTTCCATATGCACACATGCAGCCCACTATATGCTCCTGCACACGCACACACACATACACACACACACACACACACACACACACACACACACACACACACTACACACACACACTGAAAGAAAACAGTGAAAGAAACATCTCTCAGCACTGAGCTTAATATTAAAGGGTTTACACTAGACAGCTGAAAATAGATGTGACCTTGTACATCATGTTGCTACAGCGAAGCTGCTATTTAGGAAAAGTGAAGCTCAGTTGCCACACAAAAGACCTCCCCAATTGTGTATTGCTTATTTCCTCACATTGTGGCCTCCACTGGCGAATGTGGGGTGAGTCAGGCCTGCATTGCTGATTCCAGGGTCTAGATAAGGCATCTGGAAGTCACTGTGAGCCCAAAGAAGGGGTGAGGCACCAACTGCCCCTTTTATCAGGGTTTCCCAGGATGACTGCATGGCCACACCCCTCTGGCTCTGTGGTGCTTAAGTGAAGGGGAGGCTGGAGTGAGTGATGGGGGATGTGCAGTCTGGATGTCCACTCCATGAAACTTAGGCTGAAGGATTTAGCTGTATAATCATTCACAGAGAAAGCATTGGGGAGCAGTGCCCAGTACAAGTAAATTTTTTCTGTGTATACTCTCCATCAGAGCAGTTTAGAGCTACATTCCCCAAGGTTACAGCACAGACAGCCTTTGCTTCCCCTAGCCTAGGCAAGCTATTAATAGGCGAACTAAGTGCTGTTCTTGTGACTCTGACTGCATCCCATATCCCTTTAGCCTGGCCTCTGATCAAGGTTCCTCTAGAGTATGCTCCTCACTCCAGGACCCCTGAAGCCTGCTAGTCATTTGGTTGGAATGTTCTTAGGCACATTAAATCTAAGTGTCCCAAGAGCCAGAAAGACAAACATGCATGTTTCACATGTGGATCCTAGTGTCTAATCTTCAGATTTACGTTTAACTTGGAGTACCTAGAAAATCCAGGAAACTAAAAGGAACTGTTGGTGGGGAGGAGGGAGGAGAGTACCAGAACAAAGGTGATACTAAAGGGAGAAGGGGAACAACAGGAAGGGAGGTTTGGGTGGGAAGAGCAGTGGGAGGGGAGAATAGAGGAGAGGTAGGGACAGGGATAGCTAACGCCAAGAACATCAGAAAAAGCAATATTGAGAAATATACATATATATGTATATCACATTAAAAAGTATATCTGTAGTTATTATACACAGGGAATAATGTTTCTTCTAGAAGCAACCAGGTAATAAATAAGAAGCTGAGAGATACTTCCACTTGAGTTGTTGCTCATGGATATCCTGGGGACCTCTAAAACAATATAAACTATTGCCAGTGCTCTTTGGTTGCCCATGAGAACTTGATAGTAAGATACTATTGCTAAAGACAACATACACTTTGGTCACAGAACATGGAGAAATCAAGTTGTTATAGATCAGGAAACTTCCTCCCTGCTGCCTGGCTGTCATAGTACCAGAAGGTGCTCTGTAGGCTGCTGGGGGGGGGGGGGGGAATAATCTAGTTTTACCTGTTTGTGAACCATGTGAACTACAGTAATGACTCATCTGTCAAGATATGTCCATGGGTGTAATAGTGGTACAGTGTTCTGGGGTGGGGTAACCAACCACTCTCAGATTGTATTTAAGACCAAGTCCACAGGAGGAAAGGAGTGCCTAGTACTATAAATCTGACCAAGAACCCATGGTTGAAGGTGCTTGTGGACCCCATGGGTAAGTCTGTTACTGTTATTATGATAAGTGGCTGTAGTATCAAACTTCCCTCTAAAGTTTTATCTCTATTCCCATGGATTAGTACTGTTCTTAGACCTCATAAGTGGAGTTTTATCGTGTAATAGATGGTAGCTAATACAGAAATTTACAATTGGTAAAGTGCAGAAAATAAGTGTTAGTGGAGTGCTCAACCATAAATGTTGAGTACTATATATCGTCCCCATCCCCACAGCTCAGGGACCATAACAGGCAGAAAGGTTTTAAGAACCAGAGGTTGGGAAGGACCAGAGCAAAGCAATGTCTTTCTTCAGAACTCACAGCAGCTGTGGTTGCTACGTAATACTTGCACAAGATCATGCAATCTAGCCTGATGGAGGGAAGGACTCATGCATCTCAATCTCTAACTGAGGAGCTTCTGTGAAGTGGAAGGTGTCATTTGCTGTTGCTGTTGTTGTTTTTAAGGCGTGGCCTCTCATAGACTGACCACACTTCAGTGAATGGTGCCATGCTCATGAGAATGTGAACAGCACAGTTTGGATTCACTAGGTTATGTGGCAGGGGAAGGTGGGGGAACTCAACATGAAGTTGGGAACAAGTAGGACTGGGTCTGGGAGGAGTTGGGGAGCAAATATGATCAAAATATACTGTAAGAAGTTCTTAAGGAATTAAGAAAATGTTACTTAAAAACAATTTTAAACACATTTTCCTTTAAAATTTTGTTTTACACAGCAGACAGAGATGGAAGAGATGAAGTCCTTTCATTGTTCTGATACAACCTATGTGCTGATGCAATTTTAAATACGCGTGGGGTAAGGTTTGTTATTGTTTCTTAAAGACATTGTTTTGTATACTTCAAAATCCTCCTGTGAGGAAGTTAAGTTTTATTCTTTTTCTATTTTAAACTAACAAGGAACCACTGACTGTATATTCAATGTGAGAAGTAAAATAGGAGTGGATTGATCATGACAGAAACACTCTAAATTAATGTCTTAGTTGGTCTGAACTCTTTGGGCCAATGTGAAGGGCAGTCTCCTCTCACCTATAAAATTATTTCAGGCATCGCTAAGTTACTAATCTTAATCCTTTACTCATCTTTTTCCCCAATCCTTGTCCAAAAGGAAAAACAGGATCATTGATTAGACAAGCTGAACATCAAAGGACCAATCTTCCCCATAAATCAAGCGGTCCGTTCTCTGAACTGCTTTGTTGATTCCACCCAAACTTCCCCATTTATCTGCTGAGCTGCTCATTCCTAAAGCTTTGGGTCTGTTGTCTAAATTCTCCCTTTTACAGTCTCCTACCTCAGGTTATTGTCCAACTAGGGGTGCTTGGGAGTAAATCAAGTGATTCTACCTGGTGACCAGCAAAGAGCATGTGCGACTCAGTGGGCCTCAGCACCTCAGTGCCTAGGTGTGGGTATTACTGAAACCATAGAAAACACAAAGGTGAAATTGATGTAGTGACAGCCTCTTCTACAGACATGACTATTGATTCTGCCTCATTTCCTGGCTCCTCTTTTCTATTCTGAAGACATTAGCAACAGGCACTATTGATCAACAAGCTGCCTGCCACTTCTTTGGGTGCAAAGGACAACAGCCCTGTCACCTCAGTGCCCCAGAATAGACTGAGAGGTAAAGGGTCAGAGATGAAAGGCTTCTGATTAGCGCTGCTCTGTAGTCAGCCCCCCAGGAAGCTCCTGAGCTTCTGTTTACACTTGTCCTTGGGGTGTAAGATGGAAAACTTTTACTCCCAGTGCCTTGCCTGCTGTAGGTGAGGCAGAACTCTTATCTTCTCCAGGTGCTCACCGGGAGGGATGGCTTGTTTGTGGTTAAGGCCAGTTGCCATTTTAGGGAAAAAGCTCATGCATCCCCAGGCTCTTCATTTGTTGTGGACAGGGCTAGAGCCTAATCTGTCTGGAAAGTGCAGTGCTGTTTGGCATTGACTGAAGAATACCCAAATCAATTTCCTCTGAGAAAAGAAATGGGACCCCTTTTTTCTCCTTTAAGATCGGATGACGCCATTGATTTCATTGTTGAACCAGAGCAGAGAGGGTCAGAGGGGTTCATGGAACCAAGAGAAAGAATGCTGGAAAAAATGTGATTTCTTACCCTCCTCCACACAAATCTGAGGAGAGGTCAATGGGCCTTGGCTTAACCCAACCCTTCTATCTAACTCAATGAGTAACTTTAAAAACAAGGTCACATCATGAAAGCCTGTAACTTCTGTTAATATTGCGTACCTTTTTGGTACTGAGTTACTGTCTCATCAGAATTATAGTTTATTTTGGTTCATTCCCTTGGTCCTTCCTAGCAATACTCCTACAAAAATCCTTCTAAGGGATCTCTGTTACCTTTAGGGAATTTATATACCCAAGTCCCTGGCATGGTCACAATGGCCTTCACACAATGACACCAAGTCCAGCTTCTGCCCTCCTCACCAGAGTGAGGATTTGCTGTGAACTTGGTGTAGTTTGAATTTTAAGATGCCTTATTTCATGTACATTTCTCAAGTCCATCACCTAATGGATCTTCCTCTTCAGATCCTCTTTAAGTAAACCTTCTAAGTTACCTAAGCTTCAGGTCCTACAATAGGAACCATGTAGCCCTAACTCAGTCCCTGGTTTGTACTGATCCTGTGGTTTTCAGCATTCGGCATCCAAGCTCTTTAAGTCTTTCTCATGCCTATAGTTGCCATTCCCCACTGTTGACTTCAATGTCTCCAAGATCAGAGATGACTTTTGTCCTTTCTGTATCTTTTCTGTATCCTCAGTGCATATAACTGGTGGAAATTGGGTGTGGGCAGGAGGCGCAAACTAATGAAAGGCAGATGTCCTCATTTAATTACATCATTCAATTTATCTAACAATAAAAGTGACTGACTGAGGAGATGGAAAAGTGCTTGCCTTAAGAGCAGGGAGAACTGAGATCTCCAAAATCCCCATAAAAAGCCAGGCATAATGGTGCATGCTTGTAACACCAGCACTGAGGACGTGGAGACAGGCAAATCCATAGGGCTCACTGGCCAGCCAGCCAGCTAGCCTACTGGTGAATGCCTGGCCAGTAAGAATCCTTCTCAAAAACAAGCAATCAAACAAAACAGGTAGATATGCCTAAGGAATGGCATTTGAGGTTGTTTACAGGCACATAAACACAGGTGTACCTTCTCACACATCAGCATGCCCACATATGCATGTATACACACAATGTCTAACATTAACCAAATGGATATGATGTCTAAGTTAAGGAATTTGTGTATTATGTCTTATTAATCCTGTGGTTCTCGACCTGTTGGGCGTGACCCCTTTGGCAAACCTCTATCTCCAAAAATATTTACATTACAATTCACAACTAGCAAAATTACAGTTAGGAAATAGCAACGAAATAATTTTATGGTTGGGGCTCACCACAACTTGAGGAACTGTATTACAGGGTTGTAGCATTAGAAAGGTTGAGAACTACTGACTTAATCCACTTAAATAGCTCCAGGAAACCCAGTATGCAGAT
This sequence comes from Peromyscus californicus insignis, assembly GCF_007827085.1. Taxonomy (NCBI): domain Eukaryota; kingdom Metazoa; phylum Chordata; class Mammalia; order Rodentia; family Cricetidae; genus Peromyscus; species Peromyscus californicus. Next base: position 137,622,100 of record NW_026294573.1, read on the forward strand.
GAGGAAGCCAGCACAGAGTAACCTAATTGCATGTGCAAGTCACTCACAGTATATATACAGTAGTGCTAGGATTTAAAATTAGACAGAACAGAGTCAGATGTAGTGGCTTAAATCCCAGCACTCCGAAGGCAGAGGCAGGTGGATCTCTGAGATCGAGGCCAGCCTGGTCTACAGGGCGAGTTCCAGGACAGTCAGAGCTACACGGGGAAATTCTGTCTCAAAAAGCCCCAAAAGAAATAAATAAAATGAGTCAGATTAATTCTTGAACACTAAATTATACTACTTCAAAGAATAGTGGTAGCCCTCTTGCACTCTGAGTTCACTTTCTTCTGACTTTTTGCTGGGAACTGGTACCCAAAGAAGACTGCCTTGTGAAAACACAATCTAGACAAGTCGGAAGCCGCTGGGATCAAGTAGGATGTGCTGGTTCAGACACGCGGGGCTCAGAGACAGAGGAGGAAGTACTGTGTGCTTTAGGACGTTCAGAGTCCCCCAGCTCTGTACTGTGAATGTATCAAGTAACTTGCTGAGAAGGAATACTGGAGCGTGCCGTCCCCTCCTAAGTGAGTCTTCATGTGTTCACAGTGGTGCTGCAGGGGAAGTGGCGGAGGGCTGGAAGTCAGGCTTCGGACAGCCCGCCTCTCCTGAGTTCCTTCCCCATATCCAATCTTCTGACAAGGAGAAGAATTAAGCAGGCTTCTCCCATTGCAGATTAGTAGCTTTGTCTCCTGTCCAGTCTAGAACCTGCGAAACTGTCCCCCAATCCAGGCCTGTGTGTTTCCTGACTGTGGGGGTTTCTGTTCTGGCCTACATGCTCCCGTGTGGATGCTGTGGGGATGTGTTTGTGCTCTAATCTGCAGGCCAGCAGCAGAACGCTCACTAAAACCCGTGTGTAGGAAACTTAACTGGAAATCATTTCTACAGCCAGCTGAGAATAACTAAATTAAACCAAGGCACCCTGGTCGTGCCCTCGGACGGGACTAACTGCAGGCTAAGGTGGTGATCACGTCCGAGCGTGAGATCACTTGGTGAGAAGCCAAGGGCACTGCTCTGCTCAGAAGCCAATGTATATTTGATCTATCTCCCCCAAATTTTCATTTATTCGCCTGCATTTTCTTCTCTTTTTTTCAAGTACAAATTCATTTAGTAAAAGAAATGCTATCTGACTGTGTGGATATTTTAAACGTAGAAATAGAGTGGACACACGGAGCTGGGCCTCGGGTAAGCACTTTCCACTCTCCTTCTTCTCTCTCCTCCATTACAATCTCTCAAGTCTCTTGCCCTGACCTCTTGTAGAACTCCCTTTCTACCCCAAATCCATTCCCAGGGGACTCTGCTGAACCTCCCTAAGGACCTAGATTTCTCCCTTCCTGTGGACTCTCTCAGGCCAGCATTCCCTTCTAACCCATTCCCGTTCATTTGTGTCAGTTGCTGAACCTAGAAGCACTCTCTAATTGGGACCCCCAGTGACCAAACCTGGCAGGGACTCAGGTAGGTGAATCTTATTATCATCCTTCACTACAAGCTCTCCATTCTCACCCTCAGCGCTGTAGCTTGCAGGTGCGCTTCGTCCCACCTCAGCTTCATTTACTGGAGATTCCAACTCTTGGTTCCGATACAGGATCTCACTTTTACCCCCGTCTCTGCAGATTTTTCTTTAAACCTACTTGCAGGATCCCCTCTTCCCAACACACTTCCAACTCCCTGGGACCCCCACCTCTTGGTGTGGAAAGGATCCCCTTAGTTCTTTCCTGAAGCTGCTCTCAGCCTTTTCTCCTAGTCAACCTCTATTCCTCTCTGCCACCCACAAACATGCAGATGCACTCTCTACTAGGTAACCCACAGCCACTATACTTTCCTAAGATCAAGACAGGGCATCAGAAACCAAGGAATGGAACAGGCACCCAACAAAGACAAACCAGATATCAACACCCTGAATTATCTCAGTCATCCTAACTTTAGATGCCTACATATCAGCTCATGGACTGGTAGGATTAATATAGTGAAACTCGCCATCCTACCAAAAGCCATCTACAGATTCAATGCAATTTCCATCAAAATTCGAACACAATTCTCCACAGAACTTGAAAAGACTGTTTTTTGTTTCATATGGAAACACAAAAAAGTCAGGATAGCTGAAACATTCCTCAACAATAAAAGAACTGCTGGAGGTATCACCACGCCAGATTTCAAGTTGTATTATAGTGCTATCATAATAAAAACAGCATGATATTGTCATAAAGTCAGACATGTTGATTAGTGGAATCAAACTGAAGACCCAGACAAAAGGCCACACACCTATGGATACCTGATTTTTGACAAAGACGCCGAAAATACACACAAGAGAGAAAAGATAGTACCTTCAACAATTGGTGCTGGTCTCACTGGGTAGCTTACAGGTAAAATAATGCAAATAGACCCATACTTATCACCCTGCACAAAACTCAACTCCAAATGGATCTAGGACCTCAATGTAAGGCCAGTTCACTGAATCTGAGAGAAGAGAAAGTGGGGAATAGTTTTGACTCATTGGCACAGGAAAAGACTTTCTGAATAGAGCACCAGTAACATGAGCGCTAAGAACAACAATAAATGGGACTCCGTGAAACTGAAAAGCATCTGTAGAGCAAAGAACATCACCATTCAGACAAAAATGGCATACAAAAAGATGGGAAACAATCTTTAGCGATTACATACCTGATAGAGAGTTAATATCTAAAAAAATAAAGAACTAAAAACAAACAAACAAAAACCCCTGGACATCAAGAAAACAAATAACCCAATTAAAAGAAGGGTTATTTTAACTAAATAGTTTTCAAAAGATGAAATACAAATGGTCACCAGGGAAATGCAAATAAAACTACTTTGAGATTTCATTTTATACCAGTTAGAGTGTCTAAGATCAATAAAACAAATGACAGCTTATGCTGGTGAGGGCATGGGGAAAGGAGAACCTCATCTACTGCTAGTGAGAGTGTGAACCTGGATAGCCCTATGAAAATCAGTATGGCAGTTCATCTGGAAGCTGGGGACAGGTCTATCTTAAGATCCAGCTACACCAGTATTGAGCACACACCCAAAGAACTTTCTATCCTACTATAAGATATTGCTCAACCATATTCACTGCTGCTGTATTCATAACAGTCAGAAATTGGAAGCAGCCTAGATGTCCATCAACACATGAATGGATCATGAAAATGTGGCATACTTAAACAACGGAATATTGTTCAGTTATTTAAAAAAAAGAAATTCATAGGTAAATAGACGGAGCTAGAAAAAAGTCATCCTGGGTGGGGTAACCAAGACCCAAAAGATAAATAAGGTATTTATTTCCTTATAGTGGATGTTAACATTTAAGCCTTCAGTGGGCATGCTAAATCCACATAACCACAGGGGTTAGGTATAGAGTAAGAGACTGGGGATGGGGAAGATTTCCCAAGGAAGGGGAAACAGAATATATAATTATGAAGAGACAGGGGTGAGACTGGAGTGGGAGGATTAAATGGGGAGGGGAAGGAAAGGGTAAAGAAGGGAATACAGGGAGGGACATTTAACACTAAAAGCCATTTGAGGTGTCATATGGAAACCTACTACTGTAAAAGCTCCTTAAAAGATACACACATATGAAAGAAATCTAAATGGAGTCACCATGTAATAGGGGAGATCATGTCCAAATAGACATCTTTACCACCAAGTGAAGCTTCCAGTGCCAGGAATTGGTATATCTAATTGATTTGTTGGCCACCAGGGCCCCATGGAAACCTCCCAACAACTCAGGCTGTTGCCAAGACCATTGATTGCAGTCTACAAACTGATGAAAAAGTCCTATTATTGAAGACAACACTTACACACCTCAGTGAACGTGGAGAAGTCAGGGTGGTGCCTACCGAGAGCCTTTGCTCTTACTGCCTCATGCTCATGGCTCTGGAAGGCACTCCTCACTCTACCAGAGAAAGAACTATTCACCCAACTACAAACCCTTCAATCTACAGGGGCGACCTGCCTGCATGCTATGCTGGGGATCGGGTCACAAACATTGTGGGAGTGACCAACCACCATCTGATTGGATTTAAGGCCCACTCCACGAGGTGGAACCCATGCCTGACACTGCTCAAGTGGCCAAGAACCTGGGACTAGGTAGGCTATGGACCTAGGGGAAAACCAAACACCACTGTGCTGCTAAAAGAACTTAGCAATAAAATGGCTCCTAATGACATTCTGTCGTGCTCAGCCACCATCAGAGAAGCTTCCTCTTATAATAGAAACTAAATAGAGATTCACAGTTGGACAATGTTCAGAAAGTGAGAGAGATTGGAACTCAACCCTAAGTGGGATGTCTTTATCAAAACCATCCTCTCAGGGCTCAAGGAACTATGTGGAAGAGCCACAGGGGTGGATCACACCAAGGACACAGCATCTTCCAGACACGACAGGACTGACACATGTCTGAATTCCCCGAGACTGTGGCAGCATGCACCGGGTTTGCACAGGTTCAAGCAAGACGGGGTCCCAGTTCTGAGACTGGGAAGTGGAGATGAACTCTCATCCCTAACCAAAAAGCTATCTCCAACTGACAGCTGCTCGCAAAGAAAAAATTGATTTTCTCCAATGGAGTTTAACTGGTTATATGAAGTGCACTTAAAGGTAGGCTCCATACCCAGCAGCAGATAGTCAACACAGAGCAAACTCAATGGCATTTTTGTCATTTTTTTTTTCTAACGATGCTTTGTTTTTATGCTTTTTTTTTTTTTTATCTTACTGGTCTTTTGCTTGTATATTTTGGTTTCTGGTTTTATGTTTTTATGGTGTGTGTGTGTGTGTGTGTGTGTGTGTGTGTGTGTGTGTGTGTTTCTTGTGCTTTTTCTTTGTTTTTGTTTTTATTGTTGTTTTAATTTGTCTGTTTGTTTTCTGGAGAGAGAGAGAGAAAGAGAGAGGTGGACTTGGATCCTTGAGGAGATGGGGAGAATCTGGAAAGATGGGGGAGGAGGAACCATGATCAGAATATATTCTATAAAATTAGTTTCAATTTAAAAAGTGAAAATAAACCAGGTGGTGGTGGCACACACATTCAATTCCAGCACTTGGGAGGCAGAGACAAGCAGATCTCTGTGAGTTAGAGGCCAGCCTGGTCAGAGAGAGCTCTAGAACAGTCAAGGTTACACAGAGAAGCCCTGTCTCAAACAAACAAACAAACAAACAAAAAGTAGAAATATTATTTCAATTATAACTTGCTTTTTTCTACTTAATTATATAAGCTGTTGCCAAAACAACTACTATAGAGCTATATTGTGATGCACAGTATGTGTTTTCCAACATCTTTCATGTTTTTTAATGCAATTTTTTCTTTTTTTTTTCGAGACAGGGTTTCTCTGTAGCTTTTGAGTCTGTTCTTGAAGAACTCATGGAGATCCTCCTGTCTCTGTCTCCCAAGTGCTGGGATCAAAGGCATGCGCCAACACCACCTGGCTGAATGTAATTTTTTAATAATTAATTTTAGAATGTAATTTTCCTTGATTTCATACATGATATAATGTACTTTGATCACTTTCAACCACATACCCTCTCCCATCTCCCTCCCATCTCATAGACCCCTTCCTTCACTACAAGATCCTTTTTCACATTAATCTCTTTGTTTTGTCTTGTGACTCACTGAGTTTAACCAGGGCTGTCTGTGTGACTATGGTTTTTGAACTATCTGTAGGAACTTGGTCAATTCACCTATGGCACACAAGTGAAGATAATGACTGCCTTTACCCCAGATTCCACCAATATCCGTGAGTTCAGCAAGGTGGGGTGTGATTGAGTTATGATAGGCTGGGTCTTGTGCAGGCAGTAGTGCCTGCTGTGAGATCATGAGTGTGGTAGCTGTGTCATGCATTTCACAGTGAAGACAGCACTTCACAGTGCTTTCCCCATTTTCTACTTCTTGTTTTTTCTGCCCTTCCTTTCGCATTGTTTCCTGAAACTTAGAGGGATAGTATAAGTGTCCTGTTTAGGATTGAATTCTCTCAACTGCTACTTATTCTCAGAACGCTTGGGCATCATAGTCTTTGCATTCATGTTTAAGAGGCAGTTTGGCACCACAGCTCTTTAGCTAACCAACTGTAGTAAGTTCTTTCAAAAGCCTAACACGCCCTCAGCCATGGAGTTTTTGATTGTATCTACACCACAAGGCATGGATTCCCTGTGGATTGACCCTCAAACTCAACCAGACACTGGTTAGTTAGCACCCTAACAGTCATGCCACTATTTGCTTCGGTGAGTTCATCTTGCCTGGCAAGTTGGTATAGTTCATAGAGTCCCCAGGCTGTTGGTTCCTTTTCTACTCCAGCAGCTGCTATGAAAACTAGCTAGAAAAGAAATTCCCTGCTCTATGCAGGTGGGTAGTATCTTCAGCAATATGCTCTTATCAAGTGTCTGTAGTGGCCAACCAAGAGGAATGGTATTATTTTGGTGACTTTATTGACCAAGAACTCATAAGGTGGTACCCCATTCTTGGAACTGGGATTTTTGTTTAATAACCCATGACATTAACAAAAAGTATTATTCAGACATGCATGAAAGTGTGCCATCTCTTAAAAAAACTTTTATTTTTTAATTGGCTTACAAAATAGTACGTTTCCATGTGACCTTTTCAGGCTCCCTTCATTTTGATTAGTTCCCCATACCTTCATCTTCCTTATTCTTCTACCCCAGTTTTTCTTGAAACTTGACTCCCTAGCACTTTCTCTCCACTGTCATATAATCTATGTTCTATTATTTCCCCCTCACTTACATCATTCTCCACCCCAATAACCCCTTTTTAGTTTCTTGGTTTCTACAGATGTTTCAAATTAAACAATGCAAATTCAAAAATTCAAAACTAGGATTGACATGTGAAAGAGAACACATGGATCTGTGTTTCTATGCCTGTGTTGCTTCATGTGATTGTTTTTCCTGATGTCATTTTTCTTCACAACTGAACAAAATTTCTTTGTATCTTTGTACCACATTTTCCTTACCAGTTCATGGACATCTAGGCCAATTGCATTTTTTAGCTAGAGCAGCGGTGAACATGGACGAACAAGCATCTCCAAAGCAGGATGGAGAGTCCTTTGGGTATATGCCTAGGAAGCTGTAGCTGGTTCTTGTGGTAGTCCTATTCATAGCTTTTCAATGAACCAGACTGATTTCTGTACAGGCTGTACCAGTTCTCATTCCCACCAACAGTGAATAAGTGCTCTTCTTTCTTAGCAGCATGTATTGTCTTATTTCTTTACGTTAGCCATTTTGAAAGGATGAGATGAATAAATGCTTAGTCATTAATACAGATGGGGTAAAACTGACACATGGAGTTTAACATGAAAGTTGTGTCCATGTTTTAGATGGTAACAAACTAAAGTAGCCTCCCACAAGAGCAAAGGAACTCTTTCTCTGCTCCTCCGCATCAATTTCATGACATCACGGGAGAAATTGGGCTGTTTCAGGGACTAATCTGCAGATACTGTCTTTATCATGATAATCAAGGAATCTAAGTGATGTTTGCTTTTGAATATTTCCTATTAACATCAGGCTCAGCTGGTGACCTACCTCAGGTCATAAAACAATTCTTGAAGATAGGAAGATTAAGAGAGCTTTGAAGACAGTGTCAAACAAGATGCTGTCATTTTGTACTGAAATGCTCTAAATCCTGCTGAAGGTGGACTCTTCCAAGTTGTCACACAACTCTAAGGTCACTAATTAACCATGCTCGGGCATTCAAACACTCCTTGCCCAATGAGCACATGATGAAATCAAGCTAACTTCATTAGATCATGTCACCAGTTAGAAAAGGTTCGCTTTAGAATTAATCAGCGGTGGTTAGGTTAGGTTGATACAGTGTTTACTCCTCCTTGTTTCTCTTGTTTGATCTTCAGATGGCTTTGGGGTGGTTTTGCCAAGGAGTGAGAGCCCCAGTGTCCTTGGAAGGAAGATCATATTCCACTTTCCTAAAGAACTTAGAACTTCCTCTCCTGTCCGCCTAATTGCACAGGTGACCTGGATGAGTCACCAAGACTCACTGGTCGTATTTACTCTTCTATTTAATTAATTCCTTTATTTATTTTCTTGGAGACGAAACCTTGCACACACTAGGCAAATGCTCTGCATTGAGCTACCTCTTCATCCCAATTTACCTTATTTTTAATGACAACATTAAATATTTTCTTTAGGTCTCTTCTAGTAACTAATCAATGCAGTCAGAAATCAGTTGCCCTGTTGGCTGGTCCTCCAGCTTATATGCTGGTTTGGCCTGGTGGTACTGCTTTTACCATGCCTTGGCTAGGCACTCGTGTCAGGGGCTTTTCACACCTGGTCCTTTTTATACCAAAAGGACTTTGCCTCGTCCCATCTTGATTGCCTTCGGTGCTGGTGGATTTTTTTTTTTTTTTTTTTGTCAACTTGACACAAGCTAGAATCATCTTAGAAGAGAGAACTTTATTTATTTTTATTTTATTTTATTTTTTTAACTAACCACAGTTCCCCCTTCCTCCCCTCTTCCCACTTCCCCCTACCTCTCCCCGCACCCCCATCCATTCTTCAGAGAGTATAAAGCCTCACATAGGGAGTCAAAAAAGTCTGGCATATCAAGTTGAAGCAAGACCAAGCCCCTCCTCTCTGTGTCAAGGCTGAGCAAGGTGTCCCTCCATAGGGAATGGGCCAAAAAGCCAGTTCATACACTAGGTTCCACTGCCAGGGGCCCACCAACTGCCCACGCCACATAACTGTCGCCCACATTCAGAGGGCCTAGTTTGGTCACATGCAGGTTCCCCAGCTGTCAGTCCAGAGTCCCTGAGCTTCCACTAGCTCGGGTCAGCTGTCTCTGTGGGTTTCCCCATCATGATCTTGACTCTCGCCCCCTTGCTCCTATAATTTCTCCTCTCTTTCTTCGACTGGACCCCAGGAGCTCTGCCCAGTGCTTAGCTGTGGGTCTCTGGATCTGCTTCCATCAGTTACTGCATGAAGGTTCTATGACAACAATTAGGGAAGTCATCAATCTGATTAGAGGGGAAGGCCAGTTCAGGCACTCTCCACGATTGCTTGGAGTGTTAGCTGGGGTCATCCTTGTGGGTTCCTGGGAATTTCCCTAGCACCAGGTTTCCCCCTAACCCCATAATGACTCCCTCTATTGAGATATCGAAGAGAGAATTTTAACTGAGAGGATTCCTCCATCAGATTAGCCTGTCTGTGGGAGCATTTTCTTGAATAATGATTGATGTGGGAGGGCCCAGTCCACTGTGACCAGTGCCACTCCTTGGCAGGGGGTCCTGGGTTGTATTAAAAAGCAAATTGAATGACTCTTAGAGCAAGCCAGTAAGCAGCTCTCCTCTGTGATTCTGCTTCAGTTCCTGCCTCAAGTTCCTGCCCTGACTCCTCTCAATGATGCTCTGTAACATGGAAGTGTAAGCCAAATGAATCCTGTCTTCCCCAAGACGTTTTTGGTTAGAATATTTTATCACAGCAATAGGAAGCAATCTGGACACCTTTTAAAAGCCTCACCCTGTAGAATTTATCATTTCTTCCCTCTTGATTTTGAATGGCACCCAGCCCCAGGCACACGCTGAGTGAATCCTAACAGGAATCTTACAAACTTAGGTTTATCTCTCCCACTTGCTATGAGTCCATATGAGCAGAGGCGCTCTCCTTCATGGCCACGTCTCTGGATCTGAGAGGCCATAAGCTTCCGGTGCAGCTCAGCAAGTACTGGTTGAATGAGTGTCCAGAGAATGTCATGTGATTGTCTCCCTGTCCTCTGGTCAGTTGAAGTCTGTCAATGATCATACTATCACTTAGAATAACTTATTTGAGTTTTGAGAACTCAGAAGTGAGTTTTGAAATACAGTTTTGTTTTGGTTTTGTTGTTTTGTAAACTCTTTAAATTACAAAGCAATGTCAAACTGACATAAATTTGTAAGTTGGTTCAAGGAACCCTTGTATATGCTTAGTCTAAGTTTGCCACTGTTTATCATTTAGGTACATTTACTTTTTATTCCCTCTGTGTTCTATCTCTATATGTGTCTGAACTTACTTACTTATAAATATTTTTCCTAAGTCTTTGAAAGTTGGCTGCTTTTGTAATATCTGTCTGTATGTTCTACATGCAGATTAGCCACTGCTAATGTCTGTCTGCGTGTTCTACATGCCCATTAGCTGCTGCTAATGTCTCTGTGTGTGATCTGCATGCCTCTGGTTACTATTCAGGGAATTTAAATTTGGTACTTCAAAACTTCAGTTATTCCTGAGTTGTTCTTTGTGGTAACTTCTTCTGAAGTAGGGTCTAACCTGGGGTCACTGCCACATTAGCTGATGTAGCTGAGTCTTGTAAGATGTAGAACAGCTCCTTCACCTGTCTTTTACCGCCTCTGAAGATGCAGGCCAGTTGTAGAGTGCTTCTGTACTTGGGCTTCCCTGGTACTTTTCAAGGCTAGTGTCAGGGCAGGTGCTTTGGCTGGGAGCCTGTATCCACGTCACTTCCCATCTGAGGACACCTGTTGTCCGTTCATTTGCCTATATTGGTGATATTGCTTTTGATCACCAACCAGCTAAGGTATTATTTGCTTTTAGTAAAGTGTTGCTCTTTTTCATCATTACTAATCATTTTCTCTTTAAAAATTTACTTTCATTGCTTGTAATTAAGTTAGGTATGTGTGTCTGTGTGTGGATATGTGCATGTGAGCACAGACAACCATGACAGCCAAAGGAGGGTGTCAGATTTCTAGGAACAGATGGTTGTGAGCCACCATGTAGGTGCTGAAAACTGAACTTGGCTTATTTGGAAAAGTAGCAAGTGCCCTTAACCACCAAGCCATCTCCCAAGACACTAATCATTTTCTTAAATGATAATTTAAGACTAACTTTCTTTATTCAATTCCCTAACCACATTTTTTTGTTAATTGAGGATTCTTGTCCAGATCAGTTTTAATTGTGATAGTTGTAAAAACTCCATATTTCTTCTATTAGTTAGATTTCTGCCTAAGGAAGAACTTTTGTCATTCTTCCTGTCTTCTCTCTTCTTTCGCTGATCCTTGGTCCTCTCTCCCTCTCTGTCTCCCTCCCTCCCTCCCTCCCTCTCTCCTTCTCTCCCTCCCTTCCTCGTTGTCTGCCTATCAACTACCCACACAGACTCACGCAGACTCATGGTATCTTCTTTTCTCCAATGGGTTATAGTTTATTACTTTATTATTTTATTTTAATACCAATATTACTGAATCTGTAGCCAGCAGGTGTCTTGACTGCTCTTCCAGAGAACCCAGGTTTGAGTCCCAGCACTCACATGGCAGCTAAAACCTGTCTGTAACTTCAATTCCAGGGAATCCAATTCCCTCATTTGGCCTACTTGGCTACTATACACCTGTGATGCACAGACATATGCAGACAGAACTTAACATAAACTTGAAAAAAAAAACCCTCAAAAAAGATGAAAAAAAAAGTGGAGCCAGGCTTGGTGGCACACACCTTTAATCCCAGCACCCAGGAGGCAGAGGCAGACAGGTCTCTGTGAGTTCTAGGCCAACCTGGTCTACATAATGAGTTCCAGGATGGACAGCCAGGGCTACACAGAGAGACTCTGTCTAAAGAAACCAAATTAATCAATTAATTAATTTTTTAAAAAGTGGCAACCAATTGAAAAAGACACTCAGTGTCAATCTCTGGCCTATACACGCTCACAAAGAGGACAGACACCTCTCAAACACAGAAATAATAACGATAATTATAATAACAGTAAATTCATAGACTCAGAATCTATTCCAAATATTAAGCCACCATTTATCTTGCACTTTGATCTCCTTTTTCCTGTATTGAGGTGTTTATATCCTAATTGACTATCTTATAATAAGGGGTTCAGGACCTTCTATGGCATCCCACTCTTGTTGGAGTTATAGTTAATCCCTTTATTCAGAAGTTTATTAGGGCTGGAGAGATGGCTCTGCATTTAAGAGCATGTACTGCTCTTGCAGAGAATCCAAGTTTGGTTCCCAACATCCACATCTGGCAGCTCACACCTGTAACTCCAGCAGACAGGGTACCTCTGATTTCTACAGGCACCCACACAAATACACTTATAATTAAAATAAAATAATATAATAAAATAATTCCTTAAAAATTGGTGAATGTCTGTAATTAGAATGTATGTGACAGAGATGAGTGTCTTAATTCTGCAGATTGTTTTGCAATCCTAGCAAACCATGGAATCTCAATTGGAGTTTATAGCCTGCAAAGTTTTATTTAATTTGAGGTTTTTAATTGTATATTTCCTTCTATGCATGCTTTTCTATTATAATTATTTATTTAGAATTGAGATTAAAACATATAAATGGTAAAAATGAAAATAAACACATAAAAATTATAAGCTGAGATATTCAGAATACTACCCTTTCCCCAGTATGCTGTGAGGCCAGAATAGATTCTATCTGTCCTGGGGGCGGGACTAAGACTTCACTCATCACATAGAAAATACTTGATTGTGTAGGTCTTCTCACTATGTAACATTTTTTTCTAGTGAAATTTGACAGGGAAAGCAAAACATAAAGCAGGCCACTGTGGCCCAGCCCTGGTTAAAGTGGACTCAGATATGTGGTTTCATCTTGACTGTTTCTGCACTCTTGGCAACATCTAAAAGAAATCCCAGGAGCTCTTAGAGACAGTTTAAAAACTACCATTATTTAATGAAATATGGCATGTTAGGAAGAGTTATACCAAGCATTCTTAGTTCTCCTTGTAACTTAGAATTACCCTATCATGTACCAGTTTATGTATTAAAAGTTTATCTATTCTAGAAAAAAAGTTGGAATTTATCTAAACTTTCAGCCCATGTAACTACTTAGGCAATAAATTCCATTTTTCTTTAAAATAAAAAAAAAGCAGGAAGGCCTCATTCAAATGCATGAATTCCTCTGCATGTTGCTGAATTTCTTCACAAAAAGTCTATGACCCTTTAGCTGATTCATAAATCCTAAAGTCTGGAGAGTTTTTAACCAGTTGTCAACTATAATGGCTCAGATGGGGTTCCAGAAATAAAGGCGTCTGGGCACCTTCTTGTGGAACAGGCTGGCGATGACTAGGGTAAAGGGAGACAGGCAGACAGAGCCAGTGCCACTGTGTGTGAGGGGCTAGCTCCCACACGAGGGAGTGAACTGTCTTCTTGGTTGCTCCAGAAGGAAAGAGGAGGAACATTACCTCTCTTGTGGCCACAGTAATAGAAAATCAGATTTGGCTCAAAAGAAAATAACCTTTCTGACAACTCTAAGCTAACCCAAGGGCACTCACAGAAACCCTACAGAGCTCTCTGCCTCCCTTCCCTCTGTCTCCTCCTGCAAACCCTCTACCAGCCTGAGAGGGCATCTTTGACTCCTCTATTGAGTCCTCCCCAATTTTCTCCTGACTCTCCCTCATAGGTGTTCATGCTCCTCGTGGTCTGTTTTTTCCAAAGTCATGTGGAAGTTCGGTCCTTATAGTTAGCTATGAGAAGGGCCTTTCAGAGGCAATTATACTCCAGCCTCCACAGTGAACTGCTTGCTGTGTTCATGCAGTTAATGGGTTAATGGATCTTGAGAGTCGGTCCTAAGTCAGTTCTCCTAGTTTTCCCCTTGTTCCCTCTTCCCTTTATGGGATTTCCCACACATGCAGCTCCTTGACCTCAGAACAGAACCACGAATCAAAGCAATCCTCTCCTCTTTACTTCTCACTCAAGCTGCTGCTGCCAGACTAACACAGACGAAGACAACCCAACACCTACTCACCTTTCTTCACACCATGTAGACAGCCATTCCTGATTCAATGTCCAGGCAAGTGTGGCTACTGTCAAAGCATGCATGGCTGTTGCTGCTCCTTCTTGTTCTTCTTTTTATAAAGAAGTGTGTGTGTGTGTGTGTGTGTGTGTGTGTGTGTGTGTGTGTGTGTGTGTGTGTGTGAGATGAGTGTGCATGTATTTGTATGTGCACAATAGAAGGTGAAATGTCATTTCTAGATGCCCTGGACCCTCCAGGTAATCGATCTAGGGAACAAGCTTGGTCTCATGGATGAGTTCACAGACCTAGAATTTTCTTCCTTGTCAGCATCAGGCCTAGCAGAGTGAGAAGTGGGTGGGAGAAAGGGAGGAAAGAGGGAAAGCAATGGTGGGAAGGAGCTCCTGCAGTGGCTGACTGGAGTGGACAGTTCTTACTGTGACATTTCTGGACCTTTGGTGAGAGCTGTTCACCAAACTGTATCATGGAAATGGCAGGGGGCCATGGGAAAATTAAAAAAACAGCATATTTTTATTAGTAGGCATATTTAAAGAAGCATCCCTTTCAATAAGGATCTAGGAGCAGGTTAAAGTCAAGACTAGAGAAGATGTGTGCTCATAGCAATCATGAAAGGATAGTATCTTGATCCCACTTGATAAGAGGAGATATCAAAGTCAGCAAGAGTCAGGACCGTCATGTCAGTAAATAACAGCCAGGTATCTTTCATTGCTCTGACCCCAGCTCCTTCCCATATTTCCCACACAAAAAGCAACTTGTGTGACTTAGGAAATAAATGTAAATGCAAACGTCAGGCCAGCAGGGTTGGGGACTAGCAGCCACCACTGGCAGATGGGCAGGGAGAAGGCCTGGCCTGAGAAAGCTGACAAGGAAGTTCCTAGGCCCTGGCCCTGGGAGCACATTCCACATCCATTGTTCTGCCTTTATTGCACAGCTCGCGTCTATCATAGATGGAAGTGTAATTGGTCTGCAGTGGCTTCCTCTTCCCACAGTCTTCTTGGCTGTGGACTGATAGATGGCTTTTAATTATAATATCCGTACAGATATGAAAATTAAGCTGATCTGTCCACTTGCTCCCCAAAGCTTACGTTTAAAATTTCTGTTCTAAGTTGAGAGATAATGCACTTGCCTTTTGTGGACGGCTAAGACTTTCTGGCTTCATCATCGCCAGAGAAAAGACAAATTCATTTCTCTGGCCATCTGGCCATGCTTTAAGCGTGGGACATCTGTATTCTCTGCACTCCAGGAGTTCATTTTTCCCGTCTTCCCCGTTAAAGACTTTTAGTTAACTGATCCCAGCTCACTGCTTTTTAAACTTAAACTTCTATTGACATGTAGCAATTGTGTGTGTTTATGGGTTCAGTGTTGATGTTTCAACACCTGTGTACAACCTTCAGTGATCTGGTCAGAGTGATGGGCATGTCTCCCACTGGGACGTTTGTCATTTCTTTGTGTTGAGACCACTCAAAGCCCCGTCTTCCTGTAGTTCGCAGTTTATGAAGCAGGCCCAGGGAAGACTGTCTGAGGCTGTTCTGCCTTGGTTGCAGTTTTCCTGGGCTCCCATAATTCCCACATCTTTCCCCTGTTGCTGTCTGCATCTGATGAACAATATATCAGCTTAAATAAACATGAATCGGGATCATATACTTTTTCTTTGTGTTGTCTTCATTATCCAGAGCCAGCTTGGTGGGTTGTTCAGACCCTGGTGACAGCCTGCACCTGTCATGTCTTTCTGTTAGCATCTTTTCTGTCACCTTTGATCCCCTCCACCTTCCTTGTTAGACTCGATCCCTAAGTTTTTTTCCACAGGTTCTTTCTGCTAATGCTTACAGCATGTTGAAATTGCCTTTTGGAAGCTCATGCTAACTGCATTTATTTTCCTCGGCAAACCTTGATTAAGCGCCTTCATCCAATGGATGTTTTCCTGTTGGTAGAGGAACTGCTTTAAGAAACATCTCCAACAACCCAAAAGGTAGGTGCAAGTCACCACCCCACCCTTTATAGATGAGAAAACATACTAATGACCTGAGGATGTGGTTCAGTGGTCCAATGCTGATATAGTGTTCACAAGGCTCTGGGTTCAACCTCCAGCATTTCAAATAGACTTTGGACACAGTAAATCATTTTTCATTTGCTTGTACCTTATTTTCCCATTTGCAAAATTAAATCAAGAAACAAACCTGAGGGGCTGAAGAGATGGCTCAACTGTTAAGAGCACTGGCTGCTCTTCCAGAGGACCTGGGTTCAATTCCCAGCACCCACATGGTAGCTCACAATTGTCTGCAACTCCTGTTCCAGGGAATCCAACACCCTTACATAGAGATTCAGACAAAACACCAGTGCACATAAAATAAAAGTAAATTTTTCTTAAAAAAGAAATAACTCTGAGATGATGATATGATTGCCTTCTAAGCCATGAAATCATGTGTTTGCTTCTACTCTTTTCACTGAGAGGAACTTTCTGAAGGAAATGCCGTGCACCCCATCTTATTGGGAACATTTGACTAGGAACAGAATTCTCAGATGGCTTGTCCATCTGTTGAAGGTTTTAAGGGGAAACTGTCAACATAAACCTGACTTCTGTAGATTTGAGCTATAATCTGGATGTGACTAGACAGGAAGTCTTAATATGTAAATATTCAGTAGTATTTCATATATATGATATATATGCAAGTGTTTTATTGTGGAAATGTCACCAAACATTTTGATCTCATTTTCCCAGAGAAACTTGACAGCCTGAAGAATAGGGAAGTCGGAAGGAGGGAGAACAAAACCCAGACCCACATCCTTGAACTCTTTTGTGTGTTTAGAACAATGTCTAGTTGAAATCAAACAATATTGCGGCTAAGGATGTCTAGAACAGTCCTTGGTGAGGGCTCATGCTTGATGGAAGGATGCACCAGAAGAGGCGTTGGGAGAGGTGATGAGAGGGCCCCCGCGCTGTCGAGTAGGCAGCAGGGCGCACCAAGATACTGTATCTTTGCAATAACCCTGTCATCGCTTCTGCAGGCCTGCAGCTTTAAAATTCCGCTCCAGCACCCAGTGAGCTGAGAACAAAAGCCCGGCCAGGCCGGGTGGGCGCAGCTCGTAAAGGAGAAGTCACGAAGTCTGGTGCTGTGGCCAGGTTTCCTGCGGAGGCCGAGGCGTGGCCGCGCCTCTGGGAGGGGACCGGAGGGGACGGGAGGGGACGCGCGCCGCTCGGCAGGCTGCAGCGCTGGCTGGCCCGCGTCCAGGGAGCCCGACGCCAGTGCGGCCCGGCGGTGGGAGCGGTCGCTGCGCCGGGACACAATGGCATTATCTTGGGCCAGCCGCGGCTGCAGAAACGCGCGCTTCCTGTCCTTGCCCCCGCGGCACAAACTGTCCGCCGGCGCTCGCCGCCCCGCGGGGCAGAGACGGTTGTAGCACTTTTTCCCTGGGAACTGCAGACGCTGCAGCACCGCGTTCCATTGTGCTCACCCCACCCTGGAAGGAGCACAGTTCCATTCTCAGAAAGAGGGGGATCCTGGCTCTCAGAGCAGCAGGCGCGGCTAGCATGAGTGCTGCAGCTTCGCGTGCTGTAGCTTTGCCTGGCAGGGAGAGCTGAGCTAAGGTGCTTTAAATCCTTAGATACCTTCTGCAGGCCCAGCATCTTGAATTATCCTTCTTACCCTGTGTTGCCCGCGCTGGTCAGGAATGTGTGATCCTCTAGCCTTGGCCTCACTTCTGCAGGAAAAGTGGGCGAATGTGACCCACTGATGGTTCGTGTTAACCATCAGCTTTCAGAGCATTTATTTTACTGTGCTTGGAATGAATCCCAAGGCCTTGCACTTGTTAGTCCTCCATCACCAAGAGGTTGTTAGGACATTCCTAGCCCACCCACCTTTATCATCTTTGATTGAATTATTTTCAAACTTTATGATACTCTTTAGCAAAGCCATGGATTAAATTATAAACATTTTTAAAGCCATTAAATCTTCTTAGTAGTAATGGGTCAAAAAGGACAAGGGACTAAGGGGGGTTTTTTCTGTTGGTTTGTTTTTTAATTTTAAAAAGTATTTGATGTTCTCAGGCTTGGCATATTTCAGTTAGATTATAAGCATCCAGAACTGGCCTATGCCAGAAAGTTTAAAACTTTGAGCTGCTTGCTCTCAGAATTCCAGAGTTGAATCCAACAGTTACCAGAAAAGCTCTCAAGCCTCTGCCTCCGGGTCAACAGGTTATTGGCAGGCTGACATTCACCAGAGCGTCAACTTGGCAGAAGACAGTGTTCATCAAAAGAGGTTTGGGAAGCACAGCTTGAGGGTGAAACCAGAACACTCTAGGCTAAGATATTTGCTTTGTGCTTCTGAGGATTCCTAAACCCAATTCTAGGCAGAGTTGAGAGTAACAACTTCTCCACACAATGTGGCTTTGAGTGTCGTGATGCAAAGAGAATTAATTGTTGGGTCATAGGAGTTTGAGGCCTGCCTGGGCAAAATGGCAGACCTCAGCACAAAAACAAGCAGTCCTGGGGTGGAACTCTACAGTGATGCTCACCACCCAGGGTGGTGTCCTGGGTTCTCGCCTCAGCAATCCAGATGGCCCCTGAACGTGCCTCAGTCGATGTATTCTCTCACATTTAAGCCTGAAACATCTCTGGTCCTTCTTGTTGTTGAACAGAGGAGGCTTTCTGAGCCACAGAGGAAGGTATGCTGGCAAGTGTTTAAACACCAGCAATCTGCCTCAGACAGGCCTGTGGTTCATAAGCTAGGGCTATAGCAATGTAGAAATGTTTTAATGATGAAAAATCGAAAGCACACAGAAAAATATAAAGGGTAATACAGCGTTAGTGCACTCACTAAACAACTGAATGGCATTGGAACATGGTATGGCATCACCTTTCTCTTTTAAAAAATACGCTTATTTTCTTTTGTGTGTATGAGTGTTTTGCCTTCGTGTATGTCTATGCACTGGATACATGCTTTGTAATGGTGGAGGTCAGAAGAGGGCATCAGACTTCCTGAAACTAGAGTTATAGATGGTTGTAAGCAACCATGTGGGTGCTGGGAACCAAACCTGGGTCCTCGGCAAGAGCAACACATGCTCTTAACTGCTGAGCCATCTCTCCAGCCTGATACTATTTTCTTTTGAAGAAACAGTTTAGACTTGCCTAGTCCTTCTCTTACCTCTTGGCATAGGAATTTTCACTGTAGGACTTTCGATGTTTTGTCTTTTCCCTGCCTAGAGGTCACATAACTTTAAATCTTTCAGCACTGTGTGAAGCCGTGCATCAGAGCAAGATTTCAACACATCATGTTCAACCCCTGCTTGCATGTTTCTAAACACGTCTTCACATGCAATAGAGTATTATTTCATGTATTTTTACATCTTAGTGGAAATTATGTTGTAATCATATTATATATCATATTATAATCACATTACAAGTCTTTTTTGTTTTATTGAGATAGTTCATATGGCATACACACTTCATGTCTTTAAATTGTACAAGTAGGGGCTTCTAGGGTCACATAACTATCACACTGGACATTTTCATCATCATCTGCCTCTGAAAAAACAAAACCAAAAAACTATGTACCTCTACCAATAATGAACACTTCACATCCCCACCTGAGTCTCTGGCCCAGGAAACACCAATCAGTCTTCTCTCTCTAGAGAACTGCACAGTCTCATCATTTCATACAAATGAACTCATACATCGTGGTCTTTGAGTCTGGCTTCTTTCAGCTAGCACAGACATTTTATAGTTCTCCACGGTGAGCTTGTTTTGATAGTCCAGCATATGGAAGTTTCTCTTTTTTTCTTTCCTTCTTTCTTTCTTTCTTTCTTTCTTTCTTTCTTTCTTTCTTTCTTTCTTTCTTTCGTTCTTTCGTTCTTTTCTTTTTCTTTCCTTTTTTTTTTTTGCTTTGGTTTGAGAGGGTTTCTCTGTATAGCCCTGGCTGTGCTGGAACTCCCTCTGTAGACTAGGCTGACCTTGAACTCACAGAGATCCACCTGCCTCTGCCTCCTGAGTGTTGGGATTAATGGCATGAGCCACCATCACCTGGCTCATTTTTTTATTTTTTTATTTTTTATTTTTATTTATTTATTTATTCATCTACCAATGGATATGTAGCTTGTTTCCACTTTGAACTAGTAATGAACAATGTTGCTACTAATATATCTATGTTTTTTTGTTTGTTTTAAGACAGCCTTTCAATGTGTAACAGCTCTGGCTTTCCAGGAAATAACTCTGTAGACCAGGCTGTCTCGAACTCAGAGATCTGCCTGCCTCTGCCTCCTGAGAGCTGGGATAAGAGGTGTATGCCACCACTACATAGCTATTATTTGTTTAAACTTTTATATGAACACATTTCAATTCTTTTGGAGATATACATTCACATGTATATTCAGGGGTGTGACTTGTGGATTATATGTACACTGTACTTAACTTTTAAGAACTTGCTGGACTGTTTCCGAACAAACAGCTTCTTTTTCAAGTCCCATTTGGATTTATCCACATCCTTACTAGCATTTCTCACCAGGCATGTTTATTACATTTGACTCTTGATTTGTTACTATAACCTGCTTGCAAAATCTTTAGCTCCTGAAGTCCTGTAAAAGCTGGATATGGTCCTGTTTCTAGTCTCTGTCCCTGGCCTTCACTTAGGCTAGGTACTAATAGCCCAGTTCCTTCAACACTTTCTCTTACATTCTACCCAGCTCTTTAAAGACCAACCTTGAAGAATGGGAAAAAGCATTTGAAAACCAATTCACTCAACTAGAGCTAATGTCTAGAATACATAAGAACGGAAGAACTCAAGAGCAAAGAATAATAATAATAACAGTGGTAGGTTTTAAAGTAGACAAAAGATCTGAATATGCATTCCTGAAAAAGAAAATATACCAATGATAAAAAAATATGAGAAATTCTCAGTTCACCAATCATCAATGCATAACAAAGGTCACAATAGAGTTCATCTCATCTGTGTTAGAATGGCTATAAGTTAAATAGATAAAAAGAAATAGTTGCTTTTGGGGGTGCAGAAAAGAGAACTACTTTACTTGTGTAAGTTACTTTTTTCATTAAGAAAAATACTACAAAAAAGTATGCAAAAAAGTAAACCTCATTTACTATACGATCCATCAATGCCACACCATTTCCCCAAAAGGATCTGAGGTCAACATATCAAAGACGTAGTCTGCAACAGACATGGGCAAGAGCAGATATCTGTTTGATGTGCTATATGGAACACAATAACAGAAAGGTGTGTCCCTTCCTGTTTATGTAGTGCTTTGGGCCGAACTAAGGGCCTTGGGCATGCTAAGCACATGCTCCAACTACCTCATGTGTATGGCCAAGATACAGAATCAACTGAACTGTATCTTAATGGATTTTTAAAATGTGCTATATGCACAATGGAATAATTTCGGTCACAAAAAAGAAGTTACTATGTCATTTGTGGCAATCATGGATGGAAATCATAATGTTAAGCAAAACAAGCCAGACATAGAAATACAAATGCTATGTTTTACTCATCTGTGAAATCTAAAAACATTCAACTCATAGAACAAGCAAACAGAATAGTAGTTACTAAGGGCCCGAGATGGGGTGGAGAAAGGCTGATTAAGGGGCACAAGGTCAGCCACAGCCAGAGGAGGCAATGCTGGTGTTGTTTTACACAGGGATTATCACCGTTGGAAATACAGTATCACTTTATATCCACAATGCAGGAAGATTCCAAACGTTCTTATCACAAAGAAATGCGAAATGTTTTCATATAAGTAAACTGAGTTGATTATTATGCGTTGTATGATTGCCAAAACATTGCATCATAGCCTATAAAATGCACTTTTATCTGCTAATAAAATTATTTTTTAAAAGGTAAGGTTTTCTGCACTGTGTCTGTAACAGGTACACAGTATTATAAAACTTCCAAAATTCCACTTTTATGACAATAACCTAGATCACAGAGGTGTTTTTATCTGACATTTTTAGTAGAATTAATTGAATTTATCAGAATTCCTGTACTTTAGAATCTCTTTAAATTTATAAAATTATAGTTAACGTAGCTGGGTGTGGTGGTGAATACCTTTAATTCCAGTACTCAGGAGGCAGAGGCAGGAGATTTGTGTGAGTTTGAGGCCAGCCTGGTCTGCATAGTGAATTCTAGGATAGCCAGAGGTATGTAGAGAGACCCTGTCTCAAAAGACAAAAGAAAACAAAATTATACTTAACCTAATATTTTATAGTGTGTAGGAAAGAACTTTCAATGGGGAATAAGGTTTTTGTTTTCATGTGTAGAATTTAATTCAGAAGGAGACACAAGGTCTAAAATTGAGTTATGAAGTCTCTAAAATTTGAAATGATCTTGGGGTTCGGGGCTTAATTTCTCACATGAGTTTACTTACCTGCTGTTTTCATATGTATAGTTTTAAACATAATTTATTAAAACTTCATTATAAAGAATTTGGGAATACATCGGTCAGTAAAAAGAGAGTGACTAAACCAAGAGAACCTCCAGGGCATCTTGCTTTGGAAGCACTACAGGTAGAATGTTTTTCTAGGTTCAGCTTCAAAGATATAGAGACTGTTAAAACTGTGGTCCAAGCCAGGAGGTGGTGGCGCACGCCTTTAATCCTAGCACTCGGTAGGCAGAGCCAGGCGGATCTCTGTGAGTTTGAGGCCAGCCTGGTCTACAGAGTAGATCCAGGACAGGCTCCCACACTACACAGAGAAACCCTGTCTTGGAAAACAAAACAAAACTGTGGTCCAAGAAGACTAGCCAGCATCTTGAGCTGGCAGGAAAATTTGGTGTTGACTAAGTGGTATTGGTTTCTTGGGCACTCAAACTGCAAGAGTTATGGACTGGTGTAGGACTGTGCCAAGGTTCCAGAAATCTGTTAGCTCCAGACAGTGTACAGAAGAGTTGTACTATTTGCATGGTGCTCCTGAGTAGGCTGAGCATGAAGCTGGGAAAGGGAAGACTGAGAGGATACTGGGAGTTGTGGGACCTCCAGTGAGGATGCAGGCACTCCTGAAGCTGGACCAAGGGAAAGTTCATAGTCATCACAGGCTGGAAGATCAGGGCTCCTCAAGCCCATAGGAGCCCAGATGTTAAACACGGAACTGTAGCACTTGGTGTCTTTCCTGCTGGGTTTCGGTCTTGCCTCTGGTGTTACCCTTCCTTTGTGTGCCCTGTTTCTTCCTTTGGGAACGAAAATGTCTGCTCCATGCCATTGTTTATCAGAAGTGTTTAACGTGCTGGTTTTGTTGTTGTTTTGTTTTACTTTTTTATTTTTATTTATTTATTTTTTTTTTGGTTTTTTGAGACAGGGTTTCTCTGTGTAGCTTTGCGCCTTTCCTGGAACTCACTTGGTAGCCCAGGCTGGCCTCGAACTCACAGAGATCCGCCTGGCTCTGCCTCCCGAGTGCTGGGATTAAAGGCGTGCGCCACCACCGCCCGGCTACTTTTTTATTTTATAGCTAAGAGATCTTTAACTTCTGAGCTGAATTGAGACTATTAAAACTTTGGGACTTTTGAACTTGTACTAATTTTGTATCTTGGAGTCCAAGGGTGGAGTGTTATAGCCTGGATCTGAGATTTGAATCTGAGTTCTGAGTTGGTAGCATTGTGTTGTGAGGTTGCTGGATATGTCAGGACCTACTTAGCAGAAATAGGTCATGGGAAGGTCTAGAGACACACAGCATTCCTGTCCTTTCCATGTTTCCTTATCTGTTAAGACCCCGAGGGGTCTTGGTGGCATGCTTTGGCCACCATGAAGCCACTCGCCTTCCTGGCTCCAATAATAGATTGCATACCCTCAAATCATGCGTCAAAATAAACTTTCCCCAAAAGGCTGGAGAGACAGCTCCAGTTAAACACCCTTGCTGGTCCTCTAGAGGACCAGAGTTCAGTTCTGAAAACCCAAGTTAGGCAGCTCACAAGTGTCTGTAACTCCAGCTGCAGGGGATCTGACTTCTGATCTCTGCAGGGACCCACACTTGACATAGACTCACACAGACACAAATATACATAAATAAAAATAAGTCTTAAAAACTTCCTTCTTACGTTGCTCAATCAGTTACTTGATCATAGTAATAATAATGCCTCAGTGGTTAAGAGCACTGACTGCTCTCATAGAGGACCCAGGGCCAGTTTCTGGCACCTGCATGCTGGCTCCCAACTATCTGTAGTTCCAGTTTCAGGGGATTCAACACTTTCTTCTAACCTCCCTGGGCACCAAGCATACATGTGATGCACAGAAATACATGCAGGCAAAACACTCATACGTAAAAAAATAAACACATCTAAAAATATTTTTTAAAAATTTATTCACCTACATTGTTCAAGCACAAGAGATGCTTTTGCATAATGTTCCTAAGTGCTTACAGGGCTTGGTGGTACACTCCTGTGATTTCAGCCTTCAGGGGCTGAAGAAGGGAATCTCAAGTTCAAATCTAAGTTGGGAAATTATATTTTAGAAATTTTTGGGAAAAGTATGAAGATTTAGCCAGGCATAGTTGCACACACCTTAATCCCAGCACTCAGGAGGCAGAGGCAGGAGGATCTCTGTGAGTTTAATGCCAGCCTGATCTACATAGTGTGATCCATGGCTGCCAGAGCTACATAGTGAAAACCAAACCTATCTTGAAAACCAAAACTGAAACAAAACAAACAAACAAAAAATTAAAAAATTATGAATATTTACTCAAATTCAGTATTTCAAGAAGTCATTTTTCTTTTCAATTAGAAGCAGGCTCAATAATGTTTCCTCAAGTAAATCAGAATGATGAGTCAGCAAGAATATCTTGAATAAATGTGTTTTAACATTTTCTTGCCCAAAGTGAACAATTTGTTTCAGAAGTATTATCTCTGTTGTCAGGGAAGTTAAAAAAAAAAAAAATCATTCAGCTGCAGAGGTTCCCTGGTGATGAGGGAGGCCTCTTTGGTAGGTCAAGCTTGAGCAGAGGAAGCTTGGGTGAGGATGGGGTTACCCAGTCAGCATGGCCGCAGTGACAGCCTCAGACACTCCAGAAACAGCAGGGAGGGTAGCCACCAGGCTGTCCTCTCAGTGTGTCTGTTTTCGGAGAGGTGAATAAACGGGAGCCGTCCTCTGACCTAGAGCAGAGTGACAGTCACACACCAAACCGCAGTATGTCCTTTACTCCTGCTCTTGTGCACACTTGGTCGGTGTGCATTCACACGGTTACACAGCAACTGCCGCCCACCCACCCAGAACTGTTTCTTTTCCCAAATGAAAGCTGTTTCCATTAAACAGCCACTCTTCATAGTGGTGCCCCATCCCACCCCTGTCTTCGTGAAGGCCTGTGACTCCCCTAGGCACCTCCTATAAGCAGACTCACCACTTGTGTTTATTTATTTTACTTAGTGCAATGTCTGCAAAGCACAGTTTGATGAATTTTATCAAATTGAATGCATCTTGCAACTAGAGCCCCAAAAACTTGACTTTGCAGGGACAGGCAGGACGGTTCAATAGGTAAAGGAGCTTGCCACAAACCCTAATGACCTGGAAGGAGAGAACTCACGCCCTCAAGTCGCCCTCCGACCTTCACTTACACTCTGCAGCAACGTGACAATACAGCTTCACAGGAGTCCTAAGATCCTGCATTTTGGTTAGCTTCTACCGTGCTAGGAAGACCACAGGGACAGCCTTGGCCTCGCTCCAGGAGGAGGGAAAGGCTGAGCTTTCTACCCCTCTTCTTTCTAATGCAAGAAGCTGTACATTTTGAGGTTTTCATGTTAGGCTTTCCCTGGCTGTCAGTGAAACGCCCACAGATCGATATAGTCTTCCTAGTGCAGGGCTGAACTGAATTGAACAAAGGCCCAGAGACAGTCTGCATGCTGTATTAAGGTGTAGCTGAGGCAACGGCCTTATGCAGCTGAACCATTTTCCAGTTTCAGACATAGCTATGGACACACAAACAGCCTGCAGAGTCATTTGAATTGTTCTGGGAAACACACCTGTCATACTCCTAGGTTACCAGGTAAATGTCTTAGTCTAGACTCTTTCTTTTGTGACTCAGCTGAGGCAGCCTATGCACAAGAAGCCTTCATGTCATGTGTCTGCACGTTCTGGACACAAATTTGACTGTGCGTCGGTGCCAGACACTTAGCCCTGAGTCCTACTTATCGTCTGCCACCTTCTGTAAATGCCTGTTGAATGGACATAAATAAATTACTGCCCGCCCCCCACCCCCAGGGACCCCTAGTGCTTTAGAAGCTGAACTTCCTGATTTGAAAACTTTTCGTCCTTGGGTAAATCACTTCATTTCTTTGTCTGAGACACTGGCAAACAAGGAATTTGTCCCAATATTAACCCGACAGGGAGGGTTCCTTTAACCAAGTGTCATGGCAATTTCTGATTAAATAGAAGCCTGTTGTCATCATGAGAGAGGATGTTCACATTTGACTTAGATACAAATAACCTCCTAGTTCTGCTAGAAAAAAAAATCTAACATTGAATGCTTGTAATCTCAGCACTCAGGAGGAAGAAGCAGGAGGATTGCCACAAGTTTGAGGTCAGTCTGGTCTACAAGGCTAGTTTCCAGCTAGCCAGGGTTACATAGTGAAATCCTGTAGCTGGAAGGTTTCTCTGGTCCCACCAGGCTCTGCAGTCCCACAGCCACTTATAAAATAATCATTCAGAGGCTTATATTTATTACCAATTGCATGGTTTATGGCAGGCCTCTTGCTAGCTAGCTCTTATATCTTAAATTAACCCATTTCTATTCATCTATGTTTTGCTACATGTTCTGTGGCTTACTGTTCTGCTGGCATGTTGTTCCTTGGGCGACAGGCTGGCGTCTCTCTCCAGACTCCACCACTCTGCCTTTCTCTTTCCTGTCTATCTCCTTGGATTTTCCACCTGCCTCTAAGCTGCCTTGCCATAGGTCAAAACAAGTTTATTTATAGCCAATGGGAGCAACACATTCACAGCATACTGAAAGACATCCCACAGCAAGATCCTGATTCAAAAGGCCAAAAAAATGACAAATATTAATACATATATATGTACTCAAATATATATGTAGACATATATAATATTGCATGAAATAAACACATCATCCTTCCTTCCTTCTTTTCATCCTTTCTGAGGTCTCTGGTCCAGAACTCACAAAGATCCAACTACCTTTGTCTCCCAAATGCCAGATCAAAGGCATGTGAACCATGTCCAGAAGTTTTTCTTTTACAAATACAAAGTGGGGTCAGAAAAGATGGTCTAGTGGTTAAGAGAGCTTACTGATCCTGTAGAAGGCTAATTCTATTCCTAGCTCAAAAAGGCTGCAACTCTAGCTCTGGGAAATCTAGCACCTCTGGACTGTACACACACACACACACACACACACACACACACACACACACACACACACACAATTAAATTATATATTTATTTGGATGCCGTCATCTGTTTTTGAAGAATTCAGAACATGCTCTTTCAGTGTTGGTTGCAAGGCAACGTTAAAACAGAATCCAGCAGTAGATGAAGTCATCCTTTGCAATTTTCCAAATACCCTTTCGAAGTTATTCACCAGCTGTGTCCTCACAGCTAACAAAGTGAGCACCCTATAATCAGTCATGTAAGGAGCTGTTCACACAACCAAGGCAGTGTTTCAACACCCCAAATATGCCTGCTATTTAACCTTAGGTTGAGAACTACAGAAAAAGCGTTAAGTTGACATGATTAGGCAAAACTATGGACTATTAATGGATATGCTTGTGGTGATAAAAATGGGAGATTTCAGACCAGGTATGCTAATGCACACCTTTAATCCCAGCACTTAGTAGGCAGAAGCAGGTGGACTTGGGAGTTTGAAGTCAGTCTGGTCTATGTAGAGAGTTCCAGGTCAGCCAAGAGTATATAGGAAGACCTTGTCTAGCGGTTGAGATATAAAATAAAATATTAAGTGAAATTTAAAAATGAAGATTACCAATTTGAATAAAATAATTTGGGGCCTGAAATCACAAATTACTTAAAACCTTTAACTAGAACTAGGAGCCATTTTATTTTCCTATTTGTGTTTGTCAGATCTTTTCACTTTTTATTTTATGTTTATGGGTGTGTTGGCTGCATGTGTGTCTGTACTATGAGCATGCAGTGCCCTCAGAGGCCTGCAAAGTACTAGGTTTCATAATGAAACCCATTTTCATACAAGTGTATGATGTGCTCTGATTGCTGCCAGCTCTTTCTCTTCCTGTATTTGCTCTCAGTACCTTCTGCCCTTTACCCAGTGTACCACTGTGACGCCAAGAGGATATTATAAGAATTTTTCTTTTCCTGTATCAGTAGGACCTTGAAGAAATCTAATTTGTCCCCCTGGGTCCTATTAGTGCCACATTGGGTGACTTAGTGAAGTCACTTTCCACACATGACTGTGTTTCCCGGCCATGAAGCAGAAGCTGAAAACAGACTATCTCCATGTGTTATGGTAAGGCCCAGTTGAGTAATCTTTACTAAAAATTGCAACTTTTTCTGACTGAGAAAAAGTCAGGGAAACACCTATTTTATTATGTAAGAAATGTGTCTAGGAGTCATGTGACTCTAAAAGGAAAAATAGACTTTTCTTCAACCTCTTTTATTGGACCAAAAGCATAACTGACTGAATTCAGATATTTTTTGAACTTGGTTGGGAAATTCATCCCCTCTGCCCCCTGAGCCAATTTCTCCTGGACAAAAAGAGCCCAGGGCAGAGTGCCCCTGTTCTGTCCTGGGCTGCCATGGAGCCCGCCCTCTTGTCCTGCACACTCTCCCTCACCCAGAGATAAGATTATTGCTGGATTTTTTTCTTACCAATCTAGTTTATAGGTGCCGAATCTTCTGACTTTAAACAGAAAATGTCTAACCTATTTACATTAAAGAAACAATTTGTTCTTGGATGTGAGTGGGCAGTTCTCATAGCTAGGACGATTACACAGAATCTCACCACAGCAGAAAAATGCAGGGTTCTAAGGTGGCATGGAACCTGTCTTTGTTTTAGAGCCTCACTTCCTTTCAGGTTTTTTTATTTTGAAAACTATTTTCTTCTCTTGATTGCCTCGTGAGAGGGAAACAGAAATCGTAGGGTGGTTGGTTGTGGTGTCTGTATGAGAAATTTCCTCATTAGGCTGGGGTGAGAATGTCAATACTTGGTTCCCAGTTGGTGGAACTGTTTAGGGAGGTTTAGATGGTTCAGCCTTCCTTGGAGGGGGCGGGATGGACTCTGAGATTATACAACCCTACTGTCTGTAATAGAGTTCTTCACTTCCTGCCCCTGCTGCCAGGCCCAAATTACCACACAAAGGCTTATATTAATTATAAATGTTTGGCTAATGGCTCAGGTTTATTATTTACTAGCTTTTACACTTAAATTAACCCATTCCTATTAATCTGTTTATTTCTACGTGGTCCATGGCTTATCAGTCCTCCACCCTCCTGCTTCTTGGGCAGCTGTCTCCTTCCACCCTTCTCTTCCCTTCCTTCATTTGGCTGTCCCACCCACACTTCCTGCCTGGCTACCAGCCAGTCAGCTTCATTATTAACAATGAGAGCAATACATATTCATAGTGCACAAAAAGATTGTTCCACAGCATCAGTACTTGGAGGGTTGTTTGGATCACATTGTTTCCATTTTTCACTGTTTATTCCAACCAATATTACACAAGTACCAGGATCGTGGCAATGACAGCACCCTGTCTTCTGGGGCTAACAGCCAGATGGAAGGGGCAGACACTGAAACTGCAGTTACATTTCAGTGTGGTGAGTGTTATGTGGACAATAGAGAATGCTTCCTACACTGAATCCTGATGCGGTGACGGAGGCTGGAGCTGTGTGTCAGGGAATGGAAAAGGCCTGACATGATGAATGCTTACTGTCTATGACAGATTTAAAACAATTTGGTTCCAGCTGATGTAGGGAGGTGTTGGGAGATGCAGATAAGGGGAGTGAGGAATATCAGGGAAGTACAGAGGATCAATCTCATATATCCTGTTCTAGAGAGTACTCATCTAGGACTGAGACCATCAGAGACTGGAGCCTGGAGGAGAGTGTCAGGACTAGCAACAGTCAAGGGCTTTGTCCCATGGAGAGTGCACAAGACTGTGGCGAGTGACTGATGAGGGCAATGAGGAGAGGAAGAGAGAGAGAATAGGCCTGAGGTCCCCTCTAGGACGTCCTGGTGTCATTTATATAAAGCCTTTGACATTGACTCTTACCTCTAATACCTGCTGACCGTGGTCCTGGGAGCACTGTCTAATTTCTGTGTCTCAGAGTCTACCTGTGAGGGTGAGGCTGACAATAACAGGACCTCACAGTGTCACTGCACTGCATGGGTTAGATATGTTGATCCACATAAGTGTCAGGCCAGCACATAGTTCATACCAAAGCCCCAGTCAGCTCTGTGGCTCTTACGAAACACAGAAAGACAGAAACAGAGGACAGTCTTGGCTTAGGGCCACTTAATTTGGCTTAAACAACACAAAGCTACATTCTGATATTAAGAACACATTATCTGGGGCATGGAAAGATGCTTCAGTGGTTAAGGGCACTGACTGTTCTTCCAGAGGACCTGGGTTCAATTCCCAGCACCCACATGAGGTCTACAACCACCTGTAACTCCAGTTCCAGAGGATCCAACACCCTCTTCTGGCATCCTTGGGCTCTAGCCATGCATGTACTATGTACATGCAGGCAAAAATATCCACACACTAAAGTAAACACCCATGGAGTGCTGCTACAAAAACCTAGTGACATCTTTAAGCGGAACCTTGGACTTCCAGCATGTGGAAGCATGAGTGAAGGCTGCTTTGCTTATAAATTGCCCACTCTTCTGTATTCTCTTGTAGCAACAGAAAATAAACCAAATCAGTTCCTGTTGAGATTGTGAAAATTATCCTTTTTCAATTGATACTAACTCTTCTGTTTTTCTAAAATTCTATTATTCTTTTGTTTTGTTTTGTTTTGTTTTGCTTTGCTTGTTTGGCTGTCCTGGTACTCACTCTGTAGACCAGGCTGGCCTCCAACTCAGAGACCCACCTGCCTCTGCCTCCTGAGTGCTGGGATTAAAAATGTGCATCACTACCGCCCAGCAGAAAATTCTATTATCTTTAACCTCCTTTGAAAAAAATTTTGAGTAGTTTTAGGTTCATGTATTTGCTGCTTCCCTAACCCACCAACATCTGCTGTTACAACTGCTGAATCTACTGTGACACATTATTATCATTCAAAAGCCACCATATACTTTATTTAGTGTTCTCTGTCTCTTCATGGCACTGACTAATAACATACATTTAGCTCATGACTGCTATGGGATGTCCTGAAGGTTGTGAATAAACAAAACGCTGATTGGCCAGTAGCCAAGCAGGAAGTATAGGAGAGGCGGGACAAGCAGAGAGGAGAGGCTAGGAGGTGGAAGTCTGGAGGAGATGCCAGCCTGCCATCCAGGGAGCATCATGTAAAGGTAGCCGGTAAAGCCACGGAATACATGGTGACATATAGATTAACAGAAATGGGCTGAGTGTAAGAGTAAGATCTAGACAATGGTAGGCCTGAGTTAATGGCCAAGGAGTTTAAATAATATAAGCGTCTGTATGTTTATTTTATAAGTGGGCTACAGGACTGCCAGGGCTTGCGGGACCCAGAAAGAAAAAACTAGCTACACATGACTTTAAAGCATACGCACCATGACTGGGAAATTGAACACTATTGTGTTTCAAGGTCATCCTCCTCCTTGTCCCTCCTTCATCAGTGAAGCTTGAAGAGCCACTCTGCTGAGCCCACTGCCAGGCACTTACCACCGCTCCTGGAAAACTTGGATCTCATTCGCCTTTATTCTGGGCACACATGACCCTGTGATCTCTTAGCTCTTGGCCGAATGACCTTTTTCTCTGCTTAGCCTTGGCTTCCTGTTCTCACGGTGCAGACTGTGAAGTCTGAAGCACATTATCTCTTGAAATGGCTCCACCTCCATCCTCAGATTCAGACATCCTCCTCTCTGACACAGCCTGTCCCTGCAGATTGCTCAGGTCGGCCACAGTCACCCTTCCTCTCTAGCCCATTTTCACTCTCCCTCCCAATCACTCTTTCCCATTTATGGGCCCTTCCCTATGATGTGTTCTGATGTGCAGGTTGGATTCTGTGGCCCTTGCACACATTCCAAGCTCCATGCTCTTGCTGTGCCCGGCAAACTTGAAATCCAAATGGTCCAATATACTCTTCATCTTGTCATGTACCAGGCAGCTGAGGCCTGCTGAGGAACAGCCCAGCCAGCCAGACTGGGATTATTGCTGATGCTCCAACACCAGCCCCCAGGGTACAAAATCCTGCTGGCAATTTCACCATGCTCCTCTAATCTCCCTACTCTCCTCCCCTTTGGCAAAGCTTTTAAACGTCTATGGAATTCATCTTCATATATCTCACCTCCACCTGTGGCTTGTCTTCATGTGTCATAAGAAAATAGAAATGCCAGTCAAAACTTCTCCAAGTTGTGCCACCAAATCTACAACAGAACTCCCTTCCCATTTTCCTTCTCCTTCTTCTTTTACCAAACATTTGTTTGTCCTCTAAATCAGGCTTTGTTCCTAACATAGTGAGAAGTAGCCTTATAGTTCCAGCAATATGGAAGTCATTGGTGAAAAAAATCCATACTAAAGTGAGATGAGAGAGAGCTCTAGAATATGAAGAAAGAAACAATGCATAGACTTCATTTGAGAAATCTGATTGTGAAGGGAGTCACTCCCACAATCTCCGTCATCCCTTCTCCCATCTCTGCTGACTTTCCCCCTTTCTTTCCAGGCCATAAACATTCACAGGTCTCTATCATTTTAACTACAGCAACAGCAAGAAAACAGTAACAAAACCATCCTTCCAGTCACAGTCCCCTGGCTATTGGCCTGTCAATTCCCACTCCTTATAATACAATTTATCAAGTGAATTGTCTCATCACTTTTTCATCATCTAATCCATTCACATCCTGTTTTGAGATGGTTTTATTAAGGTTATCAGTGACTTCTAAACTGCTAGAACTATATACCAGCACTTCCCAGTTTCCAAGGGTGTTGTCCCTGAGGTGGCTGCTGTTTGGGGAAAGTGACCTCTCAAAGGAGATTGCCAAATCAGTTCTACAGATAGATGGCATTGCTGTGGGATGGTCTGTATGGCAAATGTGTTGCTGATTAGTCAAAAAATAAAACACTGATTGGTCATTGGCTAGGCAGGAAGTATAGGTGGGACAAGGAGGAGAATAAAGCTGGGAAGTGGAAGGCTGAGAGAGAGACACTGCCAGCCGCCATGATGAGAAACAGCATGTAAAGATGCCGGTAAGCCACGAGCCATGTGGCAAGGTATAGATTTATAGAAATGGATTAATTTAAGCTGTAAGAACAGTTAGCAAGAAGCCTGCCATGGCCATACAGTTTGTAACCAATATAAGTCTCTGTGTTTACTTGGTCGGGTCTGAGCTGCTGTGGGACTGGCAGGTGAGAGAGATTTGTCCTGACTGTGGGCCAGGCAGGAAAACTCAAGCTACACGGCATGTTTGGAGATTGCACATGGCGACTGGGCTTAAGGGATGAGAAGTCACCACAGTAGCACAAGTCTGTCACTCCTCAGAGACCTGCATGCTGGCCTGTGGGATGAGCCAGGCACACCTTGCACCCCACATGATACAACTCTGTCAGGGAACTCACAGGGAAGAACAGAGTGGCTCCTCTGGATTGTCAGCAGAGATCCCAGAACAGACATGGCCCCAGCTGGAGAGGCTGGGGAGACAGTTATGAGCACTGAAGACAATATGTATGATGCACAGGAGGCCTCATGCCATGTGTTAGAGTGCAAGTCTGGTTAAGAACTGTGCTTTAAAGGAATACTACTTTTCACCAGTGGAGAGTAACATCAGAATCTCCAGGTATGGTCCTAGGTGTCAGAGGGACGATTGAAAGTTCACTGTAGTGTGTGTGTGTGTGTGTGTGTGTGTGTGTGTGTGTGTGTGTGTGTGTATGTGTGTGTGTGTGTGGTCATGTGCACACACATGTGGAAGCTAGAGGAAAACCTTGGGTATTTTTCCACAGGTGAAGACAGGGTCTCTTTCTGGGACCTTTGGTCACCAGTTAGCTTAGGCTGTCCGGCCATCGAGCCTGGTGATGTGTTTTTCTCTAGCTGTGGGATTACAGCACATGCCTCCATGCCTGGCTTTTTACAAGGGTGCTGGGGACTGAGCTCAGGTCCTTACGTTTGTGGGGTCAGCACGTTGTCAACTAAGCTGCCTTCTCAGCCCCGCAAAGGCTATTTTAGTTCACTAAGCTGTCACATTATTTGTGTTTTTTATGTTTAAAATGTGAATGCATTTCAAGTGTTTAGAATGCAAAAGGTCACAGAGTACAAGTGGAAGTGAAATTAAATGTGCAGGACACTGGTGGCTGACTGCCTAGGGTTCCTATCCCAGTATCACTATTTTTCATGACTTTGAATAAGTTCTTTAACATGTTAGTGCAGTGTGTATACTGGAAATTATAGTAACACCAAACTGACAAGGTTATCATGAAAGTAAAATGAGTTTGGCTGTGCAAAATCCCTAACCCAGAGCACGGTAACAATTCCCAGTAACTGCGATTGCTATTAAATAACAAAAATTCTAGTAATTTATATTATAATTAAATAACATCACCTGTTATGAATGAGTTCTGATTCCTAACCCCCCACCCCCTGCAACACCCTTTTCCTGGACTGTCCCACACACTTGTGGTGTACATCACTCTCCACATATATGTCCAACAGATGGAGCAGAGCTTCCTTGCTAGATACCCAGATAGAAACTTAGAAGCAATCATCCATAGATCCGAAGGTCGTGATATTCCAGAGTTTACATTGTACTTCCTTCTTATCCAAAGCACCACTGAGTTGACATACAAGTGTGATCCTCTGGAATTGTGTTCCAGAAGGCTAACAAAATAGCTATTTGGGGTTAGAGAGATGGCCCAGCTGGTGAAGAAAGGCACTTGCTAATCCAGCCTGATGATCTTGATCACCAGAATTCCTGGTAGAGAGAACGGACTATATAAAAGTTGTCCTCTGACCTCCACAGTAGCACCATGCCTGTGCACACACTCCTACATCCATGCACTATTAAAAACATAAAAAAATATATAAAAATGTGGAGCGTGATTGAGGAAAGACACCTCATGTCTACCTATGGCCTCTACAGCTAAGAAAACAAAATAAAACAAGCAAGCAAACAAGCAAATTAAACCCCAGTGATTTGGCCTGAGTGTAGTGTTGAGAGTTCCCATGACATTCTCTTCGTATTTTCTGCTTATTCATTGTTGGTTTTCATATGTTCTGTTCAGCCTATCCCCACAGCCTGAGCGTCTATGTACAGAAAAACTGTATCTAGCCAAAGCTCAGAACAACGGACAGCAGCCTTGAGGCTTTCACTTTTAAAGAGTTTCCAAGCACCCAACCCTTTTCCTAAAGGGCTCTTTTCCCTTTTATGGATGAGCACCTGGCTCCAAGACAGTGTAAACAGAACTTCCTGCCCCAGGGACGGGCTGGCTCCTGCAGAAGCCCAGGGATCCTTTGGGAAAAGTTGATAGGAACTGTGAGCTGTGTGTGACCTAAGACTCAGGAGCCAGCTGAGCCCAAGGGGAGGAAAGCACATTTAACAGTCCCTTTGTGTGGACTCTGGTCCCAGAAGCACTTCTGGGAAAGTAAATCTGATGCTGTACACACAGTTCTTGCAAAGAATGGCAGGGAAGCTGGCCTGGCGAGCGCCAGACCCACATTAGGCGCCTGAATCCTGGACCCAAGTAATTAGAATTCAGAGATTCTGGAATTCCCACAGTTCAGAGGTCCTGTGCTTCAGTGTGTGGGGCATGACTTGAGTGGAGCTCAGTGGTAGCCCAGCATGTGCAAAGCCCCGGGGTTGAAAAGACAGAAAAAAACCAAATGGGTTCTGTACAACTTAATGTTCAAATACTTTTCAGATTGCTTACTGCTTATCACTTTTCTCTGCCTTGGACTTTAATATTCTCCACACTTTTTTTTTTTTTTTTTTTTTTTTTTTTTTTTTTTTTTTGGTTTTTCGAGACAGGGTTTCTCTGTGTAGCTTTGCGCCTTTCCTGGGACTCACTTGGTAGCCCAGGCTGGCCTCGAACTCACAGAGATCCGCCTGGCTCTGCCTCCCGAGTGCTGGGATTAAAGGCGTGCGCCACCACCGCCCGGCTCTCCACACTTTTAAATAATAATAGTAAATGGCACTGCTCTGTGGCTGGCTTGATGGTTTTGATTCACTCTTATAATTTTGACTTTTCACTCTACTGTGCTCCATAATCTCATTAACAGCATGAAAAATAAAAGAAACAAAAACTGTATAATACTTTGGGATTTATTATAGTGATATTGTGGCTAGTATGTAAGTGTGCAAGCCTTTTATAAAACATAGGCTCTACCATCAAGCTTCACTCTCAACTCCACAAATATCATTTTGATGGTAACTAACAATCCCTGAGAAGCTAATATTTCTCTGTACCAAGCGATGAATTTATCTAATAACGTTCATCAGTTAGAGACTGTGAGATGTCTCTGTGGGTAGAGACACCTGTCACCTAAAGACTTGATTTTGATCCCAGGAACCCATGTAAAGGTAGAAGAAAAAAAAAACCCAGCTCTATGGAGTCATCCTATGACCTACTCATGTGTGCCATAAAACAATGTTCAACCCTCTCATTTCATGCATACATGTGTGTACATATAAGCAAAATAATAATACAATAAAATAAGTTGTTCCAACACAAACCAAGAAGTTGTGATTGCTAATTTAATATACAGTATGCAAATATGCTACTATATTATTATAGCATGAATACTTATAAAGCATAAACAAAAGCAAAATTTCAAATGTGGCATAATTAAATACAGCTGAATTTCCTAGATTTTATTTTCTTTTGTTCTGACAGAGCTGGAGATTGAATTAGGGCCTTTTGCACACCGAGCATGTTCTCATCCACTGACCCTATCTTCAGCCCAAAAGTTTTTATATTTTCTTTTGTGTGACAGTAGTTTGAGTGCTGTTGGAGTGTGGGCACCCTGGCCTGCAGTCCAATCTGCATTTCCTTTACAGATGGTTGTTGTTTTCACTTTGAAGATGAGCAAATGGAAGCACGCAGATAGGTAGCCTTTGCCTGAGATGGCTGGGCCAATCCTGGGGCAGTGTGTTAGTTACAATGTTGCCTATGGCCTCATGACCTTGCTGGCTTCTGTAGCTTTTCCATAAGCACTTCCAGGAAGCTGCCAGCATGCTAGTGTGTTCCTGTTTCTGCATCTGTTAATATTAAATTCAGGGACTTAAGAAGTGTCTCTATCAGGGAAGGGGAAGAAAACTAGGGGCACCACAATGGGGCATAGTCAAAGTGCATTATATATTTGTATGAAAATTTCTTTATAAAATCCAGTACTATGTCCAATGAGAATGTGCCAAAAGGGTGTGTCCAAATGTGTTCTAGACTTATCTGAGGTCTCCAGAAGAATTTGAATCAAATTTGTAGCTTTAGTCTTCAGCCAGACATAAGAGCCTCAGAATGAACTCAGATTTGCTCTTTCTTTCTTAAGCTAGAAATGAAGCTCATATATTGAGATTGTCATTGTTAAAAATAAACATGGACTCACAAACAAAATTAAGATAATGATTCCATTTAGAATTACAAACTCTCAGGTATAATAAAAACTTCAAAACACTGTTGGAAGAAAATTCTAAACAATTGAAAAGACAACTGTTCATGAGTTCAGAGGCCTAATTTTAAGATGAGTGTCTTCTAATCTATCTGTAGCTTCAGGGACTTTCCTACCCAAGTCACAAGGGCCTTGTGTTCATTGATGGATAAACACAATGTGGCATATGTCCACTTTGCATTTAATTATAATTGCTTGCATGAGCGTGAGTTGGGGCTTGCTTACTGAACACTGGCAATTGGTGGCTACACAAAGGAAAGCTGGAGCCTCCTTTCTTCAGTACCATTGACTGCTCGTTGGCTCTCCGTGAGAAATGGAGCCTCATTAGCCCCTCCCTTGTACATGGTAAAATGGTGGTGGGCCCTGTCCTTCAGATCCTGTGTAGGTAACCACATCTTCAGTGAGTTTATGAGAACAATGACTATGTCACGACCAGGAGATACTGTTTCCCAGCAATCCTCCCTGATGTCTGCCTCTTACATTCTTTCTGTATATTCTCCCCCAGTGACCCCTAAGCTTTAGAGGAGATAATGTGTAAAACTGACATCCCATTTAGGGCCAATCACTCCACAGTAACTTACTCTTCTCATTTTGATCAACTGTGAGCCATACTTACTACTGCCCACCACAAAAAGAGGTTTCTCTGACAAACACCGAAGAGTAGCAATAATTTATGGTGTAAAAATTCAATTTAGAGGGAAGTTTGACACCATGTGCACTTAGCAATGTGACAGTAGCAAGTTCTCCCCTAAGACTTTAGACTTCCTCACTTACCTGTTCTTGACTAGGTTTACAGTACAAGGCATAAGTTCCCTCCTGCAGAACCAGCTTCAAACCCATAGAGAGCTGTTGGTTACCCCCAAAACAGTCATGCTACTGTTGCATGGGTGGACATGTCTTGTCAAGCAGGTTATTATTGTAGCTTATGGTGTGCACAGCTTGGGAAGAGCTTTGATGACTTATCTGTCCAGCATCCTGCATAGCATTGCAAAAGCTAGGCAGCAGGAAGGAAACCTCCAGCTCAAAGGTGTCAGTGCTCTATAACCCAGGTGTGTGGTGTCTTCAGCAATGAGGTCTTATGATCTCATTTTGGTGGACAACCAAGAGCATTGGCAGTCACTTGATACATTTGAGGGGCCTCTGGGGCCTCCCTAGTCAACAGCTCATAGAGAGGTATCCCACTTTGTGTGTGTGTGTGTGTGTGTGTGTGTGTGTGTGTGTGTGTGTGTGTGTGCATGTCTGGGACTGGAGAGATGGCTCAGTGGATAGGAACATTTGCCACTCTTCCAGAAGACGTGAGTTTAGTTCCTAGCACCCTCATGTAAGCTCACAACTGTCTGTAAATACCATTCTAGCAATCCACAACCTCTTGAGGTCTCATCAGGCACTGAATACATGTGATACACACATATACATACAGAGGGAAAATACATGTAAAATAAAAATAAAAGCTGAGAAATTGTTTTCCAAAGTGGCTATACCATTTTCCATTTCCGTCACAAATGTATCAAGATTTGTTTCTCTGTGTTCTTGCCAGCACTTTACGCTGTCAGTCTGATTTTAACCGTTAGAGTAGGTGTATGATGATGTATTATTTTAAAATCTAGGAGAGAATGCTGAGTATGAGAGGACCCAGGAATGGTCTTGACTTCCTCTCTCTCTCTCTCTCTCTCTCTCTCTCTCTCTCTCTCTCCTCTCTCTCTCTCTCTCTCTCTCACTCTCTCTCTCTCTCTCTCTCACTCTCTCTCTCTCTCTCTCTCTCTCTCTCTCTCTCTCTCTCTCTCTCTCTCTCTCTCTCCCTCTCTCTCTCTCCCCGTCATCAGACACCTGAGAGCCTGGGAATTGAACCTGGGTCCTCTGGACCATCAGATAGTGCTCTTAACCACTGAGCCATCTCTCTTTCCTGGTCTTGACTTTTCTACTGGGGTGACTGTGGGTGAGAAGCACTGATGGGAAGCAGGAGGAAGACTTGATGATCCTCTCACCATCTTTTCTCATAATTTCAGGAAGAAAGAGAAACCTGATGTGTGATGGGATCAGTTCATCTGATACCCAGTAGTGAAATGAAGCTTGTTACCATGTCTGGACCTCAGCTTTCTTTACAGAGACAGAACTTTAAATATTATACTGAAGTATCCCTTTAACTCTGCCTAGAAAGTTCAAGACTATGTCTGATGCTGGGCTCAAGATGTTGCTAGGTTAGTAGACTGCTTGCCTATACTCACAAGGCTCTGGTTCAATCCCCTGGATTTCACAAACTGGCTGTCTTGGCTCAACTTTTAAACCTTACACTTCTGGATGTTGAAGAAGAAATTCAGGGTCATCCTCAGCTATATAGTGAGTTTGAGATGGACTGGGGCTACATGAAATCCTGTCATACCTGATAGCTATAAGACCAGAGATTGTTGAAAATTAAAATGGCCAGTTTCTATCTTCGCCCTAATGCTATAGTGAGAAGATGGAGCTAATATTTTGGTAATAGATTGAAAATAATGTACTTACACTAATCTCCTAACTTCTGCTATGTGGCAGCATAATTTCTATTTTCTATTATAAATTACATACAAACTATGATGTTACTGTGTGCTGTGGAGCAGGATGCTTACTTCAAGAGTTTTCCTATGAGAAGAAGACAGACAGTGATATCTAGCTGGATTCCTGAATTTTCATAGCAGGAGAAAGGCTGATGCACAATTGCTTTAAATAGGTTGGCAATTTTAAGAGTTATAGATTTGACTGTGGAATCTTTGTGTGTGTGTGTGTGTGTGTGTGTGTGTGTGTGTGTGTGTGTGTGTGTGTGTGTGGTTTTTTGAGACAGGGTTTCTCTGTGTAGCTTTGCGCCTTTCCTGGAACTCACTCTGTAGCCCAGGCTGGCCTCAAACTCACAGAGATCTGCCTGCCTCTGCCTCCCGAGTGTTGGGATTCAAGGTGTGCGCCACTACCTCCCAGCTTGACTGTGGAATCTTAAGTACTAATTTAGCTTGAGAAATAATTACTTTTTACTTAAAAATGGTATTTGTGCATCTGGAGAGAAGGCTCAGAGATTAAGAACACTGACTACTCTTCCAGAGGTCCTGAGTTCAATTCCCAGCAACTACATGGTGGCTCTCAACCATCTCTAATGAGATCTGGTGCCCTCTTCTGGCCTGCAAGTGTGCATGCAGGCAAGACACTATATCCATAATATATAAATGAAATCTTTATTTTTTTCCGAGACAGGGTTTCTCTGTGTAGCTTTGGTGCCTGTCCTGGATCTCGCTCTGTAGACCAGGCTGGCCTCAAACTCACAGAGATCCTCCTGGCTCTGACTCCTGAGTGCTGAGATTAAAGGCGTGTGCCACCATTGCCCGGACTCATAAATAAAATCTTTAAAAAAATTAAAAATGATATTTGTGTTGGCTAAAATGTATTCGCTATTTGTATGTGTGTATATATGTGTAAGTGTGGTATATGTGCACACATCTGCATGGGTGTTCATGCTTTTATGTGCTCTCACAGAGGAGACATGTCCTGACCTAGCAACCATGCTCCTCTTTATTCCTTGAACAAGGTCTCTGGTTGAACATGGACATGGGCTGATGGCTAGCAAGCCCCAGCAACCCTCCTGAGGGACAAAAGTGTGAAGTCACACACAGCTTTCCTGTGCGTTCTGGAGATTTGAACTTTGTCCTTGTGCTTTTCCATAAAGAACTTCAACACGTGCAGATTTGCTGTTTTAAAGATTTTATTATTTTTGATTATGTGTATATGAGTGTGTATGGGGGTACTGGAGTTATAGGCAGGTGTGAGCCAGTGGCCAAGGGAGTTGGGAAACAAACTCTCCAAAAGCAGTAAATGCTCTTAACTTCTGAGCCATCTCTTCAGACCCCGAATTATTACTTTAATAGAATGAACAGATAATTATTTTTAAAACATACTGTTTTAATTTCTAATGTAGTTAATATGAATAGTTTGGACACACATACATAAAATATCTGGGGTTCTTGATAATTTTTAGGGTGTAGAGGGCTCCAAAGATCTCATCCTTTTGGTAATACAGCTGCCTCCTACCTGAAGATTGTACTATGCTTGCCTACAGATTCCAGAGTCCTCCTCACATTTACATTCCTTATCTTACTCAGCCACCCTTAAGCCTCTGACATTGTCCACTCCCGTTCCTTTGATGTGATGACACCAGCCCCCTCTGGATCTTCCGACTTTCATGTCTTTTCAGTCCTCTGCTTACTCCTTCCCCTTCGCAAGGTTCCAACCTCGGTTTTCTTTTTACCTTATGCGTGTCCCTGGGCCCTCCAGTCTTTGGCTCTAGCTGTGACCAGTACTCAGTGTTTCTAAATTTGGCTTTCTCTCATTGGCTTTGTGCCACCATTTCCAACGCAGATTGACGCCCAGCAAGCATCCCAAAGGGAAAGTGCCAACTGAACAAGTGAACTTTCCCCTCCTAAATTCACTCTTTGACTTACACGCATGCTTTGGTCAGTGACATTGTTACAAATTTATTTGGAAACTCAAGACAATAGCTCTCGAAAACAAGCTTGTGAAGTTACCTTTGGTGCCTTCTTTTCCAATGCCCTATTCCCAATATGCAGTGGAGCTCTGGAACCGAGCGCAGCTTCCAGATAGCCCCCATGTTTGTTCCTGGCTTTTCCTTCTCTTATTTATGCTCACTTTATCCTTTTCCTGGACTGCTAATCAGCTCACCTCCAATTTTCCTCCTAATTGCCCACCAGAGTTTCCTTTCAAGTCCACACAATTGCCATCACACTTTGGGTATTTATAACTCTTCCAGTCCCCCTCCTGACCTGCAAGATAGCACCCATACTGCTAAACAGCTAGATGCACTTGGGGTCCTTTGATTTGCTGGGTTTTCAAGCTGTGTCTCCTGCCACCCCTAATTACATTGTTTCTCAGACATGCCTTTTGGCTCTGCTTCACCAGGTGGTTTCTGAATGCCTGTTCCCACTGTCAGAAGATTCACCTCGTGCCTATTTTTTCCAAATCTCTTGTTA
The DNA here is from genome assembly GCF_007827085.1 of Peromyscus californicus insignis. Classification (NCBI taxonomy): domain Eukaryota; kingdom Metazoa; phylum Chordata; class Mammalia; order Rodentia; family Cricetidae; genus Peromyscus; species Peromyscus californicus. The sequence continues at coordinate 137,664,542 of NW_026294573.1, forward strand.
AAGTTCACCTCCTTTCTGAGGCCTCCACCCTCTCAGCACAATGCTATTTGCTTGCCTACCCCGCCCCCAAACTCCAGAATCATTTCCCATCAGTTCCCATCAACCCTTATCATATCTCACTGTAACGTGGGTACTTGTTTGCCTGTCTGATTCCCCTCTGGACTCTGAGCATTGGACTGCCTCCTCGATAACCACCTCTGGTCACACCCTCTGATAGGCATGCAACTTGATTAGTTGGGTGGGGCATTCCTTTGCTTTCTCTCTGAGCCAGTTATAGACAGTCATCTCACTCCATTTCAGACATGAAGAATGATAGCCCTGTCACAGAGTCCAAAGAGCATCAAATGAGGATGCTAGTGATGCAGGGGAAATGAACTTTCCCTCTCACAGACAGCAGAGACTGTTGCTTAGGCTCTTCTCATTTGCTTCCTGTCGTAGATTAGCAGTGTGAACCAAGATTTGGGTGTGTGGGGGGCGGGGAGAGTGGAGATTCTGGGTGAAGAATTCATGGGGAAAAAGGGAAAATCAGATTTGAGAACTGGAAAGAAAGCACCTAAGAAAATGTACAGAAATGGGACCAATGAAGAGTGGCTTTGCTGCCAATGGGGAGTTCTGGAAAAAGAAGTACAGGAGCATGCAGCTTCCAATTCTTTTCAGAATTCAAGCTCAGGCAGGCTGCTGACATTGTCTCTAAAGTGTGTGTGCCCAGTGCACATGTCCATTTATGCCTTTCCTGGAAGGAGCTTGGAGGTGGAAAGGCCCAGACCCCACATTAGAAGAGGAAGATGGAACACATACAGCTGATAACCCAATTGAGGTGAAGCCACTCCAATAACAACAGGTCTGGTTGCAAATATTGGTGAGATATCCATAGGCCTCATTATAATATTTGTTTTTCATCACCCAGGATATTTATATGGATTTTAACAACTCACAAATTCTTATTCTCATTCATGTCCAAGATCATAAACAACTCTCTCCCAAAGAAAACATGAAAGAGCAATTCTGCTGGATGTGGCAGCTTGTGCTTGGGGCCTGAGTCCTGGGAGAATGAAGGAGGATGATTGGGAGCTTGAGGCCAATGGGATACATAGTGAGATCCTGTCTGGAAAGACAGAAATCAGATAAAGAAGACAGAGCTATTCATTCAGTCAAGGCTTTTTTTTTTTTTTTTTTTTGTAGCAGAGGGTGGCAAGATGATTCATCCACTAAAGGTGCTTACTACAGAGCCCTAAGTTCAATCCCCAGGACCCACATGGTGGGAGGAGGTGTCCTCTGACCTCCACACACAGGCACTCACACACATGCGTGCCCATCTCTCTCTCTCTCTCTCTCTCTCTCTCTCTCTCTCTCTCTCTCTCTCTCTCTCTCTCACACACACACACACACACACACACACACACACACACACACAAAGTGAAAAGAATTGAACTTAAAGATTTGCAGCAAACATAACTTACAACCCCTTCATTTAAAACAAAAATGCCAGGCAGTGGCGGTACACACCTTTGATCTCAGGCAGAAGCAGGCTGATCTCTGTGAGTTTGAGGCCAGCCTGGTCTACAGAGTGAGTTCCAGAACAGCCAGGGCTACACGGAGAAACCCTGTCTCCAAAAACCAAACCAACCAACCAACCAACAAAACAAACAAACAAAAACACCCTTCATTTTTGTGATAGCTTTTCCAGAACTATAAGTTTTATATTGAATAATGGATTCCAAAACTGAAGACTGTTATGTGATAACACTTAAATGACATGCATTACTACTGCGCCTCTCTCTACACTTACCCACTGTTAGAAGATTACCCATGCCTCATCATTTGAAAGTCAAAGGAGCACAAAAAAAAGCTGTGTATTTTGCAAAGACATAAACTAATAATCCCTGATTCAATGTTCTCTCCCATCTGTTGTTAATGCCTGTAGGAAAATCCTGTTCATCTAGATATCATCAAGTCAGAATTGCTTCTTTCTTGTTTTCCAGTTGTCTGTAAATACCAGACTATCCTTTGGAACCAAGGAGTTTCTATTATTCAAATAAGATCTTGTCAGCTCTGTACAACTCTTCTTCAACAGGGAGATGGATTTATGGGCAGAAAGTAGAGGTAAAAACATTTTGGCCAAATGTAGTGCTTGGTTTAGCAATTTCCCATCATTGTTGTCTTTAACACTCTGTCCAAATCTCTCAAATCTTTTGCCATGTAACCGCCGAGTCCCCCAGCCTGAAAGTAAAGGAGACATCTGCGCTGGCTCCAGTTTGCAGCTCAAGACACCCAAAGGCCAGAGAGCTGTCCTCAGCACTCCCGGAGAAGAGCACCAGTGGAACTCAGTGTCCCAGCTCCAGCCAGCCTGTCACATCCACCCCACCCTTCCTGCACATTGCAGGCCAAACCACACGTGCTTAAGGAAAAGTGGTGTTGGTGGCCGTAGCAGAAGGACACGCTCAACGGTCCTCTCTCTATAACACGTACTTGCAAGTAATGAAGTGAGAAGTGAGAAGACAGCTGGGCAAGGTGAAAGAGTCTCACAGGTACACAATTCCACCTCTCGGTGAGAATCGGGCCTCATACTGCCTGGTTGGCTTCCTCTTCCAGTGGAGACTTTGAGAAAGTTGTAGCATGGGGCAGTGATTGGACCTCTCTGGTCTTTGCAATGGGATTTCTATGATAATTAAGTGAGCCTAAGTATTTGCCCTGGGGCTTGGCACATAGGCAGCATATGTGTGTTACTTGTTCCAGAAAGATCCTCACACAATTTGGCAGCACCTGACATGTCAGATGAAGTTATTGGTCCTTAAAGACACTTACTTCTCACGAGCTCTTTCTAGAGGATACTCACTTTTCAGATTCTAACTAGGTCACATGTCACTCAGACACCATCAAATTGTCGTTTCAGTACAACTGTACGAGCTCCATAAAGAAACCAAATCAATAGTAAATCTTTCCTGAGGCTGCTGGAAAGATGACAGACACTCAGGCCAAGTGTGCTTACCAAAAGCAGCCCATGATCTTTCAAAAACAATAAGTGGGTTCTACTTGGGAGAAACCAGAAAAGGAGAAGCTCCTCTGGTACTACAAAAACATCAATCTAGGCTTCACGATGCCCAAGGAGGCCCCTGAGGGCAGGCACCTACATAGACAAGAAATGCCCTTCACTGGCAATGTCTCCATTCAAGGTCAAATCCTGTCTGGTGTTGTGACCAAGATGCAGGACCATTGTCATCTACTGGGACCATCTGCACTATGTCCAGAAGTACAATCACTTTGAGAAACGCCCCAAGAGCTTGTCTGTGTACCTTTCCCCTGTTTCAGGGATGTACAGATTGGCTACATTGTCACTGTGGGAGAGTGCAGGCCCCTGAGCAAGACACTGTGCTTCAATATGCTGAAGGTTACCAAGGATGCCAGCACTGAGATGCAGTTTCAGAAGTTCTGAGAGGACATGGGTGACTCCCCAGAACAAATAAAGTTCTTTTCTAACTAAAATAAAGTAATAATAACAACAACAACTACTACTACTTTTTAGGACTGTAGGGAGTCAGCTCAAGGAACTCCAGAATTTCTCAAGTACAAGACACCTCTGCTGTCTAGAAACAAGGGAAAAGAGTTACTCCACCCCCATCAGTATTCTGACCTCCATTAACTGAACCTGAGAAGAGACCAACCTTTGAATCAGTTTGAAAGAAAAAGACTCAGAAGTCAAGGAGAACTCTCAAAATTATCCAAAGACCTTCCTGTGCTCTTTATCTCCTAAGGCAGCATTCAGGTGGTCCGAAGGGTTTGTTTATCAGTGCTGCCTTTCCTAACCAACCTGGGTGTGTGCCTTTTAGAGAAGCATGCAAATCAGCAAGGTTATACATAGAACAGAGTGATTTGCTCAGCAACCGAGTCCCCACAGAGAACAGGCACACAGACTGACCAAAGAAAGGAAGTACCGTGTTTCCCTGTTTTCTTACTTGTAGGCGTGCAATGCATATTCTCTATACAGTTGGTTGGCTATTCAAATAAATACTGACAAACCTTAACGCTCATTACAATGGCTTGGTATGAGTAATTCCACTATTAGTGAGAATGCTGTATTACACATGTTATACAAAATGTTATTTAGAAATGAAATGTTTAAGGGAATCACAAATTTAAACTCAAAAAGAATTAGCAAAAATAAAATATAATTCCTATATAATTTGAAATCCATACATTAACTACTGAATTCAGTTGAACAATGTCCCAAACCATGGATCAGCAGGTATTTGTGAAATGCTAATGACTTTCTCATATTTCCTTAATGATGTTATAATTGCCTGTGGAAATACAGAAAGCCACTTCCCATCTGCCCAACACAAACATGTCACCTCCTGTTTTTCATTTCCTCACAGTACCAATTACCGCTTCTCAATATTTTCTGGGCAGGTTCAGTCCTAAAGTCAGAGTTGTTGATTATTAAGCTTCTGTCTTCAGGATTATCTCATAGGCTGGTACCTCTGTGTGTAAAGAAACAAGGCAAGTTGCCCGGCTGTCGAGGAGAGCCTCCACTTCGCAGTCCCAAATGTGCTCCTGTGCCTTGACTTTTTCTGATTCCCTCTCAAGTACCTTTGAAATGGGTCATGAAGAGTCCTGGTGAAGGTCTGCCCAGGTTCTCTGCCAACCAGGGACCATCTTCTCCCTTTCTCCCTTTGTTAAATCTATATGCAAATCTTCAGGGAGACAAAGGGCTTTCTTTGTAGGGAAGCTTTAGGAGAGACTCCCTTCTGGGGTACTGCTGAGGTAATCCTATGCAGAAATCCATTAGATCATTATCTGGCTCTTAAAATGAATTGATAGTAAGTGCATGACATTGCTGAGATGCAAAATTTCAGGCATTACTGCTGTGAGCTATGTCTCTAGATACTGTCCCCATCTCTGGTAGAGACAGACCACTTGCTGGCTTGTCCTGGTTCCCAGTTCCCACGACATTCGCTCACTATAATACTTACTTTTTGAGTAGAGAAGTTTCACAAGAGCATAGATTTCCAGATACCATTATGATTTAGGCAGTTCAATTATTCTCATCATCTTCTGGCACATTTTGATTCTATCTCATTCTACAAAACAGTTCTGAGTCTCGCCTTGAGCAAAGCCCTTTCTGGAATAACTCCAGAGTAATCCAGGCAGAGATGCCGCACACATGCGCACTTCTGCTCCGCTGCTGCGTGTCATGGATGTACAGACCTTAGTCCCTTGGAACTTACAAACTCTTAAGAGGACTGGGAACAGGTCTTCTCATCTCTTCACTCAGCAGGGACCCTTCTGAAATGAATGTGTGCCTGGTGACAGGGACATACTCTGGTCTTCTCCCGAATGTCTAAGTAGGAGGTCCAGCTAGACACTAAACAAATAGTATGCAAGAGCAGGCTGAGCTCTTAATCCGAGGATCAAAATCCAAATATTCCACAATCCAAACCTGCTGAGCACTAGGCAGAGGCCACAAGTGAAAAGTTCCTTCCACATATGATCTCATGTGAGAGGCTGCAGTTAAGGTGCAAACACACTGTAAGTACTACATAAAATTACCTTCTGGTTACATGTGTATGTGGTACATATGGATATGAATTTGTGTTTAGAATGAATTCACATATTGAATACATCTTACTATATATATGCCATTATTTCAAAATCTGGACTCTGAAATACATCTAGTTCCAAGCATTCAGATAAAGGATCCTTAATATTAGATTATAGTCTTCTCAGAGCTGTTCTTGCTCCCTGGACTCTGGCAAATAGGTCTCTCTTCATTAGGTTGCCCAAAGTCTGAAACCTGAGGTGGAACTTAGCTCTCCTCTCACTGGAGTATCCTTCCCCACATATACCTTCTAAATCCTGCCATTCCCATCCCTCAGATTTATCCATTATTCTTTATTTGTCCTGGTGCTGTGTAATGTCAGCAATCATAATGCTTCCTGGATTAGACTAAGAACTTCAACGACCTTTCTCCTGGTGCCACTTACTGCCTACTGCCAACGTCTGCACAAGGCATCGTCTCCCAATTACCCCAGGAGTCACTTGATTATTGAGTTGGTTTGGCTAGGGCTGGGAGAGGAGAAAATGTAATCCCTCTTGTACAGGGATTGTCTCAGCCTTGTGGGCTAAATTGCCCCGTGAAATATCAGTCATGTGGAAAACTGCCCAGAAACACAGTTCTGTCTACTGGTTTGCCAGCCAGTGGAATGCAGCCTGGAGCAACTGGTGGCCACGTGGCCACAGCAAACTTCTGGCCTGCTGGAGATGGGCAAAGAGGACATGGACACTTGAATCCAGGTTTCTTCCAATCAACTCTCCTCTAGTCTTTTCAAAACCCCAAGCTCTTTGTTCCTTAAATCAATTTGAGGTTTGTTTGTTTTAACCTTCCAAGCTGGAGGCTTTATTGTCTACAACAGTGTAGGAACTTTGGTGCCCAGGCTTCTGCCTGACCTTTGAAGACTGTAACCTTCTCTAACCTCTGGATGAGAACATTGCACCAAGTGCCTCTTTTTCTGGAATTCTTTACCACTGCTTTGTTGAATAATTTTGATTCATTCTTCAAGAGCAACACCTGAAAATGTACCCTGGCTTCTATTGACCCTCATACCACATACATCAGACACTAGCTGTCTGCATACTTGTTGGGGACTCCCCCATCAGACTGTAGTCCCTCTGACATTGGAATCACGCCTTTTGTTGTTACAACTCAAGACCTTGTATCCATCCATTCTTGTACATTAAGGAGCAACTCAAGTCTTATAAATATAAGATAAGCGATTGTCTCAATTTACTTTAAAATGTGATTTCTATATGTCTTAGTTAGGGCTACTATTTGCTGTGATAAAACACCATGACCAAAAGCACCTTGGGGAGGAAAGGGTTTATTTCACTCACAGTTCGATATAACAGTTCATCAAAAGCAGTGAGGACAGGAACTCAAACAGGGAAGGAACCTAGAGGCAGGAGCTGATGCAGAGGCCATGGAGGAATGATGCTTACTGGTTTGCTCCTTGTGGCTTGCTCAGTCTGCTTTCTTATGGAATTCGGGACCACCAGCCCAGGAATGTCACCACTCACAATGGACTAGGTCCTCCCCCATTGTCACTAATTAAGAAAATGTCTTACTAAACATGGTATGTACTCACTCATAAGTGGATATTAGCTGTAAAGTAAAGGATAGCTAGGCTACAATCCATAGCCCCAGAGAAGCTAGGTAACAAGGAGGGCCCAAAGAGGGATGCATGGATTTCTCTGGGAAAAGGAAATAGAAGAGATCTCCTGGGTAAACTGGGGGTGAAAAGAGGGGGGATGGAGGTGTGAGAACATGAAGGATCAGGTTAGGTGGGTGGATTGGGGGCAGGAAGAATGGGGAGAATAATGAAAGAGGTATCTTGATTGAGAGAGGCATTTTGGGGTTAGGTAAAAATCTGGTGCCAGGGAAACTCCCAGGAATCCACAAGGATGTTCCCAGCTAAGACTCCTAATAGTGGAGAGGGTACCTGAACTGATCTTTTCCTGTAATCAGATTGGTGACTACCCTAATTGTCATCAGAGAGCATTCATCCAGTAACTGATGGAAGCAGATGCAGAGATCCACAGGCAAGCACTGGGCCGAGCTCTGGGAGTCCAGTTGAAGAGAGGAAGGAGGGATTGTATGAGCCAGGAGAACCCACAAAGGAGCTCACCAACTCTGGACTGACAGCTAGGGAGCCTGCATGGGACTGACCTAGGCCCTCTGCATGTAGCTTGGTCTGTTTGGAGGACTCCTAGCAGTGAGATCAGGACCTATCCCTGTTGCTTTTGGGAATCCATTCCCTATGCTGGGTTGCCTTGCCAACCTTGATACAGGAGGAGGAGCTCAGTCCTGCCTCAACTTGATGTGTTTGCTTTGTTGACTCTCATAGGAGGCCTTACCCTTACGGAATGGAGATGGAGAAGTGAATGGGAGGGGGTAGAAGAGAGGCAAGGAGGGAGAGGAAAGTGTGGTTGGTATGTAAAATAAATGAAAAAATGTAATAAAAAAAAAGGCCTTACACGCTTGCCTACAGCCCATCTTATGGAGGCATTTTCTTCACTGAGGTTCCTTCTCAGATGACTTCATTTTACATTTTGTCAATGATTTCTGAAGACCGCCCCTCAGCCTTAGCCACTCTTGTTAGGGACTGTTGTTTTGATTGCGAGTCATTCTAGTGACTCTGAAATCTGCTTCACCATCGTTTGATTTGCATTTCCCTGGCCAGCTATAAGGATGAGCATTTTTTTTTTTTCATGTGTTTTGATGATTCTTGCATTTTCTTTAGAGAAATATCTTTTCTGATTGTGTGTGTGTGTGTGTGCACATGGAGGTCAGAGGACCACTCCTCTACCACTCTCCACCTTAGTTTCTGAAATGGTCTTTCACTGAACCTGGAGTTCACTAACTCAACCAGGCTGGCAGCCAGTGAGCTCTAGGGGTCCTCCTGGCTGTGTATCCCCAGCCCCAGGATGACAGATGTGTACTGCCATACGTGGATTTTTTTATTTTATTTTATTTTTTTTTTTGGTTTTTCGAGACAGGGTTTCTCTGTGTAGCTTTGCGCCTCTCCTGGAACTCACTTGGTAGCCCAGGCTGGCCTCGAACTCACAGAGATCCGCCTGGCTCTGCCTCCCAAGTGCTGGGATTAAAGGCGTGAGCCACCACCGCCCAGCCATACGTGGATTTTTATGTGAAGAATGAGGATATGGCTCATTTGGCTGAGAAAGGATGATTTCTCCTGGCATTGTCTTAGCACCCTCACATAAAAACAACTGGCCATAAATGTATTTCTCTTGTCTGTTTTACTTCACAGTCCTCATTTCTGTAGCCAGTTAGTAAATTCTGAAAGTTTTGGAATTCAAACAATATAAGTCCTCCAACTTTTTTCATTGTTTCTAAGATCATTCTGGCTTCTCTGGGTCCCATGAATTTGCATATAAATTTTAGGTTCTGCTTGTACACTTGTATAAATAAATTAGCTGAGATTTTAGGAGGGTATTTTAGTTCCTTTTCATGTTGCTGTGATAAAATACTCTGACAAAAAGTAACTTAAGAGGGAAAGGGATATTTTAGCTCACAACTCAAGGTCCAGTCCATCATGGCAGAGAAGTGTGTGTCAGGAGCTTGAAGCAGCTGCTCACATCTCACCCACTGTCAAGCAGCAAAGAGGGGTGGGTCCTCACTCGCCAGTCCTCTCCATTGTGTGCAGTCTAGCATCCCTGCCCCAGAACGCTCTTGACCACATTAACATGAATCTTTCCATATCAGTTAATGCAGCAAAGATGATCTCCCCATGCACGTGTCCAGAAGCCCATGTCTCAGGTGATTCTAGAGCTGTCAAATTGACAGTTAACACAAACCACCAGAGGTTCACGAATCCGTCGACCCCTTTACCAAACATTTCCATCTGTAGTACTGAATATTTTGACTAAAAGACCTGAGCTATGCTCTCCTTGTTTAGCTGATCTCAGACAGCAATGCTTTACAGTCTGCACTGTATTTTCACTTATTTACTAAATGCATTTGTAAATGTTTTCCTATCACTGATGTTGTAGTGTTGTAATAGCTGTTTTATAATTTCTTTTCAGGATTCTGTATTGCTGTTATAGAGAAATATATATATATATATATATATGTATTTTTTTTAAATATCTTATACCTTGCAATTTTATAAACTCACTTACTATCTGGTAGATTTTGAAGATGTACTAATTCTGTTTTTGAAATAATAAATTTTAGGTATTTAATGTGCTATTGAACAAGGTCTTGGGACTCAGAGAAGAGCCTGGGGTGGCCTTGGGAGGTTCCACCATTAATGTTTTGTTTTAAATATCGAAAGTCCTGGTATTTTTTAAGGGAATGAGAAACTGAAAATGCAGTTTTAGAATTGTTTCTGAGGCCAGCTAAAAATATCTAGGTCCACTAGTGGCATGTAGACAAAGGAGGAGAGGAATTTGGAAGTGTCTACCTCCATTTCCTCCTAATTTTTTTCATTGCTGACATTCCTTCTGCTCCTGCAGAACAGACTCCAAGGCTGCACACTGTCTTGTAGCTTGCTCTCGACTATGGGGATGCTCCAAAATCATCAGGTATGTTCTGATGTCAGAGGTCTTTCTTGTTTCCTTTGGATGCAGTCCAACACTGGATAAGGATGTGTCTGCCCAAAGTGACTTCCCGCCTCCTGGGACTAGCCGGCTACAAGATGCTGAGTTTCACAGATAACACAGATCTTTATACTCTAGTCTTGTGGTCCAAATGGTATGTGTTGTGTGATGCACACTGTGCCAGTGTCTGTGTGGAAACCAATCAAAACATTTTGATTAAAACTTGTGGGCTCCTGACGCCGGGCGGTGGTGGCGCACGCCTTTAATCCCAGCACTCGGGAGGCAGAGCCAGGCGGATCTCTGTGAGTTCGAGGCCAGCCTGGTCCACAGAGTGAGATCCAGGAGAGGCGCAAAGCTACACAGAGAAACCCTGTCTCGAAAAATCAAAAAAAAAAAAAAAAAAAAAAAAAAAAAAAAAAAAAAAAAAAAAAACTTGTGGGCTCCTGAAACAACTAAGAATTGTTTTTATAGGAAGTAGGTACATAGTGAACTTTCTTTCTTCCTTTAAAAAAAATGACCCTTCTTTCTTGATTTCTTACTAAGAATCAATCAAGAATTTTAATTCTAAATATATGTATCTACCTTTAAGTCTATATATATGAGAAAGTGTGATTTTCATATTATAAAGAGCCATTTTAGTGGTCAGCAATTGATCTATGTCTTCTGTCAGTGAGTCATATGGAAAGAAAAACATTCTTAGACCTATTGGAAAAACAATTAAAATAATTATATTAGTAACAGTGGTGTATTCACTAAAGCCATTTCATGTACCCACCTACCAAGTCATCTAAAAATACGTTGCCTTTTCTCTAGATGAAGCTTGATTACCCTAAGTCCTTAATTTAAGTCGTGGCATAAACCATTCTTTCTGTCAAAGTCATTGTTCCAAGAGCTGAAGGGTTGGCCCAGTGGTTAAGAGCACTAGCGGCTCTTCCAGAGGACCAGGGCTCAATTCCCAGCACCCACATGATAGCTCAGAACCATCTGTAACTCCAGCTTCAGGGGATCCACCATCTCTTCCGGCCTCCACAGGCACTGCATACATGTAGTGTACAGACATACTTGCAGGCAAAACACCCATACACATAAAAATAAAAGAATTTTTAACTAAAAAAAATACTATTTTGGCCAGCCGGTATTGATGCCTGTCTTTAACCCCAGTACTCAGGAGACAGAGGCAGGAGGATCTCTGTGAATTTGATGTCAGCCTGATCTACAGAGCAAGTTCCAGGACAGCCAAGGCTGGTTCACAGAGAAACCCTGTCTCGAAAAACAACAACAACAAAATACTATTCTGAAACAGAAAAGGACTTTGGTTGTATTGTTAAAACCAACAAAGGCCTATGGAACAAACCAGTTGTGTGAACGTTTTCCTGATGCTCCACCTCATCATCAGGACCCTAAGTGCCCTTTTCATAATAGGGATCTTTTCATTACACCATTCACTGGAAACCAACATGATTTCCTCCCACAACTGTAAATCTTAAACTAATATACTAAATATGAAAATTATTAGTTATTCAAAGACCTAACTTTATAGGCTGTGACCTGTGCTTTGAGAGAACATGAAGTTGTCCCCTCTCTGGCTATTTAAGCCAAGCTGAGGCAAGGCACTCACATTATGTAGACGGACTGTTGTGGGGAGCAGGACCCACATGATGGGACACTGACACTTGAGGTGGTCACAGAGCATCACAGCTGGGAGAGATGCTCTTGAAAACCTTTTAAGTTCTAGAACTCTGCACACATCTCTGAGAGGCAGGCTTCCTGATTGCTGCTTTATTTGGGGGCATGATAAACTGTCTTGTGCAGGGCTGTCCCCGTTTAGGCTGGTCTAGGAAGCTCAACAGAGCAGATATCCCACCCAGCACTCAGTGCTTGCTCCGCTCTGTGCCAGCTTCTACCTGCTTGTCATCTTGGCAGGATCTTACTATATAGCAACATTCCTCCTCCCTGTGACTTTCCAGATTTCTCAGTGCTTTCAGGGAAGGGGAATGTGATCTCCATAGGAACCTCTCTTTTCAGAGGTAGAACTACCTTCTGACTAGTGTCCTCCCCCATGAGTATCATACTACCCACCTCATCTGTGTTCCTCCCTGCTTCTGACCCCTGTTGTACTTCTGTGGCCCTGACATCTCTTAATCCCCGCTGCTGTCACCACCTTAGCCAAAGTAGCCCCATTTAAACCTCCTGGACACATAGACATTGCTCCATGTTACTGGGCTCAAGGGAGGTCTCTGGTAGCAGGAATTTTATCACCTGGCATGCTGAGAGTGTACTTTGGCTGGGTCAGGCTGGCAATGATCTGAGACTTACTAAGAGAAAATAGCTAACACATTAGAGAATGCACACCGGGGGTGGAAATTGGCCACATTCTCTCTGTCCCTGATTGACAACAAAGCCATCATTAACGTATTTGAAACATACTTCTTTTTAGAGCTATTTTAAATATATTTTATTTATCGTTTGAGAATTCCATACATGCATATTACAGTTTTATTCACCTCCCATTCTTCTCCTAATTCACAAGCCTTCCCAACCTGCATGAGTTTGTCCAGCCTCAGGAGCTAGGGCCTGAATGAATGGAGGCTTCAAGGAAGCAAAGGAGGCAGGTAAGCCAGTTGTGTCTTGGGTCAGCCTCTACGGGCCTTCTATGCACCTGTGCTGGCCCTGCCTGCGCGGGCTCCAGGTGGAGTTACTCATTCTCCTGCTGATATGTCTGCTTTTTTTAAGGCATTCCCTCCAAAGGATGGCTGAGGGTAACAGAATGATTTGAAGATTTCCTGGGTTGGGTTAGATGCCAGGGTTTGCACAAGTACATAGGAAGGCCAGTGCTGGCTTTACAAGATCTCAATAGAGACAACCACTTTAAAGATGAGAGGCTCAGAGTGATTTCCCCTGGGCCACTTGTAATAAGCAGCAGGGCCAAGATGTGGTACTCTACAAGTTCAAACCTTGTGCTCTCATTAACTATGTAATGATATGCAACCTCTTTTGCTGGCTCCTCTACCCTGATCAATTCCATTTTTGCATAAATTAGCCAGAGTTGATTGCTGTAGCTGCCATTCTAGGATGCATGTTATACTCACAACAGTGGAGGCATCGTATGTAGATAAAGCACTCCACAGTTCATAGAGGACTACACCCTGAGCAATCAAGAAGCAACTGTTTTAAAACATAACTAGTGGTAGAACATGTACAAGTCTACTATCCCTTATCTACAATTCCAAAATCCAGTCAGCTCTAAAACTATAGGTAAAACTCAACCTAACTGGGGTCATGGCTACTCAGAATCTGTTAGTCCAGACTGTATATTGCTTTCGCAAGATTCAGTGAGATGTGACTCCTACAGTGTCATGATTGTACCAGAGTAACAGGCTTGGAGCTTTGTCCATTTGCCTGAGCCTACTGACCTGTACCCCATGGTTACCCACAGTGGGTATCCCTATCCATAAGCATCAGTAGCTTTTATTGACTGGCAGTAGGTGGGAGCTGTGTTCTTTCCCTCAGGCAGGCTCATACATTTGGGCTAAGTCCTGTTAAATGCAGAAGCACATAGCAAGAAAATGAAAAGTCATACCTTCTGTTCCAACAAGCTATGGGAAACTTCCTCTCTGCACTCCAAAGAGCATTCATACAACAGGCAGTCTACTTTTGATGAAGACCACGTGCACTAAATGGATGCTTTGGTAGGTCCATGATCCCTCAAGTAAAATTCTAAAACAACAACAATCAGGGACTACAAATCACAGCAATTTTACAATCTATCAGACAGGGGGAAATGGATGTTAAGGTCTCTTCAATTTCATTTATTTTCTTAGTGAAAATAATCACATTTGTGCTCACATTTCAATGTCTGCTTGCAGGGTACTGCACCAGAGACCTCTCTAAGATATGAACATGCAGTTCATTGTTTCTATAATAGGCCTAAAGGCTTTGAAATAAGAATTTGAATCCTGTAATATGCCAGTTATCTTGGCATATGGCTGCACTCTGGAGCCTGAGACAAGAGGACCTCAGGCTTGAAAGTCAGTCTGGGCTGCAAAGCAAGACCTTGTCTCAAAACAGTAATGCAACAATACCACCAAGTTCTTGTAACTTATTTATGCAGGTGCCTGAGGTACGCTTATTAGTGTATGGAGAGCATGACTTTCACTAACAAAAACATTGTTTGTGGAGGCTGGGGGTGTAGCTTAGCTGTTAGAGTGCTGCAGTATGTTTGAAGTCCTGGATTTAATCCTCAGTACTTCTAAACCAGGACCAGCATGTAGATCTCAGGATATGGAGGCAGGAGGATCAGCAGTTCAAAGCCATCCTTGGCCAGCTGAACTCAAGGCAAGCCTGAGATACAAGTGACCCTGTGACAAAAAACAAAACAGTATTCAAGGAGTGAGGAAGAAGCTCCGTGGTGAACACTTGCCTAATGTGTGAAGCCCTGGGTACTCATCTCAGCAGTACCCACACACAGTTATTTAACATACTTTATTCTAAATAGTAAGTATATCTGGTGTACATATTATTGATACAGTACTTTCTAGTCATTTCAAAAGTGAATTTTCTGATACCCAGAGTGGCTAACCAACCACCTTGGCTTTGTAGATATATGTAGTTTTAACAGAAATAATCATTTACAAACATTTTTACAACACCATATATTCAGTGTAGAGTGGTTTTAAATTTTACTTTAAACTTGCCTATATTTTAAAATGAAAAGATTTATTCAAGCATAATAGTGATGACTAAACCCCACTCACAGAGAAAGAATTCAGGCAGCAGGATCGAGAATTGGCATACCTGAGCTATGTAGGGAGACCCTATTTAAAAAGAAAGAAGCAAAGACACAAAGAGACAAAGAAAGAAAGATATTAGAAAACCCTAAACATCATCTAAACTGTATTTGAAAACTTTTTTCAATAGTGAAGAAGCATTGCTAACTCCCTCTCCAGTTTCCTTTCCTTATCTCTTGGCTGTTAAAGTGGTTTAGCTGTGGCCATTGTGTGCCAACACCACGCCACCTGGGCCACTCAAACAGTATTGTGACTGAGACAATGTCTATGTTGATTTTTTTAAACTGACACCCCCAAAGTATAAAATTATATAAAAATCCACACATATTTCAGGAACATATTTGAGTTTTCTGAAGTTCTAAGAACTCTGCTTTGGAAACTGTGAGGCACTTCTGTCATATGTGAAAGCTAAAAGGAGCCTCAGGTCTAATGCCAAGGCATGTATCTTAAGATCTCCAAGTGGATGGACTTGGTCTAACCATAGTGGGGGAGGAATCAAATTATACTTGTTATTCAATGGATACTCAATAAAGTGACAGAGATGAGTGGAAGTGAATTCAGGTGACATTTTAAAGCAAGCCAATTAGTGTGTTTGCTTGGAATTGAGTTTATCTGAAATGAGAAACACCCACCTTTTGTTGATTGAGGGGAAATCTCTGAAGTTAATTTCTTTATTGTATTCCATGGATTTATGTAAAACATTTTGCTCATCACATTCACTTATTTCTGATTTAGTGACATAAAGCTCTGGTGCACTTTTTTTTATTAAGAAATTTTTTATTCATTTTTCATAGCAACCACAGATTCCCTTCTTTTCCTCCTCCCACTTCCCCCCCCCAGCCTTTCCCCCTACCCACACCCCATTCCCTCCTCCGACAAGGTAAGGCCTCCCATGGGGAGTCAGCAGAGCCTGGTAGGTCAGTGGAGGCAGACCCAGGCCCCTCCCCCTGGATCAAGGCTGTGCGAGGTGTCCCCCCATAGGTAGTGGGCTCCAAAAGTGGGCTCCAAAAGCCGGCTCTTGCATATGGTGCACTTTATGTCACAGGATGCTCTGCCTGGCGTTGTTTCAAAAATGGAGAGGTGATGGTTCTTTTGGAGAAACTGCACTTGAAAGGTGGACAGGAGAGGATAGCAGCCTCTTTCTGTCACCACAGACTCTGAAAGTAGGTGAAGAACTTGTCTCTGCTTCCAAGAAACCTGAAAGTTTCTTGCAATCTACATTCACAAAAGTGGGTGTAGGAATAAGGTAAAGCTTCAGAGACGCCTTAGGGTCAATGTTGGGCTCGGTACTCCAGGACATTTCTCATACTATCCTAAGTGTATTCAAAGCTGTGAAAAGTGTTGACTGCACACATGAGATGGGGAGGGTCATTGGCTTTACGGCTTCTCAACAGCCCCTAACTGTTCACCCTGAGAACATTATGAAAGACAACAAAATTAAACCATGTTTAATGGAATTCCTGTACAAGACTCAGTTGCTCTGCAACAAGTCAAGTCACTGAGGAGTGAGTGTTCAGTGTTCTGTGGAGAGGAAGTAGGGGGCTTTCTAAATGTTGCCAATTATTGAGATTTCTTTTACCTTTTATTATATAATAAAACTTGGAGACAAATATAAAAATAAAAACCCGAGACAGTTACAAAAACTTCAATACACACTGTCATTGTCGGCTTCCCAGCTTGAAAGGGGCCATGAAACTTGAGCATCCATTCGCACTGATAATTCTGGTTGTACATGTTAACTTTCACCACCACTATCTTTTTGTTTTGTTTTTTGTTTTTGATTTTTCGAGACAGGGTTTCTCTGTGTAGCTTTGTGCCTTTCCTGGAACTCACTTGGTGGACCAGGCTGGCCTCGAACTCACAGAGATCCACCTGCCTCTGCCTCCCGAGTGCTGGGATTAAAGGCGTGTACCACCACTGCCTGGCTCACCACCACTATCTTAAGTACATGGTACCACAAACAATTTAAGGATTTTTATATAGCATGAAACCATTCTAGTTTGAACTAATATAAAAAAATCATATTATTACAAGTCCCAATTTTGTCTTCCAAATTGGATTTCTGTTTCTTTGCTTGCACTAAATAATGACATTGTGTTTATTTGCCTAATTACAATCTCTCTGTGGTATAATACCACAAATAAAAATAAAGCAGAGTCAAGCCATTATGTTCAATATATAATATTACTTTAATGTGTAAATTGTGAAAGTAAATCAGTTTTGAAATCATCCCAGTTCTCAACATAACAATCAATTATGTACATACACACACACACACACACACATATGCACACACTTATATAATTTAACTTACCAGGGATTGAGACTGACTGACACCTGTGTTACGGTAACACAAGAGATACACATATTATGCATTTCTGTCTCATCATTCACCTTATGTTTTGTCAACAACAACCTACCTGGAGCCAGTAGATCCTTCCCTTCTGTAATTCCATTTTCTTGCAAGAATTAATGAAAATACTAAGAATCCTCCAGTGTTCCCAGATACTTTTTTTCCTTAGGTAGATACAAGAGGTAAGTGATGCATCTGTGACCACGAGGGACAACATGGACAGGACAGACAGACAGCAGGGACAGGACAGAGAGACAGCATGGACAGGACAGAGAGACAATATGGACAGGAGAGACAGGCAACACGGACAGGGAAGACAGACAGTATGGACAGGACAGACGATGGACAGCACGGACAGGACAGCGAGAGAGACAGCAGGGACAGGACAGACAACACGGACAGGATAGACAGACAGCATGGACAGGACAAACAGACAGCATGGACAGGACAGATGGACAGCATGGGCAGGACAGAGGGTTCTTTCTCCAATGTTGGGACAATTCCATCCTGGAACCATGTCCCTGTTGATGTCAGCTGAACTGTCTTGTGGACTGTCGATTTGAATCTAACCGCATTGGGATGAGGAAAGAGGTCATTTTAGCTCATCTGTGTTTTTTCTAAAGGTGTTTTGTCTTTCCAGTGGGAGAGTTTTATAGTTATTACTCTGAGGACACTAGAAACCAATGCTATGCTGACTAAATGGCTAGCGCCACCTATTGGCAACTCAGAAGCTCACGTGTTTTTCACAATCCTTTTTATGTGCGTGTTTGTGCTTTATGAAGCTAGTTGAATGCTGGTAATGATGATGATAAACACAGAAGTCTTCAAGTTATAGCTCCTGTTAGCACCCACTGCCTCTGTGTGCAGTGAGAACGGAAAAACCACCAATCATAAGAAAGACACTCAGGATACTACATGGTATTTTTTTAACTGTTTACCTTGGGTACATGTGGTCACCTACAACATAAATCTTTTGAAACAGCATTTTGGAATATTATTCAGCCTTTAAAGGAAAGGAATCCTGACACTGATGCAGCGTGCATGAGTCTGGAGAATGCTGTGCTAAATGAAACTAGCCATTCATAAAGGGCGAATACTATGTGATTCCATTCATATAAGGTAATCCAGTTCACAGAGATAGAAAATAGAAAGCAGCTTGCTCCAGCTGGGAAGCAGGGGCTGGGAGATGCTGTCTAATGTGCAGAGACTAACAGCCGCTCAACATGGGAAGCCCATTTAATGCTGTCAGACCTACTCTTTAAATGTTAGATAGCTGGGTGTGGTGGCGCATGCCTTTCATCTCAGCACTGGAGGCTAGCCTAGTCTACATAGTGAGTTCCAGGACAGTTAGAACTATGTGAAAAACCCCATCTCAAAAACAAAACAAACAGGCAAAAACAAAAAAAGGAATAAACACAGGCATAAACAAAACAAGTAACAGTAAATACCAATGAGGATTTGGAGAACCCAAACCCAAATGTATGGCTAGTACATTTACAATACTGCAACTGCTTTGAAAAACAGTCTAGATGCTGCTCAGATGGTTACAGAGTCATTATATGGCCCAGCGTTTCCACCCTAAGGAACTTGAAAGTGTAATGTGTACAAGAAACTTGCGTATAAATGTTCAAAGTAGCTTTATCTGTAGTAGCCCCAACTAGAGACAACTGAACTGTTCGCTGAATGGCATACCCATTGATGAAAAGTAAATAAAGTGTACCATATTCATACGAAGGAATATTATTGAATCATTGACAATATGAAGTAGGTCCATGTTAACAACACACATCAGTCTTGGAAACACTGCTTCGAGAACCCAGCCACAAAGGACCAGGTCTGGTCTCGTTTATGTGAAGTGTTGACAGTAGACAAAACCAGAGGTCAGAAGTCAGTTCAACGGTAAGGTTTAAGGTAACTTTGAGTGACTATAAACGTCTTTGGCAGATGATGAAATAGTTTATCACTTATGGTGGTGACAGATGTACATGTGGGAATACAATGGAAGTCATTGAAGTGGACACTTTAAAGTGAATGCTATAAAATGTGAACTAAATCTCAATAAGAACTGTTCTAGGGACCTAGGAGGATGGCTCTGTAGTTAAGAGCACTTGCTGCTCTTGCAGAGGGCCCAGGTTCAATTCCTAGCACCCACATGGCAGTTCACAACCATCTGTAACTCCAGTTCCAGGGTATCTGATGCCCTCTGAGGGCACTAGGCACTCACGTAGTGCACAGACATACAGGCAGGCAAAACACCCCCCTCACACACACAAATAACAAAGTAAGTCTATAAAAACATTTTAAAAAAGAAAAATGACTCACCATCATTAAATTGTAACTTCAATTAAAAATAGCTATAGAGCGGGGCAGCCGTGGTGATACGCTTTTAATCCCAGCACTCAGGAGGCAGAGGCAGGCATATCTCTGAGTCTGAGTTCAGCCTGGTCTACAGAGCGAGTTCCAGGGCAGCCAGGGCTACACAGAGAAACCCCGTCTGGAAAAACCAAAACAGGAAAAAAAAAAAAGAAAGAAAGAAAGAAAGAAAAGAAAAAGAAAAAAAGGCACAATCAGAAAAGAGGCATATTCAATGCTCCATGGTGTTAGAGCATATGCAATTATTCATGTTTAGGTTGAATAAATGTCAGGTTATTATGGTACTTACAGTTGAAATGCTTAGTGGCTGTAAAATTTCCCAGTAAAGTTAAGGAGAGAAACATCGCTTCTTCTTTTGCTTACTTTTACAGAAGAGCATGAAGGAGTGACTAAGTGTGGAAATTCTCCTCAACTCTGACCCTCATTCCTCCTAAATAGATTGTCTGTTATATTTGTTAATTTACTCATTGCAAAAGCTTTGATTTTCATGCTGAATATTGACAATACCCTTAGTAAACTCATTCACAGAGTCTTAGGCTGGGATTGTAGCTCCGTGCATTCATAGGGCCCTCACTTCTAGTCTCAATGCTGCCAAATAAATAAATAATGCAGATATAAATACATTATGCAGATAGATATGCAAATACATGTATGATTTTCTTAGTGGAAAGTCCAGGGTCAGGCTTTCCCATGACTGGTCTAATGAGCTATCTGGGTGAGAATTCCTTGCATGCTAGGTAAAAACGAAGATACCAGGACATAATATTGAGCCTAGTACTAGAAAACTTTAAAATATGTTCTGCATTTACTTTTAAAAAATGAGAATGTTTGAAATGTCCTTGCCATGCAGAGATTGATTAGAGCACACAAAAACTGAACGGTACTTAAAAGTCATCTAGGACTGGACTGGACTGAGTGGTAGAGGGCTTGCCATGCACTTGGAGGGCTACCTACAGCACTGGACCCCCCATCCCCCCAAAAAAACCACATATAATGCTCACCCTATTTTATACAGGAAGAAGCAAGTGGATTACCCCAATGTCATACAAGCAGCTGAGCTATAGGTGCAAGACAGATCTGGGTAGGCAGGAGGACCCCACTTTTGATACCCGAAACAGCATCTTCAGTGGCCTTGGGCAGAATTTGGTTGACTAAACACCTCTGAAGTACATGATATGACTCACCATTACCTCCAATTTCAGATCATAATATAAATAGCATCATCCAGAGAAAAGAAAAATGAGCCAGGATGAGAGAGGGTCTACTCTCCTTGGCTACAGCTTTTCTCCACTTACCACAGATGACAGGTTTAGTGCTTGGTCTTCAGAAAACATCTCAATGTGCATATGCAAGCCTGGGGTCCATGTCTGGGTTTGTAGAGCTGTTTCCCCATTTCTCATTGGGCACTTGCTGGCACTATTAAAGATTCTTTAGATGTTGTGGCTCCTCAGCACAACTTTAGAAGATGCTTTCTCCCCTCCTTTTCTCCATTGCTGGCTTTGGAAACTAGCCAGCAGAATTACTTGCGGTTCTCAGTTGACAGCACATCTTCATGGTAGGCAGAAGCCATTTCCCTTTGTTTTCAGTTCTCAGCAGTGTGGTAGTTAAAAATTGGTTCCCATCAGCAAACTCTAAGCCTCATGTGCTATGCCTTGTACATACATGATTAACCAGCACAGCGTGTACAGCACAAGCCAGGTGAGAGATTTATCGATTCTGGCTGAGTGACTGGAAAAGCAACCTTGAACACTTTGTAAAGTCCATAATGGGCTCCACAAATCAGTGCTGGAGCCAGCTTAGCATGTCCACGTAGATGGGCAAGGAGCCTGTGTTTGATCTGATTCAATAAAGCAGCCCA
Organism: Peromyscus californicus insignis; assembly: GCF_007827085.1. Classification (NCBI taxonomy): domain Eukaryota; kingdom Metazoa; phylum Chordata; class Mammalia; order Rodentia; family Cricetidae; genus Peromyscus; species Peromyscus californicus. The sequence continues at coordinate 137,686,026 of NW_026294573.1, forward strand.
AACTGACTACATTCTACAATTCAAAGTTCTTTCTTTACTGAGATAAATCATCTTTATTTCAAATGGAATTAATATTTGGTAAAATACAATATTTTATTAGATATCTTGGGGGAATACTTTCTACTGACTAATACTTTGAAGCAAATTCATAGGATAAACAATTGCTTTCAATTTCAGAACCCACTCAAGGTAAAGTTCAATGATCTGGCAATGATAGAAAATTCTGATTCCCAATTCAAATTGGGCTATAAATAAGAATATGTTGGTATTTAATGAGCTGATATTATACCATAGACATTTGTTTTGCAGACACTCAATCCTCTTGATTCAAATATGTTATCAGACAGTATTATGAGGCAATGTCTTCTGCAGTTAGTATAACCTTTCTTAAGAAGTTTAAATAACATCAGAATAGAAGACAAGAACTGTTAAACTATCTTCTACTAATTAACTTTCTGAAATCAGGAAAGGAAATACAGAGTGTAATAATTGTACACATGTTTACAGCAGTACAAATCACTCCAGGCCAAGTGTTTATGATGACCTGTTTGTTGGTTTGAGAACTATACAGGTGCTCTGTCTTTGAGTTTTAAATCTCACTCATAATGGTGTTCTGTTTAGAGTAGCGATTCTACAGCCTAAAGAAGGTAGAGAATTCTTTTTGTATTATCTTATTTTAGAGAAATAAGTTAAAGTGGAAAAACATAAACCATTCACCAAGAGATCTGGTGATGCATGCCATTAGTCCCAGCACTCGGGAGGCAGAGGCAGGCAGATGTCTGAGTTCGAGGTCAATCTGGTGAACAGAACAAGTTCCAGGACAGCCAGGGTTGTATATAGAAATCCTGTCTCTGAAAGAAAGGGGGAGAGAGGGATGGAGAGAGGAAGGAAGGAAGGAAGGAAGGAAGGAAGGAAGGAAGGGAGGGAGGGAGGGAGGGAGGGAGGGAGGGAGGGAGGGAGGGAGGAAGGAAGGAAGGAAGGAAGGAAGGAAGGAAGGAAGGAAGGAAGGAAGGAAGGAAGTAGGCAATTTTTTTCAGGTAGCTAGATTATTTCCCCCGGACCAAAGTAAAAACGGCTAAGTTCTGGAAATTGGATGCCCATATAAAAACCAAGATGAGTGAAAATTCTTCATTCTTATTCGGACATACTACTATGTAGAAGGAGGAGGATGGTAACTTTCATATTTCAAAATGAATGGTAAGACTTATTACTTAATGTTACAAGGAGTCTCACTTATCTTCTAACAAATGTTTCCAAACAGAAAAATTAGCACAATTAACTTTAGGGATATCCTTCTTTTTGAGGCAGAAAAGACAAGCTAAGTGTTTACAGGCAGCTGGCAAACATTTGCTACGCCTCAGTGCTGTGGAACGTCTCCTAGCCCATACCTGTGAAACCTTGCTTGACAATGAGATGGCCACCACCTAGAAAATTAGCAATTTCTTCTTTTTTGCTTTCTTTTGTTTCTGTGGTGCTGGCAACTTAACCCAGAACCACGAGCATGTTAGGCTGGTGCCCTACCACTAAGTTACATCTTCAGATCTGATTTCCACATGTTTGTTTATTGTCACGTACACTCTTAAATGAAACCAATCTGGCTAGCATAGTAAAGCCCTTTATTCCTCAGGCTCCTGCAAAAGCATTTCCCTCAGAACGTGCCCAGGGTCCACTTGCCTGTAAGCCTGTTCATAAGGTTTTCTTATCTCAGGTGAGGAGAAGACAAAATATCCGCTACCAATGAAGATTTTCTCCTACACAAATATTTTTCAGGCTACTTCAGCTCCTCTTATATAAAATCACTAAACACTGGTTGAAGTTCTTCTGAAATTCCTTGAGTCTCAGAGTGAAGAAAGGAGGGAATGTTTGATAAAAATAGCCTGGACAGCCCGTTCATATCGAGACAAAGAGAACATGCTAAGTAGATTTTCCTCTATCCTTGCAGTTACCCACATCATGTTGAACTTGATTGACTGAAGGTAAGCTTATCCACTGTTTTAGTTCCTCAGAATTCCTGAAGCCTACCTGCTACTTGTTCTTAATAAAATAAGAAAATGAGCGTGAGCTGCCGAAAATGCATTTCCTCACTGTAGGCAGGAAGACAGAGAGGAGAAATCTCATTTAGGACTCTAAAATATATTTGCACAATGCCTTAGGCAAACTAAAATAAAATAAAAAACCTCTTTTAGAACTATGTGTGAATTCGTTTCCAGTAAACCTTGATGTTTACACTTTTATCTATTGGTCTAACAGTTTATAGACAGAATGTTTTTCTATAAAATACTCTGGGGGTGTCTGTTTACTCTTGGGGTGGACCATGCTGGTGGGAAGAAATCCTGACTCTGATATCACAGCTAAGCTGGTTTTCAGCTCCAAACCAAATCTTCAATATTTGTGTTTTTTCTCTATTGCCTCTCATTTCTAATTTTTAAGGTAATTGCCTTATTGAGATAAAATGAATATAGACTAAAGTTCACTTGTTTTAAGTATATAGTTCAGTGGACTTCAGTATATTCTGCTGTGCAATAATGACTACTATCAAATTATAACACTTCCACCACTCCCAAATAACCCCAGTTCTTATCCCCAGCTCTGAGTAGCCCATAGCCCCCCCCCCCAAATTCAGTGCCTATTAGGGACATTTAATACCAACAGAATCAAGGATTGTGTGATCCTCTATGATAGGATTCTTTAATCATTCATAATGTTTCTAATATTAAATGTCTAATTTTAATAATTAACTTGGGAGCACTTTCAAACTTACAAAGAAGAATTGCTAGTCTCGGAATTGGACAACCCTACTGGGTATCAATTATGTACACTTATTATCAGAAATGCAGCCCAGTCTGCATCTATTTTATAGAAATGTGACAGACGAAATTAACAAGATTCCTTTCTTAGAAGCTTTCATAATTTTACAAATAGCCAGGGATTAAGAACCAAAGCCAGCACCCCTCCTCCCAGCAGTGCTAGTGACTAGATCAGGCCCTTCAGATGTGACCACCTCCAGCCCATTTTAAAACTTTCAACATGGACCTGGGGAGCTTGCTCAGTGGGGAAAGCCCCTTCTGTACATGCACAAGCACCAACACTGTCAAGACCCACAAAAACCCAAAGGGAGAAACAGAAAGGTTCCAGAGCTCATGGATCAGCTAGTCTAGCCAATCATTGAGCTCCAGATTCAGTTAGAGATTCTATCTCAAAAGATAAAGTGGAGAAGCAACTCAAAAAGATACCCCAGGGTCAAATGCTGGCCTCCTCATGCACCCAGGCATGCACACACACGGGACCTTCCCAACTCCCTCACAATAAACAAACAAACAGACAGACAGACAGACAGACAGATAGATAGATAGATAGATAAACAAATAAATAATAGTCCTTATAATACAATAAAATAGAACATCCTTTGGCTAGGGAACAGAACTCCAGGATGCTTGGAGTACAGACTAAAGGACCTCTGCAGATCCACTGAAAATCTCTTTTGGAAGAAACTGGAAAACAACTTGAAGCGTGTGTTCTCATCAGAGTTTATAGGCCAAATCTAGTACACTCGATGTTCTTATTTTTGTTATTGGCATTTTGTTATAGATAGCACTATTGCAAAAATATTTCATTTGAAGTATATTGTGGAGGAAGTTACTTAAAAAATAACTTAGTGGTCAAATATTTGTCTAACATGTATAGAAATCAATCTCCAGCACACACAGGAACACACAGGATCACATGCTCACACTCATGCACACACACTCACAGATGCTTACATACTTGCCCCCCCCCACATGCTCACAGACTCACACACATGCACACTCACAAGAAGCATGCTGCACCACATCTTCAACCCCCACTGGAGTGCCCTTGAAATCTAAGTCAGAGTCCTTCAGGCAATTGAGAAGGATACACTGGCTCATAGAGAGATGGTGAGCCACTCCCTTGTATGGGTAAAGCCCAATTAATGGTATAGACTGCAGGGAAAGCACAGTCTATCAAATGAAACTGAAATTCTTGTTTGTGACTCTGGCTGAGTCACCCATCACTAGAACTCCATTTCCTTTTGAAAAAAATGGAAGCAGTAGGAACACCTACTGGCGAGATTATTTCTAAATTAAATTGAAGTACATGTAACAAAAAAGTCTGCAAAGTATTATATAATGTTATTATATTTTTCAAAATAATAAATAAAAGTTCCCAAACCCATTGCCTTTAAGAAGCTATACTATAACAACTTTTCACAAAGCAGTAAACTATTTTAAATATATTTTGTAAGCCCATTATATCAAAAAATGAATCTAGAAGAAAATTCACTTTTCTCCTTCGTGCAGTCCTCCACGCTATATCAATTATGATAACATCACAGTTTCATGCCCTGTGTCACCACTCAAAATTCTCACTCAAAAATATGGGAAGGCAGTCATGTTCAGTTTTGAGGAAATGTATAGATATGTAAAGTAGGTAATAAAACTCATGGATCATCTGAATTCCAGAAATGCTACACAGGAGTTTTGAATGACTAGTTACATTATTTAAGAACTTTGATAGTACAGCTGATTGCAATTTCAAGTGAGGCAATTGCAGACAAATCATTCAAGCATATGTCTGTGTACCAAATCTCATATCAAATGACAGCTATAAACTCTGATGTTTATAATAACTGTCTGGCTTAGAATGGTCATGTTTGGTGCACTGATGTTTGTGTACTTTCCTGTGTGGGGGAATTTGTCACCCCAACTGTTTGCCTGAGGTGGAGGCAAGAGAAGAGGGAACCCAATGTCATCGTAACCAAGATGTCAAGGTCACTGAGAAAGGTCGACACTGAATGTTTGTGAAGGTGGAAAGCATGTCTTTAAGCATGGCCACCTAGCTGATTCCACAAGAAGGACAAACAGCACCTCCCTGAAGTGGATGTGTCTGTGAGCCTATGTCTCTCAGGCTGAGGCACAGGGGGCTGATGTCACCAAAGTTGCCAGGGCAACAGATGACTGGCTTCTGATGCCAATGCCCCCAATGACCCCAGATCAGACCACCCTTCAGTCTCTCATCAGTAGAACAGAAAGAGAAATACTTCGTGTGTAGGAGTAGCTTTGGTTAATAAAATGGGTTTAAATATTTGGCAGCTGAAGAAAGAATTCAGCCGTGTGGTTGAGAAGCAGGTCACTGGAAGGTTATGTTAACCTGAAAGCTCCCATTCTCCCTTTCCTCCAGCCCTTTTACCCCAGACACACCTAAACTCCATCCCAGCAGAGATGCCACAAGATCCACGTTTGCACTCCTGGGGGTGGTGATCTCACTGTCCAAGCAAATAACCCAGTTTTTCCACAGTGACAGTCACTTGTGCTCAGGAGTGATGCAAGTTTTCCTGTTACTGTTTTGGTTGCATATCTTTTTTTTCTTTCCTTTTTAAATGTAGGGCTAGTGACAAAATTCCAAAATGTAAAAATGGGAGGCTGATCCTTTAAGACCCCTGGTCTGCTGATGAGAAGACCTCTGCCTATACCAGACCTGTAGGGGCAGCACAGAACACCCCCCAGGCAAGCAGGGGGCATCTTGGGAGCAATTCCAGTTCCTGTCATTTGACTTCAGCCTTGTGTCATAAACAATGCGTATTTTGTGCACTTTCATTGTTTGTTTAAAAGTATCCTTGCGCAGCAAGTTGAAAGTAAAGGACCATTTGGTATTTGTGAACAAATATGCTCTGAGAAACCCTGCTTTAATGAACTTTTAATACTAAATTGTGGCTCATACTGAAAATGAGTGAGTCATTTTCTCCCTAGAAATAGTAATCAAGGCACAGAGCAAAGGGGTGGAAAGGGAGGCTGGTCCTCAGATCTCCTTGTTTGCCATGGGTGTAGGAATCTTTCTTAGTGAACCTGCAGGTGGCTTCACAGAAATTCCTTCTTCCCAGCTCCTGGCTCCAGGTGATAACTGTGCTCTCATCCCCTCTGCAAACACCTTCAAAGAGGACACTGCAGATATCAGGACAGGAGATTGGCTTTCTCCAAACACAAGGAGACTGTGCTGGGAAGCAGGTGAAAATCATATTCTTAGTCATAAACAAACACAATTAACTCGCAACTAGATTAAGATATCAAATCAGTCAAAATTACTGAGAGGCTCTTACGAGCAGCACTCATCTTTGGAGAGTTCTTAGTTACCCTTAGAGATAACACTCTGTTAATGAAATACATGTTCATGGGGGGTGCCCCTCTTAGAGGCTTCAGTTAAATCCATAAAGGCTCTAAGAGTGAAGAGCATTTTCAAGAAAAAAAGGAGAAAGCGCCATCAAATTTTCCCCGGCTTCAGTCCCGCTGAAGGCCACAGAGAAAGTGCTGGCGATCCTTACTCACACAGCACACTTGGTGCATTGTGCACTGCAGCACTGAGCACAAGGCGTGCTGAGGCCACGACCAACACAGTGACTACTGAGGGAGCTGGCACTGAGGGCCAAAGTTAGAGGAAAGCAAGTCAATGTGAGGACGGGCGGTGACAAGCAGAGAAACTATAACGCAGGGGGGAGAGCAGTGGCAGAAGCTTGAGGAAGAGAAAGGAGCCCGACCGCTTCCGGTGGGGTGGTCTCTAAGTGGATAGTGAGAGTTTGCTGCAGAAAATGATCTGTGGCCTTAATAACGTACACAGGGAAGAGGACACGGGCTCTGAGGGATCTCGTCAAGTTCTAGAGGCCAGGGCTAGAGCTCTGTAATAGGAGATGGGAGAAGAAGGCTAGAGAGCACACATGCTCCTGGAAGACTGTGAGGCTACCGTTGTGGATATAATGCTTGAAGAGGGTTGGGCCAGAACTGGAGACTACGATGTTACAATGTGCCCTGACTATCCTCTTGCTCATAAATGATGCTCAAGTCAAGCTGTGGATGTAGCCTGGTGGTGTGGAGGTAGAAGGAATGCTCAATCCCCAGCACTGAAAAACAAGCAAAACCAAAACCAAGGAATGCAGTAAATGTATTCTTATTAACCATCTTTATCAATAAACTATTATAATTTATTTGCTAAACAGAATAAGTATTGGCAAAATCAGATTCACAGAGACCTTCCAGTTACTAACTGCTGGAGAATTATAACTGAGGTGGCATGGAAAACACATTTTGCAAGACAAGTTAAATCCTACTATGGCCATACCTGTTACTACACACACATTTGACTACTATCTGTCAGCTCGTTCATACATACAGTCTTTGCTTCAGCAGAGATTGCCCCTTCTGCTCTGGGGCATTTTACCAGACATGGCTGAGTCTCCTGTGCACTGGGAAAGGGGGAGACTTGTTCAGAGGGAAGAGCCTAGGTAAGTGTCTTAGTTTGGATTACTAATGCTGTGATGAAACACCATGACCAAAGCAACCTGGGGAAAAACGGGTATATTTTACTGACAGTTTCATATAGCAGGTCATCAAAAGCAGTGAGGGTTGGAACCTGGAGACAGGAGTGTAGTGGTAAAGTTTCTCCAGTCCCACCCGGCCCCATGGTCCTGCAGCCCCGCTTATAAAATAACCATTTGGAGGCTTAATATTATTTACAAACTGTATGGCCTATGGCTCAGGCTTCTTGCTAGCTAGCTCTTTTTCATCTTAAATTAACCCATTTCTATTAGTCTATGTTTTGTCTTGTAGCCATGGCGTTGCTGATCTGCTGGCATCTTGTTGCTCCTTGGGTGGTGGCCAGGTGTCTCCCCCTACTCTCCTTTCTTCTCTCTGTATCTCTGCTTGGATTTCTTGCCTGTCTCTAAGTGGCCTTGCCATAGGCCAAAACAGCTTTATTTACTAGCCAGTGAGAGCAACACATATTCACAGCATATAGAAAAATATCCCACATTGTTTCCCCTTTTCTATCTAATTAAAAAGGAAGGTTTTAACTTTAACATAGTAAAATTGCATATAATAGAACAGTTATTAAGCAGGATTATAGTTACAATATCTTCGTATTTGGCAAAATTAAAGAAAACATTTTATCTATTCTGTATTTGTGAGTCTAAGGTTTCATATCTAATTTATCTTTTATAATAACCAAAGAAAATTATGATTATAATTATTTAGTTTTTAACTATATCAAAGACCCCAGAAAGATATAATATTACCTAAGTAAATAGAAAGTGCATTGTAAGCAACTTCTAAAAATCTGGAATGACGAGACAGCTGGCTGCCTGGACAGTCACCTAAAGTTTCTCAGCACTGTTGGAGCATTCAATTTGGCTACAGGCCTAGATTATCTGACAGACCATTCTTAGAAGCAGGAATTTTGAAAGACTGTCTTACTCTGTCTTGGCAGAGTTCAGTAGTCTCTTTTCCTTGTGTCTCGCTCATACAGAAAGGACAGTGTGCATACTGTCAGCAGTCAAGGTAAGCTCATTTTTTTTTTTTACAATTTCCTTGGCTTATTGCCAAGTGATAGAGAAATCCTTCTTCAAACCCTTCTATTTACATGGTTTTTCTTATGAAACTCTGAGTCTTCTAACACATTACATATTAATAACTGATCAATCTCATCATTACCTTGTGCTAGAGGACCTGGAAGACCCGCATGGGATCCAATGTGTGATATATATATGGGATGTTCCCTATTTCTGATGATTTCCTGTACTTGTATGAATAATGGAGTCAATTCTGTATTATCAGGAATAAATTCAGCAGTTTCAATATGTAAAACAACTCTCTCTGCATATTGAGAGTCAATGACTATATTGAGGGGTTCCGTGAAGTCCATTAGTACTATAAGAATAGCCTTTTGTACAGAATTATAGGGGCTTTGAACCATTTTGCTTAAGTCTCCTGATTTATATCCTGCCTTTCCTGATTTATTTGCATCAGTGTAGAATTTGGGGGCTCCAGAGATTGGTTTTTGCTGTACAATATGAGGAAGGATCCATTCAGTTTTTTTATGAATATTCACAGCATATAGGAAGACATCACACAACACAGGAGCTAATGCAGAGGCCATGGAAGGGTTGCTTCCTAGCTTATTCTCATAGCTTGCTCAGCTTGCTTTCTTACAGAACCCAGGACCAGCTCAGGGATGGCCCCTCCCACAATGGGCTGGCCCTACCCCACTGTTCACTGATTAAGAAAATGCCTTATCACTGGCTCTTATGAAAGAATTTTCTCAATTTAGTCTCCTTGCTCTCTGATGACTCTAGCTTGTGTCAGGTTGACATAAAACTGGTTAGTAGAGTGTCCTTGCTGGTCATGTGACTGAAGCTGGACCTGTGCACTGTTTTCAGCCTCTGATCTCTCTGAGGGACAGCAGCACATAAACAAATGCAGATTTTAGAGGTGGTTGAATATGTTTTTGAGACATGGTAGTTGGTCTTCATTTTATTGTCTTCGGTTGAACTTTCTCCTGCTGAGGATGGAAGTGACTCATGGGAATTCAATCACACATAGAAGCAGTATAAATTAGATGGGCCAATCCCTACTCTTGGGACAAGTCAGGAAATCTGACTTGCTACACATTATGTTCTTTATGGAAGGTCATTGAGAGTGCTGGGCAGGAAGACAGGGCAGAATGGTAGCAATCTGTAAGGTATTTCTTCAAAGATATCTATAAATAATTCTGGAAATCTCTTTGAATGTTTGTTCTTCTTTCTTCTTATATTTTTGTTTTGCTCTTTAAAACTATTTATTTATTGGGTTATTTATTTGTTTATTCATCTGCTGTGGTGCTGGGGGTGGAAACTAAGGCTTTGCCTATCCTAGACAAGCATTCTGCCATTGAGCTTTGATAGTTTTGAGTAAGGAAAGCCTATGAGGTCAAGCTAACCTCTAGTCTCTCATTATCCAGGATTGCAAGCCCAAGAAATTTTATTTTTGATTTTTCTTGGTACAGTGTTATAACTTCAAAACTGTGAGGGATCCTCTTCAAACCAAACAGAAATAATGCTTTCTGATTTAATTTTTAACTTACTCCAAAAGAATTTGGTAGCCAAAAAAGACACTGAGCAAGAAAATGATTTTTGTTTATGGCTACATTTGCTACTCTAATTTCAATGAGAAAATTGGGGATAGGGAAACTTGTGTATAATGACAGAATCTGTGAGGTGAGGCAAATGGAGAAGGGCCACCCAGAATTGCTGGCAGACCTGGAGGGGTGTAGATTGGGAGATGGCATGGATGGGAGATGGTGTGGTTGGGGGATGATTACTGTGAGAAAGTGCACAGGCATGGAAGGACATGTATGTCTCTCGATTTTTATTGTGAGAAATGGATTCTGTGTTCCTGCACACATACCTTGAAAGAACCTTAGGATGGGATTGGAACTGGATATATTCTCAACTCAAGGCATAAACGTGAACATGTATGTAGGCATGTATATAGGAATAGTTATATATGTGTATGTATGGACTTGCATATACAAAATCCCTTATCCATGAGGCATATGCCTTAAGATCCTCCAGTGTACAACTAAAGTCAAGGATAATACTGAACTCTGTATTTCTGTTTGTCCTATACATACATTTCAATGATAGTTTAATTTATAAATTAAGACACATTGTAAGAGGTTAATAATCATAACAATATACTATAGTAAGTTATTTAAAACTTTGAATTTTTCATTTTTAGAATTTTCCATATAAAATTTCTAGTCTAAGACCCTTGGCAATTGAAACCATGCAAAAGAAAGGTACTATTAAGGATGTGGTGTGGAGATATGTGTATGTTTTGTCTGCTCAATGTGCCTAGTAATAGTGATGCCTCAGGATCCAGAAGAGCCCAGGCCTTTCTCTCTGAATGCTTTCTTCCAGAAACAGATGCCTCTGACTCTGGAGACAGGGATGAGACAAGGAGAGTCCAGAATGAATCTGGAATGTCTGGTTTTGCAGGATGCATGGAAATGGCCAGAAATGACCAGGAATCAAAGGATGAGGGGAAGGCTCAAAGGGTGCTCTGAAGGTCAAACCTGAAGCAACAGGAGACTCCATGTAATGACAGCAACTAAAGTCGACGAACTGTTCAACATCTAACATGAATATACAAGGAATAACAGAGTAGAAAACCAGTCTTTCCTGACACTTGTCATCTGTCAAGTGCAGGTCCAGGCCAGCAAATGGATGTCAGAGGAGGAGCAAGATTTATCATAACAGTAGAATTTCCCCCGGAGGGAAAAAAAACAAGTATTAATGGAGAAATAGCGACTTCCAGGTGGAGACACTGAACAGACACTAACTTGACCAAGTGACTGAGGTGAACATCACCAGTGCTTTTCCCACCCAGACTGGACGTGTGGGCTATCATCAGCCTGACTAGGCTGTGGGCATTCTTGCAGAGAAAGACTCTGAAAGTTAATAGAGATTTGGGAAAAGATTGATAAGACTTGATAACAAAATATTCTATATAATTCTGTAATTCAGACCCAGAAAAAAGACAACATTGGGGCAGTTTGCAAAATACGCTAGATATGAGACTTAGATGACAGTGACATAAGGGAGTGTCCTCCATAGGTTTTTGTCAGAAAACACACAATAGTTATAGAAGCTTCCCTAAAAACTTTCCAATAAACTTTGATAAAAGCATGGCAATAAGATACTTCTATCGAATGTTAACCTGCTATGAAACACACTTGTTCTGCAGCTGCATTCACTTATGCCCTACACAATGGCAGCTTCTGTTTTTCTCTCAGTGCATTTTCATCAGTTTAAATGTACACATATTAACTATGTGCCTGGCCCTATTTTACGGAGTTCGTGAACAATGAACTTCTTCATCTTCATAAAAGCCTAAGGAGTCATTGATATTGTCACTGTGCTCCACTTCTCAGGTAAGCTTTACAGAGATTTCACAGCATTCCAAACATACACAACCAGTGTGCTGCCGAAGCAGAACTCAGTCCTAAGTAGCTCATCCCCCATGTTTTTGCTTACTACCAGACAAGTCGGGATGCTAAGCCATACACTTAATGGAACTAGATAATTATTTGTTGATTAAATGAACAGTATTATCTCTTGGGATTATTGGAAGCATCAAGCAAATCACTAAATTGCTTTGTACCTTAACTTTCTGTTTCATAACAAAATAATCGAAATTTTTTTAAGATCAATTAGAGCACAGAGAATTTATCTAACTGCTATGGCTTTTATGCCTTTAAAACAGTCTTGATAATGTATATTGAAGGCTGGTGGTTTAAGTAGGTGATGAATGAGATTTACAACAGTTCATGATAGACAATCAAGTCTTTTACAGCCTGAGAACATGGCACACAATGATAAAACTTGCTTTCCTTCTATGTGAACTTTAGCTCTGTCTTTGACCTCATGTAGCTCAGTGAATTAGAATTTGTCTATAGGAAACAAGAGTCAAAATAAATGAAATGTTATGCAAGGCTTAGACTGTCTCTTTAAAAACTTAGATGTTCCAAATATGTTTTCCTTTTGCATTGCTGTATTTCTGATATCAAAATCACCACAACCCAGTTAATAAGAAAATTGCATTGTGTTCCCAGGATCCTTAATCCCTCGCTGCCAACTTCCTTCTCTATTTAGACCTTGTAAATTCCGATTTGTCTCTCATTATTAATAAACATGGCACAGAAATAAATTCAAAATAAGATCTGTTACTGTTTACAGTTAGGGAAATTAGATGGTCCAAGAACCCCTGTCATGTGGCTTTAAGTCTCAGATCCTCTCTCTACCTCAGTCTCCTCGGCAAAAGGAGACTGTAGTGCCTTGGGTTCACAAAGCTCCAGGGCAGTTGTGAGGGTTAGACAAGCTGGGGAAACTGCTTTGTAAACAATACCCTGCTTTTGAAGAAATTAATTTCAAAGATTACTTCCAAAATGCCCCAAAGACAGACATTTACTTTTGTGTCATAGCTATGTGTAAAATTATCCGTGTGTACCCTTAGCCTGGATTTCAGCACTGAAAACACTGATAGCTTCAGGATTTAAATGCTCAGTAATGTGTGATTTCAGTTGCAAACTGAATTACTGAAGAAGGGAAAAGAATATTGTTCTCCAGAAGCCTTGTGACCACGGGCCTATACAGATGAGCTGCTAAGGCCTATGGAGGTGGTTCTTAGTTTTTCAAATAGAAGTATGACACTGGGACTGATCCAGACAGCCATTCTATTATCCATAAGTATTTATTGAAGACTGATGAATTGTGTGGTTTGGGTGAAAGATGAAGGGAACATAAGGTTGCTGTGTTGCTGTGAATAAACCAAAGACAAAGTTGTTGGCAAGTCGGACAAATGGATAGAGAAGAGCATCCAGGTAACCGACAGTTGAACGCAGCTGCAGAACCCGCAAAGGTTTTCTAACGTTCTCCTTTGTGCTTTTAAACCTTGGAAGATAAATTAGGGCCCAGTGAGGTGCACACAGGAGGTAATGAAGGCTGTCGGGAGTGGCAGTTCCTCCAACCTATTCAACTGGGATCTTTCTATGATCACAGAATGCACACCTTGACCTAACCAACCATCTGGCACCATGTGGTCAGTCCTCCTAGTGGATCTTGGAAGCAGCGTTTTCAGAGTGAAAAGGCGCATATTACTTCTGCTACAAAAACAAAACAAAAGAAAACACAGTGTGCTCGACCCTCTGTGGTCAGCATCATTTTCACATGCCAAGACCAGATTATTATAGGAACATAGACTGAGAACGTGCAGCTGGATCTTAATAAATCAGAGGAAAGACACCACACTAGACATTCCTGGGAAGCATGCCCTGCCCTTCTGCTCTCCTTTGGGTGAGAGTGCAAGTGCTCTGCTCACCGTGGATCTGCTGCTAAGAATGTCACTGAGAATTACAATTCTCCAAGGATGTGGGTGGCAACAATGGTGACAGGCTGCAGTAACCACCACCTAAAAAGGCCAAGGAAGACTCCAGAGAAATGTGAGCAAAGCTGTATTCCTCGCTCTCAGATCACCTTCCCAAGAGAACCTCAAGTTCCACAGACCAGGCAATAAAGCGAAAGAGTCCATACTTCATCTGGGGTTCGCAGTTGGGGTTGTGGGTTCTAAGAAACATTCCTCAGACCAGTTTCTGAGCTGGGAAGTCAAGCGGGAACCGCGCATTTCCTGCTTCGCTGCGCAAACCTCAGGCAGGGCCAAGCAGCAAGGAGGACTCGGACTTAAGAGTCGCCAGCTGCTAGAGTGGGGTTTAGGGGTTTAGGAGAGGAGCCGCGAGTTAGAGGGATTCGAACAGAGTTACGTGAGATCCCGCCCACTTAGGGTGCACGCTTTCATCCTTGTGGAGAATACGTCCCCGAAGTTAATCTTGGGGGAAACTTTCTCAGCTCCCGTGGCAGAGGTGGGTGTAGCCAAGATTGCCCGGTCTGGCCTGAAGGTCCTGTAAAATCACCGAGGGGTCCTATATCTTTCTTGCCACTCTTTCTTCGCTTTCTCTCCCCTCCTGCTCGCGAATTTACATCTCCATCCCGGACCCAAAGAAGACTGACCAAGGACCGGGGATGGACGCGAAAGGTAGACAGGGGAGGAGTGACGATGCCCGTTTAGTGCCCGGGTGCGACGTGCCAATCCACGGCGTCGCTCTGCGTGGCCCTACCTGGGAGGTGCGGAGCCCCAGCACGACGCTCCGCGCTGTGCACTTCCCTCGTGGCTCCTAGAGGCAGCCTCTGAAGCCCTGTTTTTAGGCGGAGCAGGAGTACTATTGTCTCTTTATCTTAGAGCCTGCGGGGGTTGGGGTACGGGGGGGGGGGGTGTCCCCAGGGTGACAGCCAGCGCTCTCCTTTCCGTCTCCATGAACTTGTTCTCCAGAGACCATGGATCTGCTTGGGTGCCCACAGGAACCTGCGCAATGAACTTGAGTGTCCTTTAACAAGCCCTGGCCACCCAACACCAAAAAACCTCCCACAAAACCTGCGAAAAATCACCGCTCACTCAGAGGCATGCGGTAGAGCACTGCTTTGACTCTTCCTTTACCGAGTCACAGTTGATCACCTACCCGCTTGCTACAGGCCCCAAGCGGCCGCAGACTCAGCTTCTTGTTACAGTAGTCGCTTCCTTGCCCAGCAATTCGACCCTCGCGTTCTGCATGGGGATGTGGCTCCGTCAGTAGCCGCCCAGAATTCCTGCAGTGTGCAAGCTGCAGCACACAGGCGCGCCAGGCTTGTACTCCAGATACCCACCCCCACCCCAGTAAATCTCTAGAGTTGAGGGAAGCAAGGCTTGCAGGAAGCCGCTCCGGATGTTTGCTTCTTTACATGTGGCATTTGTGGCTGGCTTTGATAAGGTCGTGAGCTCCGTTTCCAACACTCATTTAGTGAAGAAACTGAAATATGGTCTACACACACTGCGGGCGGGTCTGCGGTGCGGTCGCCCCCAACACTCCTCTAAAATATCTGTCAAGAGAATGGTCAGCAGAAGTTAGATCTAGGTAAGAGGATGGGAAGGGGGCCAGTTTCGGGAAAGCGCCACATTTACCGAAAGATTTGCTAAGTAAAGTGCTACCTTGGGACTCCAAGGGAGGTAGGTAATGGGGAAGAAAAGCCAAAACGTGGACGCTCCGACTCCTAGTGCCTTGGGCTTTCTCTCAGACAGATGAGTAATCTCCAGGAACGAGAGCAAATAACGGTGGGGCGCCCTTGGGCTTTCTTTCCCACCACTTTCTCGGTATTCCAGGTTCCCTTCACCGAGCGAGAACAGGAGGGACCCAGGTAAATTTGTGCAAATACATTTTCTAGACTTACTCTTGAATTAACTTTCGGAGAAATCAGTCAACAGAGAAGACAGAGAAATGCGTTTCTGGACCCGGTACTGTTTTCAATCTTCATTCCAAACAAAACCCTTGGTTTATAAAAGATTTCACAGAAAGAGAAAATTCAGTCCTGAGATCTTTGAAAAGATGTCTGTTAAGAGTCCACTGTGGAGGTCAGGGACTGTGATACTGCGGATGGGAGGCAGGAGGATTACATAGGGAGACCCTCTTTCAAAACAAATAACAAAAAAGAATTTTTCTTAAGAGCACCTGGCTAGGGGATTAATTTGTAATATTGTTCTCTACCCCTATGGTTTCCTTACTTACACATTTGCAATGCAATTTTGTTTTACTTTCAAGCCAATATGCTTTTCAGAAAAACATAAAGCCTTGAGGAAAAGCACATCATCAGTTAAATTTAAGACCAATGACTTTCTGATCACCAATTAAAAATAACGTTTTCTCTAATATCTTGAGGCCGATTTGCCCCCTCCCCTTTCGTAAGAACTTTCCAGACCTGGAGCTTCGAGGACTGCCACTGTTGCTGCGGCATGGCTACCAGCTGTAAACGGGATGGAGATTCACCGTTGCTTTACAACATAACACATTAAAGAAAAACTGGCTTTCATACCCAGAGTTCTTTGTAGAAAAAGTAATTCCAGAAACTGCAGGCCAGGAGTTAGCAAAAGCTCCGTGCTTTTTGGGACCTGCAGGAAGCCAGACTTGTTCTCTGAAACAACACTCAAGAAAGCCTCAATCAGTTCTCCCCACAGACACACGCAGGACCACCCCAGGCGGAGGAGTAAGTGATCCTTTTCAACTAGCCCTTCATAGCAAACAAAATCTGTTTTGGAAACTACTATGTTGAGTCCCCTTCCTCCCTCCCTCGCTCCCTCCTTTCCTCCCTCTCTCTTTCTTTCCAGAGAGAATTGCATTTAGCTCAGGCTGGCCTCTAACTCCACTTGTAGCTGAGGGTGATATTGAACTTATCTTTCTGCCTCCACTTCTCAAGTGCTCCATTACAGAATCATAGCCATCACATAGACTTTCTCCAGCTTGGTGAGTCCCCTGTCCTTGAATTTTCCTTCCTTGAAATTATGCAAGAATGACTATGTTGGTTCTCTTAGAAAACAACACCAATATGCAAACTAACACACATACAACTATGAACTTGTATACTTTTGGAGCTTCTGGTCTGAAGGCCATCTGCTAGTTGTGAGTAACATCCTCCCAATGCATGTACTAGCCTCAAGTCTATTTCCTCTCCTGGTAGCTATAGCCCTACCCACTCAAAAGACTGGTTGGGGGCTAAACTAGTTTGCTAAGGTTCAGAGGGTGCTGAGTGAGTAGCTGCTGGGATAATCACTCTAGACCGGCATGTTTAGAAGCCCATAGAAAAGCACTTTCAGGTCTGGAATAAAGGGCACTGGCGGTTTTCTTTCCAGGGTTAAGAAATATATAGAAATGCTGTAACCATCTGTCAGGGTATGGATTTTGCTGCTTAAATGGGCTGACCCTTTTCCTCCAACGAACATCACAGTGCTGCTGTCTTTGCATTTTATTTTTGTGGTGTTTGGGATGGAACCATGACCTCTTATAAGTCTTTAGAAATAATACCAAGTCTTGCCTCTTTTACTGAACACACATCAGCAGTTTTTGTTATATGTATTTTATGTTTAATACAGAAATTCCCAAGCGTTGACTTGAACTTTTAATTCATTGAGTAGTGAAATGTCGGTGATGTACATTTTATATTAAACTTTGGTTTTAAAAAATACAATTTACCTTCGGCATTTTTAATATAATGTAAGCATGATGAGTTCTCGGGAGAACAACAGTATTTTTTTCCCCCTGAAAAACCATATGAAGGTAATTGCCTCCAGTAATTTTTTTAAATTGGAATGGATACCTAGTATGTTAATGTGAACTATCTTGTGACTAGTACTTCAATATTCCGGTACAGTGAGCACCCATAGACAGCTGAATTTCAGCAGTCCCATTTCCCAAGACGGAGAGGACTTGGCGCCAGAGCCTGGCTCCAGCCAGTTTTTCCCCCCGGCAGGTGTAGTCCTAGTGCTCCTTCGGGGGAGGGGAAAAGGGCGGGTGCGGGGTTGAACTGGGACTTGGGACTCGGACCACCGACTGGGCGGGGGCCTACGGACTAGGGTCCGGCCCGCCCCCGCCGCGCCATTGGCCGCATCTATAAAGAAAAGGGCCGGCGGCTGGGGGGACACTCTCAGTGTCACCGGTGAGTTAGACGTAGCCCGGAGAGCAGCGGGAGGTTCGAGCCGGCGCGGACTTGGCGCGTCCCTCTGGGCATCCCTAGGCTAGCTCCCCATTCCTGTCTCGAAGTCGGGGAAAGCGGCGTGTCCGGTGGCAGGTAGCGGAGCGCGGGGTCGGTCTGGAGCGCCATGAGCAGCCCGGATGCGGGATACGCCAGTGACGACCAGAGCCAGCCCCGGAGCGCGCTGCCCGCGGTGATGGCCGGGTTGGGCCCCTGCCCCTGGGCCGAGTCCCTGAGCCCCCTCGGGGACGTAAAGGTGAAAGGCGAAGTGGTGGCGAGTAGCGGACCGCCAGCCGGGACCTCGAGTCGAGCCAAGACTGAGTCTCGCATCCGGCGGCCGATGAACGCCTTTATGGTGTGGGCCAAAGACGAGCGCAAGCGGCTGGCACAGCAGAACCCGGATCTGCACAACGCAGAGCTGAGCAAGATGCTAGGTGAGTCGGAGCGGGGGTGGGATCCAGGCCACCCTGCGCGCACCAGCGAATCGGGTAGCCACTTCCTAAAGCCAAAAGGTGTTTTTTCCTTGTCTTGCGCCCGACAGAACCGGTGTGCTGTAGACTCTGTCCCTTCAGCTCCCGGTCTCACCAAAGCACCATTTGGCTTTGGTCTTTGGGGCCCACGAGCAAATACAAGGGTTTCTCAGCGCTTCAGAGAGGCGACCAGGACATGCCTGGTCCGACCCCTTCACAGCCCAGGGGACTTTGCCAGTTTTTCGAATTAAGGGGAGATAAGTAAGGGAGGAAGCCTCTTCTAAGAGGCCTTGAAGGAAACCCGAGACTTTCATCTCGAGATTTTCATCCTAATTCGACTCTGCTCCTGGCCGGCTCGCCCAGTTGAAGATTGTACGAGAGAGGGGCCTGGGCGCTGGGACTCAGGCGGGTAACTCCACTTTCCCTGCAGGCAAGTCCTGGAAGGCATTGACGTTGGCGGAGAAGCGGCCCTTCGTGGAGGAGGCCGAGCGGCTGCGCGTGCAGCACATGCAGGATCACCCCAACTACAAGTACCGGCCGCGGCGGCGCAAGCAGGTGAAGCGCATGAAGCGGGTGGAGGGAGGCTTCCTGCACGCTCTGGCCGAGCCTCAGGCCGGCGCGCTGGGCCCCGAGGGCGGTCGCGTGGCCATGGACGGCCTGGGCCTGCCTTTCCCGGAGCCGGGGTTCGCGGCCGGCCCGCCGCTTCTGCCCCCGCACATGGGCGCCCACTACCGCGACTGCCAGGGCCTAGGCGCCCCTGCGCTCGACGGCTACACTCTGCCCACTCCGGACACATCCCCGCTGGATGGCGTGGAGCAGGACCCGGCCTTCTTCGCTGCCCCGCTGCCGGGAGACTGCCCGGCGGCCAGCGCTTACACTTACGCGCAGGTCTCGGACTACACGGTGCCCGCCGAGCCGCCCGCTGGCCCCATGCGAGTGGGGCCAGAACCCTCGGGTCCCGCGATGCCGGGGATCCTGGCGCCCCCCAGCGCCCTGCACCTGTACTACGGCGCCATGGGCTCCCCCGCCGCAAGCGCGGGGCGCGGTTTCCACGCGCAGCCCCAGCAGCAGCTGCAACCTCAAGCACCTCCGCAGCCGCCGCCGCAGCACCCGGCGCACGGCCCGGGACAGCCTTCACCCCCTCCTGAGGCTCTGCCCTGCCGGGATGGCACGGACCCCAACCAGACCACCGAGCTCCTAGGGGAGATGGACCGCACGGAATTCGAACAGTATCTGCACTTTGTGTATAAGCCCGAGATGGGTCTTCCCTACCAGGGACACGACTGCAGTGTGAACCTCTCGGACAGCCACGGAGCCATTTCCTCCGTGGTGTCCGACGCTAGCTCGGCTGTCTACTACTGCAACTACCCTGACATGTGACGGTTGCCCACCCGACCTGCGGGCCAGAAGCAGTGTTACACACTTCCTGGAAGCGCTAAGGAAATCCTTAGCGTCAAGCTGTTTTGTTTTTAAGTTGCCTTGGCATATAATTTATGGTAATTTATTTTGTCTGCCACTTGAACAGTTGAGGAGCTATATGAGATTTTTTTAAAAATGTATCGAGGGACTTGTTCCCCCACACCACTGGTCCAGTTTCAACCAGTTTCTTAATATCTCACCAACTTATTACATTTCTCGGAAGTGTTTTGATCCAAAGAAATTTTGTTCTTCGTGTTTTTTTCAATCTTCGAAAATGTTTTGATGCAAAGAATTTTTGTCCTGTTTTTTTCAATTTTAAGAAAATTAAAATCTAGAATCTTTTTAAAATCAATCTATCACATTGGTTTTATAGGAAATTAATTTAAAAATACAGTGAACATTCTACAATTAGAAGTGTATAGCTAATTGTAAAATTTTCATTTTCTTATAATGGTACACCTAAATACTTTCAATAAATCTTAAATATACAGTTGAAATGTTCAGATGTGATATGATTGTTCAACTACGAAAACATTTCTCACAGAATGAACTTGCTTTGTACACTCCAAATGATATTGATTCCTAAAAATAATGTTGTAAATGTTTATAATTCTGGTTTTTTTTCAGTCATGGTCTTGAGACCTGCCTAAAGGGACTTTTCAGATATATATGTTTGTCTTTTCTTCCAAAAGTCTTGGTCCCTCCTTTCACAAAATTTGCCTTTAACCCCCACATTTTTAAGAGTCACAGGAACTAATCAAAATAAAATTTGTTTTGTGACTGTTAGTGATCTTCAGTATATATTTCAACAGTGAATTTGCTATAGCTAACAAATGTGGATGGTTGCATTCCAACATTTTGCAGGTTTCAAATTGAGGATTCCCAGGAGTTATTTGTGTGTGGTGTGCTTTACACATGTGAAGAAATAAAGCAGCCCCCGCATGCCTCCTTCACACCCCATTGTGAAGAAACAGGTACAAGGCTCCAACCATTAGCCCCTGCAAATCTGTGCTGATTGCTGCAGTACAGACTGAGACCATGGGAACTCATGGCCTGTAGTGGGCATTTCCTGTACCAGGTGTTTCCTCAGTGTCCTTCTGCACAATCTGCCTGAGCAAGCCAGTTGGGCAATATTCTCTTATTTTCCAAGTGATTTAAAAAAAAAAACAAACGCATTGCTGCCACGTTTACAAAGGTTTGGCAAAGTGGATCTCTCCTCCACCCTCCATGCTAGGGACTGAAGCCGTGGCCTCTGGCCAAGCAGGTAAAGCCGCCACCACCACCACCACCACCACCACCACCACCACCACCACCACCACCGAGCTGCAGCCCAGCCCCATTACTAGCTCTTAATGTATTTACAGTCCCTTTGTGTAGGGGGCATAGGTGGGCACTGGAATTAACATTCTGGTCAGCATGTAAAGTATGTGGTGGAGAGCTCGAAGCTGATGGATTAGACTGGGTTCTCTGGGAAATGGCAATGTACATTTTTAAAGGGGGTTCCTGATTACCAGGCATGGAAGGGTAGACAATTCCAGTGACAAGGTTGAGCCTATTTTGTTGGACATAACTAAAAGTGACTGTAATCATTAAAGGATTTCTACTTAGAAATTTAAAGTTCATCTCAGGGTGGTTCTCTAACCTATTTTTTTTTTTTTCCTTTCTGCCTCTCAGTTACTGCCATAGGCATGGAAACCAAAGTCTTGTGCCTGTTAGGCAAGTGCCCTACAACCAAGCTGCATTCCCCAGGCTGATTTTTTTTTTTTTTTTTTTTTTTTTTTTTTTTTTTTTTTTTTTTTTTTTTTTTTTTTTATACAGAGTCTTAATATGTAGCTCTCACTGTCCTGGAACTCACAATGCAGACTGCCTCCGCCTCCCAAATGCTGTGACTAAAGGTGTGTGCACTATGCCTGGCTTCCAGGCTGATTTCTCATTCAGTGCTCTTCCTTGTCCTATATTGTTTCTTTCTGTGGTCCCAGAGAGGTTGCTCTGCTTCCAGCCTAAGGTCATTTGCAGGATTTCCCAGGAGTTCTCAGTGGACTATGTAGTAAGTAGAGGGGTTGCCCAGGCTCACTTTCAAGGCCACATGGCCAGTTCAGATTTCTCTATAGACATTTTAGTGCCTTAGTCCAAAGAAACGGTGCTGAAAGCTTGGCTGCTATCTCTTAACAGAATAGAGAAGGTAAGTAGGAAACGGGGAAGGGAGAAAGGGAGATAGAGTGCTTAGGGCAAAGTCCAAAATCTGATTGAGTTACATTTTTAACCACTGCTAAGGAAGACAAGACAGCAAAAATGATTAAGACAATGTTATTATCTGGATGGAGGTCCCTTCATCCTCATAGACAACTCTTGTAGGCAGACTTAAGGCCAATTCCTTTTCTTTCCGAAAGCACTCAGGTAAAGTTAACAAAGTATCTGCTAATGATTGCCTTGCCACTGACAGTGGTCTCATTCTCCTTTCACTATTTTATGTAGGAAATACACACATCAAGGACACCCCCTCCCCCGCCAAGACCCTTTAAAAATAGAGGTGAGCACTCAGGGCAGCTTTTCTTTGGGGTCCTAAGCAGCCTTAGGCATTTGCAAATTTGGATTCACCTTAAGATGATTGGCTGAGAAAAAACAGGAATTCCTTCCTAGTAACATGGACACAAAGCACACCCCCCTAGTACTCAGGTATAATTCTGGTAGCATGTGACTCTTTGCCAGCATCCAAGGGTTGCAGAAGCCTTGGTGTTGACCAGCAAACAGCACAGACATCTCATGCATCCAAAACAAATGACAGGCTTCATATATTTGAAATTAAAGAATTGTTTCTATGTGGAGTTCTTTCTTATGACATGATTCAAGGACAGAGAAATGGATATTATTCTCTTGTGTTTAAAAGAAACCTATAATGTATGTGCAAGATGAAGATGTGAACTTTTCTTGGTGATTCTGTGATGATGATTGCTAAGTTCCAAGACTGGTCCCAAATGCCCACGCAGGTCATTTATGCTTGCGCATCATTCCTTTCCCACTTTATTGGGGTGGGATTTGTGGCTCTAACTCACTAAAAGGCGATAGAAGTGAAACTATGTCAGTTCTAGGACTGACATGTAGGAGGGCTTTTCAGATATTTCGTGTGTTCCTGGAATTCCTGGACAACTGTGTAAAAGCCTACTTACCACTTCACCAACATGGGGACCACACAGAGACAGAGAAGACAGGCCTTGGGGCTTCTCCAGCTTATTCCCACCTGACTGGAAGTGAAGCAACTGATTAGGCAAATACCCACAATAAGGGAGCTAGGACTATAGTTCACTGTCAAAGTGCTTGCCAAGCATGCACCAAGATAGATTTGATCCACATCACTGAACAAAACAATTGCAACAACAAATAAAAATCAAGCAGAAAAGTCCAGGCTTGCTACAAATGGGAATGATTTTTTTTTTTTTTTTACAGACTTTTGCAACATCTGTTGTCCTTAAATCCTTGTTTTAAATTAAAGGAATAGAGGCCTTGGTGGCAAAATCAGGAAAAGGCTTTGGGGCTCATCAGAGACATCATTATTAAAATGAAGAAGAGTGTCTTAGGGTTACTTCGCTGTGATGAAATGCATGGCAAAAAGCAAGTTGGGGAGGAAAGGTTTTATTTGTTTTAAACTTCCACATCACTGTCCATCATCAAAGGAACTCGAACAGGACAGGAACCCGGAGGCAGAAGCTGATGCAGAGGTCATAGAGGGGTGCTGCTTAGCTAGCTCCCTGTCTTTCTTGCTCAGCCTGATTTCTAATAGGACAGGGTGACCCCACCCACAATGGGCTGGACCTTCCCACAACAATAACAAATTTAAAAAATGCTCTGGGGGCTTGCCCACATCCTGATCTTATGGAGACATTGTCTCAGTTGACGCTTTCTCCTCTCTGATAACTTTAGCTGGTGTTGAGTTGACATAAAACTAGCCAGCACAAATAGGATGTAAAATGTGAACAAAAATTGAAAACTTAATTGTGACATCCTCATATTTGTAGATTGCTACGTTCAGATGAAGGGATCCAGGCACCAGGCCAGTGATCAGTCATGGAGGTGGAACTATACTCCAGACCCTAGCTAATCATTTTTATTAAAAAAGTATATAAAATTTATTTCAACTTTTATTGTTTATCTTTGAAATAAATTCATTATGGGTAAATTGTTTTTTCCTCATCTCTATTTTTAAGTTCTTTAGAAGTGTCCTGAGGTGAGAATCCAACCTCTTCCTGTCCAGATATATCCAGACTTCAGACTGATAAGGCACCTACACACCTCTGAAAACAGTAATGATAAAGCTGTTTTCCTGTGAGGACCTAGAGTAATCTTTTTAAAGCTACCAGGTGCTAACTTGAAGTAAATTTGTAAATTGGCCGTACAAGGGGCTAAGAGATGATATAACAATGAAGTTATATCATTACCTTCATCTCACTCTGCAAACAACACCCATGTGGCCTTTAAGTCTGTGCTGGGTTAGTAAGGAAAAGCACACAGAAACAAAGGCATTCAGGGAAAGTGGAACGGAGAGCTAGGAGCCAAATATATTTACTTCATCTTAAGTTTTTACATGTTTCATTTTGTTTTAAATACTCAGAACTGTGTCTGTCACATTCAACGGCACCCCCACCCCCCCACGCACCACGTTCCACTGATTTGTTTTGACAGGGGGAGGTATTTTACAACCATTATTTCAGCACAAATTTATTCTTCCTGCTTACAAGGTGCTTCCTTCTGGGTCCAGAAGATTCCTCTGAAGAAAAACCGGCTTGAATGTCCTGGCTTGGAGAAGGATGAGGGATGGGTTCCTCCCACGTAATGAGCCTGTGACCCACTCGGTATTTCATTAGATCTCTGGCCTGAGGTCTAGCTGTATTTCCTCCATGTTTCACTATAGTATTTTTTTCTGCTCTTCTAAATAAGAAGGTTGCTGTGTGCCCTTTTCTCCCCCTGGATAACCAAGCAGCTTTGATTTCAAACTACATGGTGTCTCATACACAAACTCAGCATTCCCACCTTCTAACTTCATTAAGAATATTAAAAAATTACCATGTCCAAGTATTTAGTATATAGTAAGTCCAAACATAATGTGATTAATAATGGTGTTCCTTATTGTAGAGTTCTTAGTCGCTCCAAGCAAAAACAATTTGATTGAATACAAGAATAAAAGTTAATTCTTGGGCATTAAAATGGTTCAATAGGTAATGGTTCTTGCCGCCAATACTGACAACCCGAGTTCAGTCTCTGCAACCCATGTGGTGAAAGTAAAGAACTGACTCCTGCAGGTTGTTCTTTGATCTCCATAGACACTTTGTGGCTGGCACACACACACACACACACACACACACACACACACACACGTGCACACGCACACACATGCACACGCACACGCACACGCACACAAACACTCACACCAGAGAGACTGAGTGAGAGAATAATAAATCATTGTAAGAATAAAACAAAATTAAATTATTCTTGCTTAAAAAGCTACCTTTGGGACAGCTAGGGTTGTTACACAGAGAAACCTTGTCTCAACCCCCTCACCCCAAAAGGAAGCTACCTTTGAAGATTTTATTTCTACTTTAACTGATGTCTTATTAAACATTTTACCAAAATGATTTCAAAAGGAACATTCACCAAATCAATGCTACTGAAGATGATGGTCTGCATGAAGAGTCACAGAAGGCGAGCAGGAAGGCAGTGAGGTCGTTAGTACTCAGCTTCCTTGCAAAGCACTGGAGAAACCCCGAGAAAAGCACACTAGTGGATGTAGTTTCCCGTTCAGTGGGCAGTATAAACCTGACAACGTGTTAGAGGAAGAATTGTGGCATGTGTGCCTGTCAGACTCCTCTAACTGTCCTGAGAAGTGAGGCCGACTGAATTGTGCTCTTTGTATTCCTGCCCTGGCTCCTGCTGAATGCACAGGAAGCTCGGTGTTCTGATGGGGCATCTCAGAGAATTCACGAAGTCTTGCTTTGCCTGTCTTTTCTACTTGAGGCGATGGTGGCTATAATCCTTTCCCTTATATAATATGTTGGGACATGAAAGTTAAACATTAGACAATAAGCTGCTGGAGCTAAGAGCCACTGAGGATGGCTGAGTTAAAGAAAGCTGGGAGGGTTTCCAGCAAGGAAAAAAATCTCTGCATCTTCAGTCAGAGGTTTAGTTTACCTGGCTCAGGAGCATAGTTTTGTAAGTTTGGGGTAGTTACTGATTTTTTTCCGAGTTTTCATCTTGTCTTTTATTTAAAACAAACAAACAAAACAAGGAGAGGCAGGTATGGTGGTACATGCCTTTAATCCCAGGAGGCAAAGCCTGGCCTGAGTTCAAGGCTAGCCTGGTCTATACAAAGAAACCCTGTCTTAAAAAATCAAAAACCAAAAACCAACCAAACAAATAGGGAGAATTACCAAAACTTTATGGCTAACAATAGAAGTCTTACCAGATCTGCTCAGGGATTCTGGGAGATTGTACAGACAGGAACTTACAGGTGTCTCAGAAGGTTCCCTGGCTCATCATTTGAACTTGGTGTGCCTCTATGTATCCCTGAAGACTTGGGCTCAAACTTAATTTAAATATTCTGCTGCAAAAGAGAAAGACATCAGAGTCCACCTTCTCTGGCTCTATGAGTCTTGTACATATTGTAGCCACAGGATCATCTTTGTTTTGTTCTGAGCTTTGGACTGCTCAATGTCTTTGATTATAGAATATAAATCATTTTCATTTAGGTTAAGTGTATAGACTGTCTCAATACCGATAAACCCCCACTTTCCATGGAAAATCTCAAGGCATTTTTTCAAGGATCAGTCAATGGAAACACTCCCACTGCATGATCTAGACTAGGAACAGTCACTTTTCCACTCACCCACCAGAACAGTCTCCTTTCCCAAAGTCCTCAATGGTAGCATCAAGACTTTTACTTTCAAAGGACTGAACAGGCAGAAACGTTTGCGGGCCAATGAGCAGAGTGAAATAAAGGAGAGGCAGACTGAGAACCTCCCCTCCCAGTTCCTGTAAACCCAGCAACCCAATATCAGACTTCTAAATCACTCAGCTTCCAAAGGCCATTTTCCCAAAGCCCAATGAATGGGGCTGAAAACCCAGAGACCACACACTAAAAGGGAGGATTCTGCTGCATTCTAAAAAATTAAAAAATTAGTTGCTTGCAAGCAATAGAGAGTGCAGGTGCCAGATGCATGCACACACAGCAGGTAGGTACTAGATGCATGCACACACAGCAAGTAGGTACCAGATGCATGCACACAGAGCAGGTAGGTACCAGATGCATGCACACTCAGCAGGTGTCAGATGCACACACACACACACACACACACACACACACACACACACACACACACACACACACACACCAGGTGCCAGAAGCTCACACACCAGAATGATCAACTAAAAATACTTAGATTACAAGATAGAGTTTTAGAAAATAAAAATTTAGGCTTTTGGTGATGATAAAGAGATTGTGGGCTTTATGTACTTAATAAAATAATTAAAACTTCAAATGACGAACATGCTTGCAAAAACACAAGTTACATTAGATAAGGCTGGGTGTAAAGAGTTCTCTCTCCAGAGTCATCTTATCTTACAGTGTCACAACCAATACTTAGGGTTTTTTTTTTTTTGCCTGCTAGATATCACTTATATTATTCTGTTCATCTGGTTATTTAGTAGTCTAATTTAGGTTTGTTGGTTATATTTACTTCCTGCTGTGATAACTAAACATTCTCTATCCACCTCCGTCCTGAGAATGTATCTCTGTGTCCGTCCAAAGTTTCCGTGGATTGCCATTGCCTCTAAGCCCTAGCATCACACATCTCCATCCGTTTGCTTCTTAGCGAAAGTAGGGTCTTGGCTCCCTACTCGGGAAAGCTAGAGTGACGCCGCTCCCCCAAGCGGCTTTTCTGCGAAGTCGGATTTTACAGTGTAATTTTTTTCTGGAAGGGGTATGGTATGTACAGTACGCGGAATACTGGTTTATCCTTTTAATAATAATAAACGCATTTACTTTTTACAGCATTTCCCAGAAAATCAAGAGTCTCATCTCGTAAGGAGTTGTAGATTTGCTCACTGTCCTTACACTCAAGTAGGAACTGTGTTTGCTGCTGAAAGCGTTACACAAAGAAAGAAATGCAGTCACGTGGAAAGGACAAAACCCAGGTTCTCTGGTGGCGGCCCTAGCCCCTTTCTCCCTGTGGTGCGGACTGGGGCCCAGTGCAGGCTGTCACAGCACACCCTAGGGGTGCCGGCTCCCTTCTCCTGGAGTCCACACTCAGAGGACATTTAAACAAATCTCTGGGATGACATTAACTAAGAAGGTCAAAGAGCAAAGATCTGATAGTGGAGGCACAAGCGAGGAGTGTGGGCGGAGGAGGACAGCCCGGCTCGCGCTCCAGACAATTCCTGCTCGGCTTTACCGCGTGGTGGGGGGCGGTCTTCTGAGCTAGGGCCGGCGAATTTGGCCCACCCAGAATCGCGGTTGCCCCAGTTCAGAAACCTGCCTGCTGAGCGCAGGCTTCCGAAGGTCCCGAAGTGACTTCTCGGAGTGACCTTCCTGCTAGCAGGAGGAAATCTTTTTATCTAAATTTCTCCCTCCCTCCCTCCCTCCCTCCCTCCCTCCCTCCCTCCCTCCCTCCCTCCCTCCCTCCCTCCCTCCCTCTCAGTCTTGCTCGCCCTCCCTCCTTCCGTCCCTCCTCCTCCTCTTCCTCCTCCTTCTCTGTCTCTGTCTCTTTCTGTCTCTCTGTCTCTGTCTCTCTTTGTATCTGTCTCTGTCTCTCTCTGTAGGGAGGTGACTTACTTTGTATGTGTAGCCCAGGCTGGCCCTGTACTTACAACCCCCCTCTTTAGTGCAGGTTTACAGGCATGCTCATAATGCCTGATTAAAACGCCTCTTTAGTGAACTCAGTAGGTGGTCGGTTCAGAGGAGAACCCGACTCATTCATTACCCATTCTTTTTCTTGTCGAGAGTGAATGCGTGTGTTGCATAGTTGCTGCAGAGCCCTAGGCCAGGAGGGATGAAATGCGCTAGTGGTGATCAGAACATGCCACCGAGAAGCTGCGCAGGGATGACCTGGTGGGACTTCAGCCCTTGGACTGTGTCAGGGAGCCGCTTTAGGAACCCGAAAATGAAGGAAGTATACGGCAGAGACCAGTTGCTCAGGTTTCCTGTCGCATCCCTGGACTTCAAGGTTTCGAGGCATCAAGGTGTGGCTAAAGCCAAGTGGCCAGAGTCTGGCAGAGACCTTATGAAGAGCAGAACTGGAGGAGGCGTTTGCGAATGGCCTGGAACATGGGAACAGTGGGGTTATGGAGGAGAGATTGTGAGTCCTCCTAAAGTCTACACTAGTGGGAATTGTTTGTGAGGCTGTTTTACCTTTGGGAGAATGTTGATAAAATTTAGAGTCGTGGGGGCAGGAGAGTGTCGGGAAGTGTCGGGACCACATTACCAACTCTTATCAAGGACAGCCAGGTGTTGTTGGTCTTGAGAAATATTTTAGGGCACCTTTTAATGAGGTGAGGTTCTCCAAAGAAAACAGAATGACTTTGTTTCTAAGTTTTAGTTTTACTTAGCCTTTCAGAGATGCACCTTCTTCGGTTTTCGAGTGAGGAATCTTGAGTTGGGGAGTGGACAGAAAACAGCTGGTGATCAATGTCTCCAGACAGATGTTCATGAACTCTGCTCAGAAAAAAAGCCGAGAGCATTAGAACATCAAGCCAGCACCCTGCAGCCTGCAGGTTTGGAGGGCTGGTGTTGTTAAGTTTGTGTTAGAAAACTTTAGAGAAAGTGGCCTCTATTTGTGAACAGTTCAAGTTTCCAAAATCCTTGATGATAAGGGGTAGAAAAACGTTTGAGAAGAAAAAGAATGAAACAGCCAGGCTTAATTTCATCACACAAATGTAAGGTCATTGCTCTTTTGCATAGTATGTTTTTCCCAAAACAATTTAAACAGCATAGGAAAACAGTCATTAGTGCCCTGGAAGTAACTTGTCCACCACTGTATCCGCCCGGTATTCCCTGGCACATATTTTCTCTGTATCCACAATCACGGAGATGTACAGGATCACATTTCCCTTCGACTCCAAGGCTCGCTTTTCCAGTTAGTGGTATCTGCTGGCATCTGTGAGTTTCTACAAAGAAGACCTACACCTTTTCACTCAAGAGGCGTCACTTGCCCATCTCCAGTCCTATGTAAGCTTGCATGTGATTTAGTTTCACTTACACCCAGGGTTCCCCAGTAACTTGGCAAAAATGGGGTTGCTTGCAGAGGACTCTGGGAAGCACATTTTATTAGAAAAGATAAGGGATGAAAATTGTGTGCCCTTTCAGTGCCAACTCTTAAACACAGGTTCTATTGCAAAGGATGTCTTGGGTGTTTTCTGACAACTTGTGCCGACGGCCTGTGTGGAGGTCTAAGGCGGACACTATCTTCTGGAGCGTCGATCTTCAGTTACCTGCCTAACCCATTGTCCAGCCAGGGTATTTCCAGGACCATAATATCAGAAGGCTGGGACACGTCCCAGCTGATTCAGTATGATCAGTGACTTCTGCCTCAACCATCATAAGTCCATGAAGTTTCTGATATGGCTCTGTCATGGTGGTTATTAATGTTAACTTACCCTGTATCTGTCTTCATTTGCGTGAGGATGTATGGAAGGAGCCTCTCTAAGACGCCTGCGCCCTCCTGTTGGCACAAGGTTCGGTGCCCAGCTAGGCAGGCATATGGGGCAGGGGCTGCTTCGTAGACGGAGGCGGGCACTTGGCGGGGGGTTACAGTAGGGCCAAATCAGCGATTAGGACACTACCACAAACTGCTAGGGGCTGAACACGCCTATCTAAGCTGGTAGTCTCTGCTAGCTCTAGAAAGTACACCCTCGGGATGGCCTGGAGCCTAGCTCCTGGGGAATCGGACTTGGAATGCTACAAGGTGGACTGGTACCAAAAGCTCGCCTGATCTTCAGGGCCAGACCTCTAACCGTCCCCCAGCACCCAGGACCTGTATATGGTGTGGCGGGTTTGCCTGCTGGGAATGCGGCTTCCGCATGCAGCCACAAAACCATCATGGTCATTGTATTTCAGCTCAACACAGCGGCAGCAGCAGCATGCCCGGCTCTCGGCCCAACATGACCTGCTGCCCAAGAGTTTTCCTGTTGCGATGGCGGGGCCAGGAGAAGCTCCTCTGCTCAGTCCTCTGAGTTCCACTGCTTGTTTACTGTGTATTATTATTGCTACTGTCAGAATATGGAAAGCGTCTATCCTTCTCAGAGGAAACGTCCAGTAAGGACAATGTTTGACATTGTTAAATTGCCAAGGAGGCCGCACAGAAGTGCATATGCAGAATCTATTTCTATTTATGGAATCTATTTCTATATTATGCCTGCATTAAGCATAGATTACATTTAGAAAGTGGAAAATAAATGTGCCATAGAAGGAAGGACTGTTTTCTTAAAAATGGACCTTTGAGGCTGTTTTAAAACATTTCTCCACAATATTTATTAGCCTCTGTGTCAAGTTTTTATTGACATATTTATAAATTTGAAAATAAAGCTTTTTGAAAAGCCAGTAGGATCCACCATACTGATATCCCAGCACCTGGGAAACAGAGGAAAGTCAGGTGGATCTTTGCTAGTTTAAGGCCAGTCTGGTCTACATAGAAGTTCCAGGCTAGCCAAGGCTACATAGTGAGACCCTCATCTGGAAAAGAAAAAAAAAGTCTGTGTAGGGGCTGGGGAGAGGGCTTATGGGTAAAGGGCCTGCTGTACAACCCTGAGGCCCTGAGTTCTGATCCCCAGCACCCACCTGAACAGCCAGGCTGCAGATGTGGTGTCTGTAACCCAGCACTAGGGTTATAGGATGATAACCTATAAGAGGATCCCTGGAGCTCATTGGCCAACCAGCATAGCTGAATCAGAGAGACCCTGTCACAAAAAACAGTGGAGAGTTATCGAGGAAGCACTTGAAGTTGACCTCTGGCCTTAAAACATACACTTATGCATACACCACACAACTTACATATGTACACACACACAGGGAAATCAGTATATATGTACAGTTTATAGTTTTCAAAAATTACATGAAGCTTGTCTATGTCAGGGTCTCATGGGAAACAGTTGATGTATTTAGTGGGTGTTGGAAGAAAAATCAATGAAAGCCTCTAACTAGCTAATCTGGCAAGGCTGGAGGTTCACAGCTGCTTAGTGACCAGTCCAGACTGGTAGGATAGAGAAGCTCTTACTAAAGCCAAGGGTAGGCTAGGGGGCCTGGCCAAAGGAGCTGTGGCCTTGGGAAACAGAATGAACTGACTGTGGACTATGGCTCAGAAAGATGGGTACAGGAAGTAAACCTGGAGCGGGAGAATCCTGTCTCCTCACTTCTTGGCCAGCCTAAACCCAAACCATAAGGGGAGTGAAGCTGTTCGAGGAGAAGGTGGGACTGCATCTAGATAGGGCGGGGTTTTCAGCATGCCTCTGGGGCCCAGGAGCAACTCTGCAGGACTTAGCCAGGATGAGTTTAAACAGATTGGTTCTTCCTTGTTTTCTTTCTTCCTTTTTCTTTCTTTCTTTCTTTCTTTCTTTCTTTCTTTCTTTCTTTCTTTCTTTCTTTCTTTCTTCTCTTCCTTCCTTCCTTCCTTCCTTCCTTCCTTTCTTTCTTTCTTTCTTTCTTTCTTTCTTTCTTTCTTTCTTTCCTTCTTGTGGTAGCCTTTCACATGCCAGGTCTGTATTCTACTCACAAACTATACCTCCAGCCCTAAAAAAATAGCAGTTAGTTCAAGTCTTCCTGCTAATCACATAGCTCACATTTTGCTGCTTACAAGGCTACTTCATATTTTGTATGCTCTTGGACATTTTCAGGCCCAAACTCAGTTATGAGTTTGAAAAGTTTGGGTGTTTGCCCCCATATCTATGTTGTAGATGTAGGTGAATAGACTCCTACATTGGTTTTTCAGAAAGAGTGTTTATGGTCAAAATGCAATATTTTAACACTCACCTAATGAGCATTAAGAATTGGGGACAAGCTGGGCATAGTGGCACATGCCTGTAATCACAGTACTAGGGAGGCAGAGGCAGGCAGATCTCTGAGTTCCAGGCCAGCCTGATCTACTGGGTGAGTTCCAGCACCAGCCAGGGTGTACACAGAGAGGCCTGTCTTGAAAAGCCAAAATACAAACAAATAAACATAAAAAAAGAACTGAGGATGGAGCTCCTCATGTTGCCCAGAAGTGATGTGATGTTGGCATTTGCTGGTGTCTCCCCAATCTGTGTTCCTTCCATGAGGCCTTGTGTCTGGCATCCAGCCACGGGGTTGGTGAACATCACTTTACTCAATTATGCCTGCACGCTGAACTGTTGTTATCAAGTTGAAGGATGGGCATGTGACCAAATTCAGGCCCAAAGGAGGAGTATGGCCGGAAGATCCCTGGGCACAATTGTGTGATGGGCTATGACCACTGTAGTCATTTTGTTTACTAGAGAATTGTAGGGTACTGGGGGAATTTGAAGTTGGAAAGCATCAGTGTGGGAGAGGACAGGGACATTTGGGAATTTAGGAGGTACATGGGAGATGAACCCCAATTCTGAGTGCTTCAGTGAGCAACTTTAGCTAGTTAATTTATGGTTTACCATCCCCCTTCCCCTCCAAGTGCGGGACACGGGTCAGTAATTCTAGCACTAGGGACGTCTGAGACAGAAACAGTTCCAGGGTCCAGGCCAGCCTGGGCTACCAGTGAGACTCTAACAGAATAAAACCAAGCAAAACTACCAGCACCATCAGAAAAAACCCACAAGTTGGTTTCTTTTTGGAAAGAAAAGGATTCATGACACAGGACCAGGAGATAGGCAGGCTGGGGATGTGTGATTACTCGCTGCTCTGGAAATGCCTGTATGAGATAACACAGACCAGCAATCGGCATTTGCACTGTCAGAGAAACTGATAGCAATGCTGTGTTGGATTCTGGTGTAGACCGGCGTGTTTCAAACTGGAACATGTATGCAGATGTCCCAGAGAACTTGCTGAAGTACCCATTCTGACTGAGTAAATCACACTCTTCTAAAAAGCTCCCAGGCATGACTGATGGCCAGAGGGGTGTAAGGCCTGAGAACTGTGACCCACACTGACTTTTAGGCACTGCTCCTCACTAAAACATGACAAGCACAGGAGCAGACACTTAAGAGTCACTACAGAAAAGCCTTTCAGCTAGACAGTGGTGGGTGATTTCTTGGTTATAGGCCATGTCTTTCTGGTTTCACTGTTCTAATCTTCTGGGGTCATCTTTCTTTTCTCCAAAGTCAGTCCCTCTCTTTCCTTCACTCTTGTCATTGCCTGTAACAACCCCCCCCCCCCCCCCATGCCAGGTCTCATTGTGTAGCTCAGCTTAGGCAGGACTGGAGCGTGCTATGTAGTCCAGGTTGGCACTTCCAGCATGGCTGAGTGGCAGGATTGTAGGCAGGCACCACTACATTGAACCTCTCTAAGTCTTACTGAACTAGAAGGAGACCAGAACACTGGATGGTGAGGAGTAGAGTCCCATCCCCACCCCATGGAGTATTTGCACTGACCTCACCATCAACTGCATTATTGTTTAACATCACAAGAACCTGTTTCTTGTTTGCTTGTCTCTCTCATTAGATTAGAGCCAGGCCCTTCCTGTAACACAGCTTGTTAGAATTAGATACAGAGCTTCACTATCTTCTGCCAGCCAGTGGTTCTCAAATGAGGCTGCGCAGTGGCATCAATGAAGGTTTTTTGTTTCTTTTTCTTTCTTTCTTTCTTTCTTTCTTTCTTTCTTTTTTTTTTTTGCCTCTGGGGGTTTGAAAAGCCACATAGGAACCTATTATTTTAAAACTTTCCTAAGTATATATTCATATAAGAGTTTAATTATGATTACCCCACACAGGAGATGGTGCTCATCCCAGAAGCTCAGTACCAGTTGTGGGATACCTTCCCCTGTATTGTTTGCCAGGGGTGTCCAGAACCAACCAACCAACCAACCAACCAAACACTCAGGTTTCAAACGGGAACTTGATAAAACGCTAATTGCTGAAGACACCGCACATTTTGGTCATGGAAACAGAGAAATCTAGTTGGAACTACCTGGGAAGCCGGCTACCTCTCTCTCCCTGCTGGCTAACTATCATAGTACCAATGGTGCCATGCAGATTGTTGCATGTGGGGGGGGGGGGCTATCAACAGTGTTATCCAGCTATGAAACCTGTGAATTGCAATAATGACCCATGCTGCAAGATACACCCATGCAACAGTGGGACAAATGTTATGGGGAGGTGACCAACTGTTTTTTGGTTGAGTTTAAGGCTTGCACTAGAGGAGGAAACATGTGCTGGTACTGTAAATATGGCCAAGAACCCATGGTTGGAGAGCTCACAGGCCACAATGATGACTCTACTATTGTTATTTTGCTAAATGGACATAGCATTAAACTACCTTCTAAATCCATGCATCTGTACCTGTGAATTGGTGGAGCTCTCCGGCCTCATCATGAAAATCCACTCAGACTGTCGAAAGTGGGAAAAAGCAGTAAT
The DNA here is from genome assembly GCF_007827085.1 of Peromyscus californicus insignis. Taxonomy (NCBI): domain Eukaryota; kingdom Metazoa; phylum Chordata; class Mammalia; order Rodentia; family Cricetidae; genus Peromyscus; species Peromyscus californicus. The sequence goes on from NW_026294573.1 coordinate 137,721,399, forward strand.
TCCTAGGTTCATGGGAAGCTCACACATCTCTCTGGACACCTGGGCATGGATTCTTTTCAGGTTAGGATAAAAGATAGGATTAAAAAAAATAGATTATGGAAAGCTTGTCAGGGGAGACTCCAGGCCAAGCAGGAGGGGTCTCTTATCAGCTTCCGCAATTGATGGCCGACTTGCAGATGAGTCGTATTAGCAATGCGTTGTTTCTGGAGATTTCCTGCTAGAACTAATTGTACCTGAACACTAGGAACCAGATATTATAAACCATGAAAAGGCCTTTTCCCTATAATCAGCTCACTTATGATTCCTTGAGGCAGCGTCCCAGTCAGTGGCCTCAGTGTTCTCTTTAGCATGTTAAAGGCCCCTGCCTCAGACCTTGCCCCTCCCCCACGTCTAAAACCTTTATTCCACACAAGCTCTTTATCCGAGGAGCGCCAGGGGAACACCCTGTGTCAAAAGACTCACTATCTGACCTGCGGTATACTGAAAGTCCTGAAGGTGGGCTGGCTTTCCCAGAATTATCCTGGAGTTTGGGAGGGAGCTGGACAGGAAGCATGCATGCTGGAGTCTCCTAGAATTCTCTCTTCTAGAGGCCCAGCAAGATGTGCCCTCTACTCAGAGACAGCGCCACCAGACCAAAGATCTGAAGGACCCACACTGAGCTGCCTGACTTGGAATAGCTGGAGCGGCAGGGCCTCCCAGCCCAGAGGCTTTCCTCCTCCCAAGCGGGCCCAGTGTTCGCAGGCCACCACTCTAGGAATGGGACAAGGGAAGGCGTGTTCCTTTTCCTGCTGCAGCGTGGTGCTAGTGGCTGTGGAATCGTGGACCCAAGTCTGATGAACACCAGGGCTCTGACAGGGGTGGGGCCTGAGGTGCAGGTATTTATAGCCAGGCCTGCACGCCCTCTGTTACTCACAAGATTTGGCTGGGCTTGAAAGCATGAACAATCTCTTCCGGGCACTCCCTGTGTCCACTTCCTTCGGATCATAGGGCCCCCTCCTCTGGCTGACCTTTGGGGTCAGCATCCTCTCTAGCTGATCCACCCCTCTTTCTCCCGAGACTGGAGGCTCTGTTTTAGCATGAGGGGCTCCTGGAGAAGTGTTTCACTGTGTACCCCCCTCAACCACCCCATCAGGATCCTAGGTTATTGCAGTTTTGAAAGCAGATTAATGTGATTTGTGAGTTGTGGGAGGAAACCTGGAAAAGGTTTGAAAATTTCATTTGTGAAAACGGGCAAAGGAACACCAGAAATAGACAGGGGATTTCTGGGTGCCTTAGGGAGGGCTACCAAGTGCCTCCTGGGGGAGAGAATTAGGCAAGTAGCCTCTTTGAGCTGGCCATGGGCTCTGAAGGAACATGGTTCTGGGTTCACATTCCAGAGAGATCACTTGGGTGGCCGTCTTGGGGCAGGCCCTTATTCACTCAGAACATCTGTCTTTAGAAAGCAAGCAATATACAGGCAGAGCTGCTGTAGGGATGAGTATTGTTTGCATAGTGTCTGGGCAATCCTATTAGAGGTCTGTGTATCTGTGTTCCTTGGACTTGGTATTTCTATAGGGAGAAGCTGCTGGAGGGGGAGGGCACAGTAGGGCATGGCTGCTGTTTCTCCTGTCCCCAAGTAAGCAACAGGAACCTCTAGAGTAATTGAACAGTTTACTGAGCAAGTAGTAGATGTGAAAGGGTTTCATTTCACTCCAAGCAGGCTTTCACTACGCTCTCTTGAACTTCCCAGACTAGAGATCTTGGGGAGATTTTATACTTTTACAAAATCTAACTACTTTGAAAATTAAGAATTCCAAGAATCAACTTAGAGAAAAATCTCAACCCTATTTTAAGTCTTATCCCTTCTGTCTACTCCTGCATGGCTTAAGCAGGGACTCTATTTTCTAGTCACTGAGGATGGACAGCTGTCCTGTCTGACAGCAGGTATCACCCTGCCCGACCCCTCATGGTTGTGGGTAAGGTGTTGGTTTTTGGAGGAGTTTGGGAAGGAGAAATAAAGGCTACGCATGTGACTTTTGCTAGAGTTCTGTCTGATGCTGCGCACAGATCATTTACTGATTAATAGGATAGGTGTGGAGGGCTGCAGCTGTAGCTTTACTTTGTTGGGATGTGAAATGGACTGTAGTTCCCTCCCACATCTGGACTGTGAGCAGCCCACAGTCTCTGGGTTGAAGCACCCTCACCTAGAAGAAAGCTTTCTTTTAGCTCAGCAGCCGGATGGTTCAGCAACTGGATGACCGAGGCCTGGCCACTTAGCATGGTGTTCTGGTGACCATAGGGAAGCCAATACTCTGGAGCCAGAGAGATCATACCTGATGGCTCCTCCCTGCCCTGCCACTCAGTCTTGAATTCTTTGTTGTTTTTCTTCCTTAAGACATTTTTTTTATGTGTGTGAATGTTTCACCTGTGTATCTGTATGTGCATTGTACATATGTAGTACTCTAGAAAGCTGGAAGATGGCACCAGATACTCTGGAGCTAGAGTAACAGGCAGCTATGAGCTGCCTTGCTGGTGCTGGGAACCAAGTCCAGGTCCTTTGCAAGAACAGCAAGTGCTCGTAACTGCTGAGCTATCCCTACAGCCTCTTAAGCCTGCATTCTTTCTTCTCTTTCTTTAGTTTGATCCGTAGGCATTAAACTTAGAACTAGAGCTCAACTAACCTTCCTTGTATCTCCTATGAACAACTGACTTCCTGAAAAAAAAGAAAGCATTTAAGAGAGTTTCCTATGTAATGCAGAAGACATTCCAAATTACACATTGTAATAACATATACTTGTGGTGATTATTTTGTTCATGCTCTTAACAAGTAAAGTTTGCCTGAAGATCAGAAGGCAAAGGCAGCCACTAGATTAACCGTAGAGACCCGGCAGTGGTGGCACACACCTTTAATCCCAGTATTTGGGAGTTACAAACCTTTAATCTCAGCACTAGGAAGGTTGAGACAGGAAGAGATATGGCTGGGCAGAGAAAGGAATATAAGGAGGGAGGAGACAGGAATTCGCTCTCTTGCAGAGGCTCTGTCAGGCTGAGAAGTTGGTGAGGTAAGAGGTGGTGGCTGTGGCTTGCTCTGCTTCTCTGATCTTACAGCTTTCACCCTGATATCTGGCTCCGGGTTTTTATTAAGACCATTTAGGATTTGTGCATCATACACTTGCTTAGCCTCTGATGGTCATAGCGCAGTCCTTCAGACAAATTTAACGTAGCACTACTTCTGAGCTGTTTGTGACACTTTATTTGTCCTTGAAAGCAAAGGGGATAGTGCAGACCATACAGATGCATGGAAAGGGCAGGTGGCCTTCTCCCCTTTTTTTCTCTGAGTTTCTCCTGCCCGTTGGTTTCAATCTTTCTGACCTCCAGAAGACTGCAACCACAGTAAGAGTTTCACATATCCTCATCTCTAGACAGGGCATGTGTTTCTGCCAACTCTGACCAGAAACTTCAAGAGACAGTCAATTAATGACTGTGCCTTGGGGCACTGAGCCTTCCTTATGTTAGGCTGGACCTGGTTTGTCAAGGATATGTATGATATTTCTAGAAAATCTTGAGGGTGATCAGCACTATTTAATAACCCACTGTATAGGTTCATCCTATTCTTTAAAATGTATGCCATGGGGATCAAGTAAAAGCCAAGAGCATGGATATGTCAGCAGCATATCAAATTTGCACATTTTCATAGATTTTATTTAGGTCTTCTGTTTCGGTTTGCCTTTTCTTTATTTTTAAAACATTTTAAAATGATTTATTTATTCTTGTTTTATGTGCACAGAGGTGTTTTGTTTGTATGCACATCAGTATGGGAGTATCAGAAACCCTGGAACTGAAGTTACAGACAGTTGAGAACTGCTGTGTGGGTGCTGAGAATTGAACTCAGATCCTCTACAAGAGCAGCCAGTGCTCTTAACTGCTGAACCATTTCTCCATCATTGGCTTGCTTTTTCTGACATGACTCCAGGGAGTAAAAGAAGGGTGCTTCCCCCTGTCAGAGCCAGGTGGGGTGTAAGCCCAGGTTATACAGTTGTCTTTCCCTGGCACTTACTTAGAAGAGACTCCTTTACACTGTTGGTGAAGGTTGGTGATCTGACACTCACTGTGGTCTCCATGACATCTCAGTGGTGAGGAAGATGGTCTTAATATTTCTGGGCAATTGTGAAAGTCTTTACTCTCTGTTAGATTTCTTCTGACACCAGCCCCATCAGAGAGGGGTGGTGCATTACTGCCCAGGAGCTGGATAAATACCTCCCCCCATGCTGCCTCTAAAGATACTGGTGAAGCCTAGCTATGCTGGAGAGGTCTTCTTACCAGCCATTTTGACCCGGCCAAAGTGTTACAGCCTTCATATGGGAGGAGCTTGTATTCCTTGTATTGAGTTGGGGTTAGGCCAGGTTTGTGTGCTGTTGTGGTTGACTGAAAGTAGTCTTTGTGGGTGAGAAAAAGAGACATCAGTGTTTGCAGTTGTTATTCGCTCTGTGCTGTTGACATTTCTATGTTGTTGGACTCCTGTACTAACATCTGAGACAGAGGAAATGAAAAGAGGACCCAGGGAACTCATGGCACATCATTTCCTGGGTCTGCTCTCTAGGTATATTTTAGGATTGGGAGTTTCTAAGATGATGGTGATGATGATATCATTTGTCCTTGAAATGAAGAGGGAAATTTTTGTTTACTAGGAGGATCAGAAAAGTAACCAAAGTCTCCCAGAGACTCACTAGTAGGGAAGTGGCAGGGCTGGATCAATACCAGGAAGTTGACTTCAGAATCCACAGTATAAAATAAAATAAAATAAAATAAATTAAAGAATATCTTTTAATTCTTTGATAGTTTAACATATGTATACAATGTGTACTGGTCTCCCTCACACTCCAACACATCCCCTCTGATCTTCAATCTTACAAAACGTTACAACTGTTTTTTTTTTTTTTTACATTCTACAGAAACACAACCTCTAATAGCATTCTGAGAGATAAAAAAAACAAACTCCAGGTGACTCAGCCAAAGAACACTACCTTCTAAACCTCAAGACATTTGAAGGGGATATTCGGTTATGTCTATTTCCTTTGCTTCTCAGCGGCCATGAGATCAACAGTCTCCCCTCCATAGGATTCCCCTGTGATGACTTGTCCTGCTACAGGCCCAAGTCAACAGGACCCAGTGTTCATGGACTGAAACCATCAGCCACATACATTTTGTTTCTTCTTATAGTTAGTTTTTTTTCCACAGTACTGGAAAACTAACAGTCCACCATTTTTTCTTCCATTTTTGCTCTGTGATGCACCCATTTATCATATTTGAGTTTCCTTGTAGGTAGATAGCTTTTAAGTTCTATATTTTTCATTAACACAGTTTTCTAATTTTGTTTCTACCACAGAGGCAAGCAAGCATAGGGTATAGCTTAACAACCTGGGACTCCACTTAACTTAGGCTATGCATATACCTCTCTTTCCAACAATGACTTTGGCAGCCTGAGATCCTTGCCTGAAGGTACTAGGCACACACATCCTTCTCTGAACAACACACTCAGCAATCTATTAGCAACTTAGGATCCCCACCTGCATAGAGCTGCAACCACAGTCGTTTCACAACACTGGAGTGAGTTTTTCTTCCCCATTAGGACCATCAGACTTGGGGAGTTTCTATTGAAACATATTCCCAACACATCCGGCAATAAGCTGATATGGGGCTGGAGAGATGGCTCAGAGGTTAAGAGCACTGGCTGTTCTTCTAGAGGTCCTGAGTTCAATTCCCAGCAACCACATGGTGGCTCACAACCATCAATAATGACATCTGTTGCCCTCTTCTGTCCTGCAGGGATACTGTATACATAATAAATAAATCTTAAAAAAAAAAAAAAAAAGCTGATATGGCCTACAGTGAGTTTGAGAGAAGGCATGATAAGACAAGCTATGTCCTCAAAGTGAACTTTTAGGGAGAATCCCCTATATACCATTTTATGCCTATGCAAAATTATGCATATGATTAACGTCAAGGGCATTATGAGAAGAAATATGTGGAGAAATGATTATATGATTTAATATGTCAATCAAAATGAAGAGCTGCCCTTGCAATGCCTCTTTGCAAACAAACTTCTCCTTCTGTTGGATCCCATAAAAGAAAGATCCAAGAATCCTTACTCATGTGGCCCACTGTTACCCTGTGCAGTGTATTTATTTCTAATGCTTTGCTTTTGAGTAGTGTTCTGGCTGCTTAGCAAATCTGTGTTTTTTCCCCCCTGATGCTTTGAATAAGGTACCCAGAACCTGGACTGGAAACACCTAGCCCAGAGACCAGCCTGGACTACTGGTAACACTACTATCATATGATCCTAGTTAGCCTCCTTTCTCATATTTTTTTCTGGCCTGGAGCTTGCTATGTAGAACAGGCTGGCCTCTAACTCATAGAGATCCACCTGTCTTTGTCTCCCAACTGCTGGGGTAAAAGGTGAAACTACTATGCATGGTTCCCTTTCTAGCTATTCTTCATACCCAGAGAGCAATTTCCATATTATTCTTTTCAAAATTATTTTGGTCATTTCAGTCCTTTTATATTACATACAAATTTTAAGATTTATTGTCAAATTCCCAACAACTTTTGTTGGGATTAAATTTTTTTCAAGTTTGTTAATAAGTTGATTAGTATACAAAAGTTTATCCACATTACAGTTTGGTGAAGTATTTTAAGATTTAAGTTTTTATTCTTATTTGTGTGTGTGTGTGTGTGTGTGTGTGTGTGTGTATCTCTGCCCATATGTTAACACATGTGCAGTTACCCTTGAAGGTCAGAAGAAGGCATAAAATCTGTAGCTGGGACTGAACTGTAGTCTGCTGTAGGAGCAGCAAACATTCTTTTTATTTATTTAAATTTATTATTTTTTATTTATATCTATTCTTTGTGTCTTTCACATCATGCCTCCAGATACTATCACTCTCCTGTCCCACCACAAAATAAAATAAAATAAAATTTAAGATAAAAAGAGGCAAAAAAAAAGGAAGGGGAAAAACTTGTTATGGAAGCTGCAGTGTGACACAGTGAGTCACGCAGCAAACCTCTTTATCCATTTATTTTTACCTGCAGACATTTATCAAAAAGAATCATTGGTCTGGTTTGAGGCCTGGGTAGTTGCAGAGTTGGTCAGTCTGCCAGCTCTCCCCTGTCTTCGGCACCAGGGTGGGCTCTCCAGCATGGCCCTGGCTAGTTCACCCCTTGCAGCAAGGAGCAAGGGGCGGGGCCAGTTCCCCTGCTTTCACTTCCTCAGGGTCAGCTCTCTCACACCCACACGTTCAGGGCCAGCTCTAGTGTGCTGCCCAGGTGAGGTGTAGGGGTCACTCTCCTGAGTGCTGCAGCTGGTGAGAGCCAAGGACAACTCTCCTGCTCTTATGACCTCAGGGCAAGGTCTACGACCTGCCTGGGGCATTGGAGGAGGGGCCACCTCAAGACAGATGAGTAATGGGCTGCTCTCCCACAGCAAGCATTCTTAACCACTGAACCATCTCACCAGCTCCCAGTTTGACCAGTTTTGACACATACATTTCCATCAACTATCAACATGTCTATCAATCAAGATAATTTTATGTCCCTTCTTAGTTCACACCTGTATCAGTCCATACAGCCATTAATCTGGCTTTACAGTTTATAGTTCAGGCTTTGTTTTTTTTCTACCATTTTTGTTTGTTTATGGAATAATGTTAAATTTGCTCTTTTATGTGCAACTTCTTTTGCTCAGCCTAATGTTCATGAGGCTCAACAATGTCAAGGATCTATTAGTTATTTCCACTACTATGCCAAGCAATGATCTAGAGTATAGTTATACAACAATTTATTCATTCATTCATCAGGTGGATGGACATCAGGGCTTGTAGATTTAAGTAGTCTGGAGAAATGTGTTATAAACATCCTGGAAAAGAGTCATTACGTACACTTATGATTTCATCTATCTAGGTAAGTAATAGTGGGGAATTGAATGAATCACATGTAAATATGCATTTAATACATTAAGAAACTGCCAAACCTCTTGAGTATCTGTGCAACAGCACAGCCTCATCAAGAGCGACACCTCCAGCCGTTTCTTGTTCTCATCGACAGCTGTTATGTCCTGGCTGGTTTTCTGTGTCAACTTGACACAAGTTAGAGTCATCGAAGAGGAAAGAGCCTCAGTTGAGGAAATGCCTCCATGAGATCCAGCTGTAAGGCATTTTCTCAATTAGTGATCAGTGGGGGGGGGGGGTCCAGCCCATGGTGGGTAGTATCATCACTGGGTTGGTAGTCCTGGGTTCTATAAGAAAGTAGGTTGAGTGAGCCAGGAGAAGCAGACAAGTAAGCAGCACTTCTGCATGGTCTCTGTATCAGCTCCTGCCTCCAGGATTCTGCCCTGTTTGAGTTCCTGTCCTGACTTCCTTCAGTAGTGAACAGCAATGTGGAAGTGTAAGCCAAATAAACCCTTTCCTCCCCAACTTGCTCTTTGGTCATGGTGTCTCTTCACAGCAACACTAAGAACTAATAACTAAGAAATAGGGTTTCTATTGCTGTGAAGAGACACCATGACCATGGCAACTCGTATAAAAAAAACCATTTAATTGGGGTGGCTTGTTTACAGTTCAGAGGTTCAGTCCATTATCACCATGGTGGGAAGCATGGCAGAGTGCAGGCAGACGCACTGCTGGCTACACCTTGTATTGCATGGAACAAGAAGTCAACTGACTCATTGGGCGGTATCCTGAGCATCTGAGACCTCAAAGCCCACCCCCACAGTGACACACTTCCTCCAACAAGGCCACACCTCCTAACAGTGCCACTCCCAATGAGATTATGGGAGACAATTACATTCAAACTACCACAACAGGTGTCTTTAAACCGTAGATTTCTAAAAGACACATAAAAAGCAGTTCTTTACTGTGATGTAAATGTTATTTCTTTAATGACTAAAGATTAGAACATTGTCCATGAGCTCATTTGTAACCATGTATCTTTAAAAAATAGATGTATTCAATTTCTTACTGCTTTTCAGATGAATTTTTTAATTATTGAATTAAATTTTATGTATTTCTAAAATACAAGTGTTTTACCAAATATTAGTGTTATGAATCTTTCCTTCTAGCCTGTGGCTTGCTTTTTTAATTTCTTAAGATATCCATTGAAGAAAAAAATTTAAAATTTTGATGATGTCAAATTTATGATTTAAGAAATAATTTAAATTTTTTGCTAAGAAATCTTTGGTTTACCAAAATTCATATTTTTAATTTTCTTCTAAAAGTTTTGTAAGTTGAAGCTTTACATTTGTTCTATTATTATTATTTGAATTTGCATGTGAGCCAAGCATCACTGCTTTTGTGTATGGATGCTCAGTTGCCAGCATTATTTGTTAAAATGACTCTTTCCTTCATTTACTTTTATTGGCATGATTGTTAAAATATCAATGGCTAATATATCTGTGAGTCTATTTTTGGACTTTATATTCAGTGTAAGAAAAAATGACATATGGAATCAATAGCATGCTGTCCAGAATACTGTAGAATTATAATAATTTGTTCACTAAATAATAATGTTGAATTTAGACAGTATAAATTATCTATCCCTGTTCCTTTTCAATAAAAAATTATGCTGATGCTAGCAAGATGGCTCAGCAGTAAGAGCATTTTCTGCTTTTGCAGAGGATCTGCGCTCAGTTCACAGCACCTACATGATGACCCACAACCATCTGTAAATCCAATTTTGGGGCATCCAACGTCCTCTTCTGGCCACTGCAGGCACTAGGGACACATATACACATGCAAGTAAGACACTCACACGTAAAATTAAAAAAAGTCTTTAAAAATGACATTGGCAACTTTAAGTATTTCACTTTTTCCATACACACACACACACACACACACACACACACACACACACACACACACACTGTTTTATCACTTGGTAAATTTCTCTAAAAAGTGTATAGGAACTAGATACTGAGTGAAATATATAACTCAATTTGAAAAGGCTTAACTCTAATAACATTTGACATTTCCAACAATAATTTATATCTCTCTATTTGTTTAGGGTTTCTTTGGTTTCTCTTACCAATGTTTCGTATATTTCACTATCTAAATATTGCATATATTTTATTAGATTTAACTCCAAAATGGGTACTTATGCTATTATAAATTATGTTTAAATTTCTAATTGTTTGGAAATGCATTTGGTTTTAAAAAAATGATCTCTTGACTTTGATAGCTCACTTATTCTAGTACGTTTCTGTAGACTATTAGAGATTTTCTTTGTAGATGATGATGTTATTATCTTAGTCTATGTTCTATTGATGTGAAGAGACACCATGACTAAGGCAACTCTTACAAAAGAAAGCATTTAATTGGAGATGACTCACATTCTGAGGTCTAGTTCATTATGGCAGCATGCATGCTGACATGGTGCTGGAGAGGTAGCTGAGAGTTCTATATCCAGATAGGAAGGCAGCAGGAAGAGACAGAGATACTGGGCCTGGCTTAGACCCTTGAAACCTCAAAGCCCATTTCCAGTGACACACTTCCCCCAAGGCCACACCTCCTAATAGTGCCAATCTAGGCTGATCAAGCATTCAAATCTATGAGCCTGGGGGGGCATTCCTATTCAAACCACCACAGTTATCTATGAACCAAGAGAGTTTTAATTAATATTTTCAAGTTTGTAAGGCATTTTGCTTCTTTTTCTTGTCATATTGCATGGGCTGAGCTCCTGTAGTGTTAAAAAGAAGCAGCAGCCAAGACTTCCTTCCCATTCTCATGATTCAACCTTGGACAAGTCACTTGCCAAAAAGGCAAATACATGTACATTTTCTACTTCTGGGGTCTCCTTCTCTATACTCACTTTAGAGACAATGAAGTACCAATCTTGAGAGGGAGGCAGGATGAGTTTTGGTGGTTTTGGGAGCAGAAAAGGTGAATGTGTTAACATTAATTCTCTCCTGGGAATTAATGTCCCATCCCATCTCCCAATATGATTATGAATCCTTGATTGACATAGTTCAATTTTAGTTTTGTATTTTATAGACAAGATGTCACCATGTACCCTAGACTGGCCCTGAACTTATAGTGATCCTCCTGTCTCATCCTCCACATTTTTGGAATTGCAGGTGTACATCTCTACCCATCTCAACAGGATGTGTTTTTGGGGCAGCTGGACTCAGAGAAGAATGGTCATTCATTTAACTGAAATGTTAGCCATTTAGGCTATAGCATGGCCTATGCAGAAAGAAAGTGGGAATTAAGTGTAGCTATGAGGACATGGAGGCTTACAAGGCAGTATAATAACCAGTGGTAGGATGTGGGGCAGGTCAACTTTCACTTTGGATAAAAGGAAGACCATGATTAATGGCATTTATGAATGATAGAAATATGTGATCACTATAGTTATGATGTGAGAGACATCAGGGCTACTGGAGTCTTGTATGTAGTTGGGAGAGGTTGTTATAAAGATCTCTGACTTAAATGAAGGCTGAAATTCTTAGATAGTTCAGAAGATGGAAAGAGAAAGCCCATGGAGGGCAAAAGTGTGCTTCTCACCAATCAAGACCTGAGGGTAAAGCTGGGTGTTTCTTGTGTTTTGTTGTATTACTGGGCCTTGACCCCAGGCCTTTGCATATGCCAGATAGACTTTCTAGCACTAGCCACATCCCCGGCCTTTAAACTATTTTTTTTTTGAGTTTCCCAGGCTGGTCTTATTCAGCATGTAGTCTAGGCAGGTCTTGACTGTGTGACTCTCCTGATTTATTTTCCTGAGTAGCCGGGGCTATAAACACACATCTCTACAACTCTGCCTTCAATTTTAATCTGAATACACAAAATACAATAAATGAAAACATTTGAAGTGGCAGGGTTTGTGTTAATGGCAGTGAGTTGAGGTTAGATTATAGACTCTTAAAACTAGGCTGAAGGGTTAGTATTCTAATTCTAGACAGAATCATTAAATGTTTAGACAAGCCATGAACACGGTAAATCCACTGTTACTGTGTACACTATTGCAGCTGTCCCAGTATCCTCACAAATGTAAGTAATGGAATGTGTGCAGAAGCACAGCGGCTGGCCAGGTGAAGCCTACCCAATAGAGAAGTCTACTAGCCTGTCTGGTGGGGTGGATCTCAGGGTACAGAGCAGCACTGGGTTGGAATGCAGATGGTCAACACTTACTAACACCTTACCTGTAATGGGTTAAAAAGGAGGTGACTATCTGAACATATTCCCACTTTTTCTTATCAGACCAGCATCCATGTTAGTAGGTATTTCTTAGCGATATCAAGGGAATACTTATTGTTCATGCAGAGGGTGGCAGCTCCATTCAGCAGGGAGAAGCTATTTAAGAACCCATGGTCTTGGGCTCTTTCCAAGGCATTGTAAGATTATTTTATGGTGTCTGATTTACTTTAAAGTTTCTTGTTATTGCAGTTTAAGAACAAAATTTATCCTGCACACATCCTGTTTAAAACAGAATTTTTTCCTCTGTTAGGTAGAGATAAAAATGTTAGAAAGTACACTCTATCACATTGGTTACACCTTGGTGCTGGATGAAAACGGGCCATAGTATTTTTAATGGCCAGATTGGTGGTCAAGGGAACATGAGTCAAATACATGTTTGGAATGGTAATTTTGTTATGCCTGGAATAATTTAAAGAGACTGGCTTGTGTGTGTGTGTGTGTGTGTGTGTGTGTGTGTGTGTGTGTGTGTGTGTGTCTGTCACTGGGGATATAATTCAGGGCTTCACAGATGCTAGACAAAGCCTCTACCTAGAAGTTATACCCTCAGCCCCAGGGTGGCAGTTCTAACAATCATAAGCAGAAGGAAAAATCATTTCTTTCCTTTTTCCTCTTCCTTCTTCATTTCTTTTCCTTTCCTGTATAAGTATACATTTTCGCATTTGCCATAACAATACTACTTCAACATTTGAACAGAGAGATTGACTCTCTGTGGTGGTTTGAATGAGAATAGCCTCCATAGGTCCATGTTTGAATGCTTGGTCCCCAGCTAGTGGAATTGTGTGGGGAGGATTAGGAAATACGCCCCAATGGAGGACAGTCCAATGGCAGAGGAAGTGTGTTGCTGGGAGTGGGCTTTGAGGTTTCAAAAGCCCACATCAGGCCCTGTCTGTCTGTCTGTCTCTCTCTCTGCCTGTTGCCTGGGGATCAGGATGTAACATTCTCACCTACAGTTCTGATGTCCTACTTGTCAGCTTTCCACCATGATGGTAATGGACTAACCCTTTACAACTGTATATAAGCCCCCAGTTAAATGCTTTCTTCTAGAAGAGTTGCCTTGGTCAATGTGTCTCCTCACAGCAGGAGAACAGTGACTATGACAGTCTCTGTGTCTCTCTCTTTTTTTTCTGAGATGGGGCCTTGGTACATTTCTCAGAGTAGTGGTGAACTAAGCATGATCCTTTTCTCTCACCTTCTTAAGTGGCCAGCACTGAAAGCAGGTACCCTATGCTCAATGTAAGGCTGACCATCTTAACCCTAGAATATCAGATACAAATTCTCCCAAATCCAAAACTTTTAAGGAGCAACTCTCATGCCACAAGTAGAAAATTCACAGTCAAAACACAGGCACACTAAAAATGTTGTATAAAATTAGATTCAGGCAATGCATATAAGACATAGCCAAAATGTAAATAGATTTCATGTTTGTTTAGACTTAGATTGAGCCCCACAGACAGCTAACGATGTGTAAACAAGAATTCAACATGACTAACATATTCAGTCCTCAATATTTTTTTCTGATATGGCATCTTCAACCCTTGCTGTTTTCTCTCTGAAGTCAGCAGCTTACAGCTGAGGCTGGTGGCATATTGTCTGTCACAGAGAAATGAGCATGCAGCCCAGTATCCCTTAGACATGAGGTTCTCTGTCTTGGACAATAATTTTTTTCCTTTACAACCTTGTAGGATCTTTATATCTTTCTCAAGGAAAAAAAATAGAGAGCTTATATTGGCCAAGGACCTCAGGAGTATTGTCTGCTGCCAATTCTGATGTCATGGGAGTGCATAGAAGGCCTCATTCTCTGGGCATGTGGGCATCTGGACCATGCCTTTACTTTCCAAGTGGTTGCAGAAGAGGAGTCAGACCTTTTAGATGAGATTGTTTGAAAGAGATGCAGTTTGTATATTCTTGCTCTGGCGGATTACTCAGCAATAGCTGATAGCGAGAAAAAGTAAAAACATGAAGAATTAAATCATTATTTTTCTAGGAGTCTCCAGGAATTAAAACAAAATGGTTCTGGAGATCAAACCCAGGCCTAGTGCGTGCCAGGCAAGCACTCTACTGCTGAGCTGCACTCTCAGCTCACACAGGGAGTTCACTTGATTGTGGTCCACTGTGGTGTGACTAGTTTCGGCCTCCCTTTTTGGTCTTTCCTTGAAGTGCTTTCATGGTAGATGATCCAAGGAAGATGTTGATGTGTGTAGAATGATGCATATTGTTTGTTCTGATAGCAGGACTTCTATCTGACATTACTGAGTTCTCATTTGCCCTGCTGGTTTCCACTGGTGCTTATGTGCCTCCTATGGAGCGTCCACTGTCTTCTTCTCCAGGCCGCTGTGCTTTGACCTGAGAGGGTCTCTCTATGCCCCAGGCCTCTGCCTTTCCTGGTCATCACCAGCTCTGGGCAGTGGCTACGAATGACTTTAACTCACGTAAACGTTGAAATACATCTGGTCTTGTGTTGCAGAGGCTCCCTTTCCCATGTCAGTTCCTTTTAGAACCACCAACTGGAGTATGTAACTAGGAATGCAACTGTGTCCTAGTGTGAACAATTTATATTTCCAGCAAAATGACTGACACTCTGTTGATAACTGGCCACGTCTCCTCTGCTAGTTCTACTGTGAACCATGCTCATTCCTCTTCTTTCTAACTCATCAGTCGAGTTTTCCCTATATCCAGAAAGTCAAAGATTTTAAAAAGATTTACTTATTTATTTCTTATGCTTCTGCCTGCATCAGGAGACAGTGTCAGATCTTATTATAGATGGTTGTGAGCCACCATGTGGTTGCTGGGAATTGAACTCAGGACGTCTGGAAGAGCAGCCAATGCTCTTAACCTCTGAGCCATCTCTCCAGCTCCAACAACTCAAATGTAATATTCTAGTATACTGAATTGTGCATACTTTCATAGTTTTAGTGACATGTTTGAAGCAGTGCAATAGAAAACTCAGCCCAAATTCGGTTTTTATTGATTCACACAACTAAAGTGTTTTGAAGGAAGGCCAGTTTTGGGCATGGCTGGATCTGGGCTAGGGAATTTTTCAGGGCTATATTTTTCTCTTTCCATTTTACTAGCTTTGTTTTCTGTACAGTAGGTCCATTAAAAAATTCATAAAGAAGTCAAGATGACTGAGATGGCTCCAGTACTTACCTGGCAAGTGCAGGACAAAGATTGCTAGAACCTAGCAAGATCCGGAAAAAAAAAAAAAAAAAAAGTACTTCATGGACTTTTGTCAAAAGTGAGGTGGTCACTGAACCCAGCATTGAGCAGAGGAATGGATTTGCTGCCACGCCTGAGTCTCATGAAGGCGGATGGAGGCTGACTGCTGGGGATAGAGGATGTGTCTCCCAGAGTAAGTGAGAATCTGAAACAGACTTAAAACACTTGTTCTAGAGCTGGGCGGTGGTGGCGCACGCCTTTAATCCCAGCACTCAGGAGGCAGAGCCAGGCGGATCTCTGTGAGTTTGAGGCCAGCCTGGACTACCAAGTGAGTCCCAGGAAAGGCGCAAAGCTACACAGAGAAACCCTGTCTCGAAAAACCAAAAAAAAACAAAAAACAAAAAACAAACAAAAAACCTCTTGTTCTAGCTCTACCTCAGCCCTGCCAGTGTGTTCTCACTTAGAGGACTAAGATGTTAATCCTGATTCTTTCTAAATCTCATCCAGATCCAAATTTCTATAAATCAGAGAAATAGATCAGAATAGAGAATGGGAATGGGGGGAAAAACAGAGCAAAACAAAAAAGCAAAAACCAAGTAAGTATCAATTGAAAAATACAAATTTTGAGAAGAGAAGTGCTTTTTAAAAGGTTTTACTTTTATTTATTTTTCTTTTTCAACTTATACTTTTTAAATGTATTACATCCCAGCAGTTTCCCCTCCCTCCTCTCCTCCTAGCCCCCACCCCCAGATCCACTTCTTCTTCCAGGAATATCTCCTCTGCCTCCCAAGAATAACCATCTAAGGCAGCATATCAAGTTACAAAGCTGGATAAGGCAACCCAGAAGGAGGAAAGGACCCCAAAGCAGGCAAAAGAGTCAGAGACACCTCCACTCACACTGTCAGGAGTGTCACAAGAACACCAAGCTAACACAACAATAACATGTGTGCAGAGGGCCTAGGTCAGTCCCACACAGTCTCCCTGATGATTGCTTCAATCTCTGTGAGTCCCTCTGAGCCCTGCTTAGTCGTTTCTGTGGGTTTTCTTGTGGTGTCCTTGCCCTCTCTGGCTCCTGCATCCTCCTCCCCCGCTTCCACAGGGTTCTGCGAGCTCCGCCTAATGTTTGGCTGTGGGTCTCTGCGTCTGCTCCCATCAGTTGTCATCCATAATGCCCGTGTTGGGCACTGCACTGCACGAGCTGAGTGTCACAGTCTGGCTTATATCAGAGCAGAGAGCCCTGCTCAGGTACTGAATGGTGGACCCAGATTCCTTCCCTGATCAATTACAAAGGCTCTCTTCATTTGATTTACCACTCTACTGCCATTGATGTGCGTCATCCAGAAATGATGACGTCAGAGATACATAACGACCTTTCCTGTCAGTGGGGCGGATTTCCCATCTTACATCCCACACCACTCAGCAGTGCAGAATTGGGACGTTGTTTATTTCTGAGCTGAACTTAACTCACAGTCCCCATTTCCACGGATGGCATCTTTATAACAAGCTGCTTCTTGTGCCAAATCGTATTTCTGCCTAGAGAAGGCTGTGGGCTTGTGGTTTGTCCTTGCCCCCCTTTCTGGGCTCAGGAAGTCACTGAACACTATGGGAGGTGGGGCTTCCGGGGCTTTTCTTGCTATGCATCCTCTGAATCCTCACCTCCATCTCTATCTCCAGGAGAGGTCTGCTCTTCTGCATCCTAGCTTCAAGGAGTTGGGAGTTGGTGACTCAGCTCCTTTCCTCTTTCCTTGGTTTGGTGCTTTTTTTTTGGTTTTTCGAGACAGGGTTTCTCTCTCTGTGTAGCTTTGCGCCTTTCCTAGAACTCACTTGGTAGCCCAGGCTGGCCTCGAACTCACAGAGATCCGCCTGCCTCTGTCTCCCGAGTGCTGGGATTAAAGGCGTGCGCCACCACCCCCGGCGGTTTGGTGCTTTTGGTCACCTTGAAGTGTGGGACTTTGAGTTTCTATTTAAATCATAAATATACTTGTCACTTCTAGCGTCAGAGTAAAAATCATCCTAGCCATGCATCTCCAGCCCTGAGGTGTCTTAATCTTCTTTTGGTGTGGGGATGTTGACAAGGTTGTGAGCACCAGTAAAAAGGAAGCGCTAGTCATTTGCCTTTTAAGTTTCCTCCTATTACTAGTTTTATTCTTTATGAGCCCTTATGCATGCTAGGCAAATGCCCTACAACTGACCTACATTCTCAGTCCTTAGATTAGTTCTTAAACTATTTATTGCTAACACCCCCCCCCCCCCCCCCCCCCCCCCCCCCCGCCCCAAACCAGTAGCACTCCTTCTGTTCCCTTTCTGACTCTACAAAGGCTTCCATGCTGGTGTCTCCTAAGCTTTTTCCTGCTGGCTAGAGTCCTGTGTGTGTGCAATTTGACCATAACTGGAATTCGAATATAACCCACAGCAAACAATCAAGATAGTTACTGAACACTGTTTTCTTTGTGTGTCTTTGACTCTATGCTTGTCTACCTGTCTGCTTTCTCTGTTTTTTCCCCTCATTTTTGCTTGATTTTGCAATGCTAGAAATCAATCCCAGAACCTTGCACATACCAGATAAGTGCTCTGTCACTGAGCTACATCTTTAGCCCAGCCTCCTCCCCTCACAGGTCTCTAGTAATCTGTGGCATTCTGGATATTTGTCTATTACAGATTAAAAAGTTCATTTAGGCTTAGAGAAGCTAAGCATGGGCCCCTCCACAACCTCTCTGCTCAGATGGGAGAGAGAAGGGCTCTGTCAAGTCTGGTGGGTGGGGACAGTGGGGAGAAGGGTGTGTTTTCTTTGGTGGTCATTAAAATTTTTTCTTACTTCTGTTACTGCTGTTTTACCTTCATCACAGGGGCTGTACTTTAAACTGCTAAAGGCCCAGCTGCTTAGGCTATAGCCTCGGGGGGAATTCTGTTCTCCCAGAGCTTTAACTAAATCTCTATAGTTCTAATAAAACTCAAGACTCAAAGGCTAGGGTGAAAACCTGGGAGCTCAGAGAGTCAGAGGGGCAATTGGCTAACTTTCTCTCTTTGCTGGCACCCCAGAAGCCTCTCTCCTTCTACAGTGCCCCGACTAAAAAAACCCACACTACGCTCCTCTCTGCTACTTCCTGTCAACCAGTTGCTAATCCTGCCTCTCTGGGGCCAGGTTAATTTTATTTGATTAACACAATTGCAACACATATTTACAAAGTTAAACAATTGCAGCATCAACAAATGCAGCATATCTTTGCCTAGTTAAACAATATTCCACAACAGGTTACATATAAGAGCCTTAAATTTTGAAACCAAATACAATTAGTCCTATTACATACTCTGGTTTAAGATATTTAAAAAAAAATTGAAAAACTGCGACAGTCCTGAATATATCCAGACTACTTTCTTGTCATTATTCCCTAAGCAGTGTAGCACAATGACTGTTTATATATAGCAGTTCCGCTGTATTAGGAAATGTAAGTAATAAAGATATTACTTAAAACATATGGAGTAGATTGTAGTAGGTTGTATGTAAATGCTATAATATTTTATAGGCGCATTCACAGACTTTAGTACCTCTGTCCGGGACTCCTGGAATCAGTATCCCACAGATACTGTGGGATGGCTACATTGACACACACACACACACACACACGCACGCACGCACGCACGCACGCACGCACGCGCACACGCACACGCACACGCACGCACACAATTAGCTGATTTTTAAAAAGATGAACATTGACCCAAGCTATAACATGAGTGAACCTTGAGGCCTTGTGCTAAATGAAATAGTGCACCCCCAAAGAGACAAATACTGTGTGATTCCATTTCTATGTGTGATGACTGTGAAGAGAAGTATGATACTCATCTCCACAGAGTGGCCTCTTTCTGACACAGGATGTAGTTAGTGGAGTTTATGTGCTTCTGGTGGTGAGGGAAGGGGGAAGAAATGCACATTTTCTCCTGACATCTTAGCACAGATCACAAGGAAAGGCTGGGAGTGAGTGAAACATTTGGAATGTCACATGTTGGCTTGATGATGAGGATGTTTGAGAAGCTAGACTTGATCATAGTTCTATACATGAACGTATAAGGGACGTTTCTGTTGAAAGAGTTGTGAGAAATGGAGGTGTCGAAGGTTGCTTGGGAATGGTAAGTATATTAATTATTTTGTTGTTGCTGTGATAAAACCAAAAGTAACTTTAGGAGGAAGAGTTCATTTCCGCCTTTGTCTCCAGAGGGAGAGTCTGTAATGGCAGAGGATGTGTGGCAGCAGACAGTAGGAATGGGAAGATTACATTTTTGACCACATGTAGGAATTGGAAAACCCAAACTGAAAGTGGGAAGAGGCGTAAATTCTCAAAGCCTACCCCTGGGATGTACTTCCTCTAAAAGACTCTACTTCCTGAGACACAATCACCAGCTGAGGACCAAGGCTCAGATGCATAGGGACGTGAAGACATGGGGACATGGGGCATGGGGACATGGGGACATTTCTCATCCAGACCACAGAAATAGGAAACACACAGATACAGTGAGGCAGTAGCTCCAATCCTGGCCCTACCTCTCAAGATGACAGATACAGACTCATGGGCTGCTGAATCAGAGTCCCTCTAGGTTAGGCAAAGAAGCTTCCATGATTTCATGGTAACTAGCTCAGTACCAGTGTAGTAAGTCATAGAAAAAAACTGTGCTAGATAGAAGTCATAGAGGAACCAAAAGAAATAATACAAACACAGAAGAACGTCTGGCAAGCTGGGAGTTGCTACAGATGTACTGACATGAATAGCCCATGGCAAGAGTGAACATTGAGCAGAAAACCATTTTTAATAATTTGTATGATGAGGAAAAGATGTCTTCTTTGTAATGTGGTCAAAACAACTATATTTGGAACTTTTTCTAAAACTGAGAAACAGCACTGATAGAGGAGAAAACGTTAGAGAGGGTGCTATGCTGGTATTTTCCTCTGGAGTGAGCATAATTGAGTTATGCCAATATTAAAATATATGCCTATAGATACATAATGAGTGGTTTATCTAGACAGACAAGGCGTAAGAATAGCTGATATCTAAGGCTGGGGCCTCATAAGCTATCTAGAGAGGAGAGGGCTATGGAGTTAGTCCTGCCTTCAAAAGACTGGTGCTCTGCTGCTGTGTGGAAGGTCACAGAGTGGAGAGCAAAGTGCACACCAATGGGCCTGTCGTCGGGAGGCCCTAGAACAGGGGTCCTGGTGGAAATGGGTGAGTTACGGCTTTAGGCCGCCTTCCACTCCACTTTGTTCTCTTGGACAGTACTATAACTCCTTTTACCTGAAAGAATTATTTATTATTGTTGTTGTTGTTATTATTAGTCTTCCTTTGTGATCCCAAATATGGTTTGAGAAAGCCTGGATTTTGAGAGTTACACAATGTCAGCTTTTCTGACCAAGGCCCTCTTAGGCTGAAATCTGCACACTGATGTAATCTGCATCGGCATTCTGATGTAAGCCAAGTTTTGTAAGCAAAGGCTTCTGGGGAGAGAAGAATCAGCTGTTTCCTCAGACATTCGAAGGAGCTGTTGCCTAAAGTGATAATTAGCAAAACCATAATGCCAAATTCCAGTTTTCCTTCAAAATCTGACAATGCCAGTCATTGTGGATTACAAAGCACTCCACGTCTGAACAGTAAAATGTTCTAGAATGTCATCGAGTGAAACACAAGGGTAGACCTTCTGCTGTGGGTCTGGCACTGTCTGGACTGATCCTTAATCTTGTTATTCAGACTGTAGACATCTTGAGTGCACTGTGGATTAGCTTTTGCATTTCTGTTCTCAGCTTTGCCTTCGTTTAGTATTCCTTGTCTGGAAAAGAGAGGATAGCAAACTCATAGTGTGGTTTATTCACTTACTTATTCAATTACTTACTGCCCCAAACCCACTACTTCTAACTGCTACATTAACTGAAAGATGTTAACAGTTTTCACGTGCCAGAAACCATCCTGGGAACAAGAATATAGGCTCTGGTCCTGCGAGCTTAACTACGGAGTGGAACACATGCATGGCAGAGGCAAAAATAAGATGCTGATCCATGTATATAGTCCATTTACTGTATTCTCTTATGTCTCAACTTTCCTACCCACTGTCCCTAGGATTTGAGGACCTCTCTTAGGCCTGTTACTCAGTGCAGAAAGCTCCTGGTCTTTCTCTCTCTCTGCCTCCCCCTCCCTCCCTCTCTCCCTCTATTATATCTTTCCTTCTCTCCCTCCCTCTCTTCCTCTCTCTCCCTTCTTTCTTTCCCTCTCTCTGTCCCCTTCTCCCTCCCTCCTTTCCTTTAGTCTTTCTTTCCTTCCCTCCATCTCTCCTTTCCTTCTGGTGCTTAGGTTTGAACCCAGGGCCTTGCTCACACTAAATGAGTTCTCTACCACTGTATAGTACTCACCCTCGAGCCTTTCCTGGACACAGTTAATTGCCTCTGTCTTATATTTCTTCTCCAGCTGTTGATTGAATACTATAATACTTACTGCTTATAGGACTGGTGTCCTGAGCTACCCATTTCTGTAGTTAAATCACAAGAACTGTGTTTATCACATAATAGGTCCTAAAAAAAAAATAGTCCATTTTCCTCAAGTGTTGCCCAAGTGTCAGGCCTGAGGATGTGTTTTAACAGGTTGGTGACAGGGGCCCTGCTAGGGACTTTATGTATCAGTGCACAAGACTATTTTTTGAAATATCACGGAAAGGCCTGAGAATATATGAATATGCCTTTAGTCTTCTATGGATTTGGCCCATTGGCTTTGATAAGGGGCAACCCAAACAGGGATAGTATCAAATTCTTACCTCTGTTTGAAGTCCTTTTATTGTCTGTTAGAGGCTTTTTTTCTGGCTAATTTTTCTATTATCTATCTATCTATCTATCTATCTATCTATCTATCTATCTATTGATATATCTACCTAGCTATCATCTATCTACCTATCATCTACTATCTATCTTCTATATATAATCTATCATCTATCATCTATCTATCTATCTATCTATCCATCTATCTATCTATCTTTTAATCTCTCATATATTACATCCCAACATCAGTTTCCCTTCTCTTTCCCCCAGTCTCTCCCCCCAACTCCCCTCTCCCCCAGATCAATGCCCCCCTCCCATCTCCTCTCAGAAAAGAGAAGGCCTCCCAGGGACATCAACCAAACATGCCATAACAAGCTACAATATAACCAAGTACATACCATCATATCAAGGCTGGATGAGGCAACCCAATAGGAGGAAAAGGGTCCCCTAAGTAGACAAGAGAGTCAGTGAGTGTTCCCACCCTAGCTCAAAGCCTAGATTTGACCTAGGTCAGAAGCTAGATCAGGCTCACATGATCTCTGTGAGCACCCCTGAGGCCTGGTCAATTGATTCTGTGGGTGGCTAATTTTTCTAATTAAGATATTGTATTTCAGTATTTAAACGTTCTTGCCTAGATTTATTAAACCCTAAAAGGAAAATAGCAATCAAATGGTGTCACATAAAAGAATGTTTCACTGCATTACCAATTCTAATAGCAGCAAACATAAAAAGTTTTGCTAGGTGTGGTGGCTCAAACCTCTAATTACAGTACTCAGGAGGCTGAGACAAGAGTTCAAGTCCATCCTGGTGACACAGCCATAGGAGATCCTATATCAAAACCAAAATGAAAGTTTTCTTATAAGTAGTCCTAAACCAATCTGAAAATCTAGTAAACAGGTCTCACCTATGGCAAAATTCCAAGCAATGTACAGGAATAACTTTATAGGAGACACACAGGGCTTATATGAAGAATATTGTCGAAACTGTTTGGAAGAGAAAAGTTACATCTTATTGTTATAGGATATTATTTTAAGGTGTGTTACTTTGGTTTATGTTGCATTTGTTTAACTCTGTGAAGCTATGTTACTGTGCCTGTGTAAAACCCCTGATGGTCTAATAAAGAACTGAATGGCCAGTAGTGAGGCAGGAGAAAGGATAGGTGGGCTGACAGGCAGAGAGAATATATAAAAGGAGAAATCTGGGAGGGAAGGAGTAGCCAGAGAAGGAAGAGGACTCCAGGGGCCAGCCACCCAAGTACTCAGCAAGTCACAGAGTAAGATTTACAGAAGTAAAAGAATGGGAAAAGCTCAGAGGCAAAGGGTGATAGGAAAATTTAAAGTTAAAGAAAGCTGGCAA
Source organism: Peromyscus californicus insignis (assembly GCF_007827085.1). Taxonomy (NCBI): domain Eukaryota; kingdom Metazoa; phylum Chordata; class Mammalia; order Rodentia; family Cricetidae; genus Peromyscus; species Peromyscus californicus. Next base: position 137,744,916 of record NW_026294573.1, read on the forward strand.
GAAACAAGCCAAGCTATGACCAGGGATTTATAAGTAAGGAAAAGTCTCTGTGTGTAATTTATTTGGGAGCTGGGTGGAGGGCCCCCAAAAGAGCTGAAAAGTTAAAAACAAATAACAACATCTTATAGACTTTAAATAGCTATAGTGAGGAACAATGGAAATACAGTTAATTGTATGCATTTAAATTCCACACTGGGTAAGTTTGGAATATGTACACTCCTATCATTCCCATAGCGAGATACTCCATACAGTCTGGAGGTTTTTATGTGCTTCTTGTCAGTTCTTTCTTCTCACTCCCGACCTTCATCACCATGTAGCCAGAGATATGCTTTTCCTGTGGGTGAGTCTGTGACTTGATCTGGACAGTTGGAGATTTACACATGGAGTTGTTGGCATCAATCTGAAAGGTGTGCTTTTCCTGGGGGAAGACCCTTTTCCACACTCTCAACATTCCATATTTGCCTGTAGTTCTTTGTGTAGGGTTGAGACCTCATGGGCTTTTTTTTTTTTTTACCCCATCCACATTGGCATGTCTGTTGGTGTGATCCTGGTTCAGCTCTTGTTTAGGCAGGCATGTTGGTGAGACTTCATGGGTGTAGCTTCTGACATTACAAGAAGACACAGTCTCACAGAGAACTCCCGGATCCTGGCTCTGACAATCTTTTTGGCTTCTCTTCTGCAGTGTTCCCTCAGTTTTAAGTATGGGAGTTGTTTTATAGATTTATCTGTTGGGGCTAGACTCCACAACTCTGCATTTTGATCAATCATGATTTAATATGCACTTCCCTACTGACTAATGATGCTGTTTATCTTTTCATGTGTTTATATGTCATGTATACATTATCTTTGGGAAGATGTCTGCTCAAATGTTTTCCCATTAAAAGAACATTTTTTTTCCCATGTGACAGGACGTCCCTATGTAGTCCAAGCTGACACTAAACTCAGGATCCTCCTGCCTCAGCATTCTGATTTATGAGATTACAATCATGCATCGTGACGCCCAGGCCTTGATTTTTTTTTTTTTTAGTTTTGTCGAGTTATATATATCTGTTAAAAGCCCCTTATCAGCTTTTGTCTTAATTAAGGTTTCTATTGCTGTGAAGACACACCATGAACATGGCAACTCTTATAAAGGAAAAACATTTAATTGGGTGGCTTACATTTTCAGAGGTTTAGACCATTATCATCATGGTATAACATGGTGGCATACAGGCAGACATGGTGCTGGAGAAGTAGCCTGGTGCCCTACATCTTGACTTGCAGGCAACAGGAAGTGGTCCAAAACACTAAGTGTGCATGTATAAAACCTCAAAGCCCGTCTCCACAGTGACACACTTCCTCCAACAAGACCACACCCACTCCAACAAGGCCACACCTCAGAATAGTGCCACTCCCTTTGGGGGCCATTTTCTTTCAAACACCACAGCTCCATTCTTAACATTTTTTATTTTATGTATACAGATGTTTTGCCTGCATGTATGTCTGTGCACTGTATGCATTGCTTGTTGTCCACAGAGGCCAGAAAGGGTGTGGGTCCCCTGGAACTGGAATAAGAGATGGTTGTGAGCCACCATGTGGGTGCAGGAATCAAACTCAGGTCCTCTGGAAGAGCAGAAAGTGATCTTAACCACTGAGCCATCTCTATCAGCTATATTATTTACAAGTATAGTCTCATAGTTTAAATTATTTTTTCATTTTCTTAAAAGTGTTTAGAAGAACAAAAGTGCTAAAATTTGAAAGGTATGATTTTTTAAATTTTTTAAAATAAAAAATTTAAACTTTATTATTATAAAAATTTTGCAAATAAAAATATCATAAACCAAAGTTAACCAAACTCAAAGATTATACAACTCAATGGACTTCAATTCACATTGAAATTTATACTTTCACTATTAAATATATTTTTATGTGCTTATCCACCATCAAAAAATGAAAACTCGGCAACAATTTGGCAGGGAAAGATGGTGGATGACAAGCTCACCTAGTTCTTAGCCTCTGATAAAATTGAGCAGGGCTTGGGACTGGGTCAAGTCTGCTGGAGCCAGCCTCTCCCCTGTCCTGGGATTCTCTGCCCAAGCTTAAGGACCTGACATTTCTCAAGAAGCAGCTGGAGTACCTACAGCAGCCTGTGGACGATGAAGTCAACAGTGGTGTAGGTCAGGATGGCTCACTCTTGTCTTCCCCATTCCTCAAGGGATTCCTGGCAGGCTATGTGGTGGCCAGGTTGAGGGCATCAGCAGTATTGGGCTTTGCGGTGGGCACTTGCATTGGCATCTATACAGCTCAGACATACGCTGTACCCAACGTGGAGAAGACACTGAAGAACTACATTAGGTCACTACTTAAGGGGCCTGACTAGACCCTCTGGGGAAGGCAGGATGAGCACGTTGGGCCTTCAGGTAGAGGCCTTTCTATCACAGACTCTCTCTCTGGTTCCCCCTGCTGTTGTTCATTTGCTGTCTCCACCTCTCCTGACTCTTTCATCCTTGCTTTTCTTCCTGCAGAGAGTAGGCAGTGGTTTGTCAGCCTGCAGCCTGCACGCCTTCCATCCCTAGTTCCGCGGGACTAACCCCAAAACTGTGGGACATGAGCCCTCTCTTCAAGCCCTAACTGTTGAGTATGCAACTGACTCTGATCCTCAGCATTCTCTCTGGTGATGTCCCACAGTTCTACACCCAGTTTCCTTCCGATGTGTCCCAGTTCCTCTGTCCCTTGCTAGCTACACAGGGCACCCAGGGTCTGGTGTGGGCCATGAGTGTAGAAGATGGGGGTATGCCAGGCCTTGCCCGTCCAAGACAGGCTCGCTGGACCCTGACGCTACTCCTGTCCACGGTCAAGTATGGTGCTCATGCACCATTCTTAGCACTGTGCAACGTGGATGGCCGAGTGCCCTTCCGGCCCTCCTCAGCTGTGTTACTCACTGAGCTGACCAAACTCCTCTTATGCGCCTTCTCCTTCCTGGTGGGCTGGCAATCATGGCCCCAGGGCACACCACCCTGGCGCCAGGCTGCACCTTTTGCACTATCAGCCCTGCTCTATGGCGCCAACAACAACCTGGTGATCTACCTGCAGCGTTACATGGACCCCAGCACCTATCAGGTGCTGAGCAATCTGAAGATTGGAAGAACAGCTCTGTTGTACTGCCTCTGCCTTAGGCATCGCCTCTGCACGTCAGGGGTTGGAACTGCTGCTGCTGCTGGCTGCATCAGGCGACTTTCAGGAACCTGTGAACACCCTTCCTGGCCCCTGTCAGCAGCCAGAGCCCATCCCATGCCCTTGCATATCACTCCACTGGGACTTGCGTTCCTCATCTTCGACTGCCTCATCTCCGGCCTGTCATCAGTGTACACAGAACTGGTCATGAAATGACAGCGGCTGCCCTTGACTCTTCAGAGCCTCTTCCTCTACGCTTTCGGGGTAATCCTGAATCTTGGACTCTATACATGGTATAATAGCAAATCTCCCCATTCAAGAGCAGGATCTACCTCCTCATTAATTCTGGTCTAACTTTCCAAGGCTTTTTTTTTTTTTTTTTTTTTTTTTTACTGTTTAGGAGTAGTTGAGGCATTCTCATGTCTCTCATCAGATTTGTCTCTAGGTATTTCATGCTTTTTAATGCATTGTAAATGATACTGTTTTCTGGTTTTATGTTTGATTTTCCATGGACAGTATGAAGAAATGCAATTGATTTTGATATACTGATTTTGTAACTTGGAGTTTTGTTAAACTCATTTATTAGTTTTCCTGTATTTCTTGTCATATTTTCTGCTTCATGCTATGCTATTTATTAATGAAGACAGTTGTATTTCTTTTTTCATTCATCTAGATGCTTTAAGAACTTTTTCTTATCTGATTGCATTGGTTAGAATTTCAGATATAATGTTGAAATGAAGTAATGAAAAGCAATTATATCTGTCTTGTTTATGATAATAAGAGTAAAACATCCATATTTTATAATGTTGGTTGTGGGTTTTAATTTTTAAATATCATTTATAAAAGAATAAGGATATTTTCTTATAACCCCAGTTTGCTAGGAATTTATATAAGAAATGGATTTTGAATTTGCAAAACAAAATTTTTGGTACCTTTGAGATAACAATGTCGTTTGCTGTTTTTGCTCTTTGTCTCTTTGGTGGTGGTGGTGGGTGCCACTCAGCTCCCAAAGGAATCACACACAGAGGCTTATTCTTACTTATAAATGCATGGCCTTAGCTTGGCTTGTTTCTTGCCAGCTTTCCTTAACTTATCCTGTCTACCTTTTGCCTCTGGGCTTTTCCCATTCTCTTCTGTAAATCTTACTTTTACTCCATGGCTTGCTATGTAGCTGGGTGGCTGGCCCCTGGAGTCCTCCTCCTTCTCTGCCTACTTCTTCTTCCCAGATTTCTCCTTCTATATATTCTCTCTGCCTGCCCTGTGTGTCCTTTCTCCTGCCTCGCTATTGGCCATTCAGTTATTTATTAGACCATCAGATGTTTTAGACAAGCACAGTAACACAGCTTCACAGTTAAACAAATGCAACATAAACAAAAGTAATCCACCTTAAGATATTATTCTACAACATAATAAAATATTGTTTCTCGTTTTATTATCTCATAAATAGCCTTAGTTGATTTTTAGTTGTTAAGGAAGCCCTACATATTTGAAATAAATTTCATTTCCTAATGATACCTTTAATAGACTGTTGGATTCAGTTTGCTAAAATTTGTTTTGAACATTTGCATCTAAATCTATAAGGTATGTTGATTGTCTGGAGTTTTACTTTTTAATAAAATGTCTTTCTGAATTTACCGTAAAGGTACTACAGAAAGAGTTTTATAGAATTTGTGCTGTGCCTCCTTAACTTTTTTGTTTGAGTTCACTGATGAGGTGATTTTTCCAGTTGGTGTGTGTCCTCTTGTAGCCGCTGCCTCAATACGTTTTCAGCTATAGTTTCTACACCTATTGAGCATGTACAACTTCTTTGGTCATCTATTCTTCTTGAGTGAACTTCAGTAATTTGTGTCTCTCAAGAAATTCTCAAATATCATGTAAACTCAGAGTTATTTGCTGAATCTATAACTGTGACTTCTTTCTCTTTCCCTATGTTGGCAGTTTGTCTCTGGCACTTTTTTCTTATCTGCTTGGCTGGAGGCTTAGCAATTTAATTGCTCTCAAAAGGCCACATTTTGATTTCAGTGATTTCCCTATTGTTTTCCTGTTTTTAAAACTTGGTATTTTTTTTAACCTCTTCTATCTACTTTATGTTACTTTTCTCTTTTCCGTCCAGTTTCTTAAGGTAGAGGCTGATGCTATTGAGTTAACTACTTTTTTTCTGGTAATACCACAAGTATTACAGAGTTCCTTTGAAATACTGATTAGTCATTTTGACAAGTCCTGGTATAATTCACTTTTATTTTTGTTTAGCTTAAATTTCCTATTTTTATTTCTTAGTGTTCTATTGGTTTTTAGGGATATACTTTAGATTTCTAAAAACTTATTCTAAAGATCTTTGTGTTATGAGAGCTCTTACTGAAATGGTGGGTTTATCTATGTTTCCTTACTTTTACATTAGGTTTTTTTCTTTCTTTTCTTTTCTTTTTTTTTTTTTTTTTTGAGACAAGGTTTCTCTGTGTAGTTTTGATGCCTGTCCTGGATCTTGCTCTGTAGACCAGGCTGGCCTTGAACTCACAGAGATCTGCCTGTCTCTGCCTTCCAAGTGCTGGGATTAAAGGCGTGCACTACCACCGCCCTGCTACATTAGGTTTTGATTCATATATTTTGAAATGTTGCTAATAGGCATATAATATTCATTTGAGATGGCAATATTTTCTTGGTGGATAAATTCCATTATCCTTATTAAACAGCGTACTTTAATTCTGATGGTATTTTATCCTCTGAAATGTACTTTCTGATGTTATACAGCATAGTTTTTCCACGTCTCTTTATTTTTTTCTTTTTTACTATTTTTCTAGTTACTACTTTCTTTATTCTTTGCTGAGTGCTGGGGACTGAACCCAGAGCTAGTCTCACACATGCAGCCAATCTCTTTATCACTAAGCTATGTCCATAGCCTCTTTAGCCTTGCTAAATTGCTCAGGATGGCTTTGCACTCAGGCTGTAGCTCCCATTGATGACCTTGGGATCTTTCTACCTAAGCTTCCTTAGGAGTTAAGATTATAGGGGCAATTCACCTCAGGAATGGCTCTCCCAGATTCCAGTTAATTAGTAGTAGAATACACACATTTCCATATTGTTATTCTTAATATATGTGATACCACATACACATCTATGTATGCGTGTATGTATTGTGCGTGTGTGTGTGTGTGTGTGTGTGTGTGTGTGTGTGTGTGTGTGTTGGTATCTATTCCAGAGCGTCATACATGCTAGCTATGTTATGTTATGATGTTAAAGTGAGTCACCTGTAGACGGCGTGCGATTGGTCTTAGATTCAAGTTGTCAGTGTCTGCACTTTAATTAGTGTGTTCAGACCATTTTTAGCTAATGCAATTATTGGTAAGGTTAGGAAAAGGTCTACCATCTTGTTTTTTATTTGACTTTTTCCTTATTTCCATATAATTAGCATAGTGGTTTTTAATCTGTTTAACTAGAGGTTGCCTTTAGTCGTTTTTGTTATCTTTTTTTTTTTTACCAGATTTCAAAAAATTATTATTTTCTCTGTGTGTACACATGTGTGCAACTATGTGAGCCTGTGTGCATATGTGAAGGCCAGAAGAGGAGATTAGGGATTGCCCTCTGTCATTTTCTGCCTATCTCTTTGAGGTACGGTCTTTCCCTGAGTATGAGATTCATGTTTTCTCAGTTAGGCTGAAAGCCAGCAAGCCCCAGTGGCCCTGGTTTATCTACTTTTCTTGGAACAGGGTTTATAGGTATGCCTAGCATGTCTGGCTTCTTATCTAGGTACTGAGCTCAAATTCTGATTCTCATAACTGTGTAGCAAGTGCTCAACTGCTGAGCACTGTGTCTGTCCCCCAGATCTTTTTTATTTGTAATGGGCCCCCAAACCTTAGCACAACTGACACCATGCTAGAGGCACCATTCTGACCTTAAACTCAAGCATATAGGCCCCAACACCTGCCACAATGGGAACAAATACCTAATCCATTAAAGAACTATGGACCAAGGCCAGGCATTGGTGGCACATGCCTTTACTCCAGCGCTCGGGAGGCAGAGGCAGACAGCTCTCTGAGTTTGAGGCCAGCCTGGTCTACAAAGTGAGTTCCAGGACAGCTAAGGCTACACAGAGAAATCCTGTCTCAAAAAACCAAAACCAAATCAACAAAAAAACTATGGACTAGGAAAGTCTCTAAATGTATTAACCTTGCTTTTTTGGCTTCTGTAGTTTTGCTTCTTTGCTAACTGTTCTTGTTCTTGCCAACTGAAGTGTATCAAGCAGGATGTGGTTTTTGTGCATAAGAGACAAAGAACTGTGAGGCTTAAGGCTGCATGATTTGGACAAGTTCCCCATGCATCTGCTGGCCAACAATAAAGACTTGTGTTCTCTGGTGGACTTGCCTCACAACAATTGCATGCATAACTCCATGCTATATTTTCAAAATACTTTGTGGAAATAATTTGAAGGCTAAATAATATTTTTTTTTTTTTTTAGTATTCAAAGAAATTACTGTTTGTCCTTCAAGGCCAATTTGCTAACTGACGCTTTGAAACTGTTTGTACTTGATTTGAGGCATGAAGATGGCTTAACTTAAATTCCTTTGGCACTGGTGGACTCCTAGCTTATACTAGCTCTAGAACTTGACCCACTGAGGGCAAGCCCATGCATGGTGGGTAAGGGATGCTCACTAGAGCTGACCTATACCAAGACCCAGTAGTCCTTTAAAATGGTCACTCAAATCTTCAGCTTTGCAGTTCACCATTCCCTCTCTCATTAGTAACCTTCCCTGGTGCAGAAATTTCCTAATATAGGACCCACCAAACTTTCTTGGAAATTCTTCAGAATGTCAGTACTGTTTCAACTTCAGTAGTCTCCTACTTCATTAATCTGTGACTAGTAAAACGGTCACTCTATCTACTCTCTTTCCAAACATATGACCTTATTTATTTGAGGAGTGAGGACTATAGACTTCTTATGTCTTCAGAAAAAAAATCAGTATCTACAAAAGTAGAGAGGTAAAGTGGGGATAAAACAGAAGGTTCTATTGTTACCCATAGCACAGCAGTCCTATTTCTTTACCAGAAAAGTATTCCATTCCCACTTTTTCCTGGTTAGATGTAACCACACCTCTAGTTTTAAATTCTCATATTCTCTTAGCTGTTGGTGTTTTTAGATAGGCTGTATGATTGTTCATGAAAATTACTATGAAAAAAATCTGAAATTTGCTTCTTGCCAAATATGATTGACAATGAATAAACCTTGTAGAAAATTCTAATATAGACTCATTGATTCAATAATTTATATTTCTGATTCCAAATCCTCAATGTGATAGCTAGCATTCTGTCACCATGACAAAATACTTGAGATAAATCAACTTAAAAGGAGGAAAATTATGTTTTTGCATGATTAAGAAGTTTCAGCTCATGGTTGCTTAGCTTTCTTGCTTTGGGCAAAGCAGAAGAATATCACAGGAGAGAGTTTTTGTTGGAGCAAAGGAGCTCATCTTATGGATGCCAGGAAGTAAGTGAGAGAGAAGGATCTAGGTACACTCAAAGGCACACCCCTAGTGACTTAGCTTCCTCCCACTAAGACTCACCTCTGAGAGGTTCCAACATCTGAGAGCCCCATGGGCTAAGGAACAAACAAGTCTATTACACACGGACCATCAGGAGACACTTATGATCTCAACCATAGACTCAACTTGCAGTGAAGCAGTGTTGTCTCGTTTCAGAGCTCCATCTGAGGAGTGGTGGACAGATAAGAGACGAAGGGTCAGGAGAGTACTGAGCTTTGTTCCTAACCTCATGTTTTATGCTTCTGGGTGCCAGGAATTACCATGGGAATCAAGACCTACTGTGATCCACAGTGCTCTCCCATAAAAGGCATCAGGACCAGAAGATGTAAAGCCTGTAATCTTACTTTAAAGCAAATAATTATGAGACTATTGATTGTTGCCAGACCTGGCTGCTTAAGTACCCAGGATTGGATGTGAATATAACTCAGTAGTAGAGTGTGTGCCTCAGAAGTTCCTCAGTTAGATTCCAGGTACCACCCTATCTGAAGAAAACAAAAGCAACAACAAAAACTGAAATATTAAAAGACCCAACTTAAGATGGCCCTCATCCTGCTATTTCAAGCCCAAATTTCTTGCTATTGAATGAAAGTAGAAGTGTGTGTGTGTTTACATTACTAGTACAAAACATTTATTAGCTGTCAATTTTCACACTTTTGGGGCTTGATTGAATCCAATGAGGTTCTGTTCTTGGTCTCTCATGCACAGCAGGAGGAAGTAGCTGAGGCTGGAGTCATTCCCAAGGCTCCTTCTGTAGAATACCTGAGCTTTTGGTCAGAACACCTACACTTGGCCTTTCCAGATGACTGGCAAGGAGTTTCTCCTTTCCTGGTGATTACTTCTTAGAGAGGCATTGACTTGGCTACTTTTTAGGGACTACTAGACCATCTAAATTATTTGGTCCTTTAAAGAAAGTCATAAAATCCAAGAATACAAGCTTTGGCTTGTCTGAAAATAGCTTCTAAGTTCAGAGAATATAGGTGTTCTCCAAGTAGAATGTTACGGTAAGACAAACTTTCCAAATAAAGATATTATCAGAAATTTTGGTAACAGAATCCTGGCCCATACAATTCTGTTTATTTGATAACTGTGCCTTTAGTGAGTTATTACCTCATACAACGTACTGTTCTAGGAGAGTGTAGGCACATTGTTTTCACAGCTAACAAGGTTAAATATTACCCATTGCAGTCATGCATTTAAGCTGGTCCTACAGTTTTTTGAGATGCAGACTCCCAATGCTTCTGATAGGCACTGTGTCTCCAGAGAAGAGATGAAGCAAGACCTCTATAGAGAGCAAAACTTCCTGTTGGACTACATGTGGCATTTTGCTCATAGAAAGTCTTGTCCACTGGGTCAGGACTGTGGCAAGCTCCTGTGGTCCACGGACTCTTTGTCTCTCAACAAGGCAACATAAGGTGCATGTGACTGTCATGTTGACTATTTGGTATTCACCATCAGGCAGACCTGTGTCAATATGCTGGTCCACAAGGATTTCAACCCATTTGTAATCATCAGTGTTTAGGCACTTTACACCTAAAAACATTTTTAACTCATCTTTAATTACTATAACCTCTGAAAAAATGAGGTTCTGCATATGTCTTCTTTTTATGTGGCGGGGGGGGGGGGTTGTTTTATTTTCTAAGCATCAAAATACAATTACTTAAAGGAAGTATAGTGGCTCATTGTTTCTCATCTCACTGGGGCCTGCAATGCACACTGGCATCAGATGTTGTAGCCCCTCCCTTCTTCTTCTTCTTCTTCTTCTTCTTCTTCTTCTTCTTCTTCTTCTTCTTCTCCCTCCTCCTCTCCCTCCTCCTCCTCTTCTTTTTTTTAACTGAACAGACCCCAAACTGATTCTTACTAAAGAAAATCTTATTTTAAAAATATTTATTTATTTTAATTTTCTTCGTATGAGTGTCTGGTGGTATATCTATACACCATGTGCATGTAGTGCCCATTGAAATCAGAAGAGAATGTGGTAGATACCACAGAACTGGAGTTACAGATGGTTGTGAGACACCATGTGGGTGCTGGGAACTGAACTTGGGTCTTCTGAAAGATCAGCAAGTGCTTTCAACTGATGAGACATCTCTCCAGTCCCTGAACCAAAAAAAAAAAAGAAAGAAAGAAAAAAGAAAAAAGAAAAGAAAGAAAGGCAACTAGAAGGTCCTAACACTGAAAGGAAAGGGGCTGGCCTGGACTTTAGGTGATGTAATGAACAATAATACTGTGGCATTTCGTGTAAACAAACCATTCTGTCATCTACTGCTTCTTATTTCCTAATTTAGATTTGGAACCATATTCAAGAATTCTCCTTTTCTCATGTAGAATCAGAAATCTTTATGGTTTCTCATGATGCAGTTTAAAGCTAGAGGAAATACGTTTCAGACATTTTCCTTGAGCCTTCTCCTCTGGACAGGAAGTGGCCAGTGTCAGCTGAAAAGGTGGAGGAAAAACCTGACAGCTTGACAAATTGCCTTCCTCCCCTGCTTGGTGTGTTTTCTTCCCTGGATTTTTAACTTGGAAACAAAATTAAAGTTCAGTGATATTTTGGTGGCAGGAAAGACACAGCCAAAATACAGCAGAACCAGCAGCAGTGTGTGAACTGTGCATAGAGCTGGCCCAGTCCCATCTCACTGCCCTGGCACTTCCGGCTGCCTCCCTCTGCAAAAATGAGAACTGAGGTTCGGTGATAGCCCATCTCTATAGCTTGCTTACTCAGTGCCTTTAGATACCCCATCTCAGTTTCCTCATCTTTATAATGGTGGCAATAACACAGAACATTCTGTACACTGATACAATAGAATTGATCAGAAGGGCTCCTGATAGTCTCAAAAGGTATTGTTCAAATCTAGGAGAGCAGTGCTAAAGTAATCCTAGGGAAAATGCATTTCTATTTTATTTGGAAGGGTTGCTAATATTTGCAAATTATTTCACCCAAATTCTGACAACCAAAAGCAGTATAATCTCCATGGAACCCAGTTTGAGTGTTATATTTCTTTGCATTGTTAATTCTGTGTTTTCCCAAGTTTCCTCTTTGAAAACAAAAAGTTTTTGATTGTGATTATGTGCATCTGTGTGCCTATGTTGGGATTGGAACACATGAGTGCAGGGGCTGATGGTGGCCAGAAGAGGGCACTAGATCTCCTGGAGCTGGAGTTATAGGCCTGTGTGAGTCACCTAACATGGGCTCTTGGAACCAAACTTGGGTCCTCTAGAAGAGCAGTGTGTGCCCATAACTGCTCAGCCATCTCTCTTGTACTTCCATGTTTCTTCTTAATTGTTAAAAACACACCTTATTAAATAAATATTGGTTACTATGCAAGAGCACTTTGCAGTTCTTGGTGGGAACACAAAAAGAATGAAATATTACCCACTCCTCACCGAATTCACACCATCCATATTATCTTGGAAATAGGCATTTTGGTATCGTTGACCAGACTGTGGACTTAACAGGTATTCTTCCTGAACTGTTCCTCATGTGAGAAGAAAACTGTGAGTGCTTGAGGCTAAACAAGGGCTTTTATCAGATAACAGAATGTGTTTCTTAGAACGGAAGCTCAGAAGGACCAATTCTGTCAGATTGCCGACCTTGACCTTCTGTAGCCAAAAATCCTGCTTCCCTGTGTTTTTAAAGGAAACACGTTTGAGAAAAGCTCCTGATCCCAGATTCAGTGGTTTTCCTTAAAACTTGTTTGGAGAGACAACAATGGAATTCTGGGAGAGATCTGACATAAGTAGGTTCATCTGATGTATCTCAGGAGAGAGAGAAGTGTTTGTTTACTCAAGCAGTGCTCTATATTTCTATGTGGGTGCTATTATTAGATGCCTTTGAAGTGGGAAAGTCATAGGTCAGACCTTGGTGTGCTTAAACTTATAACATTGTTTTTCTGTTGTGTGCACAGAGTAAATGGAGAAGGAGAAGCACCTGTTTGCTGAAAGTGACTTCTGAGGGTTGCAGAGCAATGGCTCGCAGATTTCAGCTCTCTCTAGAGTGTCTGCCTTTGTTCATCATATGTCCTAGGCTGCTTTACTAAGGTGTTCAGATGTGGCTGTCAAAGGAGAATATGGTTAAGTTTGGAACTGTAGAAATTTGTAGGAAAGTGTGTAGCATCCTCAAAGTTAATCTGGGAGAATACCTGCCCTGAGACAAATATTTTGAATACCAAATGTGTTGAGCTGGATGAAACAGCTTTCAGACTGTAGCTATAGAAAACAATTGTTATTTCTCTGGTGCTGGCATCACTTAGTATTGAAATTTAAAATATAAAGGCAAATCTGGGTGTGGTGTGCATATTTATGATCCCAGCACTTAGGAGGTAGAGGAAGACAATAATAATTTAGGGTCTTGGCTACACGGTGATGAGACCATCTCTCAGAAGACCAACCAATCAAACAAACATTTAAAAGAAAATATTTTAAAAATTATATGCAATGTATTGCTTTTATTACTTTGCAGTATTATAGATTCTTTTCAAACACATACATTTCTTTCATTTTTTAGTAGAATAAAGTAATCCCCTCTGTGATAGTAAAATCTGTATATAGATTATATTAAAATAATTTCCTGTTTGGCTATTAAAAATCCACATTGAGGGCTGGAGAGATGGCTCAGAGGTTAAGAGCACTGACTGCTCTTCCAGAGGTCCTGAGTTCAATTCCCAGCAACCACATGGTGGCTCACAACCACCTTGAATGAAATCTGGTGCCCTCTTCTGGCCTGCAGTCACATATGCTGTACACATAATAAATAAATGAATTTAAAAAAAAAATCCACATTGATCATTCATTTTGTAGGCACTTTTACATATTCCTAAATGGATATATATATATATATATATATATATATATATATATATATATATATATATATATATATCTGGCTGAAATTAAGACACATAAAAAGAGAGATACAAGCCAGGTGATGGTAGCACACACCTTTAATCCCAGCACTCGGGAGGCAGAGGCAGGTGGATCTCTGTGAGTTCGAGGACAGCTTGGTCTACAGATCGAGTTCCAGGACAGGCTCCAAAGCTACACAGAGAAACCCTGTCTCAAAAAACTAAAAGAGAGAGAGAGAGAGAGAGAGAGAGAGAGAGAGAGAGAGAGAGAGAGAGAGAGAGAGATACAAAAGATACTATGAGGACTGGAGCAATGGCTCAGCAGGCATGAGGACCAGAGTTTGGACACCAGCACACATGGAAAAAAGTTGAGTGTAGCTACAAAAACCTACAATGCAAGCACTCTGTGTGGGGTGGGGGCAGGGTGGGAAACGGGAGGATCTTGCTGACCACCAGCCTCTCAGGTTCAGTGGGAGACCCTGTATCAAAAGAATGAAGTGGAAAATGGTAGGACAGGACACCAGACTCCTCCCCTGTCCTCCAAGACTGTAAACACACGTGTGTGCACACAGCCCCTTCAACAAGATAAAATGCTGTTGAAAATGTGGATTAATGTGGTTTATGCATTTAGAGAATAGGTTGTAAAGGTAAAAATATTTGGAAATTATAAAAGCCAATCCCTTTCAACTTTTGTTTCCAGAAAGAGGAGGTATACATAGTTTTTCAATTCTTGCTAATTATAACTCAAATATCTGAACATTTTATAAGAGCAAACATTAGGAGACTCTGAAAAGCAGAGAAGAGAAATAACTGATTAGGGACCTTGGGACCTGAGTGAGTGTTTATGTTGTCTGTGTACCTTAGATGTACTTAGAGAAATAATCGTAAGAAAATCTTCTCTCTCTGGCTAAAGGGCTGAATAAATGGTACCCAGAAAAAAAAGTCTTCTAGCCAGTTTCTCTGTGCTAGTTCAATACTGCAAAAACAAATAACAAAAACAAAATTGGACCTCTCTGATGCAAAGGCCATTCAGTATCAAGGTACCCATGTCCCACTGGGGTGCTTTCATTGAGGGCTCAGTCGGAGTTGAGACCTCATCCTGACCCTGCAGTGTGAGCCTCACCACTTGGAGTGACCATCTCCTTCCCTCTCCTTCTGGGATGGAGACAGAGAAAGGAGAGTCAGGACTTAGTCTACCTCACAGGATCAGTGAAAATTAACTCGGAAGAAACAGTGATGGAGTTTTCCTTCTTTCCTTCTTCAAGGCTGTATCAGAGGACACAGCCTAAAGCACAAGATTGAAGGAGGATACAGACTCATACTACCTAATGTACCCATGATGTATAAATATCACTCCCTGGAGCTGACCAGGGGGGTCTCAGCTATTATGGAAGAAGGCTATTCAGATAATTTAGATACTAGAATTGTTCCATATAGATTTTAAAGCTACCACCACAGATGACTTTTGATCATTAGTTATGAACAGAAACAGGCTAAACAATTAGAAAGTTGCAACAAAGAAATAAAATGTCTCTGACTAGAAACAAAATGATATAAAGAAGAACCAGGCTAGGTGTGTCTCAGAACACCTGTAATTCCATCACTTGAGAGGCTGAGGCAGAATTGCAAGTTATTACACAATTCAGGTACACACACACACACACACACACACACACACACACACACACACACACAAGTTCAGTTTTGTCAAAGCAAAACAAAACCATCACCACCAAAAATGGAAATTTTGTAACTGAGAAATAACCAAAATAGAGTTCATTGAGAAGTCTCAGCAGAGCAATAGGGAACACAGATACAAGAATGTGTGAGCTGTAAGACAGAGAAGACTACATGCAATCAGAGCAACAAATAAAAATCATAGTTAAAAAAATAACTGACCAACGCTTCAGGAACACGTGAGACTCCAATACAGATCTAATTTCCATGCTTTCAGACTCTAACGGAAGAGGAGACAGAGTGTGTGGTGGCAGTGGGGGTGGAGTTGAAAACTTTAGTAAAAATAAGGGCTAGCCGGGTGGCGGTGGCGGAGGCAGAGCGGGTGGATCTCTGTGAGTTTGAGGCCAGCCTGGGCTACAGAGTGAGTTCCAGGAAAGGCGCAAAGCTACACAGAGAAACCTTGTCTTGAAAAAAAACCAAAAAAAAAAAAAAAAAAAAAAAAAAAAGGGCTAAAACTGCCGCAAATTTGGCAAGATTCATGAAACTACATATTCAAGAAGCTGAGAAAACTACCAGTAGGGATAAACTTAAATATTTGGTGCCAATACACTTCATAACCAAATTTTTGAAATTAAAAACAAAGAAAAAACCTTGGAAACAGCCAGAAAGAAATATTCCTTTATTAGAACACAGGTAGTATAAAGGGGGAAATAGGAATATGGTGGGGGTATTTAAGTGAGGAGGAGGAGGATGGGAGGATATGGCAGAGGATAGCTAAGGGGAGGGATAATTAACACTAAGGATGCTTGAAAAAGCCATATAGAAACCTACTGTCTTATAAACTCCCATTTTATAAATATTTTCATTTGGAGTTGCCATACACAGAGGAATACTGTTCCTCCCAGAAGTCACAGGTTAGTAATCAACAAGAAGCCCAGGTATAGGTTATCTCCTGTCAAATTGTTGGTCAGGCTTTTAAACACCAACTAGGGTGAAGGACCTTATTGTAAAAGACAAAATGCACTTTGACCACAGGACATAGAGAAATCCATCTGCTACTGACTTGGAGGCTTCCTCCCTGCTGGCTGTCTTTCGTAGTGCTGAAAGGTACTTTGCAGGTTGCTGGGGGAGAAAAACCATCAACAGTCTTACTCAGTTGTAACCCTGTGAGATACAATAATGCCTGCCTGGGAAGATATACCTACTGGTACAATAGTGTTATGGGGCAACCAACAGCTTTCTAATTGGACCTGAGGCTCATTCTACAGGAGGGAGCTTATCCTTGGTACTGTAAGCCTGGACAAGAACTCTTTGTTCAAGAGGTCCTAAGGCCCTACTATTATTATTTAAGTGAAGGGCCATAGGATCAAACTGCTTGCTAAATACTTATCCTTATACCTAAAGACTAGTGCAACTCTGATCCTTTATCAAAGAAACTTTTTTATGCAAAGGATGTTGATTAATAAAGAGACTCAAAACTGATCAAAGTGCAGAGGATAAGTGACTATGGAGTGCTAGCCCTAACTGGGACATCTATATCATATCCTTTCCTTCCTAAGGCTCAGGGAAACACATTGGAAGAGAAGGATGAAAGATTTTAAGAGTTAGAGGTTGGGGAGGGTTGGTGGGAAAGTGACTTCTGGATATGACAGAACCATTTCAACTCATGAACTCACAGCAACTGCTGTGGTTGTCAGCATAAGAACTGCATATGATCAAGCTAAGCAACACTTCAGTGTGGAGAGAGAAGATCATGAGGCCCTATCTCCAGCTGAAGAACTATTGGCAGTGGAAAGCTGCTTCTTCTTGTTCTTGTTGTTGTTCTCCTCCTCCTCCTGCTCCTCCTTCTCCTTTTCCCTTCCTCCTCCTCCTCCTCCTCTTCCTTCTCCTTCTCCTTTTCACCCCCCACCTTCTGAGACAGGATTTCTGGGTAGTCCTGAATGTTCTATAGACCAGGTTGGCCTCAAACACACAGAGATCTGCCTGCCTCTGCCTCCCAAGTGCTGGGATTAAAGGCATGTGCCACCACTGCCAGACAAGTTTTTCTTTTCTTTTTTCAGTTGTGTTGCTCATGGTAGGTTGTTCATGCTCCAATGAATAGTGCCTTACACCTATGCATATATGGCAGCACTAATTGAATTCAGTGGATTAAACAAGAAAAGAAATGGAGAGAACATAAATGTGGGAGGGATCAGGAAGTCTACGAGAAGTTGAAGGGGAGAGTGGATGGTAGATGTGATCTAAACACTTTGTATTCATGTATGAAATTACCGAAGAATACATAAAAATTAAAAATTTTGTTTCTTCTAACAATTCAAGTGTTAACAATTTTCCCATCTAAAACTATGATGATGCAAAAGAAAGGAGGTAAAAGTAATGAAAGTCACAAGGTCATATGGTTAATGGAAATGAATTTGACAAACTTGGACACTCATCATGATAAATCTGAAAAGTAGGAATAAATGGGACCTCCTTTGTTTGATAGAAGCATATTGAGTGGCTTTTTTTTTTTTTTTTTTTTGTTTGTTTGTTTGTTTGTTTTTTCGAGACAGGGTTTCTCTGTGTAGCTTTGCGCCTTTCCTGGAACTCACTTGGTAGCCCAGGCTGGCCTCGAACTCACAGAGATCCGCCTGGCTCTGCCTCCCGAGTGCTGGGATTAAAGGCGTGCGCCACCACCGCCCGGCATGAGTGGCTTTTTAATAGCAACAGATTGATTGATTTCCCCCAACATAGAGATGACATAAAACAAGTTCAAACGCCCAGAAAAATTCTCCTGACCATGCTTAGTTTATAGACCATTCTCTTGACCATCCTTTCTCTATCTGCATCTCAAGAGGTGCCTTTTCCTATCTAGGCTGGGGTAATAACCACCATCCCAGAACTGTACATCAATGCAGAACTTGCTTATACTGCTCCTTTACAGATGTCCTTGTTCCACTATCTAACTCCTGTCAACAATTATCTGTTTCCCATCTCTCTTGTTTTGTCTCATTGATAATGTTATAGCTATAGTTCAGATCTAGAGCACCTCCCACAAAACCGAGTGTTAAATACAGGGGTTAGAACCAAGGTAGGCATTTTTAGGAGGTAGTAGGAACTTTAAGATATGGGATCTGGAAGGAGGTTTTCAAGCCACTGGGATCTCCTTCAAGGAGATCATGGATTCTGGTCTCTTGCCTTTTCTCTTTTTAATGTGGAGCCACGAAGCTAGCATCTGCTGTTTTGTTTATTCTGCCGTGATGTCCTACCTCACCATAAGTCAGAAAGCCAAGAGGCCAACTATGGTCTGGAACCTCAGAAACTGTGGGGGCCCATAGAGCCTCCATGGTGTGGCCTTATCCCATCTTGACTCAAGGTCAGAGAATTATGGCTTGTTTTGCCCTGCAAGGCTGCATAATAGGATGTTTTGGCCCAAAGTGTGGTTACCAAGTGTCATACTTCAAGGCCTAATCACAGGATGCTTTGCCATCAAGCGTGGCTACTAGATGTTTTGAGAACTGAGGAAGTATTATACTTGTCTGTACTTTGTACCTTTCTCCATTTGTGAGACGGGGGGGGGGGGGGGGGGGGGGGGGGGGTGGGGGGGGGGGGGGGGGGGGGCTTTTGCCTCTCGCCATGCTAGTGTATAAAAAGTCCATGAGGAATAAACTCGGGGCGACTGTGGTATTGACTCAGAGCCCTCTTGAACCGAGTCTGTCTCTTTTCCTTTTACATCTATGTCTCTATTTTTCATATCTATTATTTCTCAATTCACACTCCCCTATACTAAGGACTGTCTGAAGGTCAGGTTGGACTCAGCAAGAAATCATGAGCCAAAATAAACCTTTTCTCTTCGTAAGCTGATGATCTCCTATATTTGGTTATGATGGCTAACACAGGTTTATACATTTAATCAAACAGTATGTGATCTGTAGGGACTAGCTTTATTCACTCAATTCCCATGGTTCCCATGAAATCCACCGAAGCTGGCCCATGCCTCAGTAGTTTATTTCCCTTTATTCTTATATTAGACTTTCTATGCTTTTCAAGGCTGAATAATGTTCTACTTTATTGTATACATAGTTATCTATTGGTATATATAAGCAATTGGTTCTTGGTTCCTCAAATGACAAAATTCATAGATGCTCAAGACCATTGTATGAAATGGTGTAGTATTTTCATATCATCCTCACATATTCTCCTTTATACTTTCAATAGTTTCTACATTTATTTATACCTAATATACTATAAACAGTATATAGATGATGTCAGTGTACCCACACCCTTCTGGACCTAAGCAGGCTAAGAAAGCAAGCCCAGGTCCTTACTGCTTGGGGCCCAAAGAAGCTTAAATCATAGCTCTGTGCCTAGAGCCTTCCTGAGTTCTGACACATAGCGCGAGTTGTGTGTTGAACACAAGTATTCTTCATGCTTTGCAATACAGGTCGTATACTAACCTAGAAGCCTTCCCCCTTAGAAAGTTACAAGAGAACGGAATTTACTTTGTTATGTGGGTCACTGAAATTTCTGCCTCAGACTTCCAGTGTGTGGCCAGCACATCTAAAAAGATCTTTATTTGAAATCCATCTCAACATATCTTTTTCAAACCTTTGAAATCTTTCTCTAGTTTCCTCTAACAAATAGTGGTTATACTGTATTTAGTAATTTTAAGCTTGTAATTTTCAATCCATAGGTGGTTAAATATACGGCTGTGGTCTGAAGATCCAGTCATGGCACAGTGTTTTGTTTATTAATTCATCTGTGTGTGAACACTTGTCTATTTCTATGCAGTCTTTATTTTTTACTAATATCTCACAACACAATTCCTGCTGCATTCCTTCTGACTGAGTCCTTTTGGGTAAACCTGTCCAAATTGCTAGGGGGAGAGGTATCTCTTTAATCCTGAAAAGTCCAAGAAGGACCCAGCTTTGAACACAGGCAATGTGGGGCTGTCTGAGCAGAAGACAGACCTTTCTAAAAGGGACACGGGTCACATGGCTGTAGCAGTTCTGCTCAAAGCTTGCCATGTGTTCTCAATCTTTTCCAATTTATAAGAGATTAAACATCCATCCATGTTTGAAATCTCTTGAACTTTTAAAATTGGTTTGCATCTTAGTTAGGGTCTTTATTGCTGCCATGAAACATCATGACCAGAGAGCAAGTTGGGGAGGAAAGGGTTTATTAGGCTTAGACTTCAGCATTGCTGTTCATCACTGAAGGAAGTCAGGACAGGGACTCAAACAGGGCAGGAACCTGGAGGCAGGAGCTGGTGCAGAGGCTGTGGAGGGGTGCTGCTTACTAGCTTGCTTCCCCTGTCTTGTCAGCTAGGTTTCTTTTAGAACCCAGGATCACCAGCCCAGGGATGGCATCACCCATCATGAGTTGGACCCTCCCGCATTTACTACTAATTGAAAAAATGCCTTACAGCTGGATCTTATGGAGGGATTTCTTCAACTGAGGCTCTTTCCTCTCTGATGGCTCTAGCTTGTGTCAAGCTGACACACAAAACCAACCAATACAGTTTGCAATGGTTGCTAAAAATGGTAATTTAGTTTTTAAAAGCAAAAAATGGGGCCTGGAGAAATGGCTCAGTGGTTATGCAATCATAAGGATTGGAGTTCAATCTTAACATCCACATAACAAGTAAGCATCCCAGGCACTCCTTTTAGACTGCCTCTGAGGGTGTTGGAGACAGGTTCAAGAGAGACCCTGCCTCAGAGCAAGAGTGTGCATGGGCATGCACACTCACTCATACAGTCTCACAGATGAATGAGAGTACTGACTAAGCAGAGTAAGTCTTCAAGGCCCACTTGATTGTCAGCCCTCCAGGCATGCCTGTGGTACACAGATACACATGGAGGCAAATGATGATACACATTAAATTACATTAAAAAATAAGTTGTACAGTTAAAGGATTTTGAAAAAAGTTATTCTCACAGTGTGTTAATATGAAAATTGTAGGTAAACTGAACATCCAAATGCAGGAAAAGTTATACTTTTAGGTTACTTATATTGCAATAACAATTTCTTAGAATCACAGTGGTTTATCATGGGAAAAGTTTTTTTTTTTTTTACACAAAGTCTAAAGAGACTTTGGAAAGTCAGGGTGGCCTCCTTTCAGGCAGGAACTCAGTGTCAAAGTCACTTCATTTTGTTCCTACGCAATTGGGAGCATTTGATTCTGAGGCTCCTAGTCAGCAAGAGCTGGAGGGTGGAATGTTGGCCTTTGTGGATAGGGTAGAAATAGCATGGAGTAGCACACCGGCATCTGCCCATAACTCATCGGCAGAAACAAGTCACATACTCATTATCAAATTTTAAAAATGCCTGGAAAATGGGAGCTATGCCAGACAATGGTGGTGCATGCCTTTAATCCCAGCACATGGGAGGCAGAGACAGCAGGATCTCTGTGAGTTCAAGGCCAATCTAGCCTACAGAGCAAGTTCCAGGATGGCTAGGACTACACAGAAAAATGCTGTCTCAAAACAAAACAAAAAAACAAAAACAAAAACACCAAACCAAATCAACCCTACCCTCTCAAAAAAAAAAAAAGAAAAGAAAAAAGAAAATAGGAGTTACTGCAGATGAACATTTGGCCAGCATTAGACATTTAAATGCTAAAGATATTATTGTCAAATGTGCAAATGTAGATGCTTAAAAACATGGAAATGGGGAAGACTCCTCAAAGTTATCTAAAATAAATAAAACGAAATATTAGATCTGACTACAGAAAAACAGATAAGTGTTAAAGAGATGAAGGATTTCAAAGTTAAAAAGCAGGTGGCAGATTGAGAGGAAATAGTTGTCACACAAATAAATGACAAAAGTTACCTCCAGAATTTTTATAAAGAAAAAAGATGGCACACCAATAGAGAAGGTAAAATCGGCTCAGTTAACTCTTCAAGTAGTGCAGATGGTCCCCACACCTGATAGAAGGAAATACACCATGGCACTGTACTATTGATATTAACGCTAAATAGAATTTTGTTTTTAAAAACTATTATTAGTTTTATTTTAAGTGTCTGTGTGCACGTGTGTGTGAGTGCTGGGATCCAAATTTTGGCCTTCTATGTCACTGTAAAGCACTCTTCTTTTTAGGGGTGCTGGGGTTGCAACCCCAAGCTCTACCTATGAAGTAAGCACTGCACTATATTCCCAGTGCATATTTTAACAATACATGTGGTGGTGACATATCGGACTATGATTGAAAGGGAGCAAGGGAATCTCAGTCCACCGGTTGAAGAGACATCTCTGAAACATGAGTGGTAAATAAAAAAATGCAGGTCATCACCGACAATGAACTTCTGGGGAAATTAATGTGGTAGGCAGAAAATATAATATGGTAAAGATAAAAATTTGACAAAATTGGGAAAAATATGAGCAGAACAAGATTTTTATCTCTGAAAAGCAGAGTAGGAGGAGATATTTACTTTATATTTCATATGGTTTTCAAAGTGATGCATTAACTTTTCATATTTTCTTCATTTTTAAATAAAATACCAGTAATTGTCATTCATTCATCCACCCACCCATCCTCATCATTTCATTCACTTACTCCCTCTTAGTTCTCTGTTTTCTGGCTCGGCAGCTCCATTCATGGTACGGTAAACATTTACTTTAGCTCAGCTTGGAATAAGGATGCCCATGTGTTTTTTCTCCCTGTAGCCAATTATTTTAAAAACAATCAACAAAACATAAAGCGTCTGGTGGGATCCTCTCCTGCACACCATCTGGCATGGTTTCCCTAGCCTCTGGCCTCTGTCTGCCCTGTAAATGACAGATTAGTGGGGGACATCCTTTATCGTCGGAAGTGGAGGTCAATAAAATTTGCACCAGTCTTTCCAGTTTAGTATCATCCCAGTCAGGACATCCAAAAATAAAATTTGTTTCAAAAATAGAACCAGGAGAAGAAAAAAGCCAGCATTGAAAACAAACAATTAATCTTCTTCTGTCACTGATTCTATGAGAAAACCTATTTAAAAGGAAAAAGAAAAAAGAAAAACAGTTTCTCATTCAGGTGCAATGATTTTGCTGGTAGAAAAAAGCAGAACAAAAATAGTGCCTTCCAGAGTCCAGCATGATAAAAGATACCACAGAGCAAAACAGGAAGCTGTTTAATGGAAAGGAATAGTTGACTTGGGAGCCAGAGAGACACCGGGCATCCTTGGATGCAAAGATCTGCATTGCTGAACTGCTGCTTTATTGGCCAGATTTGTAATGTATACAGTGAGTTTTTCTGTCTCATTCTATTAGCTTAGCTCCCCAGGAAGAGAAAGAGTACCTCAAATGCTGAATACTTAAACATTTGGAAGGTCATTATACAAGGAGAAATATATTAGTTTAAATTCTAATACATTTACTTCTATATACCAGTATTTGTGTGTATACTTGCATGCATGCATATACATGTGTATGCAATTTTGTATTTTACTTGCTTTCAGTTGATTTTGTGTGCAGTTGGGCAGATACCCAAATCAAAAGTATTCTTGCCCTAATGTGAAAAGCAAATACCTTCATCACACACACACACACACACACACACACACACACACACACACACACACACATACAAATATATATACACACTTAAATCAAACTCTTGAAGGACTGTATAACGAAGAGTTCTGTAGACTGAAAGGGAAAATTAGCTCTTTAATATTCCACACAACTGATTTTTATTTCTAGTCAGAATCTGGGAACACAACAATCTAGAGCCATTTCTTCCCAGAGAATTTGTCTCAGAGTACAAAATGATGTGTGTTAAAGCTTTTCTTCATTTAGCAAAGAGAATTCAAGACATTTAGTTCCTATCTTGGTAATTTAATCAAAACTTCTTAAATGGAGTGAAGGAGAACATGCAGGAAGCTGCTGCTAGGCAGGCTTTATTTGTGCCTCCATGGCCCCCTCACAGGGCAGAGACAAAGGCTGGAGGGGACTTGGAGACTTG
Organism: Peromyscus californicus insignis; assembly: GCF_007827085.1. Taxonomy (NCBI): domain Eukaryota; kingdom Metazoa; phylum Chordata; class Mammalia; order Rodentia; family Cricetidae; genus Peromyscus; species Peromyscus californicus. The sequence continues at coordinate 137,769,044 of NW_026294573.1, forward strand.
TTCAAGACAGAGCCGGTTTTTATGGTTTTTCACTGCAGTGCTGGGGACCAAGTCCAGAGCTACACCTGCAACAACAGATTGACGTGGAGCTTGAAGGAGTCGTACCACGCTGCCAACACTGCTGAAGCACTTCCTTTCTGTGAGGCCCAAAGATGTGTTTCTGGTGTCCTCTGGGACCCTTCCGAGGGACAGTGACAGTCTCAGTGCAGCTGGAATGCAGGGACATCCAGGAGATGATTCTAGTATTAAGATTTGGAAGAGAAAGGGTTGCTTTGTTTCGTTCATTACTGTTGTTTTCCCAGACTGTGGGCTGCTTCCTCTAAGCTGGTCCCCAGAAGGATCGGCCTCCACCCTATTTGGAGGTAGGGGGTTGAGCGTCAAGTTGTAGACCCAGTCACCGTCCCTGGGGAAAGGAAGGGGCATTTTGTGGAGCCCCCTGTTTAAGGAGGGAAAGCAGGACAGGAGGTAGCTGACACGTAGAGGTCCCTGCAGGCTTCCTGAACTGTGATCCAGGTCCCCTGTCTTGCCAAGGCTCTGTGGAGGAGCTGACCATTTGGCCTGGAGCCAGAAGGCTTATAGCCAAAGGGCACTAAATCAAAGTGAAAAAGAGGTGACATTTTAAAAGCAAAGGACATTTCTTGTTTGTTTGTTTTAGAGGGCAGAGAGAGTCACTGTGATGGAAAGTGTAGAAGATGTGAGGAAACCTTGCCCAGAACAAAGCTGTTTGTAAAAGCCAGTCTCAGTAAACAGCGTCCCCAGTCCTCTGGCTGAGGATGCTGAGGGGTGTATGTGTTGGATTTTAGTGAGGATTGGTGACCCAGGTGTTTTTTTTTTTCCTCTCATTAGTCCTAACCCAAGATCGTATTCCTCTTTCCTTTTTCCTGGTGAATTTCACCGATTGGACATTCTTGCATGGAAAAGTTTTTCTAAACTCTCCCTCCCACAACCAACCCAGAACATCTTGGAACTCATTTCTAGGGAAAGGTACTTGGGGAAGCCTGGCATGGACATCAGGAGCAGTGTTTTGGGAATACAAATCTTGGGGTACATTTCCACAGAAGGGAGGGAACATCTAGACATTTGCTTGACATTGTGACTATAGTTTCAACCTTTTAATAAATACATTGTGTTTTAGAAACTTGAAAATATACTTGATGAAGACAAACCAGCACATTTTTATTTACAAGGGAAAAATACCAAGCAACCAAAGCCTAATGTGGTGGACTGGAAAGAACGCTCATCTATTGTTCCTTTAAATTTATTAGCAGTCTCTAATGAACTTCTGTTTGTGCCAGGCACTGAGGTTGCAAAGATGAAAGATAACCTTTTTGATCTGTGGAGACTTGTGACATATACATGCATACATATTTGTACACACACAGCCCATAACATGCGCTAGGAAGGGTTTTTGTAGAAGAAAACTTTGTGACCTAAGGAGTTAAAAAGACTATGAGGGACTGAACTGATAATCAGGGAGCCTGTAGAGGTCTGAACTAGGTCCTCTGCTTCCATGTTATGGTTTTGCAGCTTGGTATCCTTGTGGGACTCCTAAGAGTGGAAGTGGGGTTGTCTCTGACTCTTTTGTCTGCTTTTGGGACCCTTTTCCTCCTACTGGATTGCCTTGTCCAGCTTTAATATGAGAGGAGGTGCTTAGACTTGTTGCAACTTGATATCCCATGATTGGTTGTTATCCCAGGGAGGGAGGCCTGCCCCTTTCTGAAGGGATATGGAGTACAGAGGAATGGGTCTAGGCAAGAGGGAAAGTTGTGGGGAGGAACTGGCAGGAGTAGAGAGAGGGGAAACTGTGGTTAGGATGTAATATATGAAAAAAGAATAAATAATAATAAAAAAGAAGACTATGAGGTGGGGAGGGAGAAGAGGGCTCAGGAAAGCTTTCAAAGGCAGACACCTTGGGCTCTGAAAGGTGCAACAGGGTGAGGCCAGACCAGGAAGTGGAGGAAAGGATCAGACAGGAGACAGAGACTGCAAAGCCTGGTGTGGCCGAGTACAAACACACAAACGCAACACCCATGCATTTGGTTGGCTAGAGTGGGTGGTGCTCTTGGGGGACAGGCAGCAAGGGGCCTTGGCAGGTCTGGATGCCCACACAGGAGCTGAGATGGGAGCCCTAGCCCTATCCCCAAACCTAATCCTAATCCCAACTATAACCCTAAAGCCAAACCTAACTCTAACTCCAACCCCAACCATAGCCATAGCCCTAACCTCAACCTAACCCCAATCCCAACCCTAATCCCAACTCTAACCAAAACCCCAACCCTAACTACAACCCTAACACTAAACCCAACCTCAAACCCAACCCTAAAGAACAACCTTAAACCCATCTCTAAGTTCAAACCTAACCCCAACCTCAACCACAAACCTAATGCTAACCCTAACCCCAACAATAACTCAAGCCCCGACTCCAACCCAACCCTAACTGCAACCCCAATGCTAACCCTAATCCCAATTCTAACACAAACCCCAACTCTAACCCTAACAGTAACCCCAACCCCAAACCTAACCCTAACCCCAACTTCAGCCCAAACCCAACCCCAATCCCAACCCAAACCCTAACCCCAACCCCAACTCTAACTGAGCACCAGTACTCTATATGAAGACTAAGATGGCATTTCAAGCTTGGAAGGGTCTGGAGAGCACTTGAGGGTTCTCCAAACTCCTGGGACTTTATGCAATGTGATCAAAGCATATGAGTGGTATGTGTGTGTTCCTCTGGCAAGGGTGTGTTAAAGGTTTTTCTTTCCTCCCTTCTTATAATTTGTTTTATGACTCCTTAAGCAGCTTACTAGGACTAAAGAGAGGTCAGTTTAGAAGGTTATTGCTAGGTAGCTAAGACACAAAATAATGAAGTCCTGGATTTGAGAAAGTTGCAGTAGAAATGGAAGATGAGGCCAGTTTCCAGGTGGGCTGTCAGGATAGGATTTGAAGTTTTGTTATCTGATTTGGAGTGGCAACTGGGAGTGTGGCAGTGACTCTCAAACTATGCTGTGCATATATATCACAGGGGCCCCCATTCAAAGAAAATTACAGCTTATTTGGGAAGCCGAGATCCTCCACAGGGGAACTCCCCCTGCTCTGTTCTGTAGGACTGGATCTTGTGGGTGAAGATAGCAGATTCTAGTCCAGGGTTCTCAGCCTTAGCTGCAGATAATCTACCTTAACAATTCTGTGTTATTAGTGTGTGTGGTAGTGGGGCTGTGTAAGGCTCATATTTAGCAGTATCCCAGGTTTCAGCCTGAGGACCATAGCAGAGGTACAAACAAAAAGATCCCAGGTCATCATCAGTTACTAAGATACACAGAGAGGCACTGAGCTAGTGGTCACAGCTCTGGCTTCAGGTGAAATTCAGTCAGTGCAGTAGGAACCACCCAATGCTGACTGGCCAGACTGATAACGGTTGGGGGAGGGAGCTGTGATGTGCAGCTGTGAGTTGGAAATGGTTGCCACAGAAGCCAGGACAGAACCGGAAGGTAGGGAGAGGAGCAGCATGGCCAGAGTTGAAGTGAGGGGAAAAGATAAGACTCAGATGGAAATGTTGCTGAGTCTGATATGCCCGGAAGCATTTAAAAGGAAGGTTCACTTTGATGCTCTTGGCCCCCGACAGAGTGCGTGACCTTGGGCCCATCAGATATATTTTAGAGTTTCTTTTTTGGCTCTATCAGTTCTGATAACTGCTCCTCTATCTTAGGTTTGAGGAAAAGTGAAGATAAAGAATTAAGTGTAGGAGGAAGTTGTAGCCATCCAACGCTACAACACACACACACACACACACACACACACACACACACACACACACACACACACACCTGAGGGTTTTCAAGAAAATTTGAAACAACACAGTTTGAACACAGTTGTGAAAAACAGGATTTTGTAACACCATGGCAAAAAGTGATTTTTAAAAAGAAAGAACAAAAAGCAGAAATCATAACGGATAACATTCTGGCTATTTAGGAGTTATAATTTCAGGGCTGGGGATGTAGTTCAGTGGCAGAACTGCATTAAAATAAAAAAGAAACAAAGCAAGTAAACAGAACCCACCAAAAGTTTAAAGTCTATGATATCAAAGGCATCATCAACAAAGTTTTGGAGATTGAAAAGAACTTTACATAGTATTTAATCAACACAGCTGGCACATAGAGACTACATAATAAACTAGAACTCCTACCACATTTATCAGGCAAATGCACAATGGAGCTGTATAACTCCTACCTAGTTCTGGATAGGCAAAAATTGCAAGACTGAATTAAATATATGAAGGTTCTCAGATTTCAAGGACTAAGAGAGTCCTACTGCTGTGGGGTATAAGTTAGTGATATTGCTTGATGAGCAATTTTGTAATGCTTAGTAAAGTTGAAAATGCATAACAGCCTCTGATGTACTCCCAGGCAAGGTCTGTGAAACAAATGATACAGGCTGTAAGTGGAATTCGAAGGGAAGGGCATCTATGGTTGGGAAAAGAACACAGGGTTGGTGCAGAATAGGAGCCCCACAGGTTCTAGGGTAGAAAAGATGAAGGATACTCTAGGTGATGGTTCCTGCTTTTTCAGGATTTATGTGAAAGGATTAGGCCAAAAGAAATAAACAAAAAGGAGACCCCAAACTCTCCTCTCCCAAATTTGTTTCCATTCAATGAGCTGCTGATGTTCATAAAATGTTAGTGATGATTTCTATCTTAAGCACAAAAATAGTAACATTTGTTCCAGATCTCATAATTTTTTCTTATAATTTCAGTAGGTTTTAAATTTTTTTTGGTTTTTCGGGACAGGGTTTCTCTGTGTAGCTTTGTGCCTTTCCTGGATCTCACCTGTAGACCAGGCTGGCCTCGAACTCACAGAGATCCGCCTGCCCTCTGCCTCCCGAGTGCTGGGATTAAAGGCGTGCGCCACCACTGCCCAGCAGGTTTTAAATTTTATCACAAAAAAATATAAAAGGGCCAGTGAAATTGATCATTGGATGAAGATGCTTGTGGCCAAGCTTGACAACATGAGTTCAATCCCCAGAACCCACACTGTATAGAGAAGTGATTCCTGCAGATTGTCTTCATATCTTCACATATATATGAGCATGCACATGTATGAGCACACATACATGCAAGTAAGTAAATGTAAAAAAAAATAAGCATATTATCATGCAAGAATTCTATCTTTTCCTCAAATTTCTGTGTTCAGTAAAAGCATGTAAATGCCTTTCTGAACTCTGATGTTAAAATACAGTAAGTAGCTATCATGTGGAAGGAAGTACAGTACTTACCATCCTGTATAATTATGAGTTAGAATTCTAGTCCTTTCTGGTCTCCAGGAAGTGAAGACTGCTTTCACGGGTTTGAGGAGGAGCTTTTCCGTGAGAGTCAGTGTGGTGCATGTGCCTCTTAGGGGTGGGATTAAAACATGTTTGTGGGCATGAGGATCACAAAAATCATCTCTGTTTAAGTTTCCAGTGAGCAGCGTTGGATGGCCCACTGCCAAGTCAGCTAAAATATGCTGAGAGCCATCTATATGTTCTGATGTGATATGAGAGTTTCCTTTCTGAGGGACTTAAGATATAAATCTGGTCACTTGTGATAGACAATGAAAGGGTCATAGTTAAAAAATATTCATGAGTAACAGATCAATCTTCATGACTTCTTTTTTTGAAGTTAAATCTGTTAACAGTGATAATAAATGCAACAAGCTCCATTCTGGAACATCTAAACAAAATAAATCAATTTTAGATTTAATTCATATTTATGAGGGAGCATTTTCTTTTCTTTTTTATATATTATTTTATTTTAATTTTTTTCATTTTACATATCAACCACAGTTCCCCTTTCATCCCCTCCTCCAGCTCCCCCAGCTCCCCTACCACCCCAACCCCCTTCCACTCCACAGAGATGGTAAGGCATCCCATGGGGAGTCAACAAGGTAGCCCCTCCCCCCTGCATTAAGGCTGAACAAGGTATCCCACCATAGGTAGTGGGCTCCAAAAAGCCAGTTCAAGACCCAGGGATAAATCCAAGTCCCACTTCCAGGAGCCCCACAAGCAGACCAAGCCACGCAACTGTTACCCACATTCAGAGGGCCTGGTTTGGTCTCCCGCAGGTTCCCCAGCTATTCATCCAGAGTCCCTGAGCTCCCACTAGCTTGTTAGCTGTCTCTGTGGGTTTCCCCATCATGATCTTGACCCCTGCCCCTTGCTCATACAATCCCTCCTTCCTCTCTTCAATTGAACTCTAGGTGCACAGCCCTGTGCCTAGCTGTGGATCTCTGCATCTGCTTCCATCAGTCACTGGATGAAGGTTCTATGATGCCAATTGGGGTAACCAATCTGATTACAGAGGAAGGCCCATTCAGGCACCCTCTCCATTATTGCTAGGAGTCTTAGCTGGGGTCATCCTTATGGATTTCTGGGAGTTTCCCTAGCACCAGGTTTCTCCATAACTCTACAATGTCATCTTCTATAAAGATGTTTTTTTCATTGCTCTCCCTCTCGGTCCCTCCCCCTACAAGACCATCTGGTTCCCTCATGTTCTCATCCTGGATCCCCTGACCTCTCTCCTGCCCCCTCCCAGTTTACCCCGGAGATCTGATCTATTTCCCCCTTCCAGGACATTTCATGAGTGTCCCTCTTAGGTTCCTTCTTGTTACATAGTTTCTCAGGGGTTGTGGATTGTAGCCTGGTTATCCTTTGCTTCATATCTAATATCCACTTATGAGTGAGTACATACCATGTTTGTCTTTTGGGGTCTGGGTTACCTCACTCAAGGTGATTTTTACTAGTTCCACCCATTTGCCTGCAAATGTCATGATGTCATTGTTTTTTACTGCTGAGTAATACTCCATTGTGGATATGTACCACATTTTTTTTATCCATTATTCCATTGAGGGGTATCTAGGTTGTTTCCAGGTTCTGGCTATTATGAATAATGCTGTTATGAACATAGTTGAGCAAGTGTCCTTGTGGTATGATTGAGCATTCTTTGGGTATATACCCAAGAGTGGCATTGCTGGGTCTTGAGGTAGATGGATTCCCAATTTTCTGAGAAACCTCCACACTGCTTTCCAAAGTGGCTGTGTAAGTTTGCACTCCCACCAGCAGTAGAGGAGTGTTCCCCTTGCTCTACATCCTCTCCAACATAAGCTGTCATTAGTGTTTTTGATCTTAGCCATATTGACAAGTATAAGATGGTATCTCAGAGTTGTTTTGATTTGCATTTCCCTGATGACTAAGAATGTTGAACAATTCCTTAAATGTTTTTCAGGCATTTGAGATTCTTCTGCTAAGAATTCTCTGTTTAGATCTGTACCCTATGTTTTAATTGGGTTATTTTTGGTTATTATTGGTATTTTGATGTCTAGTTTCTTGAGTTCTTTATGTATTTTGCAGATCAGACCTCTGTCAGATGTGGGGTTGATGAAGATCTTTTCCTATTCTGTAGGCTGCTGTTTTGTCTTATTAACTGTGTCTTTTGCCTTACAGAAGCTTCTCAGTTTTAGGAGGTCCCGTTTATCAATTGTTGCTTGTAGTGTCTGTGATATTGGTGTTATATTTAGGAAGTGGTCTTCTGTACCAATGCGTTTAGGGTACTTCCCACTCTCTCTTCTATTAGGTTCAGTGTAACTGGATTTATATTGAAGTCTTTAATTCACTTGGATTTGAGTTTTGTGCATGGTGAAAGATATGGATCTATTTGCATTCTTTTACACATCGACATCCAGTTATGACAGCATCATTTGTTAAAGTTTGTTTGTTTTTTTGTTTTTTTTTTTTTTGAGACAGGGCTTCTCTGTGTAGTTTTGGTGCCTGTCCTTGGATCTTGCTCTGTAGAGATCACAGAGATCTGCCTGGCTCTGCCTCTCGAGTGCTGGGATTAAAGGCGTGCACCACTGCTGCCTGGTTAAAGATGCTTTCTTTTTTCCATTGTACAAGTTTGGCTTCTTTGTCAAAAATCAGGTGTACATAGGTATGTGGATTAATGTTAGGGTCTTCAATTTGATTCCATTGGCCCACATGTCAGTTTTTATGCCAATACCAAGCTGTTTTTATTACTATAGCTCCATAGTAGAGCTTGAAGTCAGGGATAGTGATGCCTCCAGAAGTTGCTTTATTGTGCAGGATTGTTTTGGTTATCCTGTTTGTTTGTTTTTTTCTATATGAAGAGTATTGTTCTTTCAAGGTCTGTGAAGAATTGTGTTGGGATTTTGATGGGGATTGTATTGAATCTGCAGATTGCTTTTGGTAAGATTGCCATTTTTACTATGTTGATCCTACCTATCCAAAAGCATGGGAGATCTTTCCATTTTCTAATATCTTCTTCAGGTTTTTTTTTTTCAAATACTTAAAGTTCTTGTCATACAGTTTTTTCACTTGTTTGGTTAGAGTTACTCCAAGATATTTTATGTTATTTGTGGCTATTGTAAATGGTGATGTTTCTCTGATTTCTTTCTCAGCCCACTTATCATTTGTACATAGGAGGGCTACTGATTTTTTAAATTAATCTTGTATCCCACCACATTACTGAAGGTGTTTATTAGCTGTAGGAGTTCCCTGGTAGAATTTTGGGGGTCACTTATATGCTATTTTATCATCTGCAAATAGCGAAAGTTTGACTTCTTTCTTCCCAATTTGTATCCCCTTGATCTTTTGTTTTCTTGTTGCTCTAGCTAGAACTTCCAGTACTATATTGAATAGATATAGAGAGAGTGGACAGCCTTGTCTTGTTCCTGATTTTAGTGGAGTCACTTTGAGTTTCTCTCCATTTAGTTTGATGTCTGCTGTCAGCTTATTGTATATTGCCTTTATTATGTTTAGGTATGTTCCTTGTATTCCTGAACTCTCCAAGACCTTTATCATGAAGGGGTGTTGGGTTTTGCTGAAGGCTGCTGGGGAAAAGCCTCTCTTTCATATCTCTTCCCAGGGGAATGGAGCACATGTGGGAAAAAGAGGGAAGAGCTAGTGCTTCCTCATCCCCCCATCCCTAAGAACCAGTACTCCTCTACCCCCAACCCCTGGGTGAGGCTCTTTCTGGTGGATGCAGCATCTACTGAGGTGATCTTTTTTTTTTTTTCAATTTGTTTATATGGTGGATTACATTGAAAGAATTTTGCATGTTGAACCATCCCTGCATCTCTGGGATGAAGCCTACTTGATCATGGTGGATGATTTTTCTGATGTGTTCTTGGATCTGGTTTGCCAGTATTTTATTGAGTATTTTTGCATCAATGTTCATGAGGGAGATTGGTCTGTAATTCTCTTCTTTTGTTTTGTCTTTGTGTGGTTTGGGTATCAGGGTAACTGTAGTCTCATAAAAAGAGTTTGGCAGTATTCCTTCTGTTTCTATTGTGTGGAACAATTTGAGGAGTATTGGAGTTAGCTCCTCTTTGAAATTCTGGTAGAATTCTGTGTTGAAACCATTTAGTCCTGGACTTTTTTTGGTTAGGAGACTTTTAATGACTGTTGCTATTTCCTTAGGGGTTATATGTCTATTTAAATTGTTTATCTGGTCTTGATTTAATTTTGGTATGTGGTACTTATCCAGAAAATTGTCCATTTCTTTTAGATTTTCCAATTTTGTGCCGTACAGGTTTTCAAAGTATGACCTAATGATTCTCTTGATTTCCTCATTGTCTGTTGTTATTTCTCCCTTTTTATTTCTGATTCTGTTAATTTGGATATCCCTATCTGCCTTTTGCTTAGTTTTGATAAGGGTTTGTCTATCTTGTTGATTTTTCTCAGAAAACCAAGTCTTTGTTTCATTGATTCTTTGTATTGTTTTCTTTGTTTCTATTTTATTGATTTCAGCCCTCAATTTGATTATTTCCTGATGTCTACTCCTCCTGGGTGACTTTTCTTCTTTTTGTTCTAGTGCTTTCAGATGTGTTGTTAAGTCATTGGTGTGAGATTTCTCCATCTTCTTTATGTGGGCACTTAGTGCTATGAATTTTCCTCTTAGCACTGCCTTCATAGTGTCCCATAAGTTTGTTGTGCATTCATTTTCATTGAATTCTAGGAAGTCTTTACTTTCTTTCTTCCTTGACCTAGTGGTGATTCAGTTGTGCATTGTTCACTTTCTATGAGTTTGTAGTCTTTCTCTAATTTGTGTTGTTGTTGAATTCTAACTTTAAGCCATGGTGATCCAATATGATACTGGGGGTTTATCCATTTTTTTTTAATCTGTTGGGATTTTCTTTGTTACTGAGTATGTGGTCAGTTTTAGAGAAAGTTCCCTGAGGTGCTGAAAAGACGGTATATTCTTTTGTGTTTTGGTTGAAATGTTATATAGATGTCTATTAAGCCCATTTGAGTCATAATATCTGTTAGTTCCCTTATTTCTTTCTCAAGTTTCTATCTGTCCTTTGGTGAGAGTGGTGTGTCAAAGTCTCCCATTATTAGTGTGTGCGGTTTCATGTGTGATTTAAGCTTTTGTAATGTTTCTTTTACAAATGTGGATGTGTAGATGTAACCAACGGTCTTATAAAATAAGAAACACAGAGCCAATTCAGAGAAGAATGCCAAGAGGTCAGAGCTAAGAGCCTCACCCTTCCTGATTCAGGGATCCTCTCCAGCCAAGAGAGCTCTCCGAAAAGAGACCTACTTCCTGTGTGTCTGTCTTTAAAGTCTTCCTGTTCTGCCTTCTCATTGGTTGTAAACCCAAACATGTGACTGCCTCATCACTGCCTGAATGTACCGCCCTCCAGGTCCTTAAAGGCGTGCGCCACCGCCGCCACGCACTTGCTATGACTCTAATAGCTCTGACCCCCAGACAACTTTATTTATTAACATACAATTAAAATCACATTTCAGTATAAGTAAAATGCCACCACATGGGATGCCCTTGTTTTTGGGGTATAAATGTTAAGGATTGAGACTTCATTTTAATGGATTTTGCTGTGATGAATATGAAATATCCTTCTCCATCTCTTGATTAATTTTAGTTTGAAGTCCATTTTGTTAGATATTAGAATAGCTACACCGGCTTGTTTCTTAGGTCCATTTGATTGGAAAATCTTTTCCAAACCCTTTACTCTGAGCTAATATCTGTCTTTGAAGTTGAGGTATGTTTCTTGTATGCAGTAGAAGGATGAATTCTGTTTTTTTTTTGTATCCATTCTGCGAGGCTGTGTCTTTTTTATAGATGAATTGAGTCCATTTATATTGAGATATTAATGACCAGTGATTGTTAATTCCTGTTATTTTTTTGGTTTTGTTGTTATTGTTGTGTGTGTGTGTGTGTGTGTGTGTGTGTGTGTGTGTGTGTGTGTGTTTCCCTTCTTTGAGGTTTGCTGGTGCGAGATTATCTATTGCCTGTGTTTTTGTGGGTACAGCTAGCTTCCTTGGGTTGGAGTTTTTCTTCTAGTGCTTTCTGTAGGGCTGGTTTTGTTGATAGGTTTTGTTTAAATCTGGTTTTGTCATGGAATATCTTGTTTTCTCCATCTATGATGATTGAAAGTTTTGTTGGGTATAGTAGTCTGAGCTGGCATTGTAGTCTCTTAATGTCTGTAGAATGTCTGTCCAGGACCTTCTGTCTTTCATAGTCTCATAGTCTCCATTGAGAAGTCAGGTGTAATTCTGATTGGTCTGCCTTTATATGTTACTTGGCCTTTTTCCTTTGCGGGTCTTAATATTCTTTCTTTATTCTGTATGTTTAGTGGCAAGGGAACTTTTTTTTTTTTTTGGTCTAGTCTTTTTGGTGTTCTGTAAGCTTCTTGTATCTTTATAGACATGTCCTTTAGTTTGGGAAAGTTTTTTTTCTATGATTTTGTTGAATATATTCTGTGCCTTTGAGCTGGAATTCTTCTATCCCTTTTATTCTTAGATTTGGTCTTTTCATGGTGTACCAAATTTCCTGGATGTTTTGTGATCAGAATTTGTTGGATTTAACATTTTCATTGATTGATGAATCTATTTCCTCGATCTTGTCTTCAACACCGGAGAGTCTCTTTCATCTCTTGTATTCTGTTGGTTATGCTTACATCTGTAGTTCTTGTTCATTTCCCCTTTCCAGAATTCCCACAGTTTGTGTTTTCTTTATTGCCTCTATTTCAATTTTCAAGTCTGGAGCTGTTTCTTTCACCTGTTTGGTTGTTTTTTATCCTTGGCTTTCTTTAAGGGATTTATTGATTTCTTACAATTTTCTGTTTGTCTTTTCCTGCATTTCTTTAAGGGAATTTTCATTGCCTCTTTAAGGGCCCCTATTGTCTTCATAAAGTTATTTTTAAGGTCATTTTCTTCTGCTTTGTCTATGTTGAGATGTTCAGGTCTTGCTGTTGTAGAACCACTAGGTTCTGGTTGTGCCTTATTGTCAATCTTTATGCCGTTGAATGTATTCTTACACCACAATCTACCCATCTGGGTTGGGGTAAGTATAGGTACAGGTGTTGATTCTTCCTCCAATATGTGTAGGTGGTGTCTGTGCCTCTGGGGACCTCTGATGCAGTTAGGGATGGTAGGCCTGTTGACCTACTGCTAGTGCTACGATGGGTTGGGAAGGGACAAGGAATGTGCCCAGGGACCTAAGGCCTGGAGAGTATGGCTGTCCAGCCAGGAGGCAAGCCACTCAGCTCTTCCTCCAATCAGTGTAGGTTGTGTCTGTCAAGGGGGTGTTTTCTAACTGCAATCCCACAGTGAGGATACTGTCTTTTTTGTTTTGTTTTGTTTTCTGTGACTGTAGTAGATTTCCCAAGACTGGATGCTTTGTAAACAGCTGTGATTTATTTTGGTTTGAGGTTCTGGAAGTTCGTGCACATGCTGATGTTATTTGTTGGAACCTTGGTGAAGAGCTCATGTTGCTTTCTGAGATTGTAGAAAGCAGGCAAAAAGTGGGTGTATGCTGCAGAGCCAAAACATGAAGGGTCCACCCACATTATAGCCCACTTTCTCAGGACTGATAGAGTCTCTTGAGAGTGAGAGCTCTTCTATATAGGCCCTACTCACTTGCTGTCATCACTGCTGCAGTTTCCGTAGGAGCTTTAGAGGGACCCAACACATTCAAACCATAGCAATCACTGGAGCAGCATCCGCAGCCACACCCTGCTGTTTAAGCTCACCCCTCAGCCATGTCTATAAGGACAGATACAAGTGCTCTAATGGATATTTACACTCTGGTGTTCTTTTCCCCAGCACTTAACATGCCTTAGGAAGTGGGAAAGGATCTCAATTTTGTAAAACAAGGAGGTAGGACTAACCTCCAGTGTTTCTTTCTATTCTATGTTTCTGATTTCACATAAAGTAAACTTCTTGTGCCACCTAAGTACAAGGAGAAACTGTTCATCTGTTTGACTCTGCTGTTGGAGTTCACAGAGGTTTCCTAGTGAGAGCTGAGCTTGCTTTACACAGCAGGGCTGCCTTAGGGGATGGCTTAACCAGGTATTTGGAATGTTCTGCACTTGGTTGTGCTAGGTGGAGGTCATTTGCTCCACCTCTTGGCATTCCTTTAAAAGTCCTTTAGAAGAAACAGAAGGGGCTGGTGGGTTATGATCCAGCCCCGCCCCCCCCCCCCGAGGCTATCCCATGTTTCTATCTGTCTTTCTCCCTCTATATTTCTATCTAAATATTTCTCACTTCTCCCTCCTCAAGAGAAAAAGTGGGAGCAGGTCTCTCTCACCCTGCCTAGCAAGACCACTGTGCTAGATGTGGAGCCCAGTACCATCAACTATGTGAAGGCCACGGAGCTAGAGAGATGGTTCAGTGGTTAAGAGCACCAACTGCTCTTCCAGAGAACCAGGTTCTATTCCCAGCACCTATGTGGAGACTTGCAGCCATATCCAACTCTATTCCCGCAGGATCTGATGTTCTCTTCTGTCCTCTGAGGATACCAGGCACTCATATGGTATATAAACACAATGTAGGCAAGACACTCATACACGCAAAATAAATACCTCTAAAAATAATAATAAAAAAATAGGAATGTGAAGGCCAAGATCCAAGATAATGAAGGCATCTCCTTGTGACCAGCAGAGGCTTATCTTTGCAGGAAAGCAATTGAAGGTCTCACTTTTTCTGTAAACAATATCCAGAAGAATCCACCTTGCACTTGGTCCTCCATTAATTCTTCAGTCTGCATACCTAGTGAGCAATCACCTTCAGTCTGCATACGTAGTGGGCATCACCCTACACTATAGCCATCTACCCAATTTAAATTTAGAAATTACAAACCTCAGTAGATATTTGAACCTCTGTTAAAAATGTTAATAAAGGTTTTGTTAAAAACCTTGTTTTAGAAAAATGAACATTTGGAATGAAGAGAAAAAAAATGCCTAACCGTTTTTTCCAGGTTAGTTCCTCCATTCTGTCTTAAAGTGTACAAAAATTACAATATGATGTCTATTGACACTTGAAGTCACCTTAAATGATGCAAACTCAGAGAAAAGCACTTTCTCTTCACTAGGCTGTGCCTGAGAATGACACTCATGGTTCTTCTCTGAGAGAGGCCCAGATGCTATGAGGAACATGGACCACATGTTCAGAATTTAAACTTTAAGAATCAAAACTGTAATATAAATAAATTATATATATCACTATAAATATAATTTCCTAGGGCGATTCTGGGCTATGCTTCAATTTACTATGAAAAGTTAGAATAATGGTCCCAACTCCATAGGCTATTTTGAAGACTGAGTAAATATACATACACAGTAGGCACTTAGTACTGATATTACTTATTAGGATTCTCCCCTCAGCATGATACATTCTTCTATTTGAGGTCATTATGTCTGTTGTTCTTGTGCAGGTACCTTGCACATGTACATAATATTATAAGTGTACTTCAAACATGTATATTTTGCTACCACAACGCTTTTTAAAACAATCCTTGCATTCATTAGTTTACCATTTAAGAGAAAATCATCTGAGAAGTTTGTTTGAATCCAGACTCTAAACCAGTGAGCCTAGCAGTAGGTCCATCATGCTGTGTTCTCTGACTTTCTCTTTGATGCCATGGTCTCTGGTCTGCAGTCACTGAGTAGAGAGGGAAACACTCAACAGTCATAGAGACTTGTTGATTCTGTTATTTCTATTTTCATTTTCCAGACTGAGTTACAAGACTCATTTAGTTTATGAGGGTGTGGATTGTGTAGCTAGCTATTATAGCTTTGTTAGCTCCACACTTCCCTCAGTGAATTTCAACTGAAATCTGGATCCTAAGGATGAGAAAGAGCTGTCCAAAGGACAGGCCTTCCTCCGGGTACCTGTGTACTATAAAAGGAGCTTCTGCACTGTGCCACACACCTTCTCTGTCACAGTGGAGCCTCTTGCTCATGAACCACAAGCCAAACTTATCTTCCTCCCCATGAGACTGTAACTGGTCAGATAATCCTTTTGGCTTCAAACTGGGTTAACAGTGAGAATGGGCTCCACAGGTTGTGGGTGAACTTGGGAAAAGTAGGACACTGGGCAAGCAAGTACTGTTGGTTGCCAAGAAGAGAGTGATGACTTTGGAAGAGCAATGTCCTGGCCCACAGTAAGAAGCCTCAATGCAATTCCAAGGACAGGGCCTCTGCACTTCAAAAGCAAAAGCATTCATTTAACTGTGATTTGCAAAGCCGGGGTTATTTGGCAGCTGAAGAGGTTAAGGTGCTCTGGACTGTCTGCACCAGGACTAAGGTGTCCTGTGCTTTTAGGGTGAGGGTCTGTGCTGACTAATTGAATGGAGAAACCATGAGAAGTTCCCCCATTTGGATGCTGTGCTCACAAGTCCTGCCATTCTGATGTGCAAACGCCATGCTGCCCTAGTGAATGCTTAGATTCCAGGGATGCTAACAGCATCAGAGAAAAAAGTGGAACTAAAGCTCATGATGTGCTGAGGAATCAGAATTAGCACAGGGAAGTCAAACTCTCACAGGAACTGCTGCTGGAAGGTAACAGGTAGCTACAGAAGGCAAAAATCCCCTGTCTGGAAACAAGAGACATGATGTGATATGGAAAGAGTTCTTTCTTGAATGTGGTGAAGTCAAGATACAGCCTCCAACTTGCCAACCTGACTGTAAACTTCCGTGTATAGCTCTTACAGGACAAAAATATCCAGCCGTGTTTGAAGCAGGTGTTGTGGGAAATGAGCCTATTTCAGTCATAAAGAAGAGGCAAGAAGAATGTTACACACATTATCAGCAGAAAAGCCCAGGCCTCAGAACTGTTAGCCAAGAAGGGCAATTGTCAGTTCATCCCTGGCATTAGCAGAGACAACGAGCCACTGTGGAAGAAACTACAGCTGCTAGTTCAGGATTGCTACAAGGTGGAGGTTTACAGCAATCATTGAGTAAAACAGAAGCAGGAGTGAAGGAGGAACAGAGGAACTCCATGACCTGGGGACACCAGTAGCACTGGCAGAGCATGCACATAATTGTAATTATGAATCCTCCAAAAAGAGGTTGCTCCAAGGACAACATCAAAATGTCGCCTATGCACCAAGCCAAGATAAGCCTCAATTAGCTTTCATGGTACCAGAAGACACCATGCAAGCTTCCAAACGAGGGAAGCAACCAGCAGTTCAGCATTGATGCCTATGAACCACATCAGCTACCATAATGGCACAATAGCCCTAAGAGTGCAGTAGCGGCATGCATACCTTGGCAGTAGCCAAGAGCTCTCTAACTGGATTCAAGACCTGCTCAATAAGGTCATGTTTGGTATTGGAAGCTTAGCTAATTACTCAGTGATAGTAAGGTTGTGGTTATTGGAAGAGAATCTATAACCACTAATTAACTAAACCAGCATAATCATTAACAACAATCTATAAACATTTGTCCTTATGCCCACAGATAAGTGGAAATGTCTCTTTGCAACAGACAGAGATCAATCAAAATGTGGAGTTGTGAAGCCCAATCCCAATGGACACGTCTCCACCCCGACCCCCACCTAAGGCTCCGGTAATGTTGTGGAACATTGTAAGAGTCAGAGGATCAGGGAGTTTGCTATGAGACTGTGTCTCCTAGTAATAGAAGCTATACCCATAAAGTCTCACCAACATGGCTGCCTAAACATGAGCTGAAAAAGGATGACAGCAGTGGACATGCCAAAGTGAATGGGGAAAAGTCCAGGGGACTCAACCCTACACAAAGAACTACAGGCAGCTAAGGAAAGTTGGGAGCAAGAGAGGTGGTCTTCCCCAGTGAAGAACACGCCAATTGGTTACCCAATACCAAAAGGTCAGCCCTGAAACATGTAAGTAATGTTATATTGACTGAGCAGGTTATATTATGGAATATATATGCATATATGCATGCAATGACAGTGAAAGAAGAGGCCATGACTTTGAAGGAGAGCAGAGAGGGGTATAAGGGAGGATTTGAAGAGAGAAAATGGAAGAGTAAAATGTAATTATATTTTAATCTAAGAAAAAAATGTCCCAAGTAGTTTTTACAACTGATGGAATGAGAACTGGAGCAACCCTTTCAGGTGCCATACAAACCCATGAGGGTGGAATTTGGGCTGCAGATGACTATGGAAAGAAGTTGTCAGGAACAATCATTTTGAAGTTTTGTTTTTTTTTTGTTTTTTTTTTTTTTATCACTAGTCCTTTCTGGAATGCATAGCAATGATTGAATTTCCCAGAGGGTTGTATTGCAACTACTCAATTACCATAGCAGGGTTTACAGACTTCTGTGGCACCAAGAAAGCATTTAAGGACTAAAGAGATGGCTCAGTGGTTAAGAGCACTTGCTGTTCTTCCAGGAGACCTGCATACAGATCCAGGATCCTACCCACAATGGTAAGTTCTTTTCTGAGGCCTGTTTGACATTTGCACTTGCTGGCTATGCCTCAAGTATTGTGGAGGCTTCAATGAATCCATGGCTGATAAACATATCCAGCTTCCAGGTGAATCCTTTGGTTTGATCAGAAGTGAGCCCCTGGGGCGAGGAGCATAAAACAGCTGTTGAAAGCTGGCTCCAGCTTTGGCCTGACGTAATGCTTTGATCCTTAACCCTTGTCCTTTTGCTTTGCTTCTAACTGAAATCTACATCAAGGCTGTGATACCTTCAATACCACAACGTGTCCAAGGTCTCCTTCACTGTGCCTGCTGGCGTGAAGATCCTTGTAAGGTCAACTAAAGCAATCCAAACTACTACTTTGCAACTCAGGGGCAAATCTCCATTTATTACACATAGGTTATCACACAGAGGTTGCTGCAAAGTGTGCACAGGAGGCCAGCTTCCTCAGAAAGCCAGTGTGATGGCTATTCTTCATTGTCAACTGGGCTACATCTGGAATTAAATAAAACCCAAGCAGCTGATACACCTGTGAGGGATTCTTTTTCTTAATTAAGTCATTTGAAATGGGAAGATCCACCTTTAATTCAGATCTTTTAAGGTGGAAGATCCACCTTTATTTCAGATCTTTTACGGTGGGAAGATCTGGGGCCACAGCTTCTGCTCACAACCTAGATATAGGACATAGAAGGAGGAAGTTTTCCTCTCTGCCTGCTTTCCCTTACTCTGGCTGGCAAGTCCATTCCTTCACTGGCATTAGAAACTACTTGTTCAGAATTCCAGTATATACTGAAGACCAGCTGACATATTTAGCCTCGTGGACTGAACCACTACTGAATTATTGGGCTTTCCATTCATGGTCAGCCATTATTGGATTTGATATACCAGTCTGTAATTCTCTTTCTATATATATAAAGATTCATTTTCTCAGTTCTGTTTCTCTAGAGAACCCTGATTAATAAGCCAGGATTGCTGTAATAGCACAATGGTATTTGTGGCAGGAGAAAACCTTTTTTCAAAGATTTGCTTTTATGTTAAAGCATGTTTATGTATGTCTCTGTAGGTGTATGCACATGAGTTCAGTACCTGGGGAGGCCAGAGACATTAGCTCCGTTGAGCTGGAGTTACAGATTGCTGTGAAATGCCTAATGTGTGTGCTGGAAACCAAACTTTGGTTCTTTGAGCCCATTTCTCTTGCCCCAATGGAAATTCTTGATCAATTTATAAAAGAGGTTGTGAAGCAGATCCAAGAGATAAAAATTGGAGACCCGCCACTGAAAGATACAAGGATTGGTCAATTCATCAGTTAGTCACACCTGGAGTGAGCCTTTGGGTTTGCAGAACTGGCAAAGGAATATTGAGGTACATGGTGGTGATCTGCATGTACCAAAGGTCCCTCACTTTAGGTGTTGTTGTCAGTTTGAATGCTGATTCTGCCATCCCGTGAGCATGAGAGATTTTAGCTATCTTTTAGTACCTTTGTCAATTGATTTCTTCAGTATCTTAGAGTTTTCATTATAGAGGTGTTCTATTTACTTGGGTGGCCTTATTCTTAGATATTTCACTTTGGGGAAGGTACTGTGATATAGATTATTATTTTAAGATGCGTTACATTTGTTTATGCTCTGGAATATTTGTTTAATGATGCAAAGATGTGTTGCATTCTTTTATCTTGCATTTGTATAACTCTGTGAAGCTGTATTACTGTGCCTGTCTAAAACACCTGATGGTCTAATAAAGAGCTGAATGGCCAATAGCCAGGCAGGAGAAAGGATAGATGGGGTTGGCAGACAGAGAGAATAAATAGAAGGAGAAATATGGGAGGAAAAAAAGGAGCAAGAGAATAAGAAGAGGAGGAAGGCAGGGGCCAGCTACCCAGCCACACAGCCAGCCACAGAGTAGAAGTAAAGTTTACAGAAGAGAAAGGTAAAAGTCCAGAGGCAAAAGGTATTCAGGATAATTTAAAGTTAAGAAAAGCTGGCAAGAAACATGCCAAGCTAAGGCCAGGCATTTATAATTAAGAGTAAGCCTCTGTGTGTGATTTATTTGAGAGCTGGGTGGTTTTGGGGTGAGCCCCCAAAAGAGTAAAGAGCCAAAGAGAAAGAGCAAAAACAAACAACAACACCATTGTGAATAGGAATTTTCCCTCCTTATTTCTTTTCTGGTGAATTTATTGGTATATAGAAAAGTTATTGACTTTGATCAGTTAATTTTGTATCCTATTATTTTCCCTAAACTGTAAGTTTAAAAATGTTCTAGTGGACTCTTTAAAAAAATTATATTTTATTTGTGTGTGTGTGTGTGTGTGTGTGTGTGTGTGTGTGTGTACATATGTCATATGTGTGCAGACATCCAAAGATGCCAGAAGAAGGGGTCAGATCTCCTGGAGCATAGGCAGCTGTGAGATGCCTGACATGGGTGAAGGGAGCTGAAGCAGAAAGCACCAGGACTCCTGAGCCATCTCTCCAGCTCCCCTAGTGGGATCTTTAGGATCTTTTAAGTATAGGATCATGCCATCTGCTTTTGGTGTCAGAGTAATGCTAATTGGTAGAATGAGCTTGGCAGCGCTCTTTCCTTTTTCATCTTCTGGAACATTTTAAGGCACATTAAATATTTGATAGGATTGGTCAGTAAGTCACCCCAGGACTGGCATTTTTTGGATGGAGGAGTGCTCGTCTGTTTCAGTCTCATTGGCTGTTACAGATGTTTAATTCATTTAGGTCTTTCTGGATTTAAAATTTGAAGGTTATATGTATCTAGAAATTTGTCAGTTTCTTCTGGATTTTGCAGTTTTTAGTAGTATAAATCTACAAACTTCTCCCAAATTATTCTTTGTATTTCACTGGACTCTCTGGTAACCTCCCATTTTTTTGTCTGTAAGTTTTTTAGTTTGTATCTTTTCTAACTTCCTTTTGGTTAGTCTGGCTAAGGTAGATCCACCTCATTTATTTTTTTCAGAGAACAAACTCTCCAGTCTATCCTAGATGTCATCTCTTTATTCTCCATTACATCAATTTCTCCTTCGATTTATAACCCCTTTTGCCTTCTAGTTCCTTTGAGTGGGGCTTGTTCTTCTTTTTCCAGGGCCTTCAAGTACATTGTTAGGTTGTTTATTTGAGATTTTTCTGAGCTTTTAATTTAAGCATCCATAGATATAAACTTTATTATTAGAACTGCCTTATCTGTGTCCTAGAAGTGCACTTTCATTTCAATTTGGTTATAGGAATTAAAGATTTCTCTCTGATTTCTTCAGTTACCTACAAGTCATTCTAGAACACACTGTTGAGTCTTGTGGAGTTTCTGATTTCTAGTTTTACTGTCCTATGATCTGGTGAGATATAAGAAATTAATTTGCACTTGTATTTGGTAAGATTTGCTCTGTAGCCTAGAATGATGTCTATTATAGAGACGGTTCCATGGGCTGATGAGAAGATGATGCATGTTCTGTCAGGTGGGATGTTCTGTGTATGTCTATTAAGTGTGTTCAACCTATGGCTTAACTTAATCCAAGCTCCTTTTAGCTTGGATGACCTATTCAGAGTTGAGAGTAAAGTTTAAATGTCTACTACTATTTTATCAGATCCTTTCTGCCCCTTTGTGTCCTATAGTGTTTTCTTTAGGAAGTTTGAAGCTCCAGTATTGATGCACATATATGTACAATTGTTATATCTTCTTTATGAATTGTTACCTTCCTTATCACTTCTAATTTTGAATCGAATAGCAGAATGGCTCTGCCAGGTTATATTTAGCTTCTATTAACTTAACAGATTGCTTTCCTTTAGGGACTTTAAGTATGTGAATGACTTTACCAGTGAGGTGTTGTTTTTGTTGTTGTTGTTGCTACTTTTGTTTGTTTGTTTGTTTTTTGAGAAAACAGTGGCTGGATTTGATTTTTTAATTTACTACTCAGTTACTCTTTTTTCTTTATTGGTGAGCTGAAGTAATATAAAAAGGTTAGTGTTGAGAAGTGCTTACTAATTCCTTTAACTCTGTTGTTTGTTCTGGTTGGTTGAATTATTGTTTGTTCTTTACCTTCTCCCCTGTTAGAGCTGGAGATGTTTCTATTTGCTGTGTTGGACACAATGGATTCTTTCCTAGCTCTTCCTCTCATGAGCTTTATTTTTTTCCTGTGGTTCCATGCTTGAGACTTTTTCTCCTCTGTGGTGGGGGACCCGGTGTCTACTCTGTGGAGGGAGACCAGATAGATATCTGGTGTTAAAATGCTCTTATTTTCACATCACTGTAAGAAGGTGTCTTTGTTGGACATAGCAGCCTTGATTAACAATGATTAACTTGTAAACAGGTGAAATACAAATAACATGATTTTCTGTCTTAGAGCATTATTGGCTAAAGCTCTAAAGTTATTCTCATATTTCTGCCTTTTTGAGTTGTCTTTTTTAATCTTTTTTTCCTTATTGATGATTGTGTAGTATTCTTTGAATGTTGTCACTCATCCCTGATATGTTTTCTCCTGTTAGCAGCCCATTGTTGATGTCTTCTGCTAGAGCCATGACGTTTTCCTTGTCAGCATCTCTTTTTCTTTTTTAAAATGCTGTTACCTTGTTATTCTGTCTCTCATTTCCTGGATTCCTTATCCATTCTGCTGGCCTTTCCCTTTGTGTTGCTGTTTCCTCTTCATGGCCTGGATTAAATTCTTCTGCTTGTTTGTAGCCTCTTCAAGTCATCGGTCATTTTTACCAGAGGATTTGTCATAGTCATCTGAAATTTTACCTATTTCACAATCTTGAATTTAGTATTTGAGGAGCTGTGGGCTTTTGCGGGAGTCATGCTACGTTGCCTTGTGATTTTTGAAGGTTTTGTTTGTGATGTGCATGTTTGTTTGAATATCTCTCCTGTTTTTGTGCATGTGTGTGTGTGGGGTGTGTGTGAACTTCTTATTAAGTAGCCTGTTCTTGAAGGCTTAGTCCCAGTACCACTCAGCAAAGAAAAAACCAAAACCAAAACCAATGACCAATTCACTTACATCTCTGACTTACTTTGGTTTGAGAACTCTAGGGCCTGCCCCACTGTGCCCAGCTCCTCCACTACAGCCTCTTTCTTTGGAGTCCTCTTGGGTCCTTTGTGGATTTCTGAAGATCTGCTCCCATTTTTCCTTTATAATACATTCTGTTGGGATGCTGCCTACTTTTTCTTATTCTAACCCATGTTCATGGATGCAGCCTCTAGTCCATCATTCATCTTACTTGAAAGTTGAAAGTTATGATTTTCTTCAAAGCAAATTTCCAGATGAGTTGTAAAGCCTGCAATACATAGAACAGTTAAACTAACATTACACACATCTGGCTCACAAACTATGTGGATTTTCTAGCCTATTCCAAAGAACACCCTGTGTGGACTCCTGGTAGAATCAGCAGGAGGGAGTTCTGTTCATTGACATTTTTAGAGCTGTCTCTTGGTCATTACGTTAAGAAAGCTGGCAACCTTGGACTGATGAGATGACTCAGTTGGTAAAAGCTCTTGATGCCCAAACGAATGATCTGAGTTCAATCCCCAACTCCCACATGGTGGACAAAAGTGAATCCTGGGAGTTGTCCTCTCACCTCTGAACCTGTGCTATGGCATATGCCAAGTAAAGATAATATAAATAAATTAATAAATATAATATAAATATATTAATAAATATAATAAAATAAATATTACAAAGGAAGCTATCAGCTTGTATACAGAGGAGGGCAGATACTAGATGGGATCAAATTTTGTATAGCTGTTAATTTTTCACAGCAAGCATGTTGGGTTCATTCTTCTCATAGAGGAAGCTTTCCCCTGGCCCTCGAAGCAAAGCTTGCTCCCTTAAAACAGGAAAGGAACCTTTCAACAAACAAATTGTCTGTAAGCTACTGTAGTACAGTAGAACTGAAACAAGTCACACAACCCTAAAAATCAAAAAGGAATTTCTTTTCAAGGCACTTTTAGTTTATAGCTTAAAGTTTTCTTGTAACATCTGTACTTCGTTATTAAATAATGTTTGTTGTCATTAAAAGACAAAAGCATGGGGCAGGAGAGGTGACCTGGTGGTAACATGCTTGCTATGCAGGCATGAGGCTGGAACTTTGGGTTTTGAGCACCCGTATAAAGTCTGGGCAGGGGTGGGAGCATAACTTCTCAACCCACAGGAAGTGGAGATGGTGATGAGCTAACTCTGGGTTCAAGGGAGAGATCATTTCAATATATTAGGCAGAGAACAACTGAGGGAGACACCTGATCTCAAGCCATGGCCCCCATATGGACACATATTCACACACACACACACACACACACACACACACACACACACACACACGACTCCACACATATGTGAATGTTCATACATACGTGGACACCCACCACACACACATGCAAAAGAAAAAAGAAAAAAAGCCAATGAGTGAGTGTAACCTTTTTTAAAAGAAAAGAGTTGCCTAATTTTGAGAATGCATGGGGGCTTGTGTGGGAAGATGCATGGGAGAGATGGGATGCACGGTGAGGAGAGCGTTCCAAGTGGAGCTAATGAGTATGCAGGCGTAGGTGGAGACAGAGGAGCAACTTCAAAAAACTGAAGCTGAGAGACACTTAGGAAGTATTCTTGACAGGAGAAGAGAACTGTGGTAGGGCTGCAGCAAGGCAGAGGCAGCTCAGAAGGAAACAGGAATTTCACTTTGAGTACTGTGAGATAACAGGCTTTTGTTAGTTGTTTTGTTACTGTGGTAAATACCTGGGGAAATAACCTGAGGGAAGGAAGGATTCATTTGGCTCACGATTCCAGATGACCCAGCCTGCCATGGTGAGGAAAGCACAGCGAAGAGATGCCGCTCACATCGCTGCAGCCAGGAAGCAGAGGAAACACTTACTCACTGATTTCATCCTTCCCTCCCCTAATCCATCTGATCTCCCCAGTCTATGTGATGAACCATGCCTATATTTGGAGCATGGCCCTTTCCCCCATTTAGTCTTTTCTGGAAATGCCAGCACAGATATACCCAGAGGTGTGTTTTTTACAAGTCCTCCAACTCCTCCTCTCTCCTTGTGATTGGTGTTCTTATCAGCTGGCACCCAAACATATCTCATTTAACCTACAGCATTCCATCCTGGCCCCCAAAGGCCCACATTTATCTCAAATAATGCATAATGCATTCTGTCCATCTCTAAGTGTTCCCACCCTCTAAACAGTTTTGTATTGCTCAAAAGTTATAATACAAAGTGTCTCTGAGATTCAAGGTAAGTTTCTAGCTATGAATCCCTATAAAATAAAAAAGCAAGTTGTATGCTGCTAATATACAGTTGCATAGAACAAAATTTTCATTTTACAAGGGAGGTATGGGGGCATAGAAAGGAAGGGCAGGACCAAACAAAGACTAAACTCTGACTGGGAAACATTAAATCTGTGGTTCTACACTAGAATCCAGTGTGTGTATTGGTATGACGTAAATTCCAAAGGGTTTGGGAGGCTCTGCCTCTACAGTCAGGCTAGCAGCAGACCCATGGCCTTTGTCTAAGGCTTACTCCAGTTACTGCCTGTGGTTTTCCTTGCAGACATTTCACATTCCTGAGGTCTTCAATGCCATTTGTTTTCAGTTTCACTGCTCTATGCATTATCCATTTAGGAGTTGCTTGTGGGATTCTGACCCTGTCATACATTGGGTGGCCTCCCAGGCTTCTATGGAAGCCTCCGCGACACTGTAACTCTTGCATTTTGCATTGCCACACAGTCAGCTTAATGGACAATGACAAAGTTTCTAGCTGAACCACGACTGAACTATTGTACCATAGCTGCAGCTGTCTCTGGGTCCCGAGAGGAATGATCACAGGGAAACTCTTTTTCTAGGTGAGTCCATATAAGCATGGCATCCCAGAGTTATCTTCTCAAAGCAAAGTTAAAACTTCCTATTCTTAAGCATGCAGATAGGTAGGAGATCATACAGTCCTTCAAATGTCCTTGAGGCATTTTTTTTCCCTGTCAGATTGATTTGATGAAATGTATTTTTTTTATTTCTAATGGCATGAATCTCTTTAGCAGCCAAATTTTACTGGGCCCCAACTTTACAAGTATTTTGGTTCTGGGCAAAAATAAGTTTTTTTTTTTTTAACACAACAACTTTTTCTGTATTTTGTTTATAATAGTCATCATAAATCTAGCCAAAAGCAGCTAGCAAAAAAACATGCCATAATTTGAATGATGGGCTAAATAAAAATTTATCTACCCTATTAACTATTTAGCTTCAAATAAAATCTCAAGACATGAACAAAGTGACCAGGTCTTTGCCAGAATGTGACAACACAGTCTTTAGTTCAGGTCCTTACAGAGTCACCACTCCTGTCTATAATCACATGAGAGCAGTCTTCACTCTGCATCCCTGTCAGCCTCCTACTTCCTAAGTGCCTCCAGAATCACCCATTATACTCCGGGTAAAGCATTTTTAGGCTTTTCTTGTCAATATTTCCAAACTTTTTAAATCTTCCTCACAAAACAGCTCAAAATCTTCTGAACCTCCTCATCTGGAAGAATATTAGCAATGATCCCACTCTTGATAGAAATTTTCTGGGTTAATCATCTATTCCATTACTGTATCAAACATCTGTTCCTACAATCCAAATTTGGAGTAATCTTCTTCTGGGTCGTTGCTCCCTGGATCAGGGTTTTCCTTTGCCCAATAGAATATCTACATTCATTGCTTTTACAGTAATGTTTGGTCATATCTTTTGTCCAGGTCTCTGTCTTCTACAGTTATTAATCTATGGAAGTTATCTAATCTTTGGAGAGTATGTTGTTCAACTATTCATCCTGTGTTTGTCATTTTGAGTTGTCCACAGCATGAAGGCACATTCCCATTGTTTGCTGGCTTTTGGAGGGAAAGAGACATTTCACTATCATGGTGTATAGTGTAATAGAAATTGTACTTTGCCATGAAAAGTCAACAGCATCCTCTTTCAGTATCTCTGGCATGGGCTTAGCTGCTGAGCAGCCCATGTCTTCTGTCTAGCTGGAGTGATCACTACCACTTCCACGGGCGTTTTCTCTCCCTCTTATTCTGTTGTATTTGCAGCTGCCCAGGGGCTGGGTCCAGCAGCTTTGAACTCTGGTCCTGCTTCAACATCACTACAACCTACAAGGTTTCTTGTCAGAATGCTATCTATCTTGTGGAAGTTGCCGTTGGAACTGTAGTCTTCAAGTGGTTAAAGCCTCTGGCAACTCCACCACTTACTTACAGATGGTCTTTTAAAGCAAGTTTTCAGTGTGGGAAACAATTCTGAGATTTGCTAATGTGGCACATGTGTGTATCTTGCTTATTGATTTTTCCTTCATAGATAACATGGAATTTTCTTACTCATCATAATGGTGCAAATTCAAGCACTTGCTTTTTCCATTCACTGGTGATTATTTATGTCTCACTGGACTAGATGGTGGTGTTTGGAAGTGGATTTGTTGAATCATATGATTTGTAATAGAACTTTAACTGTAATAATATGCTATACGTTGTTAACAAAATGGACAGTTATAATTCCAACAGCAGTGCATTTATGTACATTCTGCTTTCTCTGCCTCAACAATGTGGAACTGTGCATTTGCTAGTTTGTGGATATAAAATGATACATATGGGTTTAGATTGTATTTTCTTAATGACTATGTGAACTGAGTTGTAGCAGGAATCTTAAAAGTTCTTATTAATAAAACAAACCCGGGCCACGTATTGGAGTGAAATGCTGGATGGTCAGAGAGACAGAACAAGCCACAGCTAACCTCACCTGGCCAACTTTTCAGCTGATCTTGTTTCCTCAGACTGGAAACAAGCCTCTG
The DNA here is from genome assembly GCF_007827085.1 of Peromyscus californicus insignis. Classification (NCBI taxonomy): domain Eukaryota; kingdom Metazoa; phylum Chordata; class Mammalia; order Rodentia; family Cricetidae; genus Peromyscus; species Peromyscus californicus. The sequence goes on from NW_026294573.1 coordinate 137,796,533, forward strand.
TGTCCTCATATCCGATTGGCTCACAGCTGAACTGTGCTGCTAGAAGCCTGAAAGCTTAACCAGCCAAATGCTTAACCAGCCAAATGCTTCTAGTTTCTGGTCCTCACGCCTTATATACCTTTCTGCTTTCTACCACCACTCCCTGGGATTAAAAGATCGCTTTCTGGGATTAAAGGCGTGTGTCACCATGCCTGGCTGTTTCCAATGTGGCCTTGAACTCACAGAGATCCAGAGGGATTTCTGTCTCTGGAGTGCTAGAATTAAAGGTGTGAGTGCCACCATTTTCTAGCCTTTGTATCTAGTGGCTGTCCTGTCTCTGACCCCAGATAAGTTTATTAGGGTGCACAATATTTTGGGGAACACAATACCACCACACTGAGTCCTTTAGATTGGATTAGTATTCCCCACAGATGCATGCATGAAGGTTTGTTTGGTCCTCAGTCTGTGATATCGTTGAAAGATGTTAAGACCTTTAAGAGGTGGTGCCAAGTGGGAGGTCTTCCTTTGAAAGAGATATTGAGATCTAAGCCTCTATCCCTCTCCCTGTCTTGGAGTGCTACCTGCTCTACTGTGAACTATTTGCCATAATGCTCTGTCTTCCCTTAGGCTCTGAAGGAAGAGATACATCTTCTTTCAAGTTGATTATTATGTTTTGTTACAAAGCCAGAAAGCTAACAGCCAGGTGAATAGAACTAAACAATATGAAGTAGTTTGGGCTTGTCTTCTTTGGTCAGTAAAAAGCATTTCCAATTTATCCATCTTGTTGAATAAATCGTATCTTACCCCTCTCCCCTTTTCTTATTGTTGGCAAGTATTTAGTTTTGTGGATACCTCAGGCTGCTTAGTCTACAAATTGTTGAAGCATGCCAATGTTGCTTTCAGTATGGGAGAAAGCTGTCATGAATGTGCATAGGGGTTTTAGGAGAATGTATGTTTTCCATCCACTTCAGTAAATACCTAGACATGGGGTTTCTGGGACAAATGCAATCATATGATTCATTCTACAAGAAGCTGTTAAACTGTTTCATTTGTTTGCACACCAATAATGTAGGAGGCTTCTGTTGCACTGCCCTCCAGTGTGGACAACAGTTTTTATATTCAGCTATTTAGGCATGGTGGTACTTCTGCACAGGTATAATTTACGTTTCCCATTGGCTACTGGCATTGGGCATCTTTTCAAATACTTTGCTTATGTTTTCAAAGGTTTTATTTTTCATGGTTGAGCTTTAACTGTTCTTTATGTATTTGTCTCTCTTTGTATGTAACAGAAATCACAGAGGATGCCAACAGGTTTGGTCCCAATTTCTGCTTCCACTTCATGGTGGCACCTAGTTGCTGCATCCTCCAGAGGGGACAGAAGCTACACATGTCCTCATGTGGCAGAAGAGACGTGCAGTTGAGCACATCCATCCACTTTGTGCTCCTTAGATAGGTGACAATCTCTGTTGTGGGTGAAGATCTCACTCACTTTCCAAAGCCTGGATGTCTTTATATGCTGTCTTGGCAACTAAGTTTCAATATAAATTTGAGAGATGTATCACCATTCAGACCACAGTGATATTATAGCTACACATCCTTTATCAGATATGGACAGAAAAAATACACTTCTCTTCTCCCATGATCTGATTTTTAACTCTCTTAATATGGCCTTTTACTCAGTGACATTTGAAAGTCTGGTTTTAAGTCTTTAGACCTCCAGTTTTATGATTTTTCTTTTTTGGGCCATGCTCACAGGTCTCAAATGTCTTCTAGCATCTTTTCAGCTTTGGTGTTAGGTTGGTGATCTCTCCTGGGCTTTTGTGAAGTCTGACATGTGTCTTGAGGTTCTTTCTCTGCATATGGATGTCCAACTGTTCCAAGCAGCACTGTTGAAAAGATAAAACCTGCACTGAGTTGCCTTTGTATTGCCAAAACCTAATTCATTCTGTTATGGGTGATTTCTGTGCTCTTTATTGTTTCTCTTATCATCTTTCATATATCTTTTACAGTATCTTGTAAACTATATAACTTTAGCTTTACAATACATTTTAAATCAAGGAGACTGAGTTTCTCAACTATGTTCTCTTTCAGAATTGCTTTTCTGCTTCCTTTTTCAATTAGCATTCAGAGTTTGTTCATCCCTCCAAAGCTTTGCTGAAATTTTGATTTGTATTACACCAAGTACATCAACTGAAGAGAATATGGATTTATTAATATTATGGTTTGGGTATAAAGATTCCCCCTGATCCCCACCTCAAGTCTCAGGGTGCTGAAGATTTCAGGAGGTGGGGCCTGGTGGCTCCATGGTTTGAATTGTTTTGTGAATAGTTTACTAAGGGCAAGCCTTAGGGAATATCTAGCCCTTCTGTCTTCTTTCCCCCACTTATCTCTTCTCCTCCACCCTCCCTTTCCTCCTTCTTCCTATTCCACTTCCCTTTCTATGCTTCCTGTCTACCATGAGTTGAGTAGTGTGTCTCACATACTTCCACCACTATGACATTCTGGCTCTCAGTGGGGCTAGACTCAACAGAGACACCATTAATGGACTAAAACCTCTGAAATTATGAATAAAATTAATATTCCTATACTTTAGTTGTTTATATTGGGTGTATCAAATCTCACTAGCATGCTTAATAATATTTATTCCTCCCATTATAAATTGATCTATCAGTTTATTTCAATTTTAGTTCCTTTCATTAGTATTAAGTACTTTTCAACATACAAACCCTTTACAGATTTTGTTAAACATAAATATGAATAACTAATTTTTAGTGTTACTATGGTTATAATGTTTGTGTGTGTGTATGTGCGTGTGTGCGTGTGTATATGTGTGGGAGTGTATGTTCACTTATGTGAGTGAGATCATGAGCGTGTCATGGCATGTATCTGGAGGTCATACTATAGTTTTGGGTTTTGGTTTTCCCTTTCCTCCTTCTGTGAGATAGAGTCTCTCTTTTGTCTTTTACTGCTGCATACACCATGGTGGCAGGCCCAAGGGTTTCTGGAATTCTACTGTCCCCGCCTTCATCTTAATACGTGAGTACTGGGATTGCAGATGTGCACAGCTGTGCTTGGCTTTAAATGCATTCTGGGAATTCAAACTCAGGTTTTCCTGATGTCTGGCAAATGCTTTGCCTACTGAGTTATCTCTCTAGCTGACCAAGAGAGCTGTGAAACACACTACTTGCATAGGTTCTTGGGCCCAACCTTGCTATACCAGTGTTCCTTTGTCCAATGTGCAGGAGCACTGGTGTATGCATGCCACAAGATGGCGCTTTCAAAATGTTTTGACTCTGAATGTTTTAGACTCCTATGAAGCACTGGAATTGAGAAGGAAAGGCAGACCCTAGGAGGAAGACCCCAGACGTCAGGGTGCTTGCAATATTATGCAAGGTGTAGTCATAACATAAGCAGACCTGCCCTTGGCCCTCTCTTGATTAGCACTGCTGTCATACTCAGCAGGTACACAGATGATACAAAGCCACTAAAAGTAATTGTTGCAATTGGTGTTACTGTAAACAGTCTAGAAAAGGGCTGATGAAAGTGAACAAGGGGAATGCACAGGTTTATCTTTGCTGGTGAAGTACATAGAGCATTGGGTGGTGGAACAGGACTGGGATGTATCCTAGACAGTGCAACAGTAAGCATGACAGTGATGTTTATGGGTGTTCTCTCACAGAGCATGACCAAGAGTGTGTGTGCAGAATGCCAGCTGACAAACTGTGGCTGCTAGTGATGTGAGGAGCTCCAGCCAGTCGCTGTCCACGTTGTCACTAAGCACATTGTTTACATAGTTTCTGTGGCTTTCTACACTTTCAGGTACTTGTGGTCAATTAGAGTCCAAAAATATTAAACAGAAGATTCTAGAAATGAACAGCTCAGAAGTTTTAAGTTACATACTGCTCTGAACTGCAAATTTAAATCTATCTTTGCTGCATTATGACAACTCCCCCCGCCCCCATTCAGCACTTAGGCATTCTCCCAACCAGATTGACTGTTGCAATATCATGGCACGTATGCTCAAGTAATCTCTATTTTTAAAATAATGTCCCAAAGTGCAAGAGTGGTGATGATATGGCAATTTTGTTACAAAATATTGCAATTGTGCCATTTTATTGTTATTTTAAATCTCTTGCTGTGACTAATTAATAAATTAAACTTCATCAAAGATATATACAAATAAGAAAAAAACATGGCATATGTGGATTTGAAACTGTTCACTGTTTCAGGTATTCATAGGTCTTCGCATGTATCTCCTCCAATTAAGGGGAAACTGCTTGGAAATTGATTAAGTCAAACTTTCTGGTGAAGGAAACATGGTGTCAATCTACAATCTGTCATGAGCTTCTCATTCCAAGGCCTGTCTACCTGTGAGCAAAGCTGAATTTCACAGGCTTAGGTTTCAGTATTGAATACTTAAAATGAAATCACAGTAGTGCTACTGTATACTTAGAGCCCGTGTTGTTGATGTTAAGTGCATCCTTCTAGACCAGACTGCCCCGGTTTCCTCGTCTGCTGATAGTAACAATCTAAAGGTTTGTCATGTAGATGTCAGACAGTGCACTGAGCCCGTACTGTGTGTTCTGGATTGCAGTACGTGAAGCCTGTAAAGAAGCAAGTATCAGTTTATTTCTCATCATCACTCAGGAAGTACAATTGCCATCCCATTTTATAATTGACAGACAGTATGAAATAACTTTCCAGGGCCACACAGTTCCTAAGTTCCACAGTTCCCCCTGGTTGAGAACCACAGATTTTCTGGCTGTAAATTTCAAACAAATGCTTGTCTATTATAGCAGACTGATATTTCAGGTAGTACTAGACAAACGACTTAAACTTGTCTCCTAAAACTTACTTAAAATTTTAATTTACACGCACACACACACACACAATTGTATGTACACATGTATGTGTGTATTTGTAACAAAACTTGGCTGAAATTTTGCTTGTACACATGTGCATCATGCTACAGTACTTTTAAAATTTCTTTTCTGCTTTTCAGAGGGAACTGATTGTGGCAGTGAGCTGATTCAAGCTACCCTAACAGAAAAGGACTGGGAGGCTTACATAGCAAAGAGTTATTTCTGAAGTCCTACACCATGGAGCTAGAATTAGGTGTCTGGTAAGGACTCATTTTTTGACCCATCTCTGAGTATGTCCTCACATAGCAAAGGATAATAGAGGTTTCTGGGGTCTCTTTTACAAAAACACTGGTCCTTCAACCTTATGAACAAATCACCTTCCAAATGCCCCATTTCTCAACATTTTCACACTGGGGATCAAGACACGAATCTGTGAATTCTTTTCCCATAACAATGGCTTGCTGACTTGGTGTCATGGCTCAGGGTGGGCTATGGCTCACCACTTGAAAAAGGGTATGTGTGGGGCATCCCTTGTCCAAAATGGTTTGGATCAGAAGTGTTTGTTCTTTCTGTGTTTTACACACACACACACACACACACACACACACACACACACACACACACACACACACAATTAAAAGCTTAGGGGTTGGGACTCAAGTCTAAATGTGAATCTAATTTGTTTCATATATACCTTACATACATAGCCTGAGATAATTTTATAAAAAATTTTTAGTATAGCTGTGTTTGAACTAAGAACCATTACATGAGGTTAGACTGAGGTCAGGCATGTCATTTTCTACCTGTGCAATTAGATTTGGGGGCAATTTGGATTTCAGCTGTTTAGATTAAGGTTACTCAACCTATACCAGCAATTTTCATGGATTCTTTAGTTCTAATGTTCTCTGAGTCTCTTAAACAAATACAAACACAAACAAAAGCCTCGGAGCCCAATCCCATTAGTCTGGAACAGAAGATTGGGAGGTAGCTCAGGGGATAAAGAACTTAAGATCTTACCGAGGTCACTGTGTGAACACTTGAGGATGTGACTAGGAAGACACTCAGGGTCCACCAGAAATCTTGCCACCTGCTTGAGATGCCCTGCTTCACAGAGTAAATGATGGAACATGTCCATGCGAAAGGCCAGCAACTATTTAAGCTGTTAAGAATATTTATTTACACTTAGAAAAAAAGGTCTATATGCAAATATATTTAAATAAGTAAACCATGGAAATAGATTGCTAAATTAGTGGAATTACCTTTAGGACCAAATGGATCTTGGCCTGTTTGATAGAATGCTCACTTCACTAGAGGATTTATTTTTTGGTGTCTAGAGTAAAATCTTACAAAGTCACTGTGAGTGCCATTCCCTCTCATGAGAGGCTGTGAAAAGCAGGCAGGAAACAGCCCCTCCCAGGGCAAGCAGAGCAGCTCTCAAGCTTGGCTCTTGTTGGCAGGCCTTTTGCCCAGCTTCAAAGGGGTTGGAAGGGTGGTGACAGGCTCCAGCCTTGGAATGCAGACACTTCTCAGTGGAGGGCCAGGCTCAGCCCTGTGGGAAAGCCCCTGGTTCCTGCCCGTCTGAACTGATAGGAAACCCTGGCCTGGTGCTCTCCCTCCCTTCCGGGCCCTGTGAGATGTGAGTCAGGGAAGGGGTAGTGAGACATCAGAGCAGGTCTTCCCAGGGATCCTCCGGACCCCCGAGAACGGCATGTTCCCTGGAAAAGGTGCTACACCAGCAGGTAGACACTGACCACCAAAGAGGCATTTTACTGATGCAGTCAAAGCAGGGCTGTGGAGGAAGGAAAGGTGAGAGAGGAGTCCAGCACCTTCCAAAGGTTCATTTGGGAGATTGGGAGAAAATAGGGCAGCCAAAACAAAGTGGAAAGACTGAAGTCACAAATGGCGGAGAGAAAGGTTGGGTACTTCTGACCAAAGTTTGTTTGTGCCCCACAGCTGGAGTTTGAAAAGAAGCTGCGATGGTTAAAATAAAATCTTAATTTCCACCAGCTGTCACCTGATACTTGCTCTGGATACTTGGACATTTGGTCATGATGAAGAGTTGAAGTGGCTCTTGGGGCTATTGAAAGTGCTGTGGTCCTGGATGTAGGGTATACTCATTCATTATCTCAGACTTAGTTTGACTTGTAGAACATAGTTGAGAAATGTATTTTTAATGGTTCCTTCAGTAAACACAAATATGTTAATGAAGTTCATTTGCTGTTTGCCTGTTTTCACACAGTAGGTGTGTTATAATTCCCAACACCCCCCAACACCCCCTCCCACCCCACCCCTGTACATGACCTCGCATGCGCTATCAGGCAGGCATAATGCTTAGTCATCCTAGGGCCTTGCGTCCTATGTAATCCATGTGCTACAGTGATCACATAATCTGTGAACAGCACGATCAGGTAATCTATGTGCATGCATAGCATAACTATGTTAACCCATATGCGTATGCTCCAGGGGAACCTATAAGAGCAGTTTCAAGTAGGCCTATTGCATATTCCCTCTTTACCCTCCCTTAATAAAAACTCTTATAATGGGTTTCATTGTACCTCATGTTTTCTCTCGAATGGTAAATAGTGATGCAAATAAATAATAGATGTGCAATGATAATATTACTGTTTTTCACATTTGTGACTGAACCTAAGACTTTACACATATGGGAAGTACTCTTCCACTGATTTACTTCCTAACCTCCACAATAGCATTCTTGAATAAAAGGAAAATGCTCATCTCCTCTGGTATAGTTCTTCCTCACTTTGCAGGTGGTAAACCTGAGCTCAGTGGGAACAGAAAGAATTCTAGAAGCTGCATAGCAGTCCCTAGGCTTCTGGTTGTCCAGCCAGGGCTTCCCTCTTGTACCACCGTGCTCTCTCCTGCTTAACTGGTCAAGAAATGGTGCTTCAAGAGGCATAGATTCTTCCAGATACAACTGTGCTCTATAACTACATTCCAAGGTAATGTTTGAAGGAACTTAGCCTCCTGTACGTTCTATTTTACCAAAAGGTATTTTCTAAGTTGAAAATAAAACCAAGCAGAGTGTAACATTGTCCGAAGTATTAAAATGAGTAGGAGACTACAAAATAATAGCATATCCCCCCCCCAAAATCTGGGTGAAAACATAGGCAAAGGCAAAGGACTTGAACAGACTTTTTCTCTCAAGACAATTTACAAATGGCACTCAGTGATGTCAGAAATGTTTGACATTTTTGGTCATTAAAAAAACTGCTTACAGTGAGCTGACACCTCACACATGTCTTTAAGGATGTCTATCATTAAAAGCTTCCACATGTTTATAATGATGTGAGGAAATTGGAATCTTTGTACACTACTGGAGGACAGAATATGAAATGGCCCAACAGCTACAGAAAATATTGTAGAGATACCTCAGAAAACATGAATAGAGATACCATATGCCAGCAGCCTTATGTCTGGGTGTAGCTAGGAGCTGAAGTTTTGGATAGTATCATGCATATGTGCAATGTTGTTCACCATAGTCAAGAAGTAAAAACAGTGAAGTGCCTACTTGTTAGTTATTATGTGGTTCTGGTTATTCATTAGGTGGCACTGTTTACCCTGCGAGAAAAGCCACAAGGCACGACAAAACGCACTCTAAGAGTTTATTAGGGGAAAGAGGACAGAGGGGATGTGCTTAGGCCTGTTGAAGATCATATAGGGAGAGAAGAAGAAGGGGTCTGTGATCTGCTTCTTATGGATTCCCCCACACATGCGCATATGGGCTTGTGTAGCTATGCCATGCATGTGCATAGATTACATGATCACACTGCGTGCAAGTTACATGACTACCCAGCACACAGATTATGTAGGATGTAAGGCCCCTGGAATGACTAAGTGTCTTGCCGGTGCATGTGTAGTTATGAGGGAATGGCTAGAAATTTCAACACTACTGACAGCCGAATGGATGAGAACCCCCCTCCATATATGATATCACATACACACATATGTATATAATTACATAAGAAAGGAAACTTTATCATTTAGAACAGCATCATGTACCCAGAGCACACTATGAGGGCGGTAAGCCAGGCAGTAAAGGGCAGATAACCACATGATTCCTTTATGTATGGGTTCTGAAGCAGGCAAGATCATAGGGAGAGTAGACAGCGGAATGGTGGCTGCTGAGGATGGGGCAGAGGATGGAGGGATAACGACCAAAGGGTATACTGTTTCATTTTTGTAGGGTGAATAAGTTTCTACATATTTTCTGTGCAAACATAGTGTCTCTAATCAATAACTGTGTGATTAAAAAAAGGAGCCTGGAGTGTGGTGCACGTTTGTAATACCAGTTCTTGGGAGATAAAGGCAGGAGGATCAGGAGTTTGAGGCTAGCCTAGGATACACGAGATCTTGTCTCAAAAAAAGTTAAGAGAATATCCCATGTAAGCTATTTGCACAATGATTCTCCCAATCAAATAAAAAGATACAAGGAATCTTAGGGGGTTGTTGGACATATTTATTATCTTGACTATAATAATGGTTTCATAGGTATAAGCATATCTTGAAATTTATCAAATTGTATGTATTAAATCCTAGAAAATCCTTGTATATCAGTTATAACTTAGTAAAGCCTTTGAAATAAATAAGAACAAAGGGCCTGAAACCTTGATCCAGGGGTCCAGATGACCAAAATCAATATAATGGAGAATTTGAGAGATGGGTATATTCATCTCCCACCTTGGCTATCTGCACTGCATAATATCTGCTTCGTGTAGCTCAAATATCTGCTTATACAGCTGTTGGAGGCGTAGCTGCAGGGTGAGAGAGCATGCATATTGACAGCTGTCTCCCTACAGACATCTGATCTGTTAATTCTTTGAAGACAGAAGAAGTTGTCTTTCCCCAGGCTTGTATTTAAAGATAACAGGGCAATTGAACCAATTTACTTATTTATGGGCTCATGACCCCACTTCTTGGTATCCAGCTAGATTACAGCACAGTTTCCCAAACATCTATTAAAAAATATCAACTTCAAAATGAAGTAAAATGCTTCTTTGATTCTATGCCAGGCTATATGACATACCACAAAAGATGGATTGGTTAGAAAAAGAACAAAGTGTGTTATTTTGTCTGATATCTAATTTTGTCTGATACTAATTGCTGTAGTTTGAACAATTCTTACTCAGATGGAGAGGGCTGTACTCACTGCCTCCTAACAACAGTTGTGTATCCCAGCTAGCATCATTCTGTGCCAGGGGTCATGTGAGGTGTTTGCTGTTGCTGTAGGTAACACTGTTGACAATGCAAACACCACCATTGTCTCCGACCATCGCAGGCAGAACAAGCTCACAACAAGCTCAGCAGTTGGCTCAGATTCTTCTCTTGATGTAACAAAAGGGTTTCTGCATATGCTTGAGGAATTACAGGTATACTATGTGCTTAATTTCTTCTTGCCTTTTTATTTTTGGAAAGGAATGGTGACTAGCCTATAACATTTTGTAAATAGGCTTTAGAAAGGAGGCTATCTGTAAATTCACTTAAATGTAGATGTCTGCTGAATGGTGTAGCAGGTCTGCGGAAGGTAACAGAAGCAGCAGAGGCCCAGCTGCTGAGCCCTGGTCTCAGGTAGGGAAACAGTAGTACTTATTTCTCCTATGAGGTACCTCAGGTAGGGAAACAGTAGTGTTTATTTCTCCTATGAGGTACCTCAGGTAGGGAAACAGTAGTACTTATTTCTCTTATGAGGTATTTCAGGTAGGGAAACAGTAGTACTTATTTCTCCTATGAGGTATCTCAGGTATGGGAAACAGTAGTACTTATTTCTCCTATGAGGTACCTCAGGTAGGGAAACAGCAGTACTTATTTCTCCTATGAGGTACCTCAGGTATGGGAAACAGTACTACTTATTTCTCTTATGAGGTATTTTATCAATGGGGAAAATAGTACTTATTTCTCCTATGAGGTATTTTTCTGCAGATGAGTTTGGAAAAATATACTCATGTGGAAAATCATGAGATCCTGACTGAGATTTGAGACATCCTTAGAACCTTATGGAACTACTGGAGAGGAACAAACAGATGTGGTCAGCTCTAGGTTTTCAGTAACCATTGGCATTTATAAATCACAGAGATAAATGTCACAGCAGCCCATGGTGTGGTGGACAGGATGGATGTGTGGAGGCAGTCTGAAATAGGATGAGTATTGGAAGCTTCAGAAGAGCCAGGTCCAAGACATGAAGTGAATATAGAGAGGATAAAATCTGGGACACATTTAAGAACTCTGCTCCTGATTTAGAGAGAAAGTTTTATATGGCTCTGGGTTTATAATTTGAATGACATTAATTTCTCATATTGGTACAATTTTCAGATCTAATTAATAATAATCAAGCCACCAAAGTATTTCAGTGTGCAGCAGTGTGTAGATAAAGAGAAGAATCAGGGCATTACCGATGGGTGTAGATGTGGAGCCAGAGGGCTCTGTAGGCTTGTCCCTCTGTCTGGCACACGTCTTTCTGAGGTAGGGTGAGTGACTGCACTCTCTCGGGAATAGTGGAGTAGGATGAGATGATTTAAGTGATAAGCTTTAGATTCTTACAAGGTCAAGAGGGAACTATTTTCACTTGAGGTCCTGGTTGCTCTGACTACAGCGCCAACCATTACGCATGCCTCCAGAAGATTGGAGTTAGACAGAGTATTGGGAAATCCACCAACTCTGCCATAGCCTTGCTGATGTGGAGGTAGGCTCAGTCTTTGAGTAGGCTCTCAAAAGATTCAGGCTGGAGCCCCTCTGGTACTTGGTTCAGTGATGTGTTTATTATTTATCACCTGTCTCACAACATGAGAAGAATGTCCCTGGTGCCCATGACTTCTCAGTAGGAGGCAGCATTTCTCACTTGTTCAGAAAACCTTCTTTAGGCCATTTACCATATGTAGTGTGTGGAAAAGCACATGTACAATTAATTTATCAAGACATAATTGGCATTTTAGTTTGCTAACTATCCACAAGGTTAGTTAGCAAACTAGGCTGCTACTTCCAAACCAGCAAATTAAGAATGATAACAGTATGGCCAGCTGAGGGTACATTTAGCCCTGAGTACGTTGTGAGCACTCAGCATAGAAACATATAGATCCTATTTGTTTAATTGACATGGTGAGGTTGTCCAAGCAGGGAGACTCACGTGGCTTGTGTCATCCCTGTGGATGATATTCAGCAGCCTCAGGTGGAACTGGCCTCCATATGGGGACTGTAGATGGCTGGCTTGCTCTATCTTCCTCCAGTTCTTGGAAACAGGAGCTACTTTGCAGGAACCACAACCTCTGGATGCCTACAGAGACTGCTGCTGCTGGAAGCAGTTATACAGCAAAAGTATGCAGTGGTAGGCTGTGTTCTTGGGTGAGCTATAGGACCCTGCAGACAGGGTGCCTTATAAGAATAGTCTGTCAGTATCCCCAGCCTGAAAACCGACTAAATAAAAAAAAATCCTATAAATTGAGCTTCTTAACAAACCCCAAATTCATTACATTATTTGGTAAGTTTTCAGTGAATGGCTCAACATTGTCACAAAAATATGCCACTCCATATGCTCCCCTTTTTGGTGTAACAGAGCTTGACTCATAATATTACACTGTAAACTCAGCCTCAGAGCCAACAAAGTGATTATTTAATTACTTGCCATGGGCACCATAGCAATCAGTATTTAGTTTCTGTTTATGTTTACTTAGTAGCTTAGATTCATGTAATAGCAACATAACATGAAAGCAAGGTGTCACCCATAGAGACACTTGCACTGTTGGAGAGTCCTTCAGTGTTGTACAGAGCCACCCTGGGGGCATTCAGCAGGCAGTGGTTAGCTGGCCAAGTTCACAGACAGGACACTGCAGATGATCAACAGACTGTCAATTGTGGCTTTTCGGGTGATAAATTAACATTGGTTTCATTTACCTTGAGTTTATTCACTCAAATAATTGTTTTAACATTTAATCTTTTTTCTTTAGTTAAAAATTTCTTACAGGCATATACTATATACTGAACATATTACCCCTGCACTGATAGCAAAGAATTTTACAAACATTTTAAGTAAATAAAGCCTCAAGCTACATATTAAACAGAAAAATCAATAACAAATATTGCTAGAACAATCTGTAGTACTATGCTTGATTGATTAATCTAAATTTCAATTAATTATAGATCCTGAAAATATCAAATAAATACCATACCATCACATATATAATTACTATACTCAGTGAGAGTACTATGAAATAGAAGTGAAAACAACCATGGCTGGGGAGCATGGTTTCGAGTTACCCCCAAATACCATGTTCCAACATGATTATCGTTGTATGAATTTTAAATGTTACAGGACAAAAGAAAGTCATAAATCAAGGCACTTTTCAAATATATTGGTGGAAACACCAGGTAGGTGGGCTACAGAAAATGGGGAGTCACTGCTATAGACTACAGGTGCTGTCTGATGACAGGCTTAGACTATGGGTTGGTGAAAACCAGTGGTGGGTGAATTCTGGAAGGTTTGCCTGATGGTCTACAGGGTGTGAGGCCAGACACAGAGATGGACAATGAATAGCTGGTTATAAAGAGGGCTACAGATAACTCAATACAATGTACTCTGCATTGGCACATTCTAACTCTCCACAATCATGTTCTAATCAGTCAATCAGTCTTGTAGGAACTTCAGTATAGATGTGATTTTTTTTTTTTACTAGCATTTTAGTTCACAATCATTACAGTCACTGTGAAGTTCTCCCCATGCCAGATTCAGGAGTTTTCACATTACTCAAATGATCAGCACTCAATTTTATTTTATATTGTTTACATATATATATATATATATTTTCATTTTACATACCAACCTCAGTCGCCCACTCCCTCCTGACTTCCCATTCCCTTTTCCCTGGTCCCCCATCCACTCCTCAGAGAGGATAAGGCCTCCCATAGAACATCAAGTTGAGGCAGGACCAAGCTCCTTCCCCTGCATCAAGGCTGAGCAAGGTATCCCTCCATACGGAATGGGCTCCAAAAAGCCAGCTCATGCACTAGGGATAAATCCTGGTCCCACTGCCAGGAGCTCCACTAACTGCCCAAGTCACACAACTGTCACCCACATTCAGAGGGCCTAGTTCGGTCCCATGCAGGTTCCCCAGCTATCAATCCAGAGTCCCTGAGCTCCCACTAGCTTGGGTCAGCTGTCTCTGTGGGTTTCCCCATCATGACCTTGACACCCCCCCCCCCCCCTTGCTCCTATAATTTCTCCTCTCTTTCTTCGACTGGACTCCAGGAGCTCTGCCCAGTGCTTAGCTGTGGGTCTCTGGATCTGCTTCCATCAGTTACTGCATGAAGGTTCTATGACAACAATTAGGGAAGTCATCAATCTGATTAGAGGGGAAGGCCAGTTCAGGCACCCTCTCCATTATTGCTTGGAGTCTTAGCTGGGGTCATCCTTGTGGGTTCCTGGGAATTTCCCTAGCACCAGGTTTCTCCCTTACCTCAACATGGCTCCTTCTATCAAGATATCTCTTTCTTGCTCTCCCTTTCTGTCCCTTCCCCAACTAGACCATCCCACCCACCCCCATTCAGTTTACCTAGGAGAACTTATCTATTTCCCCTTCCTGGGGCAATCCATCCATGTCCCTCTTAGGGTCCTCCTTATTACCTAGCTTCTCTGGGGTTGTGGTTTGTAGCCTGGTTATCCTTTGCTTTACATTTAATATCCGCTTTTGAGTGAGGATATACAGTGTTTGTCTTTCTGGGTTTGGGTTACTTCACTCAGAATGGTTTTTACTAGTTCCATCCATTTGCCTGAAAATTCCATGATGCCGTTTTTTTACAGCTGAGTAATACTCCATTGTGTAAATGTACCACTTTTTCTCTATCCATTCCTCGGTAGAGGGACATCTAGGCTGTTTCCAGATTCTGGCTATATGAAAAATGCTGCTATGAATATAGTAGAACAGATGTTCTTGTGGTATGATTGAGCATCCTTTGGGCATATGCCCAAGAGAGGCATTGCTGGGCCTTGAAGTAGATGGATTCCCAATTTTCTTTTTTTTTTTTTTTTTTTTGGTTTTTCGAGACAGGGTTTCTCTGTGTAGCTTTGCGCCTTTCCTGGCACTCACTTGGTAGTCCAGGCTGGCCTTGAACTCACAGAGATCCGCCTGGCTCTGCCTCCCTAGTGCTGGGATTAAAGGCGTGCGCCACCACCGCCCGGCAAGGATTCCCAATTTTCTGATGAATAGCTATAGTGATTTCCAAAGTGGCTGTATAAGTTTGCACCCTCACCAACAGTGGAGGAGTGTTCCTCTTTGCTTCACATCTTTTCCAACATAAACTGTCATCAGTGTTTTTTTTTCTTTTTTTGGTTTTTCGAGACAGGGTTTCTCTGTGTAGCTTTGCGCCTTTCCTGGATCTCGCTCTGTAGATCAGGTTGGCCTCGAATTCACAGAGATCCGCCTGCCTCTGCCTCCCGAGTGCTGGGACATCAGTGTTTTTGACCTTAGCCATTCTGAGAGGTATAAGATGGGATCTCAGAGTCATTTTGATTTGCATTATCCTGATGGCTAAGGATGTTGAACAATTCTTTAAATGTCTTTCAGCCATTTGTGATTCTTCTGTTGAGAATTCTCTGTTTAGAACAGTTCTCCATTTTTAAATTGGATTATTTGGTGTTTTGATGTCTAGCTTCTTGAGTTCTTTATATATTTTGGAGATCAGCCCTCTGTAAGATGTGGGGTTGGTGAAGATCTTTTCCCATTCTGTAGGCTGTTGTTCTCTTACTGACCATGTCCTTTGCCTTACAGAAGCTTCTCAGTTTCAGGAGGTCCTATTTATTGATTGTTGCTCTTAGTGTCTGTGCTACTGGTGTTATACTTAGGAAGTAGTCTCCTGTGCCAATGCATTCAAGGCTACTTCCCACTTTCTTTTCTATCAAGTTCAGTGTAACTGGATTTATGTTGAAGTCTTTGGTCCACTTGGACTTGAGTTTTGTGCATGGTGAAAGATATGGATCTATTTGCATTCTTTTACATGTCAATATCCAGTTATGCCAGCACCATTTGTTAAAGTTGCTTTCTTTTTTCCATTGTACAATTTTGGCTTCTTTGTCAAAAACAAGGTGTTCATAGGTGTGTAACTTAATTAAGGTCTTCAATTTGATTCCATTGATCCACATGTCTGTTTTTGTGTCAATGCCAAGCTGTTTTTATTACTATAACTATAGTAGAGCTTGAAGTCAGGGATGGTGATGCCTCCTGAAGTTGCTTTACTGTACAAGACTGTTTTGGCTATCCTGGGTTTTTTGCTTTTTCATATGAAGTTGAGCATTGTTCTTTCAAGGTCTGTGAAGAATTCTGTTGAGATTTTGATGGGGATTTCATTGAATTTGTAGATTGCTTTTGGTAAGATTGCCATTTTTACTATGTTGATCCTGCCTATCCAAGAGCATGGGAGATCTTTGCTTTTTCTGATATCTTCTTGAGTTTCTTTATTTAAAGACTTAAAGTTCTTATCATACAGGTCTTTCACTTGCTTGGTTAGAGTTACCGCAAGATATTTTATGTTATTTGTGGCTATTGTAAAGGGTAATGTTTCCCTGATTTCTTTCTTAGCCTGCTTATCCTTTGTATATAAGAAGGTTACTGATTTTTTTGAGTTAATCTTGTATCCTACCACATTACTGAAGGTGTTTATCAGCTGTAGGAGTTCCCTGGTAGAATTTTTGGGGTCACTTACTTACACTACCATATTATCTGCAAATAGTGAAAGTTTGATTTGTTTCTTTCCAATTTGTATTCCTGTGATCTCTTTTTGTTATCTTATTGCTCTAGCTAGAACTTTGAGTATTATATTGAATAGATATGGGGAGAGTGGGACAGTCTTGTTTTGTTTCTGATTTTAGTGGAACCACTTTCGAATTTCTCTGTTTAGTTTGATGTTGGCTGTTGCCTTGCTATATATTGCCTTTATTATGTTTAGGTATGTTCCTTGTATCCTTCATCTCTCCAAGACCTTTATCATGAAGGGGTGTTGGATTTTGTGCAAGATTTTTTTCAGCATCTATTGAGATTATCATGTGGGTTTTTTTTTCCAGTTTGTTTATATGCTGGATTACTTTTACAGATTTTTGTTATCTCTGGGATGAAGTATACTTGATCATGGTGGATGGTTTTCTTGATTAATTCTTGGATTCAGTTTGCCACTATTTTATTGAGTATTTTTGCATCAATGTTCATGAGGGAGATTGGTCTGTAATTCTCTTTCTTTGTTGGGTTTGTGTGGTTTTGGTATCAGGGTAACTGTAGACTCGTAAAAAGAGTTTGGTATTGTTCCTTCTGTTTCTATTGTGTGGAACAATTTGAGGAGTATTGGTGTTAGTTCTTCTTTGAAATTTTGGTAGAACTCTGCACTGAAACCATCTGGTCCTGGGCTTTTTTTGGTTGGGAGACTTTTAATAACTGCTTTTATTTACTTGGGGGTTGTAGGTCTATTTAAATTGTTTATCTGGTCTTGATTTAATTTTGGCAAGTGGTACTTATCCAGAAAATTGTTCATTTCTTTTAGATTTTCCAATTTTGTGGAGTATAGGTATTCAAAGTATGACCTAATGATTCTTTGGATTTCCTTGTTGTCTGTTGTTATGTCCCTCCTTTTCATTTCTGATTTTGTTAATTTGGATATTTTCTCTCTGCCTTTTGGTTAGTTTAGATAAGAGATTGTTTATCTTGTTGATTTTTCTCAAAAAACCAACTATTTGTTTCATTGACTCTTTGTATTGTTTTCTATTTTTATTGATTTCAGCTCTCAATTTGATTATTTCCTGTTGTCTACTCCTCCTGGATGAGTTTGCTTCTTTTTGTTCTAGAACTTTCAGATGTGCTGTTAAGTTGCTGGTATGAGATTTCTCCACATTCTTTATGTAGGCACTTAGTGTTATGAACTTTCCTCTTAGCACTCCTCTCATAGTGTCTCATAAGTTTGAGTATGTTGAGCATTCATTTTCATTGAATCCTAGGAAGTCTTTGATTTCTTTCTTTATTTCTTCCTCGACCCAGTGGTGATTCAGTTGCATGTTGTTCAGTTTTCATGAGATTGGAGGCTTTTTGTAATTTGTGTTGCTGTTGAATTCTAGCTATAAGCCACAATAATCTGAGAAGATACAGGGGGTTGTTCCATTTTTTTTGTATCCATTGAGATTTGCTTTGTGACTGAGTATGTGGTCAGTTTTAGAGAAGGTTCCATGAGGTGCTGTGAAGAAGGTATATTCTTTTGTGTTTGGTTGAAATGTTCTATACATGTGTGTTAAGTCTATTTGAGTCATAACATCTGTTAGCTTCCTTTTTTTCTGTTAAATTTATGTCTGGCAGACCTGTCTGTTGGTGAAAGTGGTGTATTGAAGTCTCCCATTATTAGTGTGTGGGGTTTGATTTACATTTAGTAATGTTTCTTTTACATATGTGAGTGCCCTTGTGTTTGGGGCATATATGTTCAGAATTGAGACTTTTCTCTTGATAGATTTTTCCTGTGATGAATATGAAATGTCCTTCTCTATCTCTTTTGATTAATGTTAGTTTGAAGTCTATTTTGTTAGATATTAGGGTAGCTACACCAACTTGTTTCTTAGGTCCATTTGACTGGAAAATCTTTTTCCAACCCTTTACTCTGAGCTAATGTCTGTCTTTGAAGTTGAGGTACATTTCTTGTGTGCAGCAGAAGGATAGATCCTGTTTTTGTACCCTTTCTGCTAGCCTGTGTCTTTTTATAGGTAAATTGAGTCCATTGCTACTAAGAGTTATTAAAGACCAGTGATTGTTAATTCCTGTTATTATTTGGTTTTGTTGTTCTTGTTGGTAGTGTGTGTGTGTTTCCCTTCTTTGAGATTTCTTGGTGTGACATTATTGCCTGTGTTTTTATGAGTGTAGCTAATTTCCTTGGGTTGGAGTTTTTCTTCTAGTGCTTTCTGTAGGGCTCGATTTGTGATTAGGTATTGCTTAAATCTGGTTTTGTCATGGAATATCTTGTTTTCTCCATCTATGGTGATTGAAAGTTTTGCTGGATATAGTAGTCTGGGCTGGCATCCATGCTGTCTTAGTATCTGCAAAATGTCTGTCCAGAACCTTCTTGCTTTCAGAGTCCCCATTGAGAAGTCAGGTGTAATTCTGATGGGTCTGTTTTTATATGTTACTTGGCCTTTTTCTTTTGAGGGCCTTAATATTTCTTCTTTATTCTGTATGTTTGGTGTTTTGATTATTATGTGGCAAGAAGGTTTTTTTTTTTTTAGTCCAATCTATTTGGTGTTCTGTAAGCTTCTTATATGTTCATAGGCATGTCCTTCTTTAGGTTGGGAAAATTTTCTTCTATGATTTTGTTGAATATATTTTCTGTGTCTTTGAGCTGGAATTCTTATCCTTCTTCTATCCCTATTATTCTTAGATTTGGTCTTTCCATGGATTCTCAGATTTCCTGGATGTTTTGTTTTAAGAATTTGTTGGATTTGATATTTGCTTTGACTGGTGAATCTATTTCCTCTATCCTGTCTTTAATGCCTGAGATTTTCTCTTCTATCTCTTGTTTTTTGTTGGTTATGCTTGCATCTGTAGTTCCTGTTCATTTACCCAGATTTTCCATTTCCAGAATTCTCTCGATTTGTGTTTTCTTTATTGCCTCTATATCAATTTTTCAGTCTTGAAAAATTGTTTCTTTTGCCTATTTGATTGTTTGATTTCTTAGTTTTCTTTGAGGGATTTATTGATTTCTTCCAATTTTTTGTTTGTCTTTTCCTCCATTTCTTTAAGGAAATTTTTCATTTCCTCTTTAAGGGCCTCTATTATCTTCATAAAATTATTTTTAAGGTCTTTTTCTTCTGCTTCATCTGCATTGGAATGTTCAGGTCTTGCTGTGGTGGAACCACTAGTTTCTGGTGGTGCCATATTGCTCTTATGTTGTTGAATGTATTCTTACACTGCTGTCTACCCATCTGGGTTGGGTAATTATAGGTACAGGTGTTGATTCTTCCTCCAATTGCTGCAGGTAGAGCCTGTGCCTCTGGGGACCTCTGATGCCCCTGGGGATGGTGGTACAAAGGCATGGAGATTTGACTGCTGCCCAGTTGCTGGGTCTGGAATGGGTGGGGAAGGGTGCAGAATTTGCCCTGGGACCTGGGGCCTAAAGAGCTGGACTTCCAGCCAGGAGATCAGCCACTCACCTCTTCTCCCAACTGGTGTAAGTGGGGGCTGTGCCTCCGGGGGCTTTGGTGCCTCTAGTGGTGGTGGTATAGCAGATTCCTGGTCACAGGAGACCTGCCTGCTGCCTGGCTGCTGGGGCTGTGATTCAATTTGATTTATTATTTTTTTTTAAATACAGAGTTTTAATATATATAGCCTAGGCTTGCCTGCAGTTCATGATCCTCCTGTTTCAGCCTTTTAAGTGTCAGGAGTACAGTATTTGCCATAATACCTGCCTTAAACTTCTTCCTATAGTTGTATTCATACATATGCAAAAGTAGTGAAGACATCTGAAAATATTTAAAATTTCCAGGAAGATCAGAGGACCCAGCCTTGAAGATGTGATAGCATTCACCTATGACAGAGAATGTGGTCTCTGGAAAAAAAATGAAAAGAAACATTTCAGGAATACACACTTCGTCTGGCATGCTATAGAGAGCATTCCCCCTAAGCCCTGGGTGTACCCAATCCTGTGTGGAATGTTCGTAAGTGTTATAGAACTTGAGCTGGCAGGGATGAGATGGACTTGGCAAGAACTGAGAGTGCAAAATTGCTGACTGTGCTTACACTTCCCTGTGGGACTTATTTGCAGGGAACCCACCTCTTCAGGAAGAAAGGTACACATGCATCAAGGGCCAGGACTCACAGGTGGCACAGAATTTCTGTGGGTTTTACACTCAAAGCTATGTTCTCGGAAGGGTGCTTACTGTGATCCATTCCTTGAAGGTCAAGAAAGTCTGAGGCACATGAAGGAGGTGGATCCATCAGGGAGCTGAAACTTTGGCTATCCTGATGCTTCAAGCAGCCAGTTAGCCTGTAGGCTTCTGGCACTATCAGGATTGCCATTCTTTTACTCTCAGAGGCACTGATTAGTTACTTTACTATTGCTGTGATTAAATACCACAACCAAGGCAATTTATAGAAAAAAAGAGTTTGTGGTTCCAAAGGGTGAGAATCCATGATTTCAGAGCAGAGAGATGAGGAAGAAGGAGCAGGACAGGGTGGAGGGGTTGTGGGGGAAGGGGGATGAGGGGGTATGGGAACTCCCATATCTTGAACTACAGGCAAGAATCAGAGAGCAAACTTGGAATGAAGTGAAGCTCTGAAACCTCAAAGCTGTTTCCTAGTGACATACTTCCTTCATCAAGGCCGTATCTCCTAGACCTCCCCAAATAGTACCAGCAATTGGGAAAAAGTGTTTAAATGCACAACACCCACCAAAAGCACATGTACCATGTTCCCGATTATTTTCCAGTTGGTGTTAAGATCTGTGATCTGCTGGAGCATGTGAAGGAGCTGGTCCTGCAGAACCAAAGCTGCAGGATTTCCACAACACAGCCAACAGCAGGATAACCAAGAGGTGTTCCAGTGGGGGCCCCATGTAGATGGTGCAGCAGAAACCAGAGGCCTTGAACTAGACCAATGGCTCTTTGCAATGGACACCTGCAAATAGATATATGGACAAAAGGAGTTTACTGCATGACTCACTATGTCACACTTCAGCATGTGATGACAAGATTTTTCCCTTTTCTTTCTTATTTTTTTTTCTTAAATTTTATTTTGGGGGTGGTTGGGCGGTGGCTGCAAGGGCAGAGGGCAGATACGCAGGGACAGGAAATGAATGGGATCAAAATGCATGATGTGGAAGACACAAAGAATAAATGAAAAGAAAGTTAAAAAAAAGAGGATCCTTTGTGCTGAGAGCTGTGAGGGTAGTCTGCTCCCTGCCTTCTGTAGCTACAGCTGCTTTGCTGGACATTTGTGGCTTTCTGTGGTTTTTAGGAGCATGGCTCTGTCTTCTGTCACCTGCTGTTCTCACTGAGTGTGGTCTGTGATCAAATTTTCCCTCACTGAGTTGTGGTCATATTGATTAGGAGCTCACCCTGCTCCAGTGTGGCTTCACCTTGGCTAATTATACCCGTAACAAGTATATTTCAAATGCAGCATGTCTGGAGGGACTAGGGTTTGGCCATCAGCATATGATGTTGACTGGGCTGGCTTCTGGGACAGGAATGAGGTTGTTGGTGGCAGTTGGTGGCCATTCTTATTCCACTGCTCTCTATTTGACTCTATCAGTACACCTGGTAAAGAAGAAGATGGGATACTTGAGTTGTGTCTCACAAGGCTGAGCTTCCCTGATCTATTCTAAGATAGGGTGTAAATCTACAGATAAGTCCACATGTAGACATCTTCCACACCGCTGCAGGGAAAGGTGTTCAGGGTTATGATACTCTATTACCTCCTCTCCCAAACCATCTCCCTCCTCAGAGGTTGACTTTTCCTCATCTGATTTATCAGAATTCTTTTCTGAGTTGCTTTCCTTAGGGTTCCTTATTAAAGGGTTAGTGTTCTTTCTTTTTTCTGAGTGAGGTTATAGTAAGGGAGGAAGTGGGGTGAGGGAAAGATGAAAGAGGCAGCCCCCGTTCTGCTTTGTGCCTACGTTCTTGATCACTAGCTAAAGCTTGTCTGAGTACATTCCAAATGGAGAAAGCTGTTAGGGGCATGCCCACTCCTCCATTCCTAGCATACCAATTTTTAATATCCATCCCCACTGCATCCCATGTTTCTACATCTAAGGGTCCCACTGTCTAGAAACCAGGGACTGACCGACTGTACAAACCTAAGGAATTCATTAAGTTGGCTAGAATCCTGACTTCAATCCTTTTCTTCTTAAGTGTGTGTGATAATTTCAACGAATAACTGCTTCTCCCTAGATTCCATTTGACCCGTCCCCAGGGAAAAAGACTACAAGGAAAGACCTTAAGAAAAGTTGGGGGCAGGGACTAAACTCTTCACCCTTCTTTACCCAGTGCCTGACCGAGGGATCTGCAGAATCCACGAGCGAGGACTATCTGAAGCTGACATTTAGATAGTCTCCCTCTTGAACACTCACAGCTGGGGCTTTACCTCCATGGAAATTGCCCCTTCTCCCTTGGGTAATTTCCTGATTATCTTTTTACTGGTCCCTATATTTGGCGCCAGATATCACACCAAGACACCAGCTCCCAGTCTGTTCCAGGGTAGCTAAAAGAAGACCTCAGAGTAGTGCCGGCTTAGGAAAATGTCTTAGGAAAAAAGGACAGGTTCACACGTTCAGAAGATAACTTTATTACTGCATCTCCTAAAAAATCTCTCTCACAGGAAAACTCTAGCCAATATAAGAGCTGCTTATTGAAGGCCATTTTACATTTCTTAAGTAAACAGAAGAGACAGAGCCATTCTATAAACACATAAGAAAATCACAAGGTTTTTCTCTCAGGTTTGAAAAAGCCATGCTGATCGTAGCCTGGGCAGAGGTTGGGAGTCAGCCAGATTCCCTGATGTACAGTCTATGAAGCAGACAGAGAGCCACATAGCAGGACAAGGGACAGTGACCTAGAAAGTGCCCCAAATTTAAGACATATCCTTCTACCCTGCATAAACAGTTACCTGGACCTTGAATTTTATAACATAAAAATGAGGTTAGGAATACGTGCAGAAAGTCAGTTATCGAGACTGTGAGTTATGTTTTTGTCATCCATTAGGCTTTTTCTGTCAGCAAAAAAACTGGCACTGACGCTGTTTCACACCCGACTTTGCTAAACTCCTGGGAACTTGTCCTTAAGCACTTCGTCTCCAGGCCAACTAGTCTTATTTTGAATTTGCTAAGGTCTTTAGCTAAAAGCCTGGTTGTGAAAGTATATTTTATTCATCAAAATTGTACAGAATAAGCCGGGCGGTGGTGGTGCACGCCTTTAATCCCAGCACTCGGGATGCAGAGCCAGGTGGATCTCTGTGAGTTCGAGGCCAGCCTGGGCTACCAAGTGAGTTCCAGGAAAGGCGCAAAGCTACACAGAGAAACCTTGTCTCGAAAAACCAAAAAAAAAAAAAAAAAATTGTACAGAATAAGAAAAAATCTTCTTTCTGACCAGTTACTGACAACTGTGCCCAAAAGGTGTAAAACACACCACCAAGGGCTGTGGAAAGGACCCCACAGCTGTTCTTTCTAGGGAGGAAAGGTGGTGACACACGAGGAAGTAAGTCACAGACAGAAAACAGCCGGTATCCACAACCAGTCACCCATGGACCTTGCCTAGTGAAGCCACCCCATGGATTATGTTTAATGGTTCTCCTCCATGGACCTTGCCTAGTGGGGCTACCCCAGGAACTTCCCCACAGACTGTGCCTAGTGGGGCCACCCCATGGATTTTGTTTAACAAGGCTCCTCCGTGGCCTTTGCCTGGTGGGGCTCCCGACAGAGTTACTCATTTGGTAGGTCAATCTGTAGAGTACTGGTTGTCATCTGCTGTATATTCTGTAATGGCCTTCAGCAGCACATCACTCAAAAGCCATGTGCTCTCCTGGTTCTAGCCCTGAAGGGAGTTAATAACCCCACCAGGCAGCCTCCACCTCCACATTTCTCTCTTCAGTGGCTGGAGTCATGTGCCACTCAGGTGCAGCTTGAGTATTACTGTTTCTTCTAGGACAGCTATGGTTGGTTAATTATTTTTCTCTAGTATGAACTGTGGTTTTAGCAGGTAGCCCTTGGCTGAGCTCAGAGGCACTTTTGATTTAGTGGCAGGGATAGAACCCAAAGTGTGGCACTTGCAGTAGAAATCACTAAAAGGTAGGAGAGTTCCCAGGGACTAAAGTGTGTGGTGGAAATCAGCTGAAGTTAGCAGTGGGGTGAACCCTCAGGACTTAACTGTGGGTTCTGGTGCCTGTCCTATGAAGACAGAGCCATCTAAGCAACATGCAAGTTCTGGCAGCAGGCAGGGCTCACTCTCAGAGATGGATATTCCCTAATTTTTCTACAGTTCATTTGGATGCTGAAGTTTCTGAGACTCAATTTTACTTTTGCCTCTTGGTTTTGATTTTATTTTTATCGTGTGCGTGTGCGTGTGCGTGTGCGTGTGCGTGTGCGTGTGTGTGTGTGTGTGTGTGTGTGTGTGTGTGTTGGATCTCCTGGAACTGTTAGTTGTGTGGGTTCTTTGGAAGGGCAGTAGTCTCTCTTTACCACTGAGCCATCTTTCCGGCCCTAGACTTTTGCTTCTTTAAAGAAAACCTTGAAAGGCCAACTCTTCAGCCCAGGCAGCCGAGTGGTCACCTTCCATCCAGATGCCTGCTGGGTTCTTGCCAGTCTCTGCCTTCCTTACAGAATGAACTGCATTACTAGTTAGCTAAGATGTTCAGACAGAGAGAGGCTATGAGGGTAATCGAGAACGTTGACAGGATTTAGAATCACCAAGGAGACAAAGACAGGGTTGACTGAGGCAGGAAGAGCCACCTGCAGTGGAGGCATGGGTGGAGTCCCAGACTCAATACAGAGGGGAAGGTGAGTGGATTGCTGGCCTTCCTCACTCGCTGCTTCCCTGACTGGGCATAAGGTGACCAGCTCCTTCCCAGTTCGGCCACCATGGCTCCTTTGCTGTGGTGGATATCACCTTCAAGACTTAAACAAAACAAACGGTTCCTTAAGTTGTTTTTGCCAGGTTCAGTCACAGCCACACAAAAAGTTAATAATACAGATGCCCACATCTGGTAAATGCAGGGGTCCTGTCACAGAGCTTTAGGGAAAGGGCAACTTAATGTGACCATCAATATCTGAGACTTTAAAAAGAGTCTCAAGTGTAATCATCTTTTAAAAACTCTTTACGTTGAAAAATATTTATTTTGTATATGTATGTGTGTGCTCACACACATGCCACAGTATATGTGGAGATCAGAGGAAAACCTATAGGAGTCCGTTTTCTCTCTCTTACATGTGGGTCCCAGAAGTTGTTAGGTTGTAGTGTCTAGGGGCTCATCTACCTTGGCGTCGGCTGTGGTATGGATTCTTCCCAAGGCTGGGACCAGATGAGTCACTCCTGCGTGTCAGGAGGTGGCATATTTGCATTCTCTCTCAGCCCCTGTGCTCTCATCTTGGGAGTTCTTTGGCTTGTGACATCAAGTTCCTATCTTCATATGGCTTTCTCCCAGGGGGTATGTCCAAATTTTCCCTTCTTATAAGAGCACCAAATGTGGGATTAGACACTAGCGACCCTAATGGCTTCACTTACTTGATCAGTTAATGATATTCATTTTCCAGATAAGGTCATACTGACAGACACTCAGGGTTGGGGCTTCCACCTTTTTGGAAGATCCAACTCAGTTCACAACAGAAGCTATGTTCACAATATTTGTAAGTGTAGCCCAAGCTGGCCTCGAACTCAGATACTCCTGCCTCTGCCTCTTCAGCATATCCTACCGACTGGCACCACCAGAGCTGGCCATAATATTTAATTTATATCTCCAGTTGAAAGATGTTGTAGGATATTTGTATACTGTATGAAAATATATACTGCATAAAAATGTATTGCTGTGATTTGTGTAATAAAAAGCTGAATGGCCAGTAGTTAGGCAGGAGGTATAGGTGGTACTTCCGGGCAGAGAGAGAGGAAGTTGGAGATGAATCTAGGTATGCATGAAATGCCAACGGGACATGGAGGGAGTCAGACACACAGAATGAAAGAAAGGTAAAAAGCCATGAGGTAAAACATAGATTAATATAAATGGGTTAATTTAAGTTATAAGAGCTAGTTGGGAACAAGTTTAAGCTAAGGTCAAGCTTTCGTTAATAAGAAGTCTCTGTGTCATTATTTGGGAGCTGGTTGGTGGGATAGAGAAAGACTCTTTACAGGAAGATGGTTGTACTAATCCACCATCTATAAAATATAGCATTGTGCTATTGTCCCAGGCATAGTCTTTATTTTTTTCACTTTGTAAACATGAATTAGGAAACAGAGGGAGAGCCTAGTTCTAAGTGAAGAGGGAATCTTCTTGGATGTTTGAGCTTGTTGACTAAATTTGGAAAACTGTGTTCTAAGGGTTTTGACAAACTTAGGATAGACCCTTTTGGCTACTTATCTCAGTGACAGCAACTGTTCTTTCTCATGGATCAATAACCCATGAATGGGAGAAAATCACTTTGTCAACACTTTAATAAAAGTCACCCAATCTTTGAAGTTAGATTTTGAAGTTTTCTAAACATTAGCAGTGTGGCCCTAGACATGTCACCTAACTGCCTGGATTTCAATGTACTGTTGGTGACATTCTGGCACTGGATTAGGCAGCCTAGATCTAAGCCCTGTTCTTGATGGAACTTTAAAAAATTATATTGTTCTTAGAGTATTGAAGGATGAAAGTCCTCTAAGGAACTGGCCTCTGCAGGTAGAAAAAGAAATCAGTTGTGTTGTGTTACTGGGAGATGGGTCTATCAATAGCCCAGGAGAAACTTGGCTCTTGCCTCAGTCTACCTCTGATTTTTGAGAGAAGGTTGCATTATGTACCTCAGGCTAGGCGGTAACTCCTGGTCCCCAGTTCTCTGCTTCCTCAGAGCTGGGTTACCAGCGTGCATCATCACACTCAGATCTCTGTATATTTTTGTATATTCAATATCTACCACTTGCAAGAGATGGGCCAACACATAAGGCACTCACTTCTGTCAACAGTGACAGTCCTGGCTTACCAGGTGGTCACACCCAGTGGGCTGGCAGTGTCAGAGTGTATGTTACTTCAATATGCTGTTTCATCTTCAAAATAACTATTTTTTTCTAGTTAAAAAATTAGTGTGTGTGTTTGTGTGTGTGTGTGTGTATGTGTGTGTGTGTGTACTGTGGCGTGTGTATGGAGGTGAGAGGACAACTTGTGAGATTCAGTTCTTTCCTTTCACCTGGGGATCAAACTCAAGTCATCAGGCTTGGTGGCAGAGGACTTTACAAACTGAGCCATCTCTCTGGCCCAATAATTAATTTTTTATGAAGAATTATTTCTGTTCTTGCACTACTAGTTATGGAAACTTGAACTTGTACATACTAGGCAAACATTCTACCTCTGAGCTATAAACTCAGCCCTGGAAAGTTATTTCTGTTCCTGATACCATGTTGAAGAATCCAATAAGTATTACTTGCTTGTTTCTTGGACAATGGAGCCTTCTGGGTGTAATACTAATTTGATAATCTTGGTATTAAAAACCCCTACTAATAATAGAATCTTGAATCTAAACAGAGATTTTTGGACATCCTCTCCCTCTTTTGCATTGCTTTGTTACAATGATTGTTGTACCATAATGCTGACTTTTTTTTTTTGTCATAAAACTGTTGCCCTTGATTAGGAGAATGATATGAAGTGGACCAGATGTCTCATCCTCATTTAGTTCAATCAGTCATCACCTTCTTTTTGTCCAAGAAGAATGAGGCAAAGAAGCTCCAGGGAGACCTGGACTTTACTTTCCATTTGGTCTTTCCAAAGCAAACAGAGCTGAGATGTCCCAATCTGCTGCACTGGCTCTCCTATGTGGATTTAATCTTTAAGGAGGTGGGAATCATCACTGTAAAGAGAAAGGGAAGCAAAACTGTCAGTGTTCTGCCTTTAACATTGAGGTAATGCCCACAGACCCCAACAAAACAATCACACACACTCCCAAGCCTTTAGAGAAAGAGGACTGCAGAGTAACTTAGCTCTGGGGTGACTTGTGAGAAGCAGACTTCCACAGACCTGCTCTCAGTACAGCAGTCTTGCCTTAGTTCAAGGTTACTGCTCTCAGTACAACAGTTTTGTCTAAGTTCAAGGTTAGATAAGAAATGTTTTCAGAATTTGGTTTTTGAAAAAACATGTCACACTCAACAAGGTCTAGGAGGCCGAGTAGATTTTCAGTAATGTACAATAAGGTCAGACATCACAATAGGTAACCAGTTGTGAGAACCAGATACACACAAAGTCTTTGTAGTGATACTTATTGCAAGGTCATTATGAGTCTAAGCAGGACTAAGGTTGGTGGGGCTAGTGGAGACTTTTGACCTAAGCCCTGCAGGGTGTGCACTGATGAGGGAACCACTGCCTTGAACCGTTTTCAGTCCTTTCAGTTTGTATCAATGTTTTAGATATCTTCTGTTCCAAAAGAAACCACTCCAGAGATAAGTTCAGATTTAACCATTTAAAACAGAGGCTTGCTATTTCTGCCTAGTTGTGCAATCTGGGCTGACTCAGGTAGGAATGAAAAGTAATGTGTTCCATCACCTAGTTTGCTGTTGAAGCCCCAGTATAACGATCACCCTCAGAAGCTTCCTCATCCAGGGCCCTCTTGGAGGAGGTTTCCACAAGTCACACTGTAACTTCTACTGAAGTCAAATATAGAACTTGTGCAAAACCAGTGTCTTAGGGGTCTATTGCTCTGAAGAGACATCATGACCATGGCAACTCTTATAAAGGAAACAATTAATTGGGGCTGGCTCACAGTTTCAGAGATTTCGCTCATTATTGTCATGAAGAGAAGCATGGCAACATGCAGGCCAATATGGTGCTGGAGAAGGAGCTAAGAGTTCTACATCTTGATTACATGAGTCTCAGAAGAGATTTTGGACTTTAAAAAGTTTAATACTGATAGAGTATGGGGACTTTTAGAGTTGGATTAAATGTATTTTCCATTATGATATTGTTAAAAGTTTATGGGGGCCAGGGAGTGGAATGTGGCAGCTTAATTAGGAATGTTCCTCCCCATAGACTCATGTTAATGTTTGGCCTGTAGGGAATGGCACTATTAGAAGGTGTGACCTTGTTGGAGGAAGTGTGTCATTGTGGAAGCAGGCTTTGAGGTCCTACATGCTCAAGCTAGGTCTAGTGTCACAATCTCCTTTTGCTGCCTGCTTACTTTGTTTTTCTTGGGTTGGTTTTACTCCCTGTTAGCAGCTTTCCTTGGCAGGTATCCTACAGCACTGGTATCTCTAACATCTTATGGTCGCCAAGGCAATCCATGCTTTGCCTTCACAGCTTTACACAATGGCCTCTTTAGGCATCCATGAAGGGATATTCCTGACACATGCCTGGCCTCAGTGACTTTCCTTAGTCTTGGAGATTACAAAAACCTTTCTTGTCTCCTTGATCTAAAGGAAGAACCTTGTGGCCAAAGCTGCCAAGTTCCACTGCTTGCTGGGGCTAGAACATGGTTCTCTTGTTCAATTACATCTTCACCAGCTTTCTGTTTTCAATAGTTTTCTTCAGCACTTAAACTTGGCTGTCCTAGAACTCTGGTCCTGTAGACCAGACTGGCTTTGAACTCAGAGATCAGCTGCATCTGTCTCCTGAGTGCCGGGATTAAAGGCATGTTCTACCTTGCTTGGACCTAAGCTGTTCTTTAATTTCTTTTCAAAAGTTAGAAGCTTAGCTGGGTAGGGTCTTGTCCTGAAGTCACCATTCCCCTTTATTCCATTTAATATCAGGCTTTACACTGATCTGTTTATCTTCTTAAATACAGGATTTAGCTCTATTCCACAGCTTGGTACTCTTTTCCTCCTCAAATTGTACATTTTGTATTTTTCCTTCTCAGCTTGCTCTTTTCATTCTAGATCTTCTGAAGAGTGACTGCTAATAACCACATGACAGAGTCAATACTAGGCTATTTTGAGATTTCCTCTGACAATGCAATTAATTCAAAATTCTTCAGTTTAGCCTCAGGTAGAGTTTCTGGATGTGGGCAAAAAGCAGCTACATTCTTTACCAAACTATCACAGAAACAGTCTCTAGGCCAAATACAAATATTCCTTTTCTCTGAAACCTTCTGAGCCAGGCCCCCATGGTTCAAATTACCCTCAGCACCACTGTTTTACAGGTTCTTACCAGTATGGCCCAATAAGCCCCACTTAAATCGTTCAATACCTTTTCTAATCCAAAGTTCCAAAGTCTACATTCCTCCAAACAAAAGCATGGTCAGTCTCTGTAGGAGACCAGTCTTCCGATGGTAATTTGTCTGAAGGGAGACAGATATGGTGGACATTTTCTACACATACTGTCAGCATTTGCATTTGGATCCAAGGAAGACATTTCCATACCTCTGAGCCTAGTCTGGGGAAGACTTTGCCACTTGCACAGGGATGAGGCATTGGGGTCCTAGACATGGCTCTTTCCCATGTCAACAATACACAATCATTCAGGACTTCACTCACTCCTTACAGAGGATACATAATTTTGACTTAGGAGATAAAATTAAAAAGCAATTCCTGCCCTCTAAGATTCTATTGCATATAAGGATGACTTAGTTAGGGTTTCTATTTCTGGGATAAAACACACTATAAGCAAAAAACAAGTTGGGGAGGAAAGGGTATATTAGGTTTACACTTTCACACTGTAGTCCATCACTGAAGTAAACCAGGACAGGAAACAAACAGGGCAGGAACCTGGAGGCAGGAGTTGATGCAGAGGCCATGGAGGGGTGCTGCTACTTACTGACTTGCTCAGCCTGCTTTCCTATAGAACCCAGGACCACCAGCCCAGGGATGGCATCATCTACAATGGGCTGGGCTCTCTCCCATCAGTCACTAATTAAGAAAACGCTCTACAGGTTTACCTGCAGCCCAGTCTTATGGAGGTATTTTCTCAATTGAGGATCCCCCCTCTCTGATGATTTTAGCTTGTGTCAAGTTGACATAATACTAGCCAGGACAAAGAACATATTTTTTTGTGTGTGTGATGCTTGGGATGCAAAGGGTCCTGATTTCCTCATTCCCTAATGTAACAATGCTGATGGAGAGCAGTGAGATTTTGGAAAATGCAGTGACTTAACGGAAGCATGGAGAATGTCCAATTCCAAAGAGGAAGAATTCTTTCCTACCAAAGAGTGCCAGCAGACAGAGCAATGTGCAGCTTTCTCAGCATACTTTGGTTGCTGTTTTAGAAGGTTCCTAGCCTGCCTGTGTGCTATTGCCATATCTTAGAGAGGAAGGGAAAGAATAGCTCTGTCAAATGCATACTGATTAATGCGTGTACGCAGCCCAGCAGTAGCTGCTGGCTTAAGCAGCAGCAGCAGCAGCGGCAACAGAAGTTCACACTTCTGCTTCTTCTGTATTAGTGGAAACCTGATTTACAACAGGGCCCTTCTCATGCTTTAAAGACATTCATCAAAGATGTATTAGTTGCCAGAAAAATCACTGCCAGACATGTTAAAAAATGCTGACATATGGGTCATAGTGAAGAGATCCTAACCTACAGTTTCCCTTTTTAATTTGCAATTTCAGTGTCATTGATTATCCTTGCTATATACCCATAGTGTATTTGCTCTCAACCCAAACAACAGAGAAATGTTAACAGTCTGGAAATGAAACTCTAAAAAGCAACTTATGTTCAGGACAAGAGCTGAACCCTTTCTACTTTATGGAGCTTCATGGGTTCTATGTTCTAGATACGACTCTGCCACTGCATTAGTGAGTTGGGATGTGGTGGTGAGCAATTCTCAGAGTGGGTGGTGCTATCAATAGTCCACAGTCAAATTTACAGACAGTTCTGAAGACCCTGTTTAAATTGGTTGATGAGAATATATTCTGGTTTCTTTGTCATTGCCATCTACTGTAGGTGCAGTGGAGAAGCCACTAGCACACTAGCACACCTGCTGAGTGTAGGAAGTAGCATTTAAAAGCTAATGGCTGAGTCACAGCATCTTTGTTATGTGTACACAGTGTTACATGGTGCTTTCCTTATACAGATGTGTTCTCTCAGTAGCCAGTAACTGGTGAAGATCTACTGCTGTGATTGGATGAGACTCAGTTATCTGTTTCAAGAATGTACTCTTAGGTTAGTTTGTAGTTTGTTTATACACCGTTATGCTGCAGTTTGCTATGCACAAAGGTAATTTGCATTGAATTTTATCACCTATGTATGGAAGAGATGAGACAAAACTTAGCCATTGTGATTAGTGCACTGCGATGTATTTTTTTTTTTTTTTGGTTTTTCGAGACAGGGTTTCTCTGTGTAGCTTTGCGCCTTTCCTGGGACTCACTTGGTAGCCCAGGCTGGCCTCGAACTCACAGAGATCCGCCTGGCTCTGCCTCCCGAGTGCTGGGATTAAAGGCGTGCGCCACCACCGCCCGGCGCGATGTATTTTTATAGGTTGTGTTGCTAACCATAAATGGGTAAATCCTAGTGTCAGTCCATCTTTAAAAGTTCTCACAGTCTTCAAATATCCTCATACTTAAAATATCCAAAGCCTCTTAATTGTCCGCGACTGTAAACTAAAAAGCAAGTTGTATACTTTGAACATACAAAGGCACAGATAGCAATTATTCCGATTTCAAAAGTAAAGAGTCAGAACATAGTAAGGTATAATTAAACTAAAAGACTAGACCCCAAATTCAGCAGAGAAAACATTATATCTGGTAGATCTGTGGCTGGCATATGGGGCTTAGAAAGCAATCAACTGGACTTTATAAGACTTGGGTAGCCCCACTCCTCCAGCCAGGCTGTTTGCCACAGACACAACTTCTTTCTTAGGCTGGTACGCCTGCTAGTTTTATGTTGCCTTGAAAAAGGTAGAGCTGTCTGAGAGGAGGGAACCTCAATTGAGAAAGTGCCGCCATAAGATTGGGCTATAGGAAGCCCATAGGGCATTTACTTAATTAGTGATTAATGGGAGCGGGTCCAGCCCAATGTTGGGTGGTGCCATCCCTGGGCTGGTGGCGCTGGGTTCCATAAGAAAGTAGGCTGAACAAGCCAGTATTCTGCATCCCGTCATGGCCTCTGCATCAGCTCCTGCCTCCAGGCTCCTGCCCTGTGTGGTTCCTGCCTTCACTGCTTTTGATTATGAACTGTTTTATGGAACTATGAGTGAAATAAATCCTTTCCTCCCCAAATTACTTTTCGTCATGGTGTTTCATTGTAGCTAGAGTTTTCCTGCCTGGCCCACAGTCAGGACAAATCTCTCTCACCCGCCAGTCCCAAGCCGCTCAAACCCGATCAAGTAAACACAGACACTTATATTGGTTTCAAACTGTATGGCCATGGCAGGCTTCTTGCTAACTGTTCTTACAGCTTAAATCAATCCATTTCTATTAATCTATACCTTGCCATGTGGCTTGTGGCTTACCGG
Source organism: Peromyscus californicus insignis (assembly GCF_007827085.1). NCBI lineage: Eukaryota > Metazoa > Chordata > Mammalia > Rodentia > Cricetidae > Peromyscus > Peromyscus californicus. The sequence goes on from NW_026294573.1 coordinate 137,830,435, forward strand.
TACTTTACATCTTCCTTGTCCTGATGGCGGCTGGCAGTGTCTCCCCACTCAGCCTTCCACTTCCCAGCTCTATTCTCCTCCTTCTCCCGCCTATACTTCCTGCCTGGCCACGGGCCAATCAGTGATTTATTTATTGACCAATCAGCAACACATTTGACATACAGACCATCCCACAGTACTTCCCCTTTTTTTTTCTTAAAAAGGAAGGTTTTAACCTTTACACATCTCCAAAGTCAGCTTGGTATATTTGGGAATTTGGGCATAGCTTCTCTTACTACTTCCTGCTGGAGGAGGGCGCTGTATCTTATGGGGACACAAAGAATATTTTAGGATCATGGAGTAGTCCGTGAGGCTGTATCATCTGAGCCAGTTGCCTTGAAACGGTTTTGGATGTTGGATCATCTGGGCCATGGTGTCATCCGAGACCTTTCAGGTGGTCTTGGCTGGTCAAACCTGATGTGTCTTAATCTGGAACAAATCCATAGCCTCTGGCTTTCTGTGGAAACAAAAGCAGAATCTCCTTTCCAAAGCAACATATCCTTATATCCAAATTTTGAAGTCAAAGTATCTTTAAAATATACATACTGGTTTAACTCAGTTTCCTTTACAATCAAATATCTCTCTGTAGTTAAGAATCCCAAAGACAACACAATCCAGACTCTCTGTGTAATAGTCATCTCTACGTGGCTTATTTTTTATATTAATTTTACTGTCTCTTTAAAGACTTTATTTTTTAAAACCATGTATTTGTTTCTATACTGTATATATCACCTTTTTTTGTCTCTTTTAAGCCTACGTATATTTTACACACATTTTAAACTATTACATCTGAATCTGTCTTATTGTGAATCTGTTGCTTTAAGCTGCAGTAGCTGTGGCTGCTGGCTCCGCCCACCTCAGCTTCCCAACATGGTGGCGGTATGCTTACAGCCAGCTCTGGGAGCCATTGTGGGTCTATGCTTTTATCCAAGCAGCGTGTAGCCCAGAAACCTCTTTTTTTTGTTTTGTACTAGCAAAGGCTAAATCCACAATGCAGCTTAATGTGTCACTTGCAGAGGCTTTATTCCCGCCATATGGCGGCAGGTCGAGCACACACGCTAGGAACCCGCCAGTAGCTCAAACCGGCAGCTGCCGCTCATTTGAGAGAGACAATTAGGAACTGTTTTTAGCTCCGTTTTAGAATCCTTTTTCTCAGTTTTTAGGTGGAAACTCTTGCCCCACGTTGGGCGCCATTTGTAGCTAGAGTTTTCCTGCCTGGCCCACAGTCAGGACAAATCTCTCTCACCCGCCAGTCCCAAGCCGCTCAAACCCGATCAAGTAAACACAGACACTTATATTGGTTTCAAACTGTATGGCCGTGGCAGGCTTCTTGCTAACTGTTCTTACAGCTTAAATCAATCCATTTCTATTAATCTATACCTTGCCATGTGGCTTGTGGCTTACCGGTACTTTACATCTTCCTTGTCCTGATGGCGGCTGGCAGTGTCTCCCCACTCAGCCTTCCACTTCCCAGCTCTATTCTCCTCCTTCTCCCGCCTATACTTCCTGCCTGGCCACAGGCCAATCAGTGATTTATTTATTGACCAATCAGCAACACATTTGACATACAGACCATCCCACAGTATTTCATCATAGCAATAGTAACCCTAAGACAGTTGGCTTCCTCCATATCTAAACCCCTCCTTAGTGGATGCCCATGATCCTGCTATGTCTAGTATTCTGGGGTCTCCAATGCAACTTAGGCTTTACCTTCACACATTCACATAATGGCTCCACAGGGCCTTTGTGTAGGAACTCAGAATGCTTGACCTCAGATGCTGTGAATTCCCTCAATCTTATGTTATTCATGCCTTCAAAACCAGCACCAGATGGGTTATTTTGCCGGGCTCTACTGCCATCTTGAGATGTGACCCAGCCTCTCTGACTACAGCCTAGCATTAGCTTTTGTGTGCTGCCCCTAAGGAAACAGTTCCCTATTGTACCAGCACAGAGCAGTTTCTCTTGAATGGTGCTGATATTTTCAATAACCACAGCTGCTTCATTATTACCAGCTTGAATGCCCTTCTCTTGAAATTTCCTCTGCCAAACAAACTAGTCCATTCTTTTGAAGCTTAATTTCATTCAGTTTCTTAGGACATGAGGAGAATAATGTCAAAATGTCACATGAATGGACACTATATCACTCACTGATAGAGCCCCTTTGCATTCTGAAATATCATGAGCTGAGTCTCTGCTATCTGAATTCTGCCTTGCAAGCTTCAACTGGAATGGCCCAGTAAGCTCTGCTTCTTGTACTCAATGACTGTTTTAGCTCAAAGCTCCAAACTCTCCCATTCCTCCTACAATACAGCTACAAAAGCTTAAAAGCCACATGGTCCAGTTTATCACAATAGCAAGTCCACTCCTGGTCCCATTTTCTGGCTTGGTTTACTTTTCTTTGCTGGTATAAAACACTATAAGAAGTTCAAGAGAAAGGGTTGGACTTATAATTCCAGGTTATTGCCCATAATTGTAGAAAATTCAAGAGGGGGAAGAACTTGAAGCAGGCAACCACATTACATTGTGATGATATATTGTGCACCCCAATAAAGCTTGCCAGAGGATCAGAGGACAGAGCCAAGCATGAGATTAGACATAGAGGTCAGACAGTGGTGGCACATACCCTTAATCCTGTCACTGGGGAGGCAGAGACCCCTCTGGATCTCTGTGAGTTCAAAGCCACAGTGGAAACAAAGCCAGACAGTGGTGACACACACCTTTAATCCCATTACTGGGAAGCACACATGCCTTTAATCCCAGGAAGTGATGGCAGGGCAGAGAAAGGTATATAAGGCATGAGGAAACAGGAACTAAAGCAGTTCAGCTGAGTTCTTTTTAGGTGATGACTCAGATTTTTAGTCTGAGGAGACAGGATAGGCTGAGGAGTTGGCAAGGTGAGGTTGGCTGTGGCTTGCTCTGCTTCTCTGATCTTCAGCTTTCAACCTAATATCTGGCTCTAGGTTTTTTATTAAAAGACCATCTAAGATTCAAACAATATTATATCCATAGCCAAGAGCAGAACACAACCAATTAATGCATAAATGCATCCACAAATACAGTATGAGCTAGAAATTAGTGCTGCTCTTTTTCTCAGTTAAGCAAATGGTCTCTGGGATGTTTAATGCCTTAATGAAGTCATAGTATTTTAGTCACATAATCTCTTGTCTTTCCCCTTCTTCAAAATAGACTTATTGTGCCCTGAGAAGTAAGGGAAATCAACTACTTCCCCAAATAGGGAGATTTTTCTTAGGTAATTTTCCAATTTTCTTTGTTTCAATGCCTCATTGCCAAGACAGGGTTAGGTACAGCCAAACCAAGTTTTAATTCCAAATCTGCTGTGAAGATTGGAATTAAATGGAAAGCTGCTTTAGTCTGCTATTTAAGAACTGCCTGTCTAGCCACCACAGCCTTTGTATAGGAAACAGACAGCATGGCTCAAAGTGTCCAGATTTCCAGTGTCTCAGTAGATGCACAGCTGCAAATCAACAGCTTCAGACAGCCTTCTTTAACGGTCCTAGCATTCCCCCCAAGGAGAGGAAACGGCTTGTGATGATGATACCAGTCAGCACGTGTTTTTTTTTTTTTTTTCCTGTAATGATTTTAGAAGCTGGAAAGTTGGATCACTCCAAAGCTGAGTAACCAGGAGACACTGATGACTTACCTCCTTAGGAGAGTCTATTCCTCTCTTGTCAAGAAGTTTCAGTTTCTTGTGACATGTTTATATAACATGGCTAGTCTTAGTCACTTCAGATGGTCTGCATTGGATCTAGGAATGAGCTCTAAGATCCTCTTAGGGTCTCTTCCAGGAAGAAATTGAGGGCCGTAAGAATAAGATACTGATTTTATTTTCTTTTTAGTCAGGGTCTTGCTGTACACTAACGCTTCCCTCTTCATGTTCCTGCCTGAGCCTCCCCTGTGCTGAGGCTACAGACATGTGCCACCATGCCTGATGACCTTGACTGAGTCAAAGTGTTGGATGGGTTCAGAGTCTTTGATGGCACTGTAATCTAAGTGGGGTCACTGTGTCTACAGGAGACTACTGTTCTTTGTCCTGGTCATGGCTAGGAAAGCTACATACCTATCCTACATATCCCACTGTATATGTTGGCATTTATTCAGTTTCCGAGACTGTTTTGTATTTATTCATGCATCAGCCTTTTCTTCAGATTCACCTGCTATGTAGATCTAAATACAATCCTCACTTTTCTATGAGATTGTTTTCAGGATGCTTAAGGAAATCTCTCTGTTGGTTTGTGATCCATCTTTACTCTAGCATTCCTCTTGGATCAGGAGAGATTGTTCTGCTTGGATTTTTTGAACTCTAGGCTGGGCGCCAATATCATCTAGCAATGGTGTAGTAGTAGTTGTACATGGCAGCAGACAAATAAGGGATTTTTCAAGTGGACTCAAGTGAAATAATAGCTCTGACATACATTTGGTGATAAGACTGTGGCAAGCCTCAGCTTCTTCCTCTGTAAATGAGATGAGTAAGCATAGAGCAGAGTTGAAAGGTCAGAAGGTAGTGCTGAGGTCAGAGCCCTAGTGGGTGGGGGTATGGGTGAGAGTTCTAGGGAGGAACATCAATAGCTCTGCAGGAAGAGACAGTTGCTGTATATAAAACTGCTAGGTTAACATCTGCTTTCACTCATTTCTGCAGCTTTCCATCTGGGAAGGAAAAAGGAAGCAAACTAAATGGGCACCTCTAGAATATTTACCTTGGAGAGGTACTTGGTCAGGAACTTCACAGATGTTTTTCATTGTGCAGTCACACCAAGTTAGGATGTATTCATGGTTTTCTTTACTTAGATAGGGCAAATCAGTCTCCCTCAGACACACACTCATTTATAAGTGTGGCTTTTAGGTTCAATTCTGGCTCTGTGTGACTCCCAAGTTCTCCCTCTTTCACTCTATTCTATTTCTTCCTTCAAATGTCAAGGTTTGGACTCTAGCACCTGTGGTTGGCATATGGCAGGCCTCAGTAAGTGAGGACTATTGGCTTCCTCCTCCTCTGATTATCCATCATCCATCTATCTATCTATCTATCTATCTATCTATCTATCTATCTATCTATCATGTATCCATCTATCATCTATCTATATATGTCATCATCACTTATTTATCCTGTAGCTATCTATTCCTCTTAAAAATCTGTTGCTCACCTTGATTTTGTCTATTTTTTTATTAATTTAGTTTTAGACAATGTCTATCTATATACCATATAATGGCCTTGAATTTATTATGTAGTTTGGGCCGGCCTCATACTCTCAATTCTCCAGTTTCTACCTCTCAAGTACAGAGATTACTTATAGACCTATACCACCAAGCCCAATCTATTATTTTATTTTTCAATAGTGTCTAATTTGACTTTGCAGCATGATCACACCAGACTATGGTATTACCTGGAGATTCTCTTTCTTTTCATGAAGCTGAGTAATTTTCTCAGCTTAGAAATTCAGTATATTTTTGGAAGAAAAGAAGGCTATGTAAGCATTTATAATTTTAACTAGGTTTTAGATCCAGATTCACTGACTCACAGATTCACAGATATAATAGCTTTTAAGAAATCCATGAAATAGACAGATTTTCCAGTCTTTCAGAAAACATATTAAAAAATGAGCCCAATTCATCTTTCAAGGCAACAGTTACCCTAATACACAAACCACATAAAGACCCAACAAAGAAAGAGATCTTCAGACTAATTGCTCTTATGAGCATAGATGCAAAAATTCTCAATAAAATATTTGCAAACTGAACCTAAGAAAAAATAAAAAAGATCACCCACCATGATCAAGTAGACTTCATCCCAAAGATGCATTCAACATATGTACATCAATAAATGTAATCCACCACATTAACAAACTGAAAGACATGATCATCTCATTAGATTCAGAAAAGGCCTTTGACAAAATTCAATACCCCTTGGTGACAAAAGTCTTGGAGAGGAATACAAGGGACATACCTAAACATAATAAAGACAGTTTACTGCAAGCCCACAACCAACATCAACTTAAATGGAGAGAAACTCAAAGAAATTCCACTAAAATAAGGAATAAACAAGGCTATCCACTCTCTCCTTATCTATTCATTATAGTATTTGAAGTCTTAACTAGAGAAACAAGACAACTGAAGGAGATTAAAGGGATAAAAATTGGAAAAGAATCATAATTTTTCCAGGAGTCTGCCCCTGAGAAGATTTCTCCCAGAGTCCCAGGGAAGACACCATGGGGTAATCTGAGGGAAAAGAATTTATGTACACCATACTCTTTCATCCATTTACTTTATTCCTCTGATATTAAATCTATCTACATAGCTTTATTTCTATTCTTATAAATTACTCCTCTCTGTCCCTTCTCCTCTTGAGTTCTCTCTCTACATGGCTTCAGTTCTGTCCTCACATTCTGCTCCTCTCTGTTCCCTCTCTTCCTGTCCTGTCATAGTCCTAACTAAGCTCTTATGCTTTGGATCTCATCTTCGTCCTCAGTTCTTCCATCTATGTTTGTTCCTTTCTTTCCTACTCTCTTGACCTGACTCAAATCCACCTACAATCTGCAAAATCTTTTCCTTGATGCTTTCTCCTTGGGCGGAGCCACACACTCCAACCTGGAGTCAGGAATTCTGCCCCCGTCTTCACTGCACCTGGTTATACCAAAACCCTTTTGTTCTGAGTCAATAGCTCTGGAATGCCACTAGGCCCTAGGGAAAGGGATGGTCTGAGTTTCATTTGCACAAGAAACAAAGCTATGCATCTGCAATCAGCCTGTCTCCTGGGCTTAGGAGACAGGTGTTGTCTCTGTAGGGGTGTTTCCTACTCCAGATCAGCAGTATGTCTGAGAAGCTTATATTGTTTGCTGTTATGGCCTAGTAGTATATGAGCACACAAGAAATTCATAACAGAAGACAGCTGATATATTAAAAGCTGAATAACATCAAATATTACTTCTCCTCTAGAAGGATTCCTTGATCCTTCAAGGTATAGCTTTATCATATACAGCCAAATCTCTATTTCATATTCTTGCAGCCTGCAGTGGAAAGAAAGAAGGTAAAGTATCATTATTTGCAGATGATATGATAGTATATGTAAGTGACCCTAAAAATTCCACCAGGAAAATCCTACAGCTAATGAAAAACACTTTCAGCAAAGTAGCTAGATAAAAAATTAACTCACAAAAATCAGTAACCCTGCTATATACAAAGACAAACAACACCCTTCATAATAGCCTCAAATAATATTGTTGTGCCCAGATCGTGACCCCCAGAGAGACCACCAAAGACGAGCATGCCGGAATGCAAAAGCAAGGTTTAATTCTGGGATATCCAAAAGCAATACAAGCCTAGGCAGAGACTTCGTCCAATATATCCAACGCAGTGGAGGCTGGAGGAAGTGCCCGCTTGTCCGCAAGTTCAGTTTTTAAAGGGAAAAGTCACAAGGTTACATCATTTAGGGGTGCTAGTACAGGTACAATTCTGATTGGCTTGCTTCTAGGGGCTTCTAGAAATTACTTCTAAGGGAGTGGTTGCCCGCCACCATTTCTCATTGGCTGCTCTCAGGTGGGGGCATTTTTATGGTCAGTTACCCTGGAAACCAGGTAGGACATTCCATAGTCTGGCAGGCATTACCTCATGACTACCTTGTGACTCTGTACTTTTACACTTCCTGGTTTCTGGAATCTGAACTGACTTGTTTCAGTAACTATTGGCCTATTCCTAGAAGGAAAAAATCTTAGGCCTTAGTTTTTGGGTAAAGGCATTTTGATCTTATTTCTAAGATGGCTCATTTTGGTCTCACAATATAAAATATCTTGGTGTAACTCTAATCAAGCAAGTGAAAGATCTGTATGACAGGAACTTCAAGTCTTTGAAGAAAGAAATTGAAGACAATATCAGAAGATGGAAAGATTTGTCATGTTCACCGATTGGCAGGATTAACTAGGTAGCCACAGTAAAAATGGCCACCCTACCAAAAACAATCCACAGATTCAATGCAATCTCCATCAAAATTCCAACACAATTCTGCACAGATCTTGAAGGCACAATTTTAAACTTCTTATTGAAACACAAAAGCCCCAGAATATCTAAAATAATCATGACTAATAAAAGAACTGCAGGAGGTATCACCATCTCCAATTTCAAGTTGTACTTCAGAATTATCATTATAAAAATAGCATAGTATTGGCACAAAAACAGACATATTAATCAATAGAATTGAACTGAAGACACAGACATAAATCCATACACCCATGGACACCTGATTTTTGATAAAGAAGCCAGACAACAAAAGACAACATCTTCATCGTATAGTGCTGGACAAACTGGATGGCTGTATGTAGAAGAATCCAAACAGATACAAACTAATCACCCTGCATAAAAATAAACTCCAAATGGTTCAAAGACCTCAACATAAAATCATGTACACTGAACCTGATAGTAGAGACAGTGGAGAATAGCCTTGAATACATTGGCATAGGAGACAACTTTATGAACAGGACACTATTAGTACTGATACTAACACCAACAAGTAATAAACAGGACCTCAGGAAATTGAGAAGCTTATGCATGGCAAAGGGCACTATTATTTGAACAAAGTGGCAGTCTATAGAATGGGAAGAAATTTTTACCAACTACACATCTCATAGAAGACTAATATCCAAAGTATATAAAGAACTCAAGAAACCAGGTATCAAGAAAACAAATAATACAACTAAAAATGGAGTGTAGATCTAAACAGAATTCTCAAAAGAGGAAACTCTAATGGCTGAGAAACATTTAAAAAATATTCAACATCTTTAGCCATCAGGGAAATGCAAATCAAAACTACTTTGAAATTTCATCTCACACCTGTCAGAATGGCTAAGATCAGTAAAACAAGTGACAGCACATGCTAGCAAGGATGTGTAGTAAAGGGAACACCCATTCATTGCTGGTGGGAGTGCAAACTTGCAGAACCACTATGGAAATCAGTGTGGCAGTTGCTCAGGAAGATGGGAATTGATCTACTCAAGATCCCAGTCTTGGATATATACCCAAAGGATGCTTTATTCTACCACAGAGACACTTGCTCAATACTGTTCATTTATATTCATAATAGTCAAAGATTAGAAATAACCTAAAAGAATAGATAAAGAAAATGTGGTACATTTGTACAATGACGTATTACTCAGACATTAAAAAAATAGAATCATGAAATTTTCAGGTAAATGGATGGAACTGGAAAAAATCATCCTGAGAGAGAAATATGGTGTGTACTCATTTATATGTTATTATCTGTTAAGTCAATGATAACAAAGCTACAATTTGTAGACCTAGAGAGGTTAGGCTTAGAGTAAGGTCTAGGGGGTATAGATAGATTTCATTAGGAAAGGGAAATAGAATAGATAGTTATAGATGGATGGGGGTGATGGAATGGGAGGATCAAGTGGGGAGGAGAATAGAAGAGGGGGAAAAGGGACTAGAGAGGGGATATGGGGCCACCTGAGGCATGTATCACAGAAACCTAATACAGTAGAAGCGTGTGTGTGTGTGTGTGTGTGTGAGAGAGAGAGAGATAGATAGATAGATAGATAGATAGATAGAGAGAGAGAGAGAGAGAGAGAGAGAGAGAGAGAGAGAGAGAGATCTAACTGAAATAATGGGAGAGACTGAACACAAACTGGCCATCCCTTGTCACCAAATGAAGCTGCCATTCCAGGATTGGGTTACATTTAATTGATTTGTGGCCAAAGGGATCCCATGGGAATGCCCAAACAAGCCAGGCTGTTACTAATACTATGCAGGTTGCTCTCCACAAACTCATGGCAAGAATCCATTGTTGAACATAATACCTACACAACTTGTTGAACATGGAGAAGTCAAGATTGTTCAGTGCTTACCTGCCTAACAAGATGATGCCTACATGGAGCCTCTACCCCTACAGTCTAGCATCTTTGGTACAGGAATGTACTTTTCATGCTACCGACAGAGAAATGTGAACACCAACCCATGCACAAACCATTTAACAATAGTGTCCTGCATGAAAAATATGCTAGAGCAATGGTTGTACAAAGTTTGTGGGAATAACCAATCAATATCTGATTTGACCTAAGGACCACTGCTGGGGGATGTCTTTCTGTATGCTGTGAATATATGTTGTTCCCATTGGTTAGTAAATAAGCTGCTTTGACTTATGGCAAGGCAGCTTAGACACAGGCAGGAAATCCAAGGAGAGAGACAGGAAGGAGAAAGGCAGAGTCTGGGGAGAGACGCTAGCCTGTTGCCAAGGAACAACATGCCAGCAGACTGGTAAAACCACGGATTACGTGGCAAAACACAGATTAATAGAAATGGTTTAATTTAAGATATAAGAGCTAGCTAGTGAGAAGCCTGAGCCATTAGGCCATATAGTTTGAAAATAATATGTTTCTGTGTGTTTATTTGGGACCAAGCAGGTGCAGATTGTGGGTGGCAGAGATTTGTTCTGACTAGGGCCCCGGCGGCACACAATAAAACTTCTAGCTACAGCCCCCTCCACGAGAAGGAATCCATTGTGAGTACTGCTCAGGAGGCCAAGAACCTGAGACTAGATAGCCCAGGGAACTAGGGTAAAACCAAATACTACTGTTCTTAAAAAAAACAAGAGTAGTAATAAAATGACTCCTAATGACATTCTGCTATACTCATAGATCAGTGTCCTCATCCATTATCAGAGAAGCTTCCTCCTGCAACAAATGGGAACAAGCACAGAGACCACAGCCAGACATTACACAAAGGATGAGCGATTTTGGAACTCTCTGCCCTAAAAGGGATTTCTCCATGAAATCCCTCCCCTAAGGGCTCAGGGAAGCCTGAGGAGGAGGAGGCAGGAAGAACATAAGAGCCAGAGCAGATGGAGGACACCAAGAAACAAGGCCCTCTAAATTAACATGAGCAAAGCTCACATTTACTCACTGAAGCAGTATATATAGGACCTGTGTTGGTCTGCACTCCTATATTTTGGCTTCCAGTTTAGTGTTTTTGTGGGATTCCTCAGTGTGTGAACATGTGGGTCTCTATTTCTTGTGCCTGTTCTTGGACTCTTTTTCTTCAGTTTGTTTCGTCCAATTCCAACAAGTCAGTTTTTGTTTTACCTTTATATTATATTTTATTACTGTCCCTTAGAAGCCTGTTTGTTTTCTATTGAAAAACAGAACGGTGGTGGATCCAGATGGGAGGAGCTGAGAGGAGCAGAGCGAGGTGAAACTGTAATCAGGGTATATTATATGAGAAAAAAAATCTATCTTTCCGTGAAAGGAAAAAAAATTCATGAAATAGAGAAATTTTCCAGTTATTCAGAGAATGTAGTAAGAAAAAACAACTTAAAAAAACTTTACATGCTCCAGCAGTTCATAGATGAGGTGGATATTGGGGTGGGCTACCTTGCAGTCCTGGTTCTGGGCCTGGTGGTAGCTTGGTTGGTCAGCACACCAACTTTCCCTCATCATCACCATCAGGGCGAGCTCTCCAGCACTGCCCGGGCTAGCTCACCCACTGCAGCAGGCAGTAAGGAGTGGGGCCGGCTCTCCTGCTCTCAACATCTGGGGTCCAGCCCACCTGCACTCACACCTCCAGGGCCACTCCACTGTTTTGCAGGTGCAGGGCTGCTCTGTGGATTGCCACACTCGCTGAGAAGGAGGGCCAGTTCTTCCATTCTCAGGCCCCCGAGGCCAAGACCAGGGTTAGCCCTCCTGCTTTCATACCCCCAACCCCACACCAGCTCACCTGCGCCCCTGCCAACAGGGCCAGCTCTATTGTGCTGCCCTGGCAAGGTACAGGGCCTGCTTTCCCAAGTGCTGCTGCCGGTAGGGGGAGGGGGCACTGCCAATTCTCCCATTCTTGTGACCTCAGGGTCAGTTCTCCCACTTACCACAGGAAGTGAGGGGTGGAGGAGGGGGATAGTCATCTCTCCGTCTCCCACTCCATAATACGGCAGATGAAGGGTGGGGCCATATTTTCCACAGATTTTCCCTCTGCCGTAGGACTACAGACCCAGACATGGCCCTTGGCAACAGCCCAAGCCCAGACATTGCCATGGCCGTGAGTGGCAAGCAGGCCATCTACCTCAGTTCATTCCTCACCACCCTTGCCTCTTCAGATCTGCCTCTCTCCCAAGCACATGAATTATTATGCCTCTCTCTGTCTCCCATTTCACCACCTGTACTCACTCACCATAATGGTGCCCGACTGCCTGGTGCCAGAGGCGCTGAGAGGTTCATAGGTGAATTCCTCCTACTCTAGGTCCCACCCCACTGGAGCTGTGTTTATCCTCCTTAGCCCACTAGGCCTAGAAATGCTGAGTGGCTCTTGGGTGAATTCCCAACATTTTCTTAAAAACACGTATGAACTGGTTCGCTTCCTAACTCATCTTCACCCCCCAATCTGGAGTTCATGCTCCCTCGTTAAGGCAGGCCCCTTTGTTGCTTAACTCTCTCTTCTCACTCCTGATCGCATAGACGATCTCTGCAGCTTTTCTGGCTCCTGACCTGCTTTCACCTACCCTTCTTAGATGTGTATGTGGCATCTTTACTCAGAGCTCAGAAGGTGAAAACAGATACTTCCACCATTTCTCTTTCCTTCCTTGCCCTCAGAACACACACCCTTTCTCATTCTTGTGTTCTAATGCTCTAGTCTTCGGTGAGGTAATCATCTTACCACTCTCCCTTTCACTGCTCCTGGAACAGACTTTAAAATGAATGATGCACAAATCTCAAGTGGGTCATCAGAATGACCCTAACATCCCAGCACAGTCGCCTAAGGAAATATGCTTCATTTTCTTGGAAATTATTTCTTTTCTGGGTTCTCAAATGCTGTAGCTTTCCTTAGTTTCCTTATAATACAACCATATTTTTAATTTTTAAATTATATTTCATGTGTGTGAATGTTCTGTCTGCATGTATGAATGTACACCACATGTGTACCTGATGCCTGTGGAGGTCAGAAGAGGGCATCAACTCCCCTGGAACTGGAGTTGCTGGGTGTGAGAGTGCCATGCTGGTGTTTGGAACCCGGGTCCTTGATGGCATGACAAATGCTTTTGATCTTTGAACCATCTTTCAGGCACCAAGGCCATTCTTTTTAAAGTTACTTCTCTGCCTGCAACCTATATCTTGAGCTCAAGACTCAGGTGCTCATACACCTTCTTGGTTCCTTCATTCTGAAATTCAGCAAGTACCTCAAATGCCACAGGACCCAAGTATGGTCACAGTCACCAGTGCCTGGCCACTGTCCTCTAGCTTTCCCCATATCAGTAAATGGATCTACATTGAGACCCAAACCTAGAGGGAATATTCCAGTCCTTTCTTGATCTTAGTCTCCCACGGTAGTTACAGTCGCCAGCTCCGTGCCTCAAGCATGCGCTAGCGGAGTCCTTTCCGCTTTTGCCCTGGCTTCACAGCAACTCTGTGGTCACTTAGGTTGCTTGCTCTAGTTATTGTAGTGACCACTTGACAAGGTTGTAGACTTGACTCCTGATGTGTCCATCTCTGTGCTTCTCACAGCAGCTTGAATGATTGCTCCAAGATGTCAGTCAGAACACCTCTATGGAATAGGGCCTAGGTGCTGGTTGTGCTGGCTGTTCTTATGTCAACCTGACACACAAACTGGAGTCATCTGAGAGGAGGGGAACTTAATTGAGGAAATGCCTCCAAAAAATCCAGCTGTAAGGCGTTTTCTTAATTAGCGATTGATGGGGGAAGGGTCCAGCCCATTGTGTGTGGTGACACCCCTGGGCTGGTGGTCCTGGATTCTAGAAAGAGTGCTAAATGGGAAACAAGCCAGTAAGCAGCACCCCTCCATGGCCTCGGCATCAGCACCTGCCTCTGGGATCCTACCCTGTTTGAGTTCCTGTCTTGAATTCCTTTGATGATGAATATGGAAGTGTAAGCCAAATAAACCTTTTCCTCCCCAACTTGCTTTTTGGTCATGGTGTTTCATCACAGCAATAGTAATTACAGTTAAGGCAGTGACCTAAATAGTGGTCTCTTCCAAGTTCTCTATAGCCTCCTTCTTCAATCTCTACTTTGTTCATACTAGCCTCACAGGCAATGTCTTAATTGTTTAGGCACCTCATTCCTGTCTCAGGACCTCTTCACATGCTGTTTCTTTTGTTTGGAATATACTTGTGTATTTTTGAATATTTCTTTCTTATTAAGATTTAACTTTCATGTGTCTTCTTCTTGAAGAGGACTTCCCAACAAATTGAGTGGCCTTTGTCACTTTTACCAAAAGTGCTGATTTACCTCTTTCTCACATTACTTCTATACCTGAAATCTTATTTACTAATTTTCTTAGCTTTATTATCTTTTGACCTTCTGTGGCACGAAAGGTGACCCCAGACTTAGTTCCCAAGCTTTTATTAAGTACTCAGATCTTTGGGCAAGCCAGTTGGAAGAGGCCCAGATGGGTGAGGTGCTGCTCTTGTGTCTTAGCTGGGGTGGCTGGGGCACAAGGAGCAGGCTGCATTCATTACCTAGGCCCAGGCTTACCCACACAGGATGAAAGCGGTGTTGAAAGAATAGAAGTGTGTGAGTTCTCTTGAGATTGGCTTTTAGCTCTAGCACTATGTTTTCTTTGTTTCTTCTGTGTGTCAAAGCAGCCAAAACTCTGGATGGCAGAAATTCAATGGGAGACAGCTACAGATGACATTGTAAAGAGGTAGAGATAAAAAGAGAAAAAAATGCAATCATTTTCAAACAATATACCACAGTGGTGCATATTTGCAGTTTATTTTAGATTATTAGCATGTAAATCTCTTAAAGTTTTTCTAAATTATGTGCATGCATGTGTGTGTAGGTTTGTTCATGTGCATGTGGTGCTCGTGGAGGACAGAAAAGGATGTTGGATTCCCCAAGTTAGAGTTCCAGAAAGTTGAGAGCCACCCAATGAGGGTGATGGGATGTGGGAGTCCACAGAAGTTTCCTAGCGAGATCTGAACTTGCTTTACCCAGCAGGGCTGCGTAAGGGGATGGATTGACCATGTGTGGTTACCAGGTGTTTGGAAGGGTCTGCACTTGGCTGT
The DNA here is from genome assembly GCF_007827085.1 of Peromyscus californicus insignis. Lineage (NCBI taxonomy): Eukaryota > Metazoa > Chordata > Mammalia > Rodentia > Cricetidae > Peromyscus > Peromyscus californicus. Next base: position 137,845,499 of record NW_026294573.1, read on the forward strand.
GCTAGGGGGAGGTCTTTTGCTCCACCCCTGGGCATTCCTATAAAAAGCCCTTTAGAAGAAACAGAAGGGGCCAGTGGATAAGGAAGGATTCAGGCCTTCCTGAGGCTATCCTGTGTTTCTATCTGTCTCCCCTCTATATTTCTATCTAAATCTCTTATCCCTCACACCTCAAGGGTACTCTGGGGAAAAAGGTGTGGCTGGTCCCCCACAATGGGAACCCAGCTCTGGTCCTCTGGAAGAGCAGCAAGTGTTCATAACCTCTGATACACTTCTCTAGCCCCATCGAAATCCCACTTTAAGCTGGGGAATCACCTTATGAATTTGTGAGGGGCAAAGCATATTTATTCCTGTGTGTGCGGAGCAAGCTGCATGCATCCCGTTGCTTCCCTTTAGCACGCAAGGACTTGGGCAGTTTGGAAGTAAGCAAGATGAGCCCACAGGCTCCCATGGAATTCACTTTAATTCCAGGACAATTGTGTTTCTGGCAGGAGGGTGGCAAGGGTGTCTGCTGCTGCACCTCTACACCCTCCCTCTTACTGCAGAGTGTTTGCTAGTCATTTCTCCAGCCCACTAGCTTCAGGAAAGAAGTTTATGTTTCTAGAGTCTTAAATTGGGCTTTCTTTTATAAACCTTCTCAAAGGTTCTGTAGGCCACTCAACATTCTGCTAATAAAACTCCTTTTTTGTGTACTCCCTGGGTTAGATTTGGTTGCTTGCAAGTGAAGAATTCTGTTTCCAACAAGGTTTCAAGAAGAGAGTTGGTTTTTCTCCTGTAACAAGCACAGTGAGGTGGATGCCACATTAGCCTGTCGGCTCACATGCTGGGCAAGGACTCCCGTTTATCTTCCTGCTTGGTCATCTAGTGTACTTTTATCTTCACACTGTGGCTTCAGAGTAGCTCCTAGAATGGCTTCCTTTTTCTACACAGCAAGGGAGTAGAGATGGCACCAGCTGAACAGATTCCTTTCATCACAAACAAAAGTTTCTAAGAAGCATCCCCGTAGATGGCAACAGTGTGTGTACATTGTCTCCTTACTGCAAGGTGACTAAAGGGTGCTTGGTTTTCTAACATGAGTGAGGAAGGCAGAAGAAAGATTGAGTGCACGTCAGTGTAGGTGATGGACAGTGCTTATCACACCATTAGTCAGCTTTCTGTTACCATGACAAAATAACTGAGAAAATCAAATTATAAGTAGGAAAGATTTATTTGTCACTTGGTCTTGGAGCTTTGAGCTTGAGAGGAGCCTGAACATCGTGGTGGAGAGAGTGTGGTAGAATAAAGTTGGTCACGTCACAAAGTCTAGAAAGCAATAGCAAGAGGAGGGGCCCGAGACACAGTCTTCCCTTCAAAGGCACACCCACAATGACAGCATTTCTTACTGCTGGGCTGCACCACTTTCTGATAGCGCTGTAAGTTAGTGTCCAAACTTTTAGCACTTGACCCTTTTGAGGGTGGGAGAGCACTTGAGAACCTTATTTAGAATCCCTGGCTTGTGTGTGGTGGTGTACACCTATAATCCAAACAAGAGACTAAGACAGGAAGATTGTGAGTTTAAGACCAACCTGATTTACACACTGAGGCTATCAATCAACCAATCAATCAATAAAATAAAAAAATAAATCAGGAAGGAAGAAAGACGTTTTGGACCTAGAGTAGCGCTTGGTAAGTATGTGTTTGTTGACTTACTGATCATGTTTGGTAAATATGTGACTTTGAACAGTGTTTGTTGGTGTACTGATCCTTAATCCCTTGTTGATCTCTGGAGAGTCTTCAAAACATACTTTCTCTCTTGTGTTCATTCTAGAGCAGCACTTTACTCCAGGCCACAGTGTATTATTAAAGACTCATTTTCGCTCTGTCTCTCATCAGTCTTTTCTAAGCACTTCTGTGGCTGGTCTGTTCACCTGTGCTCCTCTTTCCTCTTGTCCTTTCCTTCCCCTTGGTTCTCCATCATAGCACATCTCAGTCTGTCATCCAGCCTCCCACTCCTTGAATTAGCTGGCTTGTCACCTCCCCCACCAGCAGTTCAACTGATAATCACTCCCAAGCCCAGCTAATCTCAGAGCCATCTGCTATGTGCTGCCTTGTACTGGGTATGCAGGGAAACAAGCTCACAGGGATAAGGGCAGTGAGCTGCACTGTGAAGGGAATAGAGGATCCCAGGCTAGGGTAACCTTCAGCACAGATGGCAAGAGGCAGAGCCACTCACTACTCACCATGAACCTGTGTTGCCAGCTCCAAGTAGAAATGGGCATGAACCAGTATCAAGTACAAGGTCTCATTATACTGACCAGTCCACAGGGATGAGGGTACAGAGAAAGCTGAAGGTCTCCCTGCCCCGGGATCTCCATTGGGTCTGGGAGCCTTAGCTCTCTGCTGCTGGGAGTCAGTCCCCACTCTGTAGGAGCCCATTATTGGCAGCCAGTCTGTGTTTGCTCAGTCAGGGACTGCTCCTGCTTACCTTCCTCTATTTTTCTGCCTTTATAAGTATCCCACTTTCTGTTACAAATGCATCGCTATGTGCTATGGCACATTTTTGAAAAGGTATAGGCCTAATTATGACACTGATTTATTTTGAAAAATACTTTAAATCATTTTCTACATTGAAACAGTATAAGCATATATACAATTATTATGGTGTTTTAAAGGAAAGATTAAGAATTAAAATTCAAGCTTTTATTAAACTTCAATGAATAATTATATCATTTCTTTCTTTCATTAAGAGTCTTAGATGGAAAGACTTACGCAAAAGGATTCTAAGGAAATCAAAGGCCACCAGAGGGCACTGCACTTATTGTAGAAGTTGTTTATTGGAGATAAACAATGGTAGGAAAGGAAAACACTGGCATGTAGGAGTTTAACCAGAGTTCAGACATTTCCATTTAATAACAAGATTAAAAGATCTTGTTTGATCCAGGTGTGATGGTGTGTGCCTGTGATTCTATGCTCAGGCAGGAGGATCCTGATTTGAATCCCAGCTCAATTGCATAGTGAATCCCATGCTATCCTAGAAGTAAGATCCTGCCTCATAAAACAAAAACATCCAAACAAAAGACCATTGACATTTAAAAAAGCGTTCTGACTAATGTTGTAGTTTAATGGTAGAGCACTAGCCTAGCATGGGTTTGGCTTTGGGCTAGGTCCACAGCATTGTAAACAGCTTCAGCAACATCTTTCAGAACCAAAACAAGTTGATTAGCTGTGACTGGAAGCAAATGCCATCAGCTTCACAGATCTTAAATCCAGCTGTTTATTATTATTCTAAATTACACATATCTGCATTTGTTTGGGTATGTGCATATGAGTGTGGGTGCTGAAGGGGGCTAGAAGAGGGCATTGGATCCCCTGGAACTCCAGCTACACTAACTCCAGTTATAGGAGGCTATGAACTGCCAGACATGGATGTTGTGAGCTGGACCCTGGTCCTCTGTAGGGGTGGCAAGCATGCTTAACTGCTAAACCATCCATCAGGGGTTTATCATAGAAGCTAAATTTAAGTAACCTAGAATTATAAAATTATACAACTGAAATGGAAAAAAAAAAAAAACAAACAAACAAACAAAAAACCAAAAACCAAAACCATGGAGGACAGGGAAGCTCTCTTGATAGCAGCTTGTGCTGAGGCCTGGTGTAGAAAGAACAAGTAAACACCCTTTAATGATAGAGATGCCAAGTGGCCTCACTTGCTCTTAGCCAACAGGCTGAGAAGCGATTCAGTTGAAATAGTTTCAAGATGTCTTTCAAACTTTAATGAGGAACCTGACAACAAACCCTTTCCCCTGCACACGTTTTTATTTTGGGATCTCCTTTCCTCTGTGTGGAATGCTCTAACTGTCTTAAACTAGGAGCTTAGTTTATTTGGGTAGATTGAGACTTTGTAATGTTTCCTCGTAGGAAATCAGAACCTTCCAGCAACTTATTGCCCTGTGGCAGTGTGCAAGGAACAGCTAGGCATGATTTATCTTTTCTAAGGATGTTTCCACTAACTTATGTGAAATTTCAAAGATTGTTTCTTCATTTCCAGGGAAGTGTAAGCCTAGCTTCTACCAGCCTGAATCCTCTGGGCAGGACCTCTTCTATACTGTTCTGCTGGGTTAGCTAGAAACTGTTCTGCAGGCTGGCGTGTCTTAGTGTAGTTCCACCCACTGAGGATACCTCCGTTTTCTTTCTCGCCTAGGGAAAAATGAAATGGACTTTTCTAGTGTTCCACACACTGAGGATACCTCCGTTTTCTTTCTTGCCTAGGGAAAAATGAAATGGAATTTTCTAGTGTTCCACACACTCTGAAAAGATACTCTATGCAACAGGCCAATATCCCTGACAGGGAAACACTTTGCAGAAACCATTATTCTCATATTCTTCATTCTTTCTTTTATTACTTATTGGATTCAGATCAACTGGCAATAACGTAATAATTTGGTTTAAATTAAAAATAAATATCTCTCAAGCAATAAAAATGTGTTTTACTTTTGTGTTTTTAAGAAATTCTTAGAATGTATCAAGTACTTTAGACACTACCTGCATACTGATATTCATGTATATGTGATGTGATCCATCGTCACACTACTCAGTGTGGTCCAACCACATTAGTTTATGTAGAGACACTCTGTGACATCATATAATGCTGGAACTGCCTAATGTCACCTCTTAGAATGTATCTTATTGCTAAGCAATGCATTACTGTATATTGTTAATTCTTTCATAGACGTCAAACAATGTTTCATTCTTGTCTGTTCTGTACATTAATTAGAACCATCCTTAATTTCTTTTCATTGAAGCAGGATCTTTTTATGTAGCCTAGGCTGGATTTGAACTTTTGAATCCTCTTGCCTCAGCCTCTCAGGTACTGGGGTTCAATTTTAATTTTAACTTATAGTACATTTAGATTGGCTTCATCTGCTCAACCTTTCATGTAAATGGGAAATTCTAGTGTGGTTTTGGCATCTATCTGTTACTTCAGTATAACTCAGTCTTTTTCATTTTCGTCTCCCCATTGTAGCTAGAAAGCTACATTGTAGCTACATGAGTGAGACTATTCCTATTACCTATACTTACTTCCTAGCAGTCCTAGGATACTATGTCTGGAATGCTACTCAGTTTTTACTCTCACCTCTCTCCAATTCTCCACTCCCATATAATAATAACTTCATTTTGGTAAAACAGTACCTGGATATTTTTCTGAGACTTTAAACTATGTTAAAAATGGAGTGGATTGGGCTAGGTTCTGATTTACAATTTCCTTCCTTTTACATTGCTTATTGAACCACAATTTTGCCAGGCTTGTGCAATCTGAGTTATCCATTTAAATAAGGACATGGCAAGCATTCAGTAAGAGCCCTATCATCATCTGTTCATGCAAATACTGCTGGCTGTTCCTGTGCTGGATTCTTTACTTACACTGTATTATACTACTTTACACTATATACTGTGGTATACACCACTCTACTGCATTATTCACTTAAAAGATTAGACAAATCACCTATTCTTTAAAATCAATCCCTCAATATGTTATTTTGGATCTACTCTGAACAATTTGGGGAATATTTTTCCTTCCCATTTTTATTGCTCTTCAGTCAAACCCTTATGAACTGTTAATGATTTTGGAGCCATCTGGCTGGTTTCCATCACCATAGCCCCCTCCCTCCAGATTATTTGACCGAAGGATGTTTTGTCCCTGTTCAAACACCTTCAAAGTGTTTTATGTCCTATAGAGTCAATGAACCTCTTTAGTCTGCTGCTTTCTACCCTCCACAGTATGGCTTACACACACACACACACACACACACACACACACACACACACACGCACAAGCACACACTTCAGTATTAGGTAGAAAGCATTGCTATGACATGGTTAAGAGAACTCATGTAGTTTTCTCACCCTGGAGACACAGATAATAGTTTGTGTTTCCTTAAGTTGTGAGGATTAAATGTAACTCTTCCTTGAAAGCATCAAACACAGTGCCTGCTGCAGAGTCACCCCCGTAGTGCCGCTTCCTCCTCCTCCGCATTGCTATTGTTATTGGTGTCCTTGCTGCCAGAGCACTGCTGGATAAGCCAATCACAGCTCAGTTCTACTCTGTGTTTTAGAATTGGAATCTTGAGATTGCTATGGAGCTGAGGACTTTGGTCTGCTTGCTGTTCAGTCATCCACCACCTCCCCAACTCTGCCTTTTTTGTTGTTCTGAGAACCCAACATACAGTCTGTTCATGGAAGGCTAGTGCCCCCTCCCTTGTCCTTTTTCTTTCCCTCCTCATCTTCCTCCCCTCTTCTTCTTTTTGTTGAAATAGAATCTTACCCTGAATCCTAGGCTGGCCTCAAGCGTGTACTAGTTCTGCCTCAGCCTCCTAACATCCACATGTGTTTCTATCATCTGTCTATCTATCTATCTATCTATCTATCTATCTATCTATCTATCTATCTATCTATCTAATCTATCTATCTATCGTGTATGGTGTTTTGCCTGCATGTATGTCTGTGCACCATGAGCATGCCTGTTGCCCATGGAGGCTAGAAGTGGTGTCAGATCCCCTGAAAGTGGAGTTATAGACAGTTGTGGGCTACAATGTGGGCACTGGGGACTGAACCCAGATCATCTGGAAGAGCATCAGTCCTCTTAACCATGGAACAATCTCTCAAACCTGCCCCCCTACCCATATTTCTTATTAGCAATTACTTCTAGAGAGAGTTCTGTGGTTGTTGTATTTTATGGGGATTCATTGAAAATTGTTAGGCCTCTTCCTAACAATATTATTAATAAATATTAAATTCCACAAATAAAGGGTGGTATATCATTACATCAGAGCACCAGCATTAAACTGGAACAATGCAGTAACCTATGTTGAAATAATGTGTGATACCATTTAAATGAAATGTCCAGATCAGGCAACTCAGGACAGAGTAGATTTGTGATTGCTTTGGGATATGAGTGTAAATGAGAAATAACTACATGGGTGGTTTGAAAGAAAATGTCTCCCAAAGGCAGTGGCACTATTAGGACTGTGGCCTTGTTGGAAAAAGTGTGTCACTGTGGAGGAGTGCTTTGAGGTCCCTTATATGTTAAAGCTATACTCAGTCTCTCAGTTCACTTCCTGTTGCCTTTGGATCAAGATGTAGAATTATCTAGCACCATGTCTGCCTGCATGCTGCCATCTTCCCCTCTCTGATGATAACGGACTAAACCTCTGAAACTATAAGCCACTACCTCAGTTAAATGCTTTCCTTTATCAGCATTGCTGTGATCATGGTGTCTCTTCACAGTAATAGAAACCCTAACTAAGACAGAAGTTGGTATCAGGGACTGGGGTATTGCTGTGATGGCCCTGACCATGTTTTTGTTTGGAGTAATGGACTTTGGGAATTTTAATGGGTCATACTAGTAGGAGCATAGTAGTGCTAAGAGTGATTTGAACTGTGGGAGACTGACTCAAGAGGTTACAGAGGAGAAGAATTTTATTATATTGCACAGAAATCATTCTTGTGATATTTTGGTGAAGAATGTGGCTATTTTTTGCCCTTGTCCAAAGAGTCTGCCTGAGGCTAAAGTGAAGAGTTTTGGATTAATTCCCGTGGCAGAGGAAATCTCAAAACAGCCTAGTATTGACTCTGTTGTGTGGTTACTAGTGTTTGTGCTTATAAAGATTTATAACGAAAAAGAACAATTTGAGGAGAAAAGGAGCACCAGGAAGTGGAATGGATCTAAGTTAGTGTGTTCAAGGAGATAAACAGATTAAAAAATGGAATAAAGGGAGTGGTGATCTCAGAGCAAGGTCTCACCCAGCTAAGTTTCCAACTTGTGGAAAGGAATTAAAGATAAGTTTAGAGCCAGATGTGGTGGTGCACATCTTTAATCTCAAGTACTGGGAAGGCAAAGGCTGGTGGATCTCTGAGTCTGAGGCCAGCCTGGACTTCAGAGCAAATTCTAGAACAGCCAAGCTCAGGCAGTGAAGGAAATCATCAAAAACAGAAAGCTGAAGATATAATTGAACAATCTCTGAGTTCAAGGCCAGCCTGATCTACAGAGCAAGTTTTAGGACAGCCAAGCTTAGTGAAGGAAACAAAGCTGCTGAAGTTGTAATTGAATGAAGGGTCATGTTCCAGTTCCAGCAAGCAGCAGAACTTGGCAGCTTTGGCCACATGGTTCTGGCTTTAAGGATAGAAGGAAGGAGTTAGGGAATTGTCCTTCACAACTAAGGAAAGCTGCTGAGGCCAGGTATATGTCAGGAATGTCACAAATAGAAGCCTAGCAAGACCATTGCATGAAGTCTGGATTGCCTTGGAGACCCCAAGATGTTGGAGATGCTAGAGCCATGAGAAAGCTGCTAACAGGGAGTAGAATCAGCACAAGAGAAAGAAGTGTGTTGTAGTCAACAAAGCTGAAAGGAGTTGAAGAGCTGAACAAAGTTTCAACATCAGACATGGAGATGCAAGGTTTGGAGTTTGCCCAGCTGACTTTTGGTCCAGTATTTCCTCACTATGCTCCATTCCCTATGTTTTGGAATGGTAATGTATATCCTGTGCTATTATATGTTGGAAGAATGTGATCTATGTTTTTATTTCGATGTTATAGGAGATTGCATGAATCTCTAAAGAGATTTGAACTTTTGATTTTTAAACACTGTTGAGACAGTGATAGACTATGGGGACTTTTGAATTTGGACTGAGTGCCTTTTTTTGCATTATGATCTGGCTACAAGCCTTTGGAAGCTAGGGAGTAAGAATGTGGTGGTTTGAAAGAAAATGGCCCTCAAAGGGAGTGGCGCTATTAGGAGGTGTGGCTTTGTTGGAGTGGGTATGGTCTTGTTGAAGGAAGTGTGTCACTGTGGAGGAGTGCTTTGAGTTCTCATATATGCTCAAGCCACATCTAGTGTCTCAGACCACTTCCTGTTGCCTGTGAGTCAAGATGTAAGAACTCTCAGCTTACTCTCCAGGACCAAGTCTGCCTGCACACTGCCATGCCCCACTATGATGACAATTGACTAAACCTCTGAACTATAAACCAGCTACAATTAAATGTTTTCCTTTATAAGAGTTGCCATGGTCATGGTGTCTCTTCACTGCAATAGAAACCCTAACTAAGACTACAAATGGGGAGGAGTGTCTTTTGGGTTGATGAAAACAAATTTGTATAGTCCAATGCCATTTTATCATGTTTGTAAAAGTTGTAACAATAAAGATGCATGACAATCTGATTCAGGTTCCTCCTTTGTGGATGTATTCATTTGCATGATATATAAGAGCTTGTATACTGCCATATAAAAGGCAAGTTAATAGGGTTAATCAAAAATAACTCTTCATTGTGAAAATTAAATGTTAAAATGTTATAATAATCAAGCTAAATGGAAATAAAATATAAAGTATATTCAAAATGTATATATGTGCAATTTTTTCTTTTTCAAATATCAAATATTTATTTAATATTCATAAATATATAATGCATTTGGAGCCAATCCACTCCCATTCTCTCCTCCAATTTCTCCCCCATCCCCCTCTCTCCCTCCTGATTTTATGTGCTCTCTCCTTTTTAAAGTCAAGCACTTTAATGATTAGGCTATCTCCTCAGCCCCTGATCTGTTTTTTTTTAATACAAAATTTAATACCCACAGAGTTCATTTTGTGCTGTCTATATGTACATGTGTGTTGGCCTGAGCTGGCTAGTTTTATGTCAAGTTGACACATGCTAGGTCATCTGAGTGATGACTCTACATTCTTAATTTCTCAACTGTAAAATGCCTCCATAAAATCAGACTGTAGGCAAGCCTGTAGGGCATTTTTCTTAACTAGTGGTTGATAGGGGAGGGCCCAGCTCATTGTGGGTGGGGTTACCCCTAGGCTGGTGGTCCTGGGTTCTATAAGAAAGTAGGCTGAGCAAGGTAGGGGGAGCAAGTCAGTAAGCGGCACCCCTCCATGGCCCCTGCCTCAGCTCCTGCCTTCAGGTTCTTGCCCTACTTGAGTTCCTGCCCTCACTTCTTCTGATGATGAACTGTAATATGGAACTGTGAGTGAAATAAACCCTTTCCTCTGCAAGTTGCTTTTGATCATGGTATTTAATCACTTGGCCTTTTTTTGCTGCAGCTGAGTTAATTTTCTGTGTTGCTGCTACTGATTCCTTTGCTGCAATGAGAACCAGCATTTGTGAGCTTTCATTGTGGACCGGGGATCAATGTCTCTCTTGGAATCTCTGGGGTTTCTAGAACTAGATTGAAAGTAAAAAGGAACCCAGCCTTGAAGACTGAGCAACTACCAACTGTCAGTCTCTACCCTCAGCCCTGTGAGAGACAGCCAATCTGTAATGACTATAACTGCTGGGGCACCCAGCTTCAAGCACCAAGTAGCTACCCGGTTCCCAGCTCTCAGGTGTGATTCTGCTCTTGTTATTATTATGACTGAATAAATACACATAAAATTGGAAGTCAACTCTGTCATTTTGTTTATTTGAAGGCATATTCATTTCCCCACATATAGCTTCATTTGACACTCTTTTTCTTTCAGCATGTTGGGCAACCATTATCCATTTTCTGGCCTCATATTGAACACTCGTTTGTACCTAACTATTGCTACCTCTTGCTGACTTTAATACTTTTGTGTTGCTACAGTTTGGTTGGAATATGTCCTAGAGTGGGTCTCTGTTAGCTTGTCCTACTTGAATCTATTGAGATTCTTGAATTTTTAGATTCATGTCTTCACTAGATTTGGGGAAATTTCAACCATTATTTCTCCAAATATAGCCTCTTCCTTCTCTCTTCTTCTGAAATTTTTACATATTAATACATATGTTACAATTTGACAGAATTCCATAATTCCTTAAGTTATATTCAGAGTTCCTTACTCTTTTTCCCAGTCCTTTTAACTCAAGGATTTTTCATTACCTTTTTTCAAGTTCTGCTAACTCATTTTTCTAATTTGTGTTTTGCATTGATATGGTGAATTGTTATTCCAGTTCCTGTGTTTTAGATCTGCTCTTTCTCTTTAGACTTCCCATCTGTATTGATATTCTTATTTTGCCCATACATCATTTTACTATCTTTGTCCTTATCTGCCTTTATTTCTTTGAACACCTTTAGGGTTGTTGTATTTATGGAATTTGTAGTCTCTGTGTGCCATGTGAGAATCCTCTGGCAGTTTTTGTGGTTGTTGTTACTTTCATGGCCCGTATTTTTCCTTGATGTGTTGTTGCTGTTGACTGTGTGTGTGTTTTAAGTCTTGTGCTTGAAACTTATAACTCGGTAACTCTAGAAATCTTCCTCTGGGAAGAGTGGAAATTTCAGATTGTCTGCCTCTGCATGCACCTCTACAATCAGAAGTAGCAACAACCAATCAGGACTCAGGATCTCAGCCCTTAGAGGATAAGATCTTCTCAAATTATGACCTGTCATAGGCTGCTGTATTGGAGCTAAGGAGACACCACAGTGGTCACAGGCCTAATTCACAGAATTTAGTTGTAATTTACCAGATGTGCCTCCCCTTGGAAACTGAAATTATTCAGGTAGATCTCAGCACTCCAGAATAATACATTTCCTGCTTGTGCAGTAGTTGTAGTTGTTTAGGAGAAGAGGTGAGTTACTGGCATCACCTGAAGGCTGTTCTTCCTCCATCTCCACTCCTAGTCACCCCTACTAGCACCTGATTCCTCAAATCCTCTCAGACACTCTTGATTCAGGGACCTGTGTGCTTCCTGCTCCTGTCAGGAGTACTTTTCTCTCAATTATCTATTTTGTTTTATTTTCTTAGATGTTCTTGTTGTGTATCCTAGACTGGCCTCAAGCTCACAGTCTTTCCCTACTGCTGGGACAATAAACTACAGCTCTCTACCATACCCAGTCTTTCCTGAAATATCTCATCATCATTTCTTCCTACCATTTGTAGATATTTTCTAATATGCTACTTTCCTGATGAGTTCTTGCCTGATCTCCACCACTTTGTTTTTGGAGTATTTTTTTCCAGGGTAATATTTTTATTGATTATTTGGGAATTTTACATCATGCATTACTTCCCAGTCCTCCCAGGTCTGCCTATTCATTCACCCCTGTGGCACATACCCCCAAAAAAGGAGAAGAAAAAGAAGAAGAAGAAATCCAATTTGTATTGCCTATGTACTCATAGTTGCTCATATACCCATAGTTGGAGCATGGTCAAACCCACAGTAGCTAGCCGCTTAAAGAAAACCAAGTCCTTCCCCATCTGCACCCCTACCAGTAGTCATCAATTATGAAGAGCTAACTTCGGCATCCTTATCACAATCTTTAAGAGTTCTCTTTCATGGCTTTCTTTCTAGACTGTTACTTTTTTGTGGTTGGGTGGGTGGGGTGGGATTAAGGGTTGTCACAGAAACCTTCTTTGTACCTCTTTTTCAACTGTGAATCTGTAGTCATTGATACAATGCAAAAGTAGCTTCTTTGCTCTTTATAGTCAGCAAGGACATAGATCATGGACTTCTACAGGGTTTCTGGCCATAGCAAGGACCATGGACATGTATGTGATCTCTAGTGTCAGCATGTGCCGTGGACCTCAGTATAGTTGCTGGTTGTAGTATAGACCATCGATGGAAGTACAGGCCAAGGACATCAACACAGCCTCTGTGGCAACACAGGCCACAGACACCAATATGGTCCATGGTGGCAGCCCGTAGTGGCAGCCTGGCCCATGGACATCAACATGTTTCAGGGAGCAGCACAGACCATGGACATACACATGGCTTTTGGTGGTAACATGGACCACAGACATCAACATGGTCCCCAGCTGCAGCAGGACCATGGACCCAGACATGTAGCTAGAGTTTTCCTGCCTGGCCCACAGTCAGGACAAATCTCTGCCACCCGCCAGTCCCACAGCCACTCAGACCCGACCAAGTAAACACAGAGACTTATATTGGTTACAAACTGTATGGCCGTGGCAGGCTTCTTGCTAACTGTTCTTACAGCTTAAATTAATCCATTTCCATTAATCTATACCTTGCCACATGGCTCGTGGCTTACCGGCATCTTCATATGCTGTTTGTCATCATGGCGGCTGGCAGTGTCTCCCTCACCCAGCTTCCTGTTCTCTCAATTCTCCTCTCTGTTAGTCCCGCCTATACTTCCTGCCTGGCCACTGCCAATCAGTGATTTGTTCATTGACCAATCAGCAACACATTTGACATATAGACCATCCCACAGCACAGACATGTAACTCAGTGGTAGCATAGACTACAGATATCAATATGACCCTAGATGGGTGCATGCCACTCACATCATCATGGCCCCTGGTGGCAGCACAGTCCATGGACACTAATATGGCCTTCTGTGGTAGCATAGACTACAGACATTCACTTGACCCCCAGTGGCAACCCAGATCACTAAAATACTTGTAGGTCAGACCCAGACAGGCTCCCTGATTGTCAGTTTAGTTTCTGTGAGCACCTATGGAACCTGGTTAGTTGATTTTATGGGCTGTTTTCCTGTGGTGTCCTTGACCCCCCTGGCTCCTACAGTCCTTCCTCCCCCTCTTTTGCAGGATTCCCCTAGATCTAATATTTGGCTGTGGGCATCTGTTTCCATCAATTTCTGGGTGAAGTCTCTCTGAGGATCGTTATGCTAGACTATGAGTGTAGCAGAGTACCATTAGCAATCATTTATTGACTTTTTTTTTGTCTGGTCATGTTTGGTTCTGCCTTTGGTCTCTGGGCTGTCCAGGCAGTGTCAGGCAGAGGTCTCAATTTGAACCCGTCATGGCTTGGTCACTCTCACAAGTTCTGCATCACTTCTGCCCCAGCACATCTTACAGGCAGAACAGATTGTAGGTTGAAGGTTTTATGGCTGGGTTGGTATCACAATTGTTTGGGTGGGAACTCCACCTCAACCCCTGACAGCCTGGTATCCCTGCACCCAAAGAGCCTGGAATGTTCTGGTGGAACTTTCTCCCATCTCTTTCTCCAAACCCTCCCCTTCAAAGCCTGCCAAACACAGCTCCTCTCCCAGGGAGGCTCAAGACCACTCCCAGAAAACAGACACGTGGTTCTTCTGGTCTCAAGTCCCCATCTCCTCTCTGTGGGGCTGGGGAATTGCCCAGAATGCTAGCCTTCTCACTCCTGTGACCCTGGGGCCTAGCTCTCTCTCCTGTTGCAGGTAGCAATGTGGAGAGGAGGAAAAGGCATCTTTCTCTCACTCATGACTGGTGGTGGTGGGGGGCTAGGGTCAGCTCTGCTGCTCCCATGCCCTCAGAGCTGGCTCACCTGAGTACCCCAAAACAAGGTCAGCTCTAGTATGCTGGGCGGACTGGTTTCTACAGCAGTCATCCATATTTATTATGGAACAATTTAACTTCATCAGAGTGGATCATAATCAGAATACCATGAATATTGTGTGAAAATGACAAAGAAGGTGTTCTACAGTTGAAGGAAAAGCATATGTTATACACTTATTACCTTTAATATGTATTTAAACTACTATCTTGCTCTATGGTAGTTTAAATAACAATTCCTGCCTACAGGCTATGAGATTATGTGGAGACAAAAATGATGTAAAAATTAATTCTTACATAGTTAAGCATACTGAATTCTGCTCCCTTACTCTTGTGCACTTCAGCAGAAACTCCCCTTCCCTGATTCTGGGGTGGAGGATACTCATAAAACCATCTTAAGAAGACAGCTCCACTGCGGAAACTGCCCTTAGTGATTCTGCTTTGAAGAAAATGCCTAACTGCAGTGGAATCCACCCTGATTCCCCCAACACACACAGTGGACATGGAACAGAGACAGGTCATCTGCAATTGTTCACATAGGGGTAGATACCCACTGTGGGAGCCCGTTCTCGGGTTCCTCGTGGCTTTACCCAGCAGGTCCGCATAGAGGATAATTAGACCACGGGCCTGAGTGCAGGTGTCGGGGATGGTCTGCACTTGGCTGTGCTGGGGGAGGACGTCTTTTGCTTCACCCCTTGGCGTCTCTATAAAAACCCTGGGGCAGAGACAGTCAGGGCCTGTTAGAAAAGGTTCCAGGCCCTCTCGAGGCTATCCTTTATTTTCTATCTGTTTATCTCCGTGATATTCTCAGCAATAAATCCTTCTATCTAATATTTCCTGCTGCTCGCACTCAAGAAAACTCTGGGGAACTGTGGGGGTGGTTGGGTAAACGCCCCACAACCCACACTGCTGTTCAATCTATGGAAACTATAACAAACTGAAGGTGAAGGTGGGGGCTGGACTGCAGAGCACCAGCTCGGTCCAGGCCAACTAGCAAAAGGAAACCTGAGTTTGTCAACTTTTGGAGCACTGCTTGGCTCTTTGCTGGCCAGTTTTTCACAACACAGTATATTCACAAACTGTTTCTGATTCTAGATGTGGTCAGAGATGCTGTCCTTCAATAGTTATTTATTGAATACATACAAGTGACTGAAATGTTTCTGGAAACTCAGGATGACAAGTTATGCTTCTGGTGTCTAATGTGACAGTAGAGTGAGAAGTCATCAATAATGGATCAATGTAGAAAGCTCTGGAGAATGCATTTATGAAGAGAGCATGTGGGACCCACTGTGTTCACCAGGAAATGCTAATGTAGTGTGGAAAGGGAAGGATTTAAGAAAGGGTTCTAAGATAAACTAGAGCTGAAGAAAGAAAGAGATGTGTGATTTAAAAGAAGTATGGCATTTGCACTATAAGGAGACAGTCTGTTGTGTGTCAAGACTTTTCCTGTGGCGAGGCATCACATGTCTACCCACTCCTGATAAGAAGCCTATGACAGACCAAAGAACAGATACTGCCAAAGTCCAACTTTGTGAAACAATGAGTTTTACCGGGGTTACTTACAGGAATATGGGTGAAGAGTTACTTATAGGCATTAGAATGAAGGGTTACTTACAGGAACAGAAATGACTCAAAGACAAATGCATCGCCAAAGCCCATCCCTGCATGGGTGACAGCTCACAAAATTTGGGGACCTGGAGCACACTGCACAGCCTGCAGACAGTTCAACAGGTTGGAGAGTGTCCTTTACAAGTGACAAAAAAACAAAAACAAAAACAAAAATGCTCTTCCAGGGAGTTCAGCTGGTTTAGGCTTCTTCCAGGCACTGGGTCTGGTCTCAGCATTTTCTTTGCAGCTTCGCTCATTTGAGAATCTTCTTTGCAGTTTGACTTGTCTGAGAGTGATTTTCAGCAGTCTTTATTACTTACTCTGGGAGGGAGGATTCTAATGAATCTGGTCAGTTCCAGGGACTTCCTGAAGCTATTTTGAGTTGTTTTCCTCCTGTCTTAAGGAACTTCCCTGGGAGATGGAAAGTTTTAGAGGAAACTGCTACACAACAAAGTAGAAGAGAGATTATAGAGAGTAGGGATATATATGGCTTAGGTGTAAAGTGCTTGCCTACCATGCATTAAGCTCTGGTTTCAATCCTGTAGCATGAATCTCAAAAGGTCGTATTAATAAAAACAAACTGGAGCCAGGTATTGGGGTGAATGCTGAAGATCAGAGAAGCAGAACAAGCCACAGCTACCTCACCTTGCCAATTCCTCAGCTGATCCTGTTTCCTCAGACTGGATGCCTTTCAGCTAAACTGTGCTTCTCAAAAGCCTAAAAGCTTAACCAGGCTATAGTTCCTGGTCTTCATGCCTTATATACCTTTCTGCCTCCTGCCATTACTTCCTTGGATTAAAGGCTCTTGTTACCATGCCTGGCTGTTTCCAGTGTGGCCTTGAACTCACAGAGAACCAGGCGGATCTCTGCCTTTGGAATGCTAGGATTAAAGGTGTGAGTGCCACCATTTTCTGGCCTCTATGTCTGTCTAGTGGCTGTTCTGTTTTCTGACCCAGATAAATTTGTTAGGGCTCACAATATATTGGGGAACACAATATCACCACACAATCCTCAATGCAGAAAGAATGCAAGAATGAAAACAAGGAAGGAAAGAGAACTTAGACAAAATTCATAGCACACTTAAAATGTAAACTGATTAAAACTATAGCATAAGATCTATAGGTTAGCACAAAATCAGAATAAGTAAACAAATCACAGTTGATGCATCATGCTAGAGTACAGGGCCAGTTTATTAAAGGAGATGAGAAACAGGGCTATGATTTATGGGAAGATTGACATGAGAAGAATGATGATTTTATTGTTGAGCATTTATTATGACAGTCCTGTTGCCTTCTTTGTCCATGAATTCAGTCAGCTCTCCTAGCCAGGCTCTTCATCTGTGTGGATTTAACCAACCGCAAATGGAAAACACTAGAACTTCCATCTGTACTGAACATGTTTATATATTTTTGTCTTTATTCCTTCAAAAACATGGTATAAGGACTTGTACCTTATTGTATTAGACAGTGTTGTATATTAGGGGCAACTTAACAAGTATGACAGGATGCTTGTAGGTTATATGAAACATTATACTATTTCCTGTATTTGAGAACCTGCAAAGTTTGGTGTCTGAAGGGGTAAAGGGTCCTGAAACCAACTCCCTATGCATAGAGAGGGATAATAGTATACATTATTTATTTGACCCTTACATCAAGCTTATAAAGTATACATTTCCCCATGTATTATAACAAGGGAAGTAGACATGGCAGAATTAAATGAATAACCCAAGGTTACAAAACCAAACTAAGGAGGGAGGAGTTAAACTGAAGTTTGACCAATTCAAAGAATGGATTACCACTACCACCTGGTTCCTCATGAGCTGACTAGTATATCAGCAGAAACCAGACAAGATGTATGAATTCAGAAGTGACAAATAGGTAGTCTCATGACTAGTGAAGACATACATCAGGGTGAAGAAGCCTAATATGAATGATGATCTAGAGGTTTCTGCAATTTTCTAGACTCATTAATAAGTTAAGGTTTGGGACCAGGAGCATTACAAAGCACCAACTTATCAGAAATCACAGTGTCTTTGACACATGGGGGTGTCTTCAGAGTCAGAGATAGCACAGAGCATGGACTGGGCACCAGGTATACTCGATTTCCATTTTTGACTAGTTATGGGAGTGCAGTGTATACTGTAGGAGACACTTAGAAAGGACAGCCCATTTTCTGTGGCCTTATATATAAGAAGTTTCACTTTTCCTAAAATGCCCCATTTATAAACCCTGATTTGATATTCTTTCAGTGTTGAAATAAAACTGATACATATGAGTTGTTCATCAGCCTCAAACTGTAGGATTCATGATAAAACTAGAAATACTACATTGTAACAGGTCATATCAAACCTGAATTCTACAACTGTACTTTGCTTAGGAGGTAGTAGTGATGCCATTTATGCTTAATGCCACCATGAAAACACAGATTTTTTTTTTTTTTTGGTTTGGTTCATGAGCTGTGTCTATGGGGACACTGATGATTATAATTAGAAGTTTGTATCAAGTTAAACACTGTTGCTCCTCTTGTCTACACTTCTCTGTCACTTATGCCTTATCTCTCTTTTAAATAGGTGGCTTGCGACAAAGTCAGTATGTATAGGCAAAGCACACAGTTCCATGATGTTTGGAGACAATCATCTAGAACACATGCTTAATCTTGGTTCTTCCCACCCAGAGATTCCCCACTTTGTTTTTCTTGTCCAAAGCAGAGGCAGGAAGCCCTGTGGGAAACCTGATTAGGTGAGGCTTCTTAGTCACATTAGTCTTCAGAAGGGTTAGGGTATATCATATGGGACTTCATGTGTGACATGTTCAAATTCCACTGTGATTAAGCAGCAATGGGAGAGTGCAAAAACAGGGTGATTTTGCTATTGGCTGCTTTGCTGAGTGGCCACATTATTTACTTGCAGCCATGTGCATCATAATTCCATATGTTTTGGTCATAATCAGGAATAGCTAAGTCATACAAAAAAGGTCTATGTCTTTTTCTTTTCACTATTGTGAGAAAATAGCATCTCAGAATTATTTATCAAAGAATGATTCATCAGTTGGGACTGGGCTCCACAACTCTGTACTTGGATTGATTGTAGTTTTCTGTAATGGTCTCCATCTGTTGATAAATTCCTTGACCAGGGGTGAGAACTACAATTATCTGTGTGTATAGGGATAAATATTTAGAATGTAGTTAGGTATTACAGTGGTGTAGTAAAGTGGTAGTTGTATGTTCTTCTACAAGACATATGACTTCACTAATTCTGGATAGTTGGCTAAGTTTCCAGTACTAGGCATTATTTCCCCCTTGTTAATTGGGTTCTAAATCCAACTAGAGAGCTGTAAGATCCAGAGAAACAGGGGTTTGCTGTGAGGTTGTACCCCCTAGAAATATTAGAGAAGCTACGCCCATGATGTCTCACCAACACGACTGCCCAAACGTGAAGTGAACAAGGACAACACCAATAGATATGCTAACCTGGAAGGGGGTGTGCTCACAAGGCCTCAACCATACACAAAAATTGCAACAACAGAATACTGAAAGTTGGAGAAATAGTTTTCCCCAGGGAAGAACACACTAACTGATTATATAATACGAGATGGTCATCTCTGAAAATGTATACTTACAAGTAACATTATACAGCCTGAGCAGGTTGTACTTAGGAATACACATGTGCCTGCACATGCATGCATACACACACATACACATACAGACACATGTGCACACACAAATGTGTGCCTCCATGCCAGAAGAGGGCATTGGATCCCATTATAGATGGTTGTGAGCTACCATGGAGTTGCTGGGAATTGAACCTGGGTCCTTTGGAAGAACAATCAGTGCTCTTAACCACTGAACCATTTCTCTAGCCTGCACACACAACTGTAACAAAGAAAGTTCATGAACTTGAAAGAGACCAAAAATGGGTACATGGGAGGGTTTGAAGGGAGGAGAGGGAAGGGGGAAATGATGTAATTATAGTATCAAAATAAAAAAATTAAAAAGCTAAACACACAAAAAGAACAAGCTCCCACCCCCAAAGAATGATTCAGTGTCAGACCATCTTGTTTCAGTAACTTTTTTACACAAATAAATGAGGTAATTAGAAGAGAAATATTTGTGAGTTGAAGAACTTTCTGCAGGAAATGATGCCTTTAGGAGAGGCAATCTAAGACTGCTCGACAGTTAGACTTCAGCTGCTCAATGTGTTAGCAGCCGCTTTGTTTTCTGGCTGTGGCACCCTTGAGGTGAGCTCCTTCAGGTGATTAACATCACCGTGGATTAAATTAATTGGCTGTACCCAATCCCTGGGTGGGCATGCTAATCATAAATCCAAAGACATTTGTTTCTTTACATGAAATGAATGGACTACATATCCAGTGATGTTTATATGAACCACCCAAACTACTTCTTTTCTCCATAAGGAAGGGTTCAGGTTCTGGTAAGTACAAAACTATTTAAAATATTTCTCCTAAAAATTATGCTTTGATCATTTTATTCTGCTTTTCCCTTTCATATCTAGATTATAAACCTCTGTTTATCTTTAACCACTAGAATAATAAATGTTACTGATCATTTCTGTCCGTTACTCAAATCCGACAGCAGTCTTTGCAGTATGCTGATATTGGAGTAGGAGAAAGCCTTAGCATCGGGAAATTGTGATTCCAGTTTAGTGAAATATGAGGAAAGTTTATTTTATTTGTCCTTATAATAGCACTATATATTTATTATAGAAAACTACAATGCATTAAAGAAAAGAACCTGTTGATAATTCAAGTGTTATGGTTGCCACAGTGAATGACTGCTATATATTTCCTCTGGGTCTCTTTTCCTTCCTGCCCAATAGGACTGTGGAAATTTGTGATGAAATGAATTAGTTTCACTACAATGTCATCTGTGAGTTGCCCTGAGAGTAAACATTCTGATTTTACCAGTTTTCTACATCATCCTTCCTCAACTGCCTGAATTTACCTTGTGGGAGAAAATTAAATTGAAAATATAATTATGGAAATGACACGTGCATCTTTTAGATCCACCATGTATTTTGTCAGATGGGTGGGGAGACCAGGTGCATCGTGTTGGTAGAGGCAATTGTTCAGGTCTGAGGACCACAGAGTTAAATGTATTGTTAACCGAGACCCATCACAGGACAGACAAGTATAGCCACAGCTCCTTAATCTGACAAAGTATTCCTAACTGCTCCATTGTCTAACTTTTGGCAATGAAAGAGTTCTGATCAAAGGAGGGAAGGTATTGGTAGCAAGCTATCCCATCAGGAGCAGCGAATTTGCTAGACAGCTCCCTTGGATCTCCAAGGAGTTAGTGGAAGAAAGAAGCAAGTCTCAAGATTCCAGTTTCCTTATTGCCTCCATCTCCACTTGTCTTCAGTGCAAACTGAGCAAATTAAACCATGTTAGGCTGCTTGGTTTGTTTTTTAGGTAAGACCAAAATTTATTATCCCATTCTCAGAGGGCATATGTTTGAAAATGCTTGTAAGAAAACCTTTCTATCTAAACTTTGATTAGTTTTATAAATGAAGAAAGACACACAGTCATCAAATGGCACATTTTGTCATTAAGACAGTGCTCACATCACTGTCTTCCTTGTGAGTGGTGGCTACATACATGCTGCACTGGTGTCCTTTTCCTTCTGAGGGCTCTGTGTCTGGCATCTAAGCTTTCATGGATTTCCTCTGGAAAGTGTTACCTTCTATTTCCTGCCTCCAATCTGGGCTAGACATCCCTTCTTGAAGATTTCCTTTTAAGTGATGGCAGCCATCGAAGATGGTCCTCTGACACGTCATCAATTCACTCCCTAATTATAGCATTAATGTTCATGGATTCTAAGAGAGGAGCATGATTACAACAGGGCAAAGTCTGACCCACTTCCTTGGAAAGGAATTTGGTTTATAGCCCCTTCCTCAGTGCTTGCATTATGCACTGAATGAAGACAGAACCTTTTATTTAATGTAAGTGCTGAATCTTCATTATGTTTTGTGCTGTACACACAGGGCCACATTTCCACAGCCTCTTAAGCCTCACTTCTGAGTGCAAAAATCACACAGCTCCCTGAAACTTCCCCTAGTGACTTATTCCACTGCTGGATGAACCAGCCTCTTTCTTTCTTACAGTTTGTGAGGGAAAAGAGATTAAGATGGCTTCCCAAGGTCAGGTCGGCGATTATAAGAGGATGAGAAGAGGCTTCAGTTCTGCTGACTGTTGAAAATCTGGGTTTCCCAGCTCCTGATGCACACGCCAGCTATGGCTACCTTTATTATCTTAAAGACTATAATCACTTTAAATCTCCAGGGAAGTGAGATGGGGAGACAACTAATATCTAGGTTGATCCCAGAATGTTTTTTCTTCTGAATTGCACATAAAGAACTGCAAATAACTTGGGAGATACATGAAGAGTCTTAGATAATTGCTTGCAAATATTTATGTAGGTGATTTGGGCCAGACTTACAGTGCAAACATGACTTTTGCTATCTCTATACTACCAATTAAATCTATTTCATTCAATTTGTCTTTGAGGCTTGAGGGCTTTCTTATGCTTTCAAAGGCACTGATAGTTAAAATGAGTTAAAACAACAGAAATAGCCACAATAATCCATAAAGGAAGACCCAGCCAGATAAAGCCCTTCTAAAGCTGCTAATTTTGTCAGTCCAATTCTGACTTCAAGGACTCCTCTGTGGTTTACTAAGTGACTCTCCCATTCCCCCTGATGGTTTTGCACACAGCAGTCAGATGGCACTGTTCGCATCAGTTCATAGTAATTTGATCATTTATTTAGTGAGTGGTTCTCATCATAAGCTTCACGACAGATGATTTACTACATTTCCTAATTTTCAGAGGAAGCATCTCATTCTATCTGAATGTATCTATTACAGATCTCCATGATACATTCTTTACCTCATGGTCATATTCTTCTAGTTCCATGCATTCCCTTCCATCCAAAAGGCAATCTGAACTTTAAGCCTTTCCTTGCCTCCTCTCCGATCCCATAGACCATGAAACATTAAATTGATGAATTGCCAGACTCTTACTTTTCTTGTTGGAGGGGCTCTGATTTGTGTCTCTTTTGTGATTTTTTTTAAATCCTACAATATTTTTTAATTTTAAAGATTTACATAGTTTAGTAACATTTAAAAAATGGGACTGAGGATGTTGCTCAGTTGTTTAATATGTAAGTGGCCCTGGTTTAGATCCCTAAAACTGAAAACCAAAACCAGAAATGAAGCAATCCCACAAATCCCATCAGCTTTCATCTCCATTCTGAGATCATTTTGAACTGATAAATTTCAGGCCAACTCTGTTGGCTCTCTTAGTCCATTCCTGGCTTGGGTCTACAGTAACCTTGGTGTGGGTGTGGTGTATCCATGGAGCTATACCAGCAACTTAAAACAATTTCCTGTTGAGCGTCAGCCAGATCTTTCAAGAACTGCTGGAGGTGAGTGTGTGTCCAGACACCTGGCAGTTCCCTGAGTCCTTTGGAAGTAGTGGAGGTGGGTGGCCAAACGGAATCTTAGAAGGAGATCATTTACAGCTTGTGTAATGCAACCAAAACAGAACAAGTAGCAGAATTTCTTGCCAAGGAGTCTGTTTCTTGGCAATGTTTGGCTAGTGTCCTTTAAAAGTTCTAATTGTTGTCTCAATTCTGCCTGAAGATTAAGGGTGGTATCATGTGTGTAAGCTTCAAGTTAATTCTCTGTTTGGGTAGGTAGAGCTTTGACCCAGCCTGAAATATGCACACCATAATCAGCAAGAATCAGTGCTCTCTGCTGGCTTGAATGTCGGTGAAGTCCACTCCTAATGTCCAAATGGGCAGGACCCCTGTTTTTGTGTCAACAAGGGGGGGTTTGGGTCCCTTCCTGAGACTGTTACAAGCACACTGCAGACAAGCGTTGCTAGCTTTGGGTCAGTGTTGGCAACCCCAGGCCAATAAATATCTTTGAAACAGTTATTGTAGGGCAGTTTCCCCCAGATGGGTTGCATCATGAACTTGTTGGACTACGTTGGGAGCTGTCATCTCTGGAATTATTTTCCATCTGAGGCAATCAACCAGCACTCTCCCCCCAATTTTCAATATTCCCTGCATCTGTTGCTTTTTCTTTCTTCTGCCTCACATAAGGGAGCTTTGGGAAACACTAGAAGTGAGAACATATCTTCTGGGTGGTCATGGAGGTGACTCCAGGGTTGTGTCTTCAGGGAGGGCAGCCTGGTCTGCCAGTAGTTACCCCGATTCACTTGACCTTGATTCTGTGTGAGCCTGGAAGTACACACTGCCACAGCAGAGGACCCAGACAGCTTCTAGGAGCTGGAGGATTTGATCTGTTTTTAATTTCTTTGTCCCCTGAGGTAAGCAGTCCTCTTTCTCCATATACTTGCTTTGAGTCTCTTGATGTGAGTGGCTATTCCCTCTGTTGTAGACTTCAGCTTCCATCAATAAAAGGTTCACTATTTGAATTGGGAAGTGGTTGATCATGTAAGCTTGGCTGTGAGGAAAATTGTTTTTTCGTAACTACTCCACAATCATGGAAGAGCCCTCCCTCCTCTTCAGGCAATGACGTGGCTGGACAACACAGCAGCCATCTTCTTGGATGAGGGGAGGGCCTGGCATTGCCCTTAGTTGATATATTGGAACAGGTTATTCCCTGGAATGCAACCCGCTGGAGTTGGTTGGTAATCATTGTTTCAGGGTAGATGCCACTGAAGGTGCCAGATCAGGTGGTCTTGGAACTGCCTTGCCTCTGTGTGGCACTGGCAATTGGAGCCAGTTGGGAAGTTGCATCACGTACAAGATTTTATCCTCTGGGGAGGCTGATGGGGGTGTTTCATTGGTCCTTCAGGCTTGACAGTCTTTGTAGGTCTCACATTGGGATGGTGAAGACCCCAAGATGAGAAAAGTTCTATAACCAGGAGTGGCGGGGGTGGGGTGAGGTGGGGAGTGGGTGGGTGGGTGAGTGGGGAGTTCCTGTGTGCCTATGCCCCCTGTGGTGCATTGGGTCTGAGGGAGAGGACAGGTCTCTCACTCTCAAGCAGGTGCCCACCTGGCTGTCTGCCTCCCAGCGACTTTAGTGGTCCTATGTAGGGCCATGCTCAGTCATCTCCTATGATGGAATATGAGTACTCATTTAGGGGAAACAAATTCAGTGGAACTGCAGGTTGAGGCCCAATCAGATCCCATAGCCACAGAGCTGTCACATGCTCATTCACCATTCATGCAGAAATTATACATTCCCATTTTAAATTCCTAGTCTATTGTTGGAGACCAATCTGCCTTTTCCTTGGAGACCAGTGCCAGCCACCTCGGTATCCCATCAGGGCTTCAGATGCAATCTCCTGCTGGGTGATCCAGTCTACACTGGCTTCTCTTCCTATCTCCCTAGGGGTCCTTACTCATCCTAGTACACTCAGAGACTCTGATTCTGGGTCTCACAGTCCCCTTGGCCACTGCCAGAGGACTTCAGTGAGTGGAGAGACCCCAGGGCAACATCCTTTCTGAATCAACTGACCAACTGTGGGTCATGGTGAAGGAGATCTCATGGTGTGTGGTGGGCGGCAGAGGGAAGGGAGGGATCTTTTTGGAATAGGCACTCTGACACCAACAAGAATGGAAGAGGGGAGATGTCGTTGATGGACCAAAGGCAGGATAGCTACTGAAAGGCTTTGATCTCCAGTCCAGTTTGTATTTATTTATTTATTTATTCATTTATTTAATGTGCACTGGTGTTTTGCCTGCATGTATGTTTGTGTGAGGGTGTCAGATGTTAGGTGACAGACAGTTGTAAGCTGCCATGTGGGTTCTGGGAATTGAACCATGGTCTTCTGGAAGAGTAATCAGTGCTCTTAACTGCTGAGTCATCTCTCCAGTCTCGAGTTTGTATTCTTTTATATTCTAAAACCACAAGGTGGAGTGAGCAAACAAGCAAGCGATAGCATTATCATTCAGTCCCAGTGGTACAGCTCCAGAACATTGTGGAAAAAAGCCATTCTCCCTCCCTCTTTAGGTATCATTCAAAATGAGTGAGACACCTTCTACTACCTTCTCCATGGTTCATCTGACTTCTTCTGAAGGTCAAGTTCATTCCCCTCGCCATTCAAACGTCACTCATCCTGTAGTGGCCAAACGCATCAGCTTCTACAAGAGCGGAGACCCCCAGTTTGGCGGTGTGAAGGTGGTGGTCAATCCTCGTTCCTTTAAGACCTTCGACGCTCTGCTGGACAATTTATCCAGAAAGGTGCCCCTGCCTTTTGGGGTGAGGAATATCAGCACGCCCCGTGGAAGGCACAGCATTACCAGGCTGGAGGAGCTGGAGGACGGAGAGTCCTATCTGTGCTCCCACAATAGGAAGGTGCTTCCAGTTGACCTGGACAAGGCTCGCCGACGTCCCCGGCCCTGGCTCAGTAGCCGCTCTATAAGTACTCATGTGCACCTCGGTTCTGCTACTGCTGGGCCCACCACCGCTCCTGGCATGCTCCGTGCTCCGAGGAGGCTCGTAGTCTTCCGGAATGGTGACCCAAAGACCAGGCGTGTGGTCCTTCTCAGCCGGAGGGTTACTCAGAGCTTCGAGGCCTTTCTTCAGTACCTGACACAGGTCATGCAGTGTCCGGTGGCCAAACTGTATGCCACGGATGGAAGAAAAGTGAGTGTTTTGGTGGCTCCTAAGTTATCTCCTGTGTGAGTGCGTGTGTGTGTGTGTGTGTGTGTGTGTGTGTGTGTGTGTGTGTGTGTACATGTGCCTGTGTGTCTGCACATGCAGGTATGTGTGTTCTAGTAGTCTTTGTCTTCTTGTCAGAATCTGACGGGTCATTGGGTAAGAAGGTGTTTGCTTTCCCCTCTTCTGTTGTCCTTGATCACTGACTTACAATGTTTTGTTAAAGAATACTGTTTTTCATAGTATTCTTTGAAAGGGAGTGGCCAAGAGTAGTGTTTTCCTATCTAGAAAAAGCATTTCCTAGTATCCCTGCGGCAGGTCTGCAGAGTCTGCGGGGTCTGCAGTTAACAGTACGTACACAAGCGATCGCCTTTCAGACCTGCTATCTCACAGGCCCTTGTGCAATTGACTCTGGATTGGCTGGCACTTGGCTGTAACTGCAGACTTTGGTGTGGAATACCACATGGCTTTTAAAGATCCTTTAGTTATTCTAGAAAACTAGCCTGTCACTTTCTAGCTCGTGTACAGGCTCAATAGTGTTGATGCATTGCTTATACCCATCCCCCATCTTGCCTCAATTATTTTTTGTGTACATGATTGGCGTCTAAGAAACTGCTTAGAGATTATTTCTTTCAAGCCTAGGAGGCTGTCAAATTGAGTTATTCAAAGTTATAAATATACCACATGGAAAGAACAGTCCTTGCTCATGTGAGGACAGTGACTTTGATTTCTTCTAGGTTCCTAGTCTCCAGGCAGTAATTCTGAGCTCAGGAGCTGTGGTGGCAGCCGGAAGGGAGCCATTTAAACCAGGAAATTATGACATCCAAAAGTACTTGCTTCCTGCTAAGTTACCAGGGATCTCTCATCGTGTGCACCGGAAGGGTAAAGCTACGTTAAAAAGAAAGAGTAAGTTACTTCTAAATAGACCTTATTAGCTCTGAAGCTTTTTTTTTTTTTTTTTTTTTTGCCTTACTTAAAAAAAAAAATTATATTTAAAAGACCAGGTTCATTCATTGCAAAAGACAAAATATGAGAGGATTAAAAGTATTCCAAAATGAAATTGGTTAATTTATAGTAGAAAATAGTCAAAGATATTTGGTGACTTTTTGAAAGACTTTTCCAAATAATCAATGATACACATTTTTACATGGATGAAGTATCCCTCTTTTATTTATTTATTTATTTATTTATTTATTTTGTAAAACATAATGTCAGAATTTCTTACTTTGGGAAGAATTTTGTGGAATTGTATAAGTGACATCTCTGGTAGTTGTAGACTTTTGTCTGAGTGAGTATTCATAGCTGAGCTCAGCAAGTCAGTGGTCTATATATTAAAAAAAAAATTCTAGGTGTATGCCCTCTTCTTTGAAAGTATTCCTGTAAAATTATCAATCCTCAGAAACATTTTTGATCTAAATAAAGTAGTTCATGTAGCCAGTTCACACTAGGAACAATAATCTAAATTTTGAAAATTTTAGGATTTGATTAACAATGTGGTATAGACCTTAGCATAGGGAAGAGTGTGTCCTGAGGCCGGAGTGTGAGAGAGGCTAGCCTAATTAATCACTGTACTCATTATTTCCAAGGAACTATAAGCTCTATGCTAGTGTGCTGATTGTATACTTGAATTTGAATATTTATTCTCTTTAGACTTGGAATAATCTTTATTTTAAGGAGCAGTAATCCCTGTTCTTATTGCTAAGAAATAAGAAAAAATAATTGCTTTCATCTAATTATTTCAGGAGTATACTCATTTTTGTTAATGCCCCTACTTTGTAGTTTTCAATTGCCAAATGTATATTATGCACACAGTTATTCTGTTTTACCTTGGTCAGTTTTCTGAAGTGGATTTGCTCTTTTTGTGTCTCTTATCAGCTGTTTATTATGATTTTTGATAGATTTTGGGCTATAAGAGCTTTGTTAAGTTTTACTTCACAAAGTTAAAAGTGAGACATTTTTATTTATCAAAAACTATAAAGACATTTTTAGGGTTAGCTCTGAAAACTTCAAAGGCAATTACTTTAGGGGACATGCGCAACTCTATAAGGCCTGCCTGGAGGAAATCTGTCGCATTAGGACGCACACCTGCCAAGGCTAATGACAGACCTCACATTAGAAGTCACGCTTGGGCTGTGTCTGACTCTGACGCTTTTGTGTATATAAATCAACTGCACTGACAACACAGGTAAAAATTCAATATCATTTGACTTCTCAGTACTAAAGATGTTTAGCTTTCATGAAGCCTCTGAGTCTCTCTTGTATATGCTCAAACGGAACACCATCGTACCTTGCTGCCTGCCTGCCTTCTTACTTGGATACACAGAACTTTGTTAGAGTCAAGGTTTAGTATTTGTAAGCAAATAAACCATACAGAAAATATTTTTACTCAATATAATCATTAGTAATTTGTATTTTATATACTTATTATTAACATTCCCTTATAAAGTTGTTAAAATTAAAATTCTATGAATGTCTCCATTAAAGTATAATGAGTTTACTTTTTAATATTGGTTTGAAGAAAAAACCCAGAAACTGCATTAAGATTTCTCAAATAACCATTGGCTACATATAGTTTGGAAATACACCTGTAACATTTTATTGTAAAATATAGAAAAATGGTATTGTACTAATTTTTCCTTTTCTTTTTTCTTTGATGCCTCTTCCTTGGGATATCTACAACTTCTCTGCTTTCCATGTTGTGTTTTGATATGGCATCTTTCGCTCTTAAAATCTTGAAAGTGAGCACACATATGCTTTCAGTCCTAAGCCCCCAAATTGAGTCCCTGGCTTCTGAGAAAACATATGACTGCTATTCAGACTGTTCTGTAGCCCCTGAAAATTACTTGGCCTTAGAAAAACATGATTCTCAGAATCTATCAACATTTCCTTCGGAAGACGGTGTTGAGAAGTCGATTATTTTTAATCAAGATGGTACTATGACAGTTGTGATGAAAGTTCGATTCAAGATAAAAGAAGAAGAAACTGTAAAATGGACAACCACTGTCAATAGAGCTGGGCTTCCTAATAGTGATGAAAAGAGTAAGAAAAATAGTTATCGTGGAAGAACAGATGACAGATCACCTAGTTTAAAGCTTGCAGCATGCTCATTGTCTGAAGATATCACAGACACCACTCAGCAGGGCAGTTTCACAGAGGAAGAAAACACTCAAATGATAGAGCAGCAAGCTGAATCATGTGGCTCTGCTGGTTGGGAGAATGCTTCTGTGGACATTATTCAGGGAGGCCAGAAACAAGTGAAACATTTTTATAGGCCCCCGACCCCTGGGCCAAGGAGAAGGAGACAAAAGAAATCTGTGATAGGGACTGTCACTGTAGTATCTGAAACAGAGGTTCAAGAAAAACAGTTTTCCTATAGTGAAGAAAGACAGGGTGGAGAAAAATCTGAGTATCACATGTTTACACATTCTTGTAGTAAAATGTCATCAGTATCTAATAAACTTGTTCAGATCCATAACAATGAGTTGGAGTCAACATTAGAAAGAACAACAGGAAGTGGAGTGCTCAAGTCAAATGCCATAAATGCTGGTGCTATAGAAACGACCAGTCAGGTCTTCAAGGTATGCCATAACAATGGCTTACCATCCACTGTTTCAGAGAGCTCAGGTGTGGAGGAAGGCGTAGTTGATAGTGTAGTGTCAGGCAAAGCTGGTATCAAGCACTTCAGAACTTACGGTAACAGCAATGACAGGTTCAATTGTATTTCAGCAGATAGAACGCTTTCCTCAGGCAACAACTCTGGAACTGACAAAAGCATTTCTGAGGCTCTTCCTGTAGAAACTTCTACTGTCACCACAAGAGTGGACAGACTCGTTAATGAATTTGCTCATTGTGGTTTAACAGAACTTCGAGAAAATGGAAAGCAGATTTTATCCTCTTTTCCCAGCAAAAAGAAGAAGAAATCTCAGCAGCAAATGATAAATTCCAGATATAAGAAAAAATTGATTGAAACCAAAAGAACCTCTAATAAAGTTGGGAAAATAAACAGAGAAGGAACAGTTGCTCAGGAAATGCTTTTGCAAGATTCAGACAGTCTTCTTAAAGGAGGGAGACTTTGTGAGGAAAGCCTTGATACAAGTGATACGGTAATTGAATCAAATAATTTACCCTCCCAAAGTAATCTCAATATCAAAATTTCCAAGAGTTTCCATAAAAATAAATCAAATGCTTTTCAAAATCCTAAGACTCAAAGACTTTTAGCCAAAAGAAAATCCAGACCACCAAAGAGTGTAAGCTTAGGAGGACTCAGAAAACAAGAAATTGGTCAAGGAGATAACGTATTTATCCATAGTGAATCTAACCATTATAAAAGTAATTTGGAAAATCAAAGTTTGCTTCATATGTTTAATTTCCTTGAGGAAAACCAGAAAGTTTTTCATAGACCACAGTCACAAATAGAGGTAGTAACTGGAAATTTGAGAGCAGTGACAAAAAAGAGTTTAGTCCCAAAACTTAATGATTTACATGTGACTTTAAAAAACCAGAAAAAGCTTAAGGTAGATAAATTGAAGTCAGGTGCTATAGTAAATGAACAGCATGTTACTACCAGGGCAGATCCATTAGCTTCTTTGAAAAAACCTGATTTTCCTGAGGGTATTCCCCATCATTCAGTTAAAAACTATGTACAGAGATGGTTGCAGAATATAAATCCATATCATGATTTTGATCACAGAAAGTCAGCTCCACCATGCAAAAATGGAAATAATGTGGTAAATTGTAACAGTAATGGTTTTCCAGGAAATAATCTCCACAAAACTTGTACAAAAAGAAATAGTTCTGTTATGGAAAGTAATGAGCACAAAACTAAAAATGACAACTGGCAAGGCAATAAAAATCAAGAGGCTGGTAAATCTCTTGTTGCTAAAGGTAATGGCGAAGAGCTTAACAAACATGTCTGTGAGAGCCAGAATGGATCTCTGAATGATTCTTACTTGGTTTCTATGCATGACCATCACACTTTGTCACCAACCACTATTAATGATCATAGTACTAAAAGTCATCTATCTACTGAAAAGTCCAGACCAGAAGTGAGCCTTATTTACCAAGAAATGAACCTAGCTACAAAAGGGCAAAGCACTGAGGCTGCCATTCAGGTAGATACTATCGGAGAGAATGCTCCGAAAAACTACTTACCAGCCCTGTTGCTTCAGCACCTGGAAGCTTTTGTTCCTAGTAATCAGAAAAATCAGAATGGAATTGCTCAAATACCAGGTTCATTAGCAGATGTTGTGTTCCCTTCTGCGATATATAATTCATCCACTAATCTCCTTCTAGCTTGGCTTTTGGTAATAAACCTAAAGGGAAGTATGAATAGCTTCTGTCAAAGTGATGCTCATAAAATTACCAGCAAATCTGCAGAAACAGTTGCATTGTTGGAAGTTCTGAAGCACATTGCCATCACAGAGGATGCTGATGACTTGAAGGCTGCTGTTGCCAGCTTAGTAGAATCAACCAAAAATTGCAGTGAACCCAGTGAGAGAGAACAAGGTACGTTACCAGTAAATTGTACTGCAGCCAGCATTCAGAGTGTTGTCAAGTGTAATGAAAATGAAAGAACACAGAAGGTGCTTTTGGATGAAGGCTACTCTACCAGGGAGGACTGTGGCCCCGAGTTCTGTGTTTCAGAAATGATTGAAAAGGCACATAACTCTGCATGTGAGATGTGTGCTGTAAATATGACTTCTCCTCCAAAAGAGACAGGTAACCGAAGTAATGCCTTTTTCACTAGTAATAGTTATACTATATATCAGCCCTCCACAAGTGATGCTTCTTTCCTAGGAGGGGCCTGTTTACTTAAAGATGGTGTGTGTTCCCATGAGACATGTGTTCAGAAGGAGAACATCTATGAAGCAGCTTGCCTGAGTGATGAGACTTACATTCCCATCAGAGTCTGCAATACAACTGACTTTGTGAATTCAAAAGAAAAGAAATGCAGTGATAATTTAGGATTAATTGAAGAACTCAATACAGTTGATGAAGTTCCAAAAGATCTAAATATTTTTGCAGACCCTACACATAAAAATGATTCTAATGGATCAGCATCATATCAAAATGGCAGTAACTTCAGCTCCCATGGTCTTTTCCTGAGTAAAACTGATCCAGAATTTGATAAGGACTATAGTTCTCGAGAAGAATTAAAAAACTGCCCGCTTAAGAAAATTGTGAATAAAAAGAAACATGTATCTTCTGATAAGGAAGAATCAAGGACTTCTGAAGAACCAAGGTCAATAACCAATAGCATGACATCAAGTGAAAGAAATAACATTTCAGAATTAGAATCTTTTGAAGAATTAGAAAGCCAAGACACAGATATTTTTAATAAAAAGGTAAGTGCTAAAGAACAAGCTACTGAGCAATCCATGCAAAAGGAGTTAGGGGCTAGGATGAGTTTGCAATCGATACACATACCAAGTGGAAATATTATAGAAGAGGAACGAAGACAGACTGGACTTTTGGAGACAATTGGTAGAGGGCAGGTGACACCACCATCTTTAGTTTTTTGCTATGATTCTAATAAAAACACTGAAAAGGATATCAGTGTCGGAGAAACTAAGATGAGTGTTAAAATGATGGTAGAAAGCATGGAAAATGTAAATTGCACAGAATCCTCACTCAATTTTAAAAAACATCTCAGAAGTCCGGTGGCTTTAGACTGGTCAGATCATAGATCAGACAGTGAGAGTGGACATCCTTGTAAAACATCCAGTGGAGATCACGATGACAGTGATGACGCTGCCCAAGGGAAAGAGCACAACAGAGGAATTGTTCAAAGGGCAATAGAAAAGCTTTATGGCAAAGCAGAGATTATCAAACCACCATTTTTTCATGTGTCTATACACAAATCTCAAGTTTGTCCTTACAATCCTGTGAAAGTTCAAGATGCTAAGAAAACCAAATTTTATGACTCTGAATGCCAGTCATTGGTCTCTTCTGATCAGGTATCTAGAAGTTCACTCATGTTGCAGGAATTCCAGGAGGAAAGACAAGGTGACAGTGATGTTAATGGTATGAGAGACAGTTGTGGGGGTAACACCATAGAACATGTTACAAAACCAATTGAGCATGACAAGGTCCTCATGGAAAAAGAGAAAGGAGAACTGATTGACAATGGCAAATGGCTCCTGCAGGAAAATCATTTGTGGAGGGTATCACCTGACAATTCTGGCATGTATGGCAATGCAGACACCACATCAGTGGATACACTAATTGATAAGAATAGCATTGAAGTGCCATATTCACATTTTGGAGATTTGGTTCCTGGTCCAACAATGGCTGAATTGTCCTCTTCAGAACTGGAGGAAATGACTCAACCTCTTGAAGTGAAATGCAATTATTTTAACTTTCCTCATGGTAGTGACTCTGAGCCTTTTTGTGAAGATTTTCTAGATGTGCAGAATAAAACCTGTTCCAAAGAGAGAATACCAAATCATCACAAGGAGGAAAAGGGTAATTATCCATCGGAAAGAGTGTGTACATCTGTTACTCAAGCCTTTGCTCCTGCTGGTAATAAAGTCCACCCTGTCTGCAATGATGTTATTAAAACTCAGCCATTACCTGGAAGTAATATAACTCACGGTGCACTTCAGGAAGGTGACTCTTTGGATAAACTCTATGCTCTTTGTGGTCAACATTGTCCAATACTAACAGTTACTTTTCAACCTATAAACGAGGAAGACCGAGGATTTGCTTATCGCAAAGATTCTGATATTGAAAATTCTTTGGGTTTCTATTTATGGATGAAAATATACCCATTTCTGCTACAGTCAAACAAAAACATGTTCAGAGGCAAGAGCAATAAAGTGAGTGTGAGCAAAGAATGTACTGATAATGCTGTTGGTGATCTATTTGATCAACTTTATTTCAAAACCGTAGTTGACTTGATGGGTAAAAGAATGAAACCCAAACATGTTAACTCTTTGGACTTAGAGAAAGAAATTAATTTGAAGAAATTCCAATTATATTTAAAGAAAAGATTTTCAGATCTCCTGCATACATCATTGGTAGTTGTAGAGGATGTGAATTCCATTACACTAAACCCTAGCAATTGGACAAATAACTTCAAAAATGTTGATGAGAATAACAACTTAATTAACAGATTCCAGAACTCAAGAACAAATCCCAAACAAGTAGTAACAGAAAATACCAGTTATCAGTTCCCCTTTGAACTGTTTGGTCTAGCTTACTTGTTAGATATTTGTCAAGTTGAGAAATCCTTAAATATCAGAAACACAAATAAATTAGAAATACATTATATCTTAGAGGGTGGAATTCTTTTCATCTGGGAAGAGGAAAACCAATTAAATGTAATAGATATTGAAAACAATAATGAGCAAGATGATTTAAAGTTTTAGTATGAACCCAATGATTAGCTGTCAGTATGTTTTTCCCATAAAAAGATGCAGTACATGGGATGGAATTTAGGCTAGATTTTTCTCTAAGAATTTCTTACTTTCAAATATCCCAGAAAACATGCTCTTGGACAAGACTGATTTGGCTTTCTTCATTGCTTTGTTCCTCATTTTCTTAGTAATTACAATTTTATGTGGTTTTATCTTATATGATTTTCTATGTACCTATGACTTTTTTGACTAGGATATCAGAAATATGGCCAGGACAAGAAATATATCTTTAAAAATATTGTCAACTATGTATATAATATATTGAATAATTAGTGAATAAATGTTACTTTAAAGTACTTCATTTATTAATTTAAGTGATGATTGAATAAAAAGTATGATTGCAAGCTCTCCATCACAATCTGCAAATTTCTTGTATCAGAGAGTTGGCTCTAGTCTCCTCGACCATCCATTGAAGCTGCTAGGTAGTCTACAGAACAGTAGTCACCATTTTCTCATGAAAAAAGACCACATCACTACTAAATTGTCCCTCTAGTACTTTTTCTAGAAATTATAATCTTGAAATTAAGAATTAAACATTTATTTTAAAAAAGTTTTATATATTGTATGTATATTATTTCATGTAAATATAAAATGATTCTTGAAGCTTTATCAAATAACCTTGGTGCTATTTGTTCCTCCTTTTATATTGACCTCCCTCCCGTTCTCAGTTGAAATCTCCTCATTTTTCTGTTTCTCTCTAAATACCACCTGTATTCCACTATTCCCTCTCAAGCCTCTCCCTGTGATCTCTTTATATTTTCCTCCATGTTATATAGTCACATCTGAAGATCTGGAGTTAAGAACAGCAGATGAGAGCACATGTGGTGTTTGTCTTTCTGGGTCTGGTATAACTCTCTCAACATACTCTTTTCTAGGTCCATCCGCTTACTTGCAAATTTCCCGATTTCACTTTTCTTTACAGCTGAATTGTACTCCACTATGTATAGGGACTACATTTTCATTATCCATTCATTTGTTGAAGGACATTTAGGTTGTTTTCATTTTCTAGCTATTGGCTAAGGAACTATCAGTGGAGCAGGATGTCTAGTCTTTTGGACGTATGACAAGGATATAGCTGGGTCACATGATAGATTTATTTTTAATATTTTGAGGGGTCTTTATACTGATTTCCAGAGCAGCTTCACAAATTTGCATTCCCACCAACAGTGAGTGAGGGTTCTCCTTTGCCCACAACCTCACCGTCATTGTTGTCAGTTGTTATGTTGATCTTAGCCATTCTCATTAGGGTCAGATGAAATCTCACAATTGTTTTAATTTTCATTTCCTCACTTGCTAAGGATTATGAACAACTTTAAAGGTATTTATTAGCCAATTTTTATTTCTTCTATTGAAAACTCTCTGTTTAGATCCCTGGCATTTTTCTTTGAGTCATCTTTTTCATGACTCCTTATATGTAGCTGAAGTTTTCTCTGATCCTGCCCAGTCCCACAGACTCCACAGCTGCTTATAAAATAATCACTCAGAAGCTTATATGAATTAAAACTGCTTGCCCATTAGCTCAGGCCTACCACTGACTAGCTCTTACACTTAAACTCAGCTCATTTCTGTTAATCTATATGTTGTCACATGTTCCGTGGCTTTACCTGCGTGCCTTCACATCTTGCCTCCTCTGTGTCTGGCTGGCAACTCCTGACTCTTCTCTTCTCTGCTTGTCCTGCCTATACTATACTTCCTGCCTGGCCACTGATCAATCAGCATTTTATTTATTAACCAATCAGAGCAACACACATTCACAGCATACAGAACATCCCATAGCACCTCCTCTATTCTGTCTATTCAAAAAGGAAGGGTTTAACTTTAACATAGTAAAATTACATATAACAAAACAATTATCAAGCAATAATTATAATTATAATATCTAGTCTATTTTTATTTGGCAAAATTAAAGAAGATATCCTGTCTATCTTATATTTGTGAGTTTAAGGTTTTGTATCGAACATCTCTTACCATAACCAATGAAAATCATAATTATAATTATCTAGTCTTCAACTACATCAAAGACCACAGAAGGATATAATATTACCTAAATAAATAGTAAGTGCATTGTAAGCAACTTCCAAAAATCTAGAATGACAGAGACAGCTGGCTACCTGGACAGTCATCCAAAGTTCCTCTGTAAAGTTAGGACATCTGTTTTCAGTCCACAGGCCTAGAGTCTCTCAGTCACTTTTCTCTGTGTCCTGTAGAATGTCTGGCAGTTTCTTCTGCAAAGCAGGAACCTGAAGGACCATCTTGACTTGCAAAGTTTAGTGGTTACCTTCGCATGGGTCCTGCATGTCCAGTTGACACAACATTTTGTCAAGCAGTCCAGGCAAGAACAGTTTATTTCCCAAATGGCTATTTTTGCCAAGAAGAAGATAAACTCCATATGGAGTGTCTTTAACGCCCATCTTTCTCTCTGAAGTAAATCAGTGCTGCCAGGAGCAGATGTGCCTCACTGTCCAGAAAGTTTAAGTTTTTAAAACATTTTAAATGCCATATTCTGTAGGTCTTAGATGTGTTTGAAGATTACCTATCTATCTGAAATACATCTGTGTATACCTAGAAAACTTAACTAACATGACTACAAGCTTGATTATCATAGATGATTAACTATTAATCTATATTTCCTAATTATCCATTACAATTTAAATGAGTTACATAAGCATAATACCTTAAACAAGAGTAGAAATATATATATAATAACAAAATTAACTTTAAATTTGTATCAATAAACTAAAGTCTATAGCAATGTAAAACATTTCAAACAAGTTGTTACTCTTTAAAAGTAGATTAAATAATCTACCCTTTCATTCTATCATATCATTATCCTATCCCCCCTTTTTCTTTGAAAGATATTGATTATGACCAATAAAAATTTGTAACTGACAACCTAAACAAAGATGAACATCCATAATTCACTTTTTGGGAATGTGGGAGTAATTTTTTAGGCTACTTCCTGATGATAAAGGGTGCTGTATTCTTCTTGGGATCCTGAGAAAATTAAGAATTATGGTCAAGTCCTGACTGGGATAGTCTGTGAGGCTGCATTATCTGAGCCAGTTGCCTTGAAACTGTTCTGCATGTTGGATCATCTGGGCCGTAGTGTCCTTAGAGACCTTTTAGGGGGTCTTGGCTGGTCAAACCTGATGTATCTTAACCTGGAACAAATCCATAGCCTCTTGCTTCCTGTGGAAACAAAAGCAGAGCCTCCTTTCTAAAGCAACATGTCCTTGGATCCAAATTTTTAAGTCAAGATACCTTTAAAATATACATATTGGTTTAACTGAGCAGTCTTTACAATCAAATGTCTTTCTGCAGTTAAAAATCTCAAAGACAACACAATCCAGAGTCTCTGTGTAATATCCATCTTTACGTGGCTTATTTTTATATTAGTTTTACTTTTTCTTAAAGGCTTTATTTTTTTAAACTATTTTTAAAATATAACTCTCTATATTCCTGTTTCTCTTTTTTTCAAGGCTATGTACATTTTTTTCATATCCCATAAGCCATTTAAAGTCTTATTCCATCTGAATCTGTCTTATTGTGAATCTATTGCTTTAAACTGTAGTATTACTAGGATTGAAATGGCAGCATTGGCTGCTGGCTCCACCCACCTCAGCTTTCCAACATGGTGGAACTATTTTACCATCAGGTCTAGGAACCAGGCTGTCCATTGACCATGGGAGGCAGTGGGTCTATG
This sequence comes from Peromyscus californicus insignis, assembly GCF_007827085.1. Lineage (NCBI taxonomy): Eukaryota > Metazoa > Chordata > Mammalia > Rodentia > Cricetidae > Peromyscus > Peromyscus californicus. Next base: position 137,884,090 of record NW_026294573.1, read on the forward strand.
CTCCCATCCAACAGCGTGTAGCCCCCAAACTGTGGAAACTCAAGCCATTGGGTACCATTTGTAGCTAAAGTTTTCTCTGGTCCTGCCCAGCCCCACAGACCCCACAGCTGCTTATAAAATAATCACTCAGAAGCTTATATCAATTAAAACTGCTCAGCCATTAGCTCAAGCCTACCACTGACTAGCTCTTACACTTAAACTCAGTCCATTTCTGTTAATCTATATGTTGCCACATGTTCTGTGGCCTTACCTGTGTGCCTTCACAACTTGCTTCCTCTGTGTCTGGCTGGCAACTCCTGACTCTTCCCAGAATTCTCTTCTCTGCTTGTCCCACCTATACTGCCTGCCTGGCCACTGGTCAATCAGCATTTTATTTATTAACCAATCAGAGCAACACACATTCACAGCATACAGAACATCCCACAGTACTTGTGTTTTTGAGTTATTTTGATATTAATCCTCTGTCAGATATGTAGCTGGCAAGGATTTTCCCCATTGTGTATGTTTCTCCTTCACTCATTTGATTGCTTTCTTGGCTTAACAGAAATGTTTCAGTTTTTAAAAGTTATTTATTCTTCTCACATATATTACATCACATATATTACAACACAGTTTCCCCTCCCTCCTTTCCTTCTGCCAGCCCTCATTTCCCCTTTCCTCAAGATCTATTCTTCCTCCATTTCCCTTCACAAAAGAGCAGGGCTCCCAGAGATATCAAACAAACACGGTATAACAAGTTACAATAAGACTAGGCACAAACCCTCATATCAAAGCTGGATGAGGAAATCCACTATGAGGAAAAGGGTCTTCAAAGCAGGCAAAAGAGTCAGAGACACTCCCACTCCCACTGTTAGGAGTCCCTTAAGAACACCAAGCTACACAACCATAACACATGCAGAGGACCTAGCTCAGACCCATCAAAAGTGTTTTAGTTTTATGAGGTCTCAGTTGTCAATTATTTGCTTTAGTTCCTTGGCAAATGGAGTCTTATTTAGAAAGTCCTTTTCCTATACCTTTGTCTTGTAGGGTACAGTTTATTTTTCAAATTGAGGTCTTCGATCCTCTTTGAGGTGGTGTTTTGTTTTTAATTGGTTCTTTGGGAATTTCACATCATGCCCCCCAATCCTCTTCATCTCCTAGTCCCTCCATATCTGCCCCTTATTCTTATAGTGTCCTCCTCAAAGGAAAGCTAAAAAAGGATAAAAGAAAGAATAATAAAAAAGGGAAAGAATACTTTTCTCCTCTGTCTTTCCTGCCTCTCCATTTCCTCTTCATTCATCTTAGTGGCATTGGAAACTGCTGTGTATCATGCAGTACACCCTCTTGTCCAAACAGCATTACTTGCAAATGTTCATTGTGTAATGAGCTATTGGTCATGTTCAAGGCCTCTGGCCTTGGTCCACCATCAAAACTGTCCCCCCCACCCACCCTGTGGTGATATTTTATTTGTTCTGAAATGTGGTGGTATTCTATTTGTGCCTTAATAAATAAAGTTTGCCTGGAGATCAGAGGAGAAATCCAGCTACAACACAGAAGTCATGCAATGTTAGCACATGTCTTTAATCCTATCACTTGGCAGGCAGAATCTCTGTGTGTTCAAGGCCACACTGGAAATAGAGCCAGGTGTGGTGGCACACACCTTAAATTCCAAAACTAGTTAACCATGGAGGTCTGGAGGTCTGCAAGGACAGACGGGAAGTGACAGAGCTGGACAGGAAAAGGAAATGATGTAGCTGAACAGAGAGGCAAATCAGATGGCAGAACAGCAAGGCATATAGGTGTGGGTAGACAGGAAGTAACTGGCATTTGGAAGCTGCAGAGTTGGTGAGATAAGGTTAGCTGTGACTTTCCCTATTTTCCTGATCTCTCTAAGGCTTTCACCCCCATATCTGCCTCTGTGTTTTTTATTTAATAAGACCATTTAGAAATTCATCTACAACCCCTCCCCACTGACATTCTTCTCCAATATTGCACTGTACTGTTGCTCCGAATCATGGAGACCCTGCAGCTGTGGTTCCACAGGATCAGTCTCTTCACAGGATGGGGTAGATGCTGGGGTGTGCCAACTTCAAGCCTTAGACATGTGCCTGGGTGGCAGCTGAGTTGGTTGGTCCAGGCCACTGGGACCGCTCATCTCAGGTAAGGGGTGGGGCCAGTTCTCCCAAGCCCATGGTGAGTAGAGTGAGCTTTTCCAAATGTGGGGGGCCAGTTCTCCTATTAGGGATGGGGCCAGATTTCCCATGACAACCCCCAGCATCTGCAGTGCCTTTGGTGATAACTGGAGCCACTGACACAGTCACAGACCCTGCCTGCAGTAGGACCAGGGACCGAGACATGGCCCCTGGCAGCAGCTCGGGCCACTAGACACCATGGTCAGTGGTGGCAGTTCAGGTCACCCAGATAGTCACTGACCCACCTACAGCACATCCCTCGGTCACCATCATGACCACAGGTGGCGACCCAGAACCCAGGCACCCATGTGGCCCTTGGTAGCAACACAGGCCGTGGATATTGTCGTAGAACCCCAGCTGCTGTAGGATCACGGACTCAGACATGGTCCTCAGAAGCAGGCCAGGCCTGGATGCTGCTCTGGCCTGGGTGGCAGTACGGTCCATTCAATTTGTTATCACCCAGGCTTCAGGGTGACCCTCGGGCCCCAACTTGACCCCAGGTGGGGACCTAGACCCCGGGGATTCACACGACATGGACATCAACACAGACTCTAGCTACAGCAGGGCCAGAGATCCAGACATGGCCCCTGGCCGCAGCTCAAGCATGGACTATTTCATGGCCCGGGCAGCAGCCCAGGCCATGAACGGAATATCTATCAGGATAGTCCCTGTAGTGGTGTGACCCTCGGGCACCTAAATTGCCACATGTGGCAGCCCTGATCTCAGGCATCCTCAGCACCCCCCTCCCCACCCCCTAGTGGTGGCAGGGGCCATGGACATCATCACGGACTGAGGCTTCTGTAGGGTCAGGGACCCAGACGTGACCTATGGCAGCAGCCCAGGACCCAACGACACCATGTCCACACGGCAAGCAGGCCTCCCACAGCAGCCTGTTCTTCATGGCTTTTGTCTCTTCATATCTGTCTCTCTCTATAGGGCATAAACCTCTCCTCTGTCTCTCTCCCTTCCATACCCCACCATATATTTGATCACTATAACAGTGCCCCACCATTGGGCTCCAAGCTGGCTTGTGTGAGTTCATCTCTGGGAGCTCCGTTTTAATGGCACTCAGAGAGAAAAAACTGCTCTGAGCAGGCGTGTCTTATTTTTTTTTTCTTTTCTTTTCTTTCTTTTTTGACATACAGTGTTCTCAGTGTCATTGTTGAAAATATTCTGTGGTAGTTTGGGTGAATCAAAAAAAATTCATTCATTTATTTTAGATTTTCCACTTTAATGAAGTACAGGGCTTTAAAGGATTCCCTTACAATATTCTAAATTTGGTGTCCTGTTTATTTCTGATTCTGTTAATTTGGGTCATCCTTTTCTTTCTTTTGGTTAGTTGGGCCAATGATCTGTCAATTTGTTTATTTTCTCAAAGAAAATGCTCTTAGGTTTATTGATCCTTTGGATTCTTTGTTTTATTTCATTAAGCCATACTTAAAAATAATTTCTTGTCATATACTTGTTTTAGGGTTAGCTTGTTCTTATTTTTCCAATGTTTTGAGTTGGATCATTAAGTAATTTATTTGTGCTCTTTCTAACTTTTAAATGTAGATATGTAGGCCTATAAACTTCCCTCTTAAGACTGCTTTTACTGTGTTTCAGATGTTGTGTTTTTATCTATTTTTAAGTTCTAGGAATAATTTAATTTCTTTGTTGAGTTCTTCTTAGACCATTCATCATTCAGTGTCTTAGTAAGGGTTACTATTGCTGTGAAGAGACACCATGACCATGGCAACTCTTATAATGAAAACATTCAATCGAGGTGGCTCACTTACAATTTCAGAGGTTCAGTCTATTATCATCATGGTGGGGGAGCATGGCTGCATGCAGACAGACATGGTAGTGGAGATGTAGCTGAGCATCTTGTAGGCACAGGAAGTCAACTGACTGTCACACTGAGCAAAGCTACAGCAAAAGAGACCTCAAAGCTCACCCCCATAGTGACACTTCCTCCAACAAGGTCACATCTCCTAATGGTGCCACCTCCCTTTGGGGGCCATTTTCTTTCAAATCACTGCATTCAGTAATGAGTTGTTTGGTTTCCATGAGTTCATATGCTTCTGAGAGTTTTGTTTGCTGTTTTATTGCATATTGCCAGATAGGATATATGGAATTATTGCAGTTTTTCTGTATTTGTTAAGGTTTGTTTGGTGCACCAGTATGGGATCTATTTTAGAGAAACTTTCATATGCTGTTGAGTAGAAAGTATAATCTTTGGTGTTGGGGTGGAATATTCTGTAGATATCTGATAGGTCCCTTTGATGTAAGATGTCATTTAATTCTGAGGTTTCTTTATTTTTTTCCAGATGACATATTGGAGAAAATGGGGTGTTGAAATTACTGCTATAATGAGGCACCTCCTTTGTCTTTTCTGATTAGTTTTAGTTTGAAGGCTATTTTGTCAGCTATTAGGATGGCCATGTTTGCTTGCTTCCAGATTCCATTTTCTTGAAATATTTTTTTTCTTGTAAACAACAAGAAGATAGATTTTATTGTCATTTATTTATTTATTTATTTATTTTTTGGGAGACAGGGTTTCTCTCTGTGTAGCCCTGGCTGTCCTGGAAGACTGGCCTTAAATTCACAGAGATCTTCCTGCCTCAACCTCTGGAGGGCTGGGCTTAAAGGCACAAGCCACCACCAACAGGCCAATAGATTTCTTATTTATTTATTTACTGGTTAAAACAAAAAATTCTTTTTTTTTCCTGTGCAGTCATTTTTGCTTTTCAATACATCCCAACCACAGTTTCTCTCAATCTCTCCCACCCCACCTCCCTTTCCCCCAGATCTATCCCTCCATTTCTCTTCAGAAAAGAGCAGGCCTCCCAGGGACATCAACCGAACACAGCATAACCAGATACAATAAGACTATGCACAAACCGTCATATCAAGGATGAGGCAACCCAGTAGGAAAAAAGGGTCCCAAGAGCAGGCAAAAGAGTCAAAGACACCCCAGCTTCCACTGTTAGGAGTCCCACAAAAATACCAAGCTAACAATCATATCATATATGCGGTAGACTAGCACAGATACAGGCAGTCTCGGTGATTACAACTTCAGTCTCTGTGAGCCCCTATGAGTCCTGCTTAGTTGAGGTCTGTGGGCCATGTTCTTCTGGTGTCCTTGACCCCTCTGTCTCCTACAACTCTTCTTCTCCATCTTCCACACGGTATGCCAAGCTCTATAGGGAGGGACCTGATGGAGATCTCCAATTTGGGCTCTCTCTCTGCCTAATGTTTAGCTGTGGGTCTCTGCATCTGATCTATGAGTATATAGGCTATCATTAGGAATCATTTTATTTATTTATTTTTATCCATCATAGGTTTCTAGGCTATCCCGCCATACAAGTGGTGTTTCTGGCCATCTAAACAGTGTCAGGCATGGGCTCCCTCTTGTGGTGTGGGTCTCAAATTAGAACCGCCATTGGTTGGGCACTCCCTCATGTTCTGAGCGTCCATTGTCCCAGTACATCTTTCACTCTGGATAGATTATAGGTTGAAGGTTTTTGTGGCTGGATTGGTGTTCCAGTCCACCTCTGGAAGTCTTGCCTGGTTATAGAGGATGGCTGGTTCAGGTTCTGAATCCTCTGTTACTAGGAATTTTTGCTAGGGTTACCCACATAGAATACCAAGAGTTTCTATTGGACTAGGTTTCCACATTGCATGCCCCTCCCCTGCACCACACCCTTTAATTCCAGTTGTCTCTCCAGTAACCTTTCCCTCCATCCCGCCCAGATTTTATTTCTTAATCCATTCAGCTAGGCTGTGGCTTTTTTGTTTCTGTTCTTTTTGAGAGTCAAACCATTAATATTTAGAGTTATTATTGAAAGGTGTGTGTAGATCACAGTTTCTTTAATTTTATTTTTTGCTGGTTTATCTTCTTAGTCTTGCTTTGTTATTTCATTAATTATAACTTAATTTATTTTCTTACTAGTGTTTCTTGGTTATGCTTATTTCTCTTTTCAGTCCAAAGTATTGCTTTCAGTATTCTGTTTAGTAATTTCTTTTTGTTGGATATGATCTAAAATTTTTTAAGGCTTATTGGCATTACAGAAAGTTTTTCTTTCTCCTTCAACTATGGTGGATAATTTTGTTGGGTACAGCATTCTTGATTAGCAGTTGTGGTCTTTTAGAACATGGAGTACATTGCTCTAGGCTCTTGTGGTTTTCAGTTTTTATTGAAAAAAATCAGCTATTATTCTGATGTATTTTCTTTTATATGTGACTTGTGTTTTTTCTCTTGCAGATTTTAATATTTTTCTTTGTTCTGTATATTTAGTATGCTGTGGGAAGTTTCCTTTCTGGTCTTATCTAGTTGAGGGTCTGTGTGCCTTATGCATCTGTACAGGTAATGTCTTTTCTTAGTTTGGGAAAGTTTTCTTCTGTGATCTTATTAAAGATCTGGCCTATGCCATTGCCCTGATATTCTTCTCCCCTATTTATGCCTATAAATTGAAGAGTTTGTCTTTTGATGGTGTCCTACATTTCCTTTATGTTTCCTTCTTGTACTTTGATTTTTTCATATTTGTTTATTTTTTCGGTCTAGATCCTCTATTATATGTTCAGGTTCTGATAGTCTGTGTTATTCTTTACACTCTACTTGTAAAGTTTCCCTCTGAGTTTTCTAATTGGGATATTGAGTTTTTCAATTCCATTTTCACTTCAGATTTGTTCTCCTCAGTGTTTCTATCTCTTTTTTTGAATTCAGTTTTCAAATTCTGAATTATATTCATCATTTCATTAAGCTGTTTATTTATATTGTTTTGAACACCACTAAGACATTCATTGTTATTCTCTTGGAGTTCAATGATGTTCATGTTTCTTTAAGTTAATTGTAAAGTTTATGATTGTTCTTTTAAATTCTGTGTCTAGGGATTTGTCACCGGAGAACTCTTCTATAGGACTAGTGGGTTTGAGGGAGACATGCACTCTTGGCCATTCATGTTCTGTTTTTGCAATTTGACCAGAATATGTGAACTTCTCTTGGTTGTGTGTCTGGTGTGAGAACCTGGCCTGCCTTAGATTGGGTCAGTGCAGGAGATATGAGACTGGAGGTAGGCCAGTGAAAGCTGGTAGATGAGGTGTTCAATGAGACCAGGCAAAGATGGCTCTTAAACCACGGGTCTGAGTAGGCCTGTGGGTGCAGAGACAGCAGCCAGTGGAGGAAAGACAGGAGATGAAAGGAGCAACTCTTCAGGCAGACGTGGCTCACAAACAAAGCAGGTTTGAAGCCACACACGTGCAGCTATGTGGGTACAGGGATGGCCACAGGTGAGGAGGGAGTATGGGAAAGGGAAGATATGAGTAACCCAGAAAAGGTGGCTCTTGAACAGGGTTGGAGGGAAATATAATCTTAAAAGTTTTGCAAACTGCTGAGGGAAACAAACATTCTATGAAGGAAAATTAAAGGAGCTGGAATGATTTAACCTAGAGTAGGGGTTGAACTTCTCTTCAAATCAAAAGAGAATTACTATGAAGAGATTAACAATTTTCTATGTTTACTTGCTTAATGGAAACCCTTAATTATATATAAATAAAAACATACTACATATACACAAATACCCTTGAGTATGAACAACATTTTAAAAATAATTATAGTGCATTGCCTGTGTATCGAGCAGGAAAACCTTTAAAGACTCCTACTCAGTGATATTATAGAAATAAATTTTATAAATCTTAGAAATTTGTTGCTTAGAAGTGACTGAAAAATAGAATGAATAATATGCTGGGAGAAACACATGGAGATTCTAACATAACCTAAGTTTGGCATTGAACTAAAGAGAATTCAGAAGGAGTAACTTTGGTTTCCCTTCAGAATGACTTCTAAATACACAAATGTTGGAGAAATGTCTACTTCAATTGAAGACCACCTCTATATGACACATGCAGTTTGTACATTAAACCAATGCCCTCTGCTAATTGAAGTGTAATTGTAATGAAATGAAAAGATATAAGTTTTGGGGAAACAATAAGAATTAACATTAATTTTGTGCCTGTTCTATATCAGGAGTTATGGCAGAATTATAGATTTATTCTGTTATCCTCATTACATGTAATTTTTATATTATTAGCTTGGATCCATTCCATATATTAGAACTTGGAAGTGAGGATTTTTCAATATATCAGAACTTAGAAATGAGGAAGTGAATTACTTCATTGTTGGTATCTAGTAGTTACTATATCAGGATATGAATCTAGTCTTTTATGTTTGCAAATCAGTGTTTTCTTCTCCCCAGATATTTAGTTTTCTTCACCTGAGGAAGCAAAGGTAAATGTTTATAGACAAACATTCACTCTCAGGGAAATTTATATGCACACACATTGATTTGGAAAGTGTGATATTTAGGCACATGACTGAGTTATGGAGAAGAGCATAACAATTAAAAGTTTAGAAGTAGGTACATAGTTTGAAGTTTGGCAATGATACCACACCAATGTCCTTAGTGGTTAATGCCATTCCAATGTCCTCCATGGCTAGCTAATACCACACCAATATTCTCAGTGACCTCAGTAACACAAGAGAATAAAACTGAAGACACAATGAGGAATTGGTAATAGCTGACATATACTGTACTTCTGACTTTAAATGAAAATGTGCATGTGTTGATTTCTGAGGTCTGAGGCCACATTAATTAATGTTCACGTTTATATTCCAGACTAGTACATTACTGGGACATGACCAAGTGTATTCTGTATGGGTGAGAAATGCTGCTGTTGGCATTTGATTTTTGCTTGTTTATTGATTCAGATCCTTACCTTTAGAAGAATATTTAAAATAGTGAAGGATAGCATTAATTCCCTCTTATTTTATAAAGCAGTATTTCAACAATTTTAAGAATTATCTAAATATTTGTCTTTAAAGGATGTTTCATTTTCACAAGACTTACACTAAATGAACAAACAAACAAACAAACAAACAACCAAAAAAAGCTTGTAGTAAGCTTCAGGCCAGCCTGAACTATAGTGTGAGGTCTCATTTCAAAAACATCTTTCAACACTGTGAAATTTAGAATATTTCTTGCTTTTATATGAAGTACTTTGAATGGCCAAAAAAAGGAGTCTAGTTTTTTGTATCCAGTAGAGCCCAGATGTTTTTCAACACATGATGGGACACATCTCGATAAACTAATACCCTGCAGATGACTAGTACTGATGGATGCTTATCTGAGGTCGGGGAGTCTTATCTCAAAATGGAGTGGTGGATTTATGAATTTGCCCACCAGGTGGCAGTTGGACAATGCATTATTGGAAGCTGGAACACTCTAAGGAGTCTTGCATGTGGAGAACGCCTGTCAGGGACAGCCTGAATTGTCTGCTTGGAAGAAGGGTGGTGGGGGTGGGGCTAACTGTGTAGATATTTCCCCAGGTCTTAAACTTAGAGAACACAGCATGTTTCAGAAAGAAGGGAAATACTCTTTTAGTAAACAGAGTTGCAACTCCAAAGAATAAAGTAAAATGATGCTATCAATTGTCAGTCAACACCAGAGAAAACAAATGAAGAGCAAGTGAGGTATTAAAAGTCTTAACAGAAGTTGAAGATAAGTTAATGAGCTGTTGTCTCAATGGCTAGGGGTGAGATTTACAGGATACATTCAGATTGTTCCCTTTAGCCTTTCAGTCCAATGACCCATTTTCAAGATTTACATTTAATTCTTGAGATCACATTTCATATTTCTGGCAATTGTTGGTAAACTGGGCCAATATTATAAAGTCTTCTGTAAGCTCATAAGTTTATTAGATTTATTAGTTTATTAGATTTGTAAAACAGAAGTTTTAGAACTAGGGATCATGTTTTAGCTATGGTCCTGACAATATGGCCTTGGATGCTACAAGTATCTTCAATGTAGCTGGAGAGAGACTAAAGGTTACAGAGGGAGACCAGGAAAGAAAAACTTTCATGGGATTTCATCGCTGCATACGGTGCTTATAAGTAATACCTAGTTCTTGTAGTGTGATCCTCTCAGTTATGATATAACCTGAAAACGTAGTTGTTATTTTTCTTTTACTTTTAGTTGGATTTATCTCACGCTGAGTTTATTTCAATGTTACAAATTTTTGCTTCTTCAGTTTCTTCTGGGATATCTTTTTTTCTTCAAGACTTTGGAACAGTTTGTTCCTTTTCAGTGAGCATCATCTCAGTGTGGAAGGGGAGCTCATGCACAGGCTAGTATTGCCATGACCTCTCCAAGTTCATTGTTGCATCTCAGGTGCTTTGCTTACCTGGATATTTCAATGACTAGAGAATCTTCATCTAGAACCTTAAGCTCAGCATCAATCTCTGTATTTATAAGCACATTCAGCAAAAATTCAGCACTCTTTTTGGGCCACCAACCCTGTGTCCAGCCCTACTGTTTGGCTTGGGCTCACCCGCATATCTTTAAAGAGACATCCTCCAAGTACTTGGTGGCTTTTTAGATATGCTACCATTGATGGCCTGGGCAGTTTCATGGGTATTAAAGTGAACAGAAATATTTGAACTTATTGATTTGCATGATTTTGTGGATTTCCGAATCAAGAGAGGAGCAAACTATTTTCACAGGTTACCTGAGGCCACTTACAGGAAGATTGTAGGTTTTTTTTTTGTTTCCTGTTTGTTGAAGTTGAGAGATGTAGTATGGATATATGCAAGCACTATTTTTTTTCAGTCCATGAGGCCAGTATGTCTTTTCATCTTCTAGTGTCTTCTCAGTCTTTCTTCAGTATCTTAGAATTTTGTTTATAGAGGTCTTTTGTTTCCTGGGTTAGTTTATTCCCAGGTTTGTTTTTCTTCCTCTCTCCCCCTTTCCCCTCTTCCCTTCCCTTCCCTTTCTTTTCTAGATATTGTGAATTGGATTGTCTCCATGATTTCTTTTTCAGTCTGTCATTTGTATGTAGGAAAACTACTGATTTTTGTGTGTTAATTTTGCTTCCTGCTATTTTGATGAAATTATTTATCAGCTGTATTAATTTCTGGTGTAGTTTTTAGGATCTCTTGTGTAAAAATCATATCATTTGCAAATATGGATACCCCAACTTCTTTTTCTACTTTTATAACCTTTTCTCAATAAAGGATATAAAGTTAAGTAATAAAATTTGAAATCAGGTATGGTGACACTAATGGACACTCTTGCTGTGTTCCTGAGCTCCATATGAAAACTTTGAGGGTTTTTTTTTTGAGCATGGTGTTGGCTATAGGTATGTTTCATATAACCATTATTATGTTGAGGTATATTCCCTCCATCCCAAGCCTCTCTGTGATTTTTATCATAAAGGGACATTGGATTTTGTCAAAGGATTTTTTTTCTGTGTCTAATGAGATGATCACTTGATCTCTGTCATTTGGATATTTTTATGTGATGGATAGTGCTCTTTAAAAAATAGTATTTTAATTCTTTGATAATTTTCTTAATGTGCTTTGATCATATTTACCCCTTCCTCCTAACTTCTCTTAGACCTCACTCTATACCCAACATCATATTCTCTTTTTAAAAATCCATTGAATTCAACGTGTGTTGCCAAATTTCTCTTGGGGGTGGGGTGTGCCCTGGAGTGTAGTGGACCCAGTAAGGGCCACACCCTTAAAGAAAATTGACTTTTCTCTCACTGCAGCTATCAAATGCCAATACCCCCTCAGCTGAGGCAGGACTTTATGCACCTCCCTCACACTGAGGTTTGGTCTGGTTTGAGCGTACACAGGTCTTCTGCATGTTGTCATGAGCTTACACAGGTCTTCTGCATGTTGTCATAACTGTTGTGAGTTCATATATGAAACTGTCCTGTTGTAGTCAGAAAAGTTTCCTTGCAGCCATCTACCAAATTGAGCTCTTATAATCTTTCTGCCCTCTTCCTAGAAGATCCCTGAGCCTTGGCAGGGAGGATGCAACATCGATGTCCCATTTATGGCTAAACACTCTGTGGTCTCTTACTGTCTTCATGTTGATTAGTTGGCAGCCTCTGTGTTAACTGCCACCTACTGCAAGAAGAAGCTTACTTGATGAGGGTTGACAGAGGCACTAATGCATGAATATAGCAATGAGTCATTACAAGTTGTTTTAATATTGTGTCGATGAACTATCTTTTTGATATGAGCTTAATTTCAGGATGATTTAATAAGTATTTGTATATATTCTCTTTAAAGTATGAGTAGAATTCTGCAGTAAATAAATCTTGTCCTGGGTTTTTTAAAAGTGGGAGGCCTTTAACTACCACTTCGAACACATTTCTGGTTTCTATTAAAATTACTTACTTTATCTTGCTTTAATTTTGGTTTATGTATGCATCCAGGAAATCTATTTCCTTTAGATTTTCAAATTTAGTGGATCATAGGTTTTTCAAGTATGTCCTTATGACTTTCTGAAATGTTTTTGGTATCTGTTGTAATGTCTTCATTTTATTTTTAACTTCATTAATTTGGTCTCTCTCTTTTGGTTAATTTGGTGAAACAGTAGTCAATTAAAAATTAAAATAAAAAATTAAAATGAAAAAATTAGTCAATTTACTTTTTCAAGGAACCAACCCTTCATTTAATTGATTCTTTGTATTTTGTCTCTATTTCAATTCATTTTAGCTCTGAATTTTTTAAAATTGAAAATAGCTTCATCTCTCATACCTCAGTTTGCCCCCTCCCTCCACTCCTCCCAGCTCCTTCCCCCTTCCCTGGATCCTCTTCCCCTGTCTCCCTTCAGAAAAGAGCAGGCCTCCAAGAGACAACAAACAAACAACAACAAATACAGTAAGACAAGGAAAAAGTCCTCACACTGAGGCTGTTGACAAGGCAATCCAACAAGAAGAAAAGAGTTTGAGACATACCCACGCACACAGTTGGGAGTCCCACAGAACCACTAAGCTAAAGAGCTACAGCATACACATAGAGGACCTGGTGCTGACCCCTGCAGGCCCTGTGGCTGCTGCTCAATCTTCATTGAGCCTATATGCACCTTTCTTAGTTGATTCAGTGGGCCATGTTCTCCTGGAGTCTTTCATCCCTCTGACACAATCTTTTTACCCCTCTTCCATGGGATTCTGAGCTCCAAGAAGAAAGACTTGATGGAGACCTTTAATTAGACTTTCCCTCTGTGTAATGTCTGGTGGTGGGTCTCTTCACCTGCTCTCATCTGCTGCCAGAAGAAGCTCCTCTAATGATGACTTGACAAGGCACTAATCTATGAGTATAACATAGCATAATATCAATAAGAATTATTTTTTTCCTTTTATTTTTTAAGACTAGTTAAGTTTGGTTTGGGGCTATCTAATCTCTGGTTCCTGAACATCCAGGCAATGTTGGGCATGGGCTCCCTATCTTGGAATGGATCTCAAGTTAAATCAGGCCATTCCCACAAGTTTTGTTCTCCTATTGCCCAGCATCGCAGGCAGGACAGATTGTAGGCCAAAGGTTTTGTGGCTGGGTTGATGTTCATATTTCTGTTTGGGTAGCCTGTACAGTACTTTCTGGCACCAAAGAGACTAGAACATAGTGCTGAAGTCTCCAAGCCAACAAAGTTTGACCTCTACACTCAATGAGCAGCTTAGACATTGTCCTTGGCAATGGGCCCCTGCTGTCCATTTACAGAGAGCAACCCTCTGTCCTAGCATTAGCTTGGGTTGTTTGGGGATCTCCATGGGACTCTCTTGGCCAACAATTCAACTAAATACACCCCAGTTCCACCACTGAGAGACTTGCCTGACTATAAAAGATGGGCAGTTCAGATTCCATATCCCACATTACTAGTTCTCACTAGAATTACTCTCATAGATTCCAGGAACTTTCTACTGCACTATGTTTCCACATCACACCCCAAATGTCCCCCACCCCCAATTCCAGCTATCTCTCCATCACTCTCTTCCTCCATCCCATCTCCTCCCCCACTGATCCCATTCTTGTCCCCACCTATCCTCAGTCTACTGGCAAAATTTTTTCTATATCTCCTTCCCTGGAATATCCATGCATTCTCCCTAGAGCCCTCCTCTTTACCTAACCTCTCTGGGTCTACAGATTGGTTATTATTTACTTAATGGCTAATATCCACTTGTAAGTGAGTACATACCATGTTTGTCTATCTGGGTCTGGGTTACCTCACTCAGAATGATTTTTTCCTAGTTCCATCCATTTTCATACAAATTTCATTACATTATTATTTTTTAAACAGCTGGGTAATACTCCATTGTATAAATAAACCACATTTTCTTCATCTAGTTTTTTTCTGACTATTATCAATAATGCCACAATGAATATAGTTGAGCAAGTGCCCTTGTGGTAGGATGGTACATCCTTTCAGTATATGCCCAAGGGTAATATAGCTGCATTTTAAGGCAGATTCATTCCCAATTTTATAAGGAACCACCATATTGATTTCAATAGTGCCTATACAAGTTTGCTACCCAACCACAGGACCCTAAAAGAACCTCTCCATGTCATGTAACAGTCTAAATACTAAGTTTACAGAGCGAAGAAAGGATATCAAAAGCTCCAAGAGTGAGAAGAAAAATAAACAAAAGCAGGCCCATTCCAATAACAGCTGATTTTCTACAAGAGATTTATTTACAAAAGCCAAAATGGCTTGAACCAATGTTCTACAAATTCAGGAAAACTACAAATGCCTGTAGTCAGAAGGTTTCTCCAGTCCTGCCATGTCCCTGTAGTTCCATGGCCCACTTATAAAATAATCACTCAGAAGCCTATATTAATTATAACTGCTTGGCCATCAGCTCAGGCTTATTACGGACTAGGTCTTACACTTAAATTAACTTATAATTCTTATTTATGTTTAGCTACATGGCCTGGTACCTTTTCTCAGTTCTGCCTTGTTTTCTTGCTTTCTCTGTGTCTGGCTGGCAACTCCTGACTCTGCTCTTTCTCTTCTCACAATTCTTCTCATCTGCTTACTCCACCTATACTTCCTGCCTGGCTACTGGCCAATTAGCATTTTATTTATCAACCAATCAGAGCAACACATATTCATAGCATACAGAGAGACATCCCACAGCACTTCGCCTTTTCTGTCTAATAAAAAAGGAAGGTTTTAATTTTAACATAGTAAAATTACATATAACAAAACAGTTATCAAGCAAGAATTACAATTATAATATCTAGTCTATTTGTATTTGGCAAAAAGTAAAGAAAATATTCTATCTATCCTATATTTGTGAGTCTAAAGTTTCATATCTAATTTATTTTTTATCATGACTAAAGAAAGCTATAATTCAGCTACATCAAAGCCCCCAGAAGGATGCAATATTACCTAAGTAAATAGGAAGTGAATTGAAAGCAAATTCCAAAATTCTGGAAATGACGGAGACAGTTGCCTGCCTGGACAGTCATCCAAAGATCCTCTGTAATGTTGGGGCATCCATCTTCAGCCTATAGGTCTAGAGTCTCTCAGTCACTTTTCTGTGTCCTGTAGAATGTCTGGCAGTCTCCTCTGTGAAGCAGGAACTGAAGGACCATTTCGCTTTGTTTTGGCAAATTCAGTGGTCATTTTTCCTATGGGTCCTGCATGTCCAGTTTATACAACATATTATCAAACAGTCAATGCAAGGGTGCTTTTTTCTCTCAGTGGCTAACTTTTGCCACAAAGAAAGCAAACTCCACAATGAGTTTCTTCAATGCCCATTATCTTCTGTGAAGTAGATTGGTGCTGCCAGGAGCAGACATGTCTCAATGTCCAGAAAGTCTAAGTTTTTAAAACATTTTAAATGCCACATTCTGTAGGTCTTTGGAGTGTTTGAGAATTACCTACTAATTGAAATATATCTATTGATTACCTAGAAAACTTAACTAACATGACTATAAGTTTGATTATCATAGATGACTAATGATTATTCTATTTCTTAATTATACATTACAATTTTAAATGAGTTGCATAAACATAATACCTTAAACAAGAGTAGAAATACAGAGTATAACAAAATTAACTTTAAATTTATATCCATAAACTAAAATCCATAGCATTGTAAAATATTTCAAACAAGTTGTTGCTCTTTAAAAGTAGATTCAATAATCTACCCTTTCATCCTATCATATCTATAATATCATTCCTTTTCTTCCTATGCAGCTTGGAGACACTGTGTACTGTGGTGGTAATCTACCATGCTGCTTAGCTTATGGCTTCTTGTGGCAAGCTCTGTCTCACAGGCAGCTGTTGGGAGAAGAGTCTCTACACTGCTACTGGCATGAGAATGTGAGGCTAGGAAGCCCAGTGTGGCTCTGTTTCTGTGTATCCAGAACCTTTAAGTTTTCTTAAGTATGTATGGCTCAGTGCCCAATGGTGAGCGCCAAATGTAGTCAGAAGGCTTCTCCAGTCCCTCCAGGTCCCTGAAGTCCCATGGTCCACTTATAAAATAATCACTCAGAAGCTTATATTAATTATAACTGCTTGGCCATTAGCTCAGGCTTATTACAGACTAGCTCTTACACTTAAATTAACCTATAATTCTTATTTGTGTTTAGCCACATGGCTTGGTACTGTTTTCAGTTCTGCCTTGTCATCTTGCTTCCTCTCTGTCTGGCTTGTGACTCCTGACTCTGTTCTTCCTCTTCCCACAATTCTCCTTGTCTGCTTACTCCACCTATACTTCCTGCCTGGCTACTGGCCAATCAGCATTTTATTTATCAACCAATCAAAACATCACATATTCACAACATGCAGCATGACATCCTATAGAAGATGCCAGTCCATACTGTTATTGCCAGCAAACCTCTCAGTTGTAATAGAAGAAAGGAGAACTTTTCATGAGAATAAGAGATTTATGGAATTTATGGCTACTGATCCAGACTACAGAGGATCCTGGAAGGAAAATCTAGGTCTGAAGAGCTTAAACATCCCTAAGAATGCACAGGAAACAATATATAATTATTGAACATTGAATCAAAGAAGTCTAATAAAACAACACAAAAGTAATACAATGACAGAAATTAATACATATTGTTCAACATTGGCTCATAATATTAATGGTCTCAGCTTAACCAATAAAGAAAAATAGACTAACAGACTAAATTCCAAGAACCACATCTCATTTTCAACGATAGACACCACATTAAAATGAAAAGGTATTCCAATCAAATGGTTCTAAGAAGCAAGCATACATACCTATTCTAATGTCTGACAGATGAAAAATAGTCAGAAGAGAAGAGGAGGGGCACTTTATACCTAGTAAAGAGAAAATCCACTGACAGGATAGTAAAATCCTAAACATACATGCAGCAAACATAGAATCACACACTCTTATAGAAGAAACACTATTAAATTTAAAACCACTGATTGACCTCAGCACACTGATAGTGGGTGCTTTTAATATCCTACTTTCACCAAAAGAAAGGTCATCTAAAAACAAAGTAAACAGAGAGACTCCCAAGCATAAGGATATCATAAATTTAATGGATATAACAGAGCTATACAGAACATTACACCAAAACACTAAAGAATTCATGTTCTACTCAGCAGCTCAGGGGGTTCCTTCAAAACAGATCACACTAGGACATGAAGCAGGTTTCAATGAATACAGGAAAACTGAAATCCCATCCTGCATTCTATCTGACAACCATGAAATAAAACTGGATATGGTCATCAACAGAAACCATAGAATATACACAAATCATGGAAACTAAATAATTCATTAGTGAATGACAATTGGGTGAAGGAAGAATTTGAGAAGGAACTTGGACAGTTTCTAGAATTGAATGAAAAAGAAAATAACAACAAACCAAAATCTATGTGATAAATGAAGACAGCCCTAAGAAAAAGAGTTGTACTATATGTTTACATAAATAGTGAAAGATTAAAATTAATAACTTAATGATGCACATGAAGGCTTTAGAAAAACAAGAACAAATAATGCTCCCCCCCAAGGAGACAGGAAGAGATAATCAGAATCAGGGATTAACTAATGAAATAGGAATGAAAAAATAAGAACAATAAATGAAATGAAGAACTGGTTCTTTGAAAATACTAACAAGAGTGACAAACCTTTAGCAAAATCGATTACAAGAAAGAGGACTCAAATTAATCAAGTTACAGATCAAAAGGAGACATCACAACAGACATTGAGGAAAGAAGATTTATAAGGCATAGTCAAGAAATTTATATTCCACCACACTTGAAAAATCTAAGGAAATAGATGAATTTCTAGATATACACAAGTTACTAATGCAATATTAAGATTAAATAAATACTTTAAATAGACACATATCACCTAAGGAGATAGAAGTAGTAATTAAAAATTTCCCAACAATCACAAACCTTTAATTCCTGTTCTTAAGATGCAGAAGCAGGAGTACCTCTGTGAATTAGAGGCCATCCTCATCTATATAAGGACAGAAAGTCCACAGCCAAAACTATCAAAAATTGAGGAGAAACTCAAAGCATTTACACTAAAATCAGGAAAAAGACAAGGATGTCCAGTCTCCTCTCACCTGCTCAAGATAAGTACTTGAAGTCTTAGTTACTACAATAAGACAAGTGAAGGAAATGAATGTGCTACACATAGGAAAGGAAGAATGAAAAGTTTTTGCACCCTGATAAGCCTCTCTGCCGATGCAGCAATCCAAATCAGACCAAATCAGACTGAATTAGAAAAGCCCCAGTGTAGCTGGAGAGCTTCTCTCCAGGTCCCACCAAGCCCCCACAGTGCCACAACCCACGTATAAAATAATCACTTAGATGCTTATATTACTTACAAACTGTATGGCCATGGCAGGCTTCTTGTTATCTACTTCTTTTATTTTAAATTAACCCATTTCTATTAATCTATATGTTGCTATGTGTTCCATGGCTTTACCTATTGCCTCTACATGATGTTCCCTGAAGGGCAGCTGGTGTCTCCTCCCTCTGCCTTCCTCTCCTTTTCCTCTCTCCTCTTTGCTAGTCCTGCCTATACTTCCTGCCTGGCTACCAGCCAATCATTGTTTTATTTATACAGAGCAATATATATGCAGCACCCAAGTTTAATGGGCAAAGCATTCCTGGGTGATTCTCTGGCCCCCCAGAGAGGAGACAGGGACAAGAGACTGAAAAATCACATGTCTGTTTTTTGAGGGGCAGTTTAAATACCCTATAGGAGTGCTCTTGAGTATCTCTGGGGGATGAGCCATGTTTGGCAGGGCTTTCTGAGGGGCAGGGTCTGGGCAGAGAGGTGGGGCTTCCACCAGAACATTCCAGACTTTTTTGGTATATGGATACCAGGGTTCCAGGGGCTGAGGTGGAGCTTCCACCAGAACATTCCAGACTCTTTGGGTATAGGGGCACCAGTTCAAGTCTGGCTACTACTTGTGGATATAGGTTGGCATGGAGAAGGGAGGAGTCAGGAGTTGGTAGGCTCACATTCAGCAGGAGGTGTGAGTGGAAGAGTATCCAGTTAATTGTCATTCTGGAGACCTCTGGCATCTATTTCTTGAGAGAAGGAAAGTTTCTAGAAAAAAACCCCCAAAAAACAGATCATTAACATCTGCTCTAGCTGTACTGACATAGATGAATATACAGTGCAGAAAAGCAGATAAGCCTTTCATTGGGACATTTTGAAAAACTAGAGGTGAAGGGTCCCACTGCTGGACAGACCATGTATCCTGAGTAGGTGATCACTTGAGCCTGGAGAGATGGTACCAGCATGGATGTCCCAGGAGCTCGGCAGCTGCAGGGGGGTGATGAGGGTCACAGTATAAGATCCTGTCCATCAGGGCTTGAGAGACTTAGTGGCTAGCTGTTTGAGGAGTACTCTGTCCCCTGGTGAGAGTGGAGTAGGCTGAGGGACAATTGGGATAATTGATGTGGGCACAGGGAGATGGTTGTCAGCATGTGAACAGAGAAGGGACCTTAGGAGGGAGAGGTAGTGGAGGCACCCAGCCAGTGGGGGAATTTAGGCTGGGAGGTGGTAATTGAGGAGGAAGGGCCTTCCATAATGGAGCTCAAGAGGGCTTAGGCCTGAAGGAGAGTGTGGGGTGGCCCAGAGACACATAAGGGTAATGGGGAAAAGGGAAGGCCAACATAACCTGAGTTCAATGGAGACCTTGGTGAGTTGTTGTTTGATGAGTCCATTGGCCTTCTCAACCTTTCCCAAGGATTGTGGGTGATAGGGAATGTAGAGCTTTCAGGAGATGTTGAAAACTTCTGACATGAGCTCCATGACCCTGCTAATCCTTGCCACTGAGTTGGATGGCTTGGTGGGGTCCTTATCTAGGCTTGTATTGCTCCCCAGTAAAGCCTTGCTTTTGCATTCTGGTAAGCTCATCTTCGGTGGTCTCTCTGGGGGTTGAGATCTGGGCACAACAGTTGCCAACGTGAGTGTGTCCCCAAAGAGACTGAGAATATCATGGCCAAGCAGAGGTGTGGGGCAAGCAGGTATGACTAGAAAAGAATGTGAGAAAAATTGCCCTGCAAGAATGCAGGGAAGTGTCAGGGTCTTAAGTGGGAAGGAAGGGATCCTGTCCACCCCCATGACAGAAACTGGCAAGGGAACTGTAGGATCCCAGTGAGATGTTAAAACAGAATAGGTAGCTCCTGTATCTAAAAGAAAGTCAATGGACTTACCTGATACCTGCCTTGTCACCCTAGGCTCAGAGAGGGCAATGGGAGTCACCAAGTCTAGGTCACATCAGTCCTCCACCAGGCTTAGGAATTCAAAGGCTGGAAGAATCTCAGTTTGTTGGTGAGGCCAGACCTCTGTGACATGGCATAGAGGATGAGCCTGAATGGGGGCATTCAGGCCTCCAGTGTCTAGGCTGTCGGCAGACAAGGCATGGCCTCCTGGGTGGCTGCTGGCCACATTTGAAGCAGGCTTCTGGCAGAGTTGACTTGGGCTGAGCTCTGGTGGGATGGAATCTCATGGTTGACTTCCCTTGTCCCCCTTGTGGGGGTCCTGGTGGCCTCAGGGCAGCTGCTAAGGCTTGGGTGTGGGGCCTAGCCTTCTGTTGCATCCTTGTCTGTCCAGATGACTCAGCTGTCAATAAAAACTTTAAAAGCCATTTTCACCAATTCCTGTAGGGGAGTTTGGGGACCTTCCTCAGCCTTTTTTAATTTCTTTCTAATATGTGGCACTGACTGAGAAATAAAATGGTTGGCCAGGACTGTGGCTCCTGCTGGGTCAAGGCAAGTATATTAAACTATGGTCTCATAACTGGTTTAAAAAAATGGCCAGGTTTTTTTTTTTTTATCAGTTAGATGTGTAATTGCTTGGAGCTTATCAAAATTAACAACTTTGTCTGAGACCATGCCTTGGAGAAGGCAACAAACCATGAGGTCTCTTCTCTGGGGATTTAAACAATTCCATTGGCTCCAGCTACCTCTTGGAGAAGGCAGAGGTGGGTAGGAGTCTGGCAAGACCAAGTATGAGAAAAAACTGGGGAAGATTTGGGGGCATTAGGCCAGTATGTAGAAGGGGACAATGATGTAGGTGGAGGCATTGGGGGGATAGGGGTGTGGTGGGGGAAGGGTAGGACAGGAAGGTGGGTACTTTGGTCCCCATTTGTCCTAAAGGGGGGAACAAGAAGGGAAGGGTGGATAGAGGGAGGAATGTTGGCCATTGAATGGAACATGTGGCACCATAGAAGGAAGAGTGGGTAGAAAGTGTTGGGAGGGAAATGGGGGAGGGGCCAATGTCCCTGGCAGCACGGCCAGAGTGGAATTTTCAGAGTCCTAGTTCCCAGATAGGTGGGAGTCTGGAGGTGCCATGACCCTAGTCAATAAGACTGGTGTTGTGGGACATTGGCTGCTATAGGGAGGGTGAGAACACAGAACCCCCAAACCATGGATGTATGGCAGTTCTGTCCAATTATCTCCAAGCTGATAAAAATTTTCAAGATTAAGGAGGATGGAAAATTCTAAGGTTCCCTCCAGAGGCCACCTTGATTGGTTATCAAGGGCATATTATGGCCAGGCCTTAGTGCTCAGAGAAATCAAGCAAACAGGACAGATGGTATCAGATAGCCCCAATTTGAATAGATTTTGTTAAAGACACCCCAGAGGCATTTGTGGATCTGGCTTTGAATGGCAGGTGCCCATTTCTCAAGTCTATGCTGGGACCTGAAGCCTAGCACTATGCATCTACTGTGGTAGGTCTTGGTTCAAAAACGGGGTATGTGGGATATTCCTTTCAACAGAATGTCTTCTGAAGAAGGGGCCCTATGGAACAAAGGCAGGTCTTTGCTCCAGAATGGGTCAGGGGCCTGGTGTGGCCGCATCTTTGGTAGGACACCCTGAAAATTGGATGAGGCCCTGGGCGTTTAAGGCAATGATTTGTAAAGGACAACTTACCAGGTCAAAAGCTGATCTTAGTCTGGTGGAGAGCAGGTGTTGGGGAGAGGGGTGTTTTCCCACCATGTAGCCCCAGGTTGGTGGAGGAAAATCAGCCCTCCTCAGTGGGACCTCTAGATGAAAAGTTTTTCCACCCCGGTAAGTCTCTCTGCTGATATAGCAATTCAAATCAGACCAAATTAGAAAAGCCGTGGTTTAATGGGCAAAGCAATCCTGGGTGATTTTCTGGCCCTCCATAGAGGAGATGTGGACAAGAGACTGAAAAACCATGTGTCTATTTTCTGGGCAGTATAAATACTGTATGGTAGTGGTCTTGAGCATCTCTGAGCGAGGAGCCATGTTTGGCTGGGCTTTCTGAGGGGCAGGGTCTGGGCAGATGGATAGGGCTTCCACCAGAACATTTCAGACTCTTTGGGTATATGGATAACAGGGTGCCAGGGGCTGAGGGGGAGGTTCCATCAGAACAAAGAAGTCAAAGTATCTTTATTTATAGGTGATATTATTATAGACATAAAAGATCCTCAAGACTATTATCAGAAAACACCTACAGATAATAAACACATTCAGCAAGTAGCAGGACACAAAATCAACACATAAAACCCTGTAACTTTCTAAATAGTGTATATATATATATATATTACACATATATATTATATACTATATATATATATTTCTATATACACTGAGAAAGAAATCAAGGAAACAATACTTAATTAATAGTAGACTCAAAACATCTTGGAATAGATTTAATTAAGGAATAAAAGACTTGTACAATGAAAATTTAAGACACAAAACAAAGGATAATTGAAGAAGATACTACAAGATGGAAATGCTTCCCTTGATCCTGGATTTGTAGGATTAATGTGAAAATGACCATGCTATAAAAAGCAATATACAGGGCTGAGCTCCAGGAGTCCAGTTGAAGAGAGGGAAGAAAGATTATATAAGCAAGGTGTGTGGGGGGGTCAAGATCATGATGGGGAAGCCCACAGAGACAGCTGACCTGAGCTCATGGGAGCTCACAGACTCTAGACCCAGCTAGGGAGCCTGCATGGAACCAATCTAGGCCCTCTGCATAAGGGTGACAATTATGTAGCTTTGTCTGTTTGTGGGGCTCCTAGCAGTGGGACCAGGATCTGTTCCTGGCATGTGAGCTGGCTTTTTGGAACCTGTTCCCTGTGGTGGGATGTCTTGCTCAGCCTTGATGTAGTAGAGAGGAGCTTGGTTCTGCCTCAACTTGATATACCATGCTTTGGTGACTTCCATGGGAGGCCTTCCCCTTTCTGAGGAGTAGATGGGAGATGTAGAAAGGAGGTGGGGGGAGGGAATGGGAGGAAGGAGAGAGGGGAAACTGTGTTGATATGTAAAATTTTAAAAAAAATTTAAAAAGCAATATACAGATTCTGTTCAATCCATATCAAAATTCTAATGCAGTTCTTTACAGGAATTAACAAAATAATCTTAAATTTCATATGGACAAACAAAGGGCCCAGGGCAGCTATAATGATCCTTAACAATGAAAAAGCTGGTGGAGCTAACTATCAACATCCCATATTTCAAGATATATTACAGAGATATAGTATCAACATGGTACTGGGATAAAACCAGACTCATTTATTAATGGGATAGAATTAAAGACCAGAAATAAGTTCACGCACCTGCAGCCACCTGATTAAAAACATTATTATATTTTATTTACTCCGTGTGTGTGTGTGTGTGTGTGTGTGTGTGTGTGTGTGTGTGTGTGTGTGTGTGTGTGTGTGTGTTTTTGTATCATGGCCTATGGATGGAAGTCAGAGGGCAACTTGTGTGAATTGGTTCTCTCCTTCTACCCTATAGGTCCTAGGCATCAAAGTCAGTTTATTAGACTTGGCAGAATGTGCATTCACCTACGAGTTATCACATCAGCCTAGGCCACTTAAGTTTTGACAAAGTAGTCAACAATACATATAGAAGGAAAGACAGCTTCCTCAATAAATGGTGCTTGTTAATCTGGCTGGCTGCATGGATAGGGATGCTGCGTATGCAAACTCAACTCCGAGTGGATCAAGAACTATATAAGACCTAACACACTACATTTGGTAGAAGAGAAAACAGAAAGGACTTTATGAATAAGGCTCTGACAACAAAGGAATTCAGAACAATTAATAAATAAAACCACATGAAACACAAAATCACCTAGACCACAAAGAAAAGCATCATTCACGTGAAAAGGGAAACCTCAGAATGGTTAAAGGTCTTTACCAGCTATTCATCTGAGAGAGGATTAGTATCTAGAATATAAAAATAACTCAAAAAACTAAACATCAAGAAAACAAACAACCCAATTGAAAATGAGCATTGAACTAAACAAGTTCTCAAAAGATGAAACATGGCTGAGAAACACTTAAAGAATGTGTAACATTCTTGGTTATGATAGAAATATAGCTTATAATTACTTGGAGATTTTGTATTACTCCAGTAAGAATGATTAAGATTAAAAAACATCATGACAAATTCTTGGCATGGGTGTGAGGAAAGGTGAACACTCATTCACTGCTGGTGGGAGTGTAAAGTGGTCCAGCCACTATGAAAATCTGCAGTAGGCATGGGGAGGCCTTTGAGTTGGAGGTCAGTAATGTCTAAACAACTTCCAAAACATATTAGGCTATTATCCTTGTTCTTGGATGCCTCCCAGAACATGGGGGTAATACCATGTTGTTGAAGACATGACCTGGAAGCCTTCTCATTTTGGAATGGAATCTATTCTTATAGAGAGTCTTCACTTTAACTAGTTTATATAAAAGTAGCTTCTAGCCTTCCATCTTCTGGGAAATTTTAGTATAATTTTATTTGGATCTACATTTCAATTACATTTGCAGTGACTCTATTTCCAAATAAGGTCATTTTCATAAGTAGCAGGGATTAGGAACTGAACATATTTTTTTCTAAAGTTATAATTTGTTATTTCGTATTTGTTGATAAGATTCATTCACTTGGACTTTGTGAAGAAAAGTGTTAGGAATATTTACAGAAAAGTATATTCTATTATTTTTGGTAAGTCACTAGAATAGAATTGCATGGACGTATTTTAAATCTGTTTAACTTTGCAAGAAGCTGTTTGTTGAACTCTTTCTTATTATGTCATGTTGACAGGTTCAATTGTTCCCTTCCTTACTAGCTTCTTTCCTTCATCAGCTCTTTGTGCTGTTACCAGCAGTTCTGTACCTCTCTGTAGTTTTAATTTGCATGTCTCAAATGAGTAATGATGCAGGGTAAAATTTTATGTAGTCTTTATTCTGTTCACGTGATGAATTGCATTGACGAATTTCAGAATGCTAAACATTTTGTATTCCTGGCATAAACTTGGAGGTTAAGTTGACTTCCTAATATTCCTCTATAGTTTTCTGTTTTGTTGTAAAGTAGCATGAGTTTTATGATTTATAAGTAATTGGCTTTATTATAACATTTTCCCATATATTTTGCTATACTTTGATTTTGTAATAATCTTTTCTTTTTCTAGTTTTGGTATCAGAGTAATGTGCTTATATAATGATTTTGGAACTATTCTGAAGGGTTTATGTAGAACTGGTATTGTTTTTCATAAATGGAAGGAAATTCCCAGTGAATTGGTTTCAAATTTTTTTTTATAAAAATTTTATACTATAGACCCTTTTTAAAAAGAAAGTATAGCAGTACCTCTTAGGGTTTTTTTTTTATCAATTTTATTAATTTTGTATGTGCTTTATTCTAATCTGCTTACTTACCCCTTCAACATACTTTTTTTTTTTTTTAAATCTGTGGACATGATGGAGAAGAAGGGTATTGGAACCATACTTATAATTTCTTTTCAACTTTCTTTTTCCCTATTAATGAGAAAGGTATGTTGGATACCTTATAAATACCTTACAAATACTTCAAGCCTCTGTTTATTAATGTCTGAGTACATAGCTGAGTACATGTTTATGGATAGCTTTCGTACTTTTAAAAATGTTTACTGATGTGAGTTGCATGTCCCCTCCCTTTGGCTTCTATGCTGTTCTCTTTAAAGTTTGGTTTAGTCAGCTTGTCTGTGATCTGTTCTTACCTCACCAACGTCTTATAATAAGAAAATTTTGTGGTTTTTTTTCTGTTTTTTGTATGTTGTTTTATGTAGATTATAAGCAAATAAAGAATGAAAATATTTTCTGTGTCTTAACCTTTCGTACATACTAGATTTCTAACAATAATTTGGTGGCCTGTTGCTTTCTGATTGAATGGATTTATATTTTAAACTAAAATAGGAGTCTTGGTTCATAATCTTTATATTTGACTCCACTTTTATAGTATTCTCTTACAAGGATAAGGTTTTCATGATTTACAGAGGTGCAGCTACCTTTAGCAAACAGACACTATGTTTCATTATTTTTTAAATTTCCATTCTTATACCTTTTATCCTTTTCTGCCTCGGTTGTTGGAAATGTAATTTTTTCCCCTATTGATTTGTTCCTTGCACATTTAGCAGTTAAGTTTCTGTGAGACTCTTGTTACTCTTGCTAAGATGGTGGTGTCTGAAAAACTTAGTTACACTTTGCTCCATTAAGCACTAACATTCTTGGAATCTACCAAAACAGCTAGAGTCTCCCAGCTCTAATTTCTTGAAATTTAAGTATTTCTGCTGTCAAAAATGGGTTAGTATATTCCTGATTTTAAGCTCTACTACAGAGCTGTAGTAATAAAAACCACATGGTATTGGCATTAAAACAGACACTTGGATCAATGGAATCAAATCAGAGACTCAGATGTAAATCCACATACCTATGGACAACTGATTTTTGCAAAGAAGCTAAAATTATACAATGGAAAAAAGACAGCTGGTCTAACTGGATGTTGGCATGTAGAAGAATGCAAATAAACCCATATCTATCACCCTGCACAAAACTCATCTAAGTCTAGCAAAGACCTCAACATAAATCTAGTTACACTGAACCTGATAGAAGAGAAAATAAGGAATGATCTCAAATGTATTGGTACAGAAGACAACTTCCTGAACAGAACACCTGAACAGCACAGATACTAAGGACAATTAATAAATGGAACCTTATGAAATTGTGAAGTTTCCATAAGGCAAAGAACATCATCAATAGGACAAAAGAGTAGCCTAGAGAATGGGAAAAGATCTTTACCAAGCTGGCATCTGACAGAGGGCAGATTTCCAAAATATATAAAGAACTTAAGAAACTAGATACCAACAAACCAAATAATCTAATTTAAAAAAGGGGGTGCAGATCTAAACAGAGAATTCTCAACAGAAGAATCTCAAATGGCTGAGAAACACTTAAGGGGATGTTCAACATCCTTAGTCACGAGGGAAATGCAAATCAAAAGAGTCTATGAGATTCCATCTTATACCTGTCAGAATGACTAAAATCAAAACCACAAGTGACAGCTCATGCTGGAGAGGATGTGGAGCAAGGGGAACACACCTCCATTGCTGGTGGGAGTGAAAATTTGTATAGCCACTTTGGAAGTCAGTGTGGTGGTTCCTCAGAAAACTGGGAATCAACCTGCCATGAGACCCAACTATACCACTCTTGGGCACATACCCACAGGATGCTCAAGCATACCACAAGGACACTTGCTCAACTATGTTTGTAGCAGCTTTATTTGTAATAGCCAGAACCTGGAAACAACCTAGATGTCCATCTATGGATAAAGAAAATGTTAAAAACATCAATGCCAGGAAATTTGAAGGCAAATGGATGGGACTAGAAAAGTCATCCTGAGTAAGGAAACCCAGACCAATAAAGACAAACATTGTATGTACTCACTCATAAGTGGATATTAGCTATAAAATAAAGGATAACTATGCTACAATCTGCACACCCAAAGAGAAAAGATAAAAAGGAGAGTTCATGGGATACACTCAGATCTCTCTGGGAAAGGGAAATAGAAGAGATTTCGTGAGTGGAGTGAGGGAGGGTGGGGCGGGTGAAACACAATCCTAATTAGTCTTAACAATGAAAACCCAGAGTCAGATAATAGAGTGAAAGCTGAAAGACCAGAGAAGCAGAGCAGCCAGCTACCAGAGACTTCTTACCTCTATGAAATCTCAAACTGAGTGGAGCAGATCCTGTCTCTATGACTCCTCAGACTGAATGGGGCCAAGATCCTGTCTCTACCCACCTTATATTCCTGTCTCTACCTCCCTAGTGCTGGAATTAAAGGCATGAGCCTCAGATGTGCTGGGATCAAAGGCATGATCCTGCCAAGTGCTGGGATTAAAGGCCTGTGCCACCACCACCTGGCTCTGTTTCTCATTTAGACTGGTTCAATCTCACATAGGCCAGGGTGGCCTTGAACTCCTGATCTTCCTGCTTCCTCCTCCCAAGTGCTGGGATTAAAGGTGTGTGCCACCACTGCCTGGCCTCTATGGATAACTAGTGGCTAGCTCCATCCTCTGATCTCCAGGCAAACTTTATTTGTCAGAACACAAAATATCACACAACAGATGGGAACATGAGTGATCAGGTTGGGCGGGCATGGAGGGGAAGAATGCTGAGGGGGACTGTGGGGGTACATTTCAGGGTTGGACAGAAGCCTTATGCAGGGTAATCTCCCAGGAGTCTACAGGAAAGACGCCAGCTTAGACCCCTAGAAATAGTAGGTATGTAGTCTTCACTGGCCATCTCCTAAAACCAGATTGGTGCCTAGCCCAGTTGTCATCAGAGAGGTATTATATAGCAACTAATGGAAACAGATGCAGAGATCCACAGCCAAGCAGTAGATGGAGTTCAGGAATGAGGAAGAGGAAGAAAAAGCACTGTAGGAGCCAGAGGGGTCAAAGACACTAAAAAAAAAATCTCACACAATCAACTAAGCTGGGTTCCCAGGGATTCACAGAGACTGAACTGACTACCAGGGAGCCTGCATGAGACTCATCTAGGCCCTCTGCATATATGGCACAGTTGTGTATCTTGGTCCTCTTATGGGACTCCTAACAGTGGGAGCAGGGGCTGACTCTCACTCTTTTACTGGCTTTTGGGATCCTACTTGTCATACTGGGTTATCTTGCCCAACATGGGGAGGTACTTGGTCTTACTGCAACTTGATATGCAGTGTTTTATTGATAATCATAGGAGACCTGCCCTTTCCTGGATGGAGACGGAAGAGGACAGGATTGGGGGTGGAAGGGGGGAGTAGGGGAGAGGGGCCGAGATTAGAGGATGGGGTGGGGAGGCTGCGTCTGAGATATAAAATAAGTAGATGAACAAAAAAAGTAAAACAACAACAATCGAAACAGGTTGGTATTTTCTGCTAATTAAAAAAATTGTTTTTACTTATAAAAGTAGCATCTACCAAGATGATATGGTAGATTGGTATTGCTTTTTATCCTGTATTAGACAAGTAAAATAAAAATTTGAATTTTAAAGTAGACATTTACAAATGTAGCATTTATTTGATATATTGCAGTGTCATAAATAAAATTTAAATCTATAATTTGATTATTTATTATAATGATCAAATATAAAATATACTTTGCTTCAAATTTAGAAGAAAAATTACAGTCTAATGACTAGAATGTCACTTGAGTTTCTGAATTTATTTTTTTCTTTTGTAGAATTGTGAGGGTGCTCTCTAATTTCTCACTTATTAACATGCAGATTACATTTCAGATGTTTACCCCCCAAAACATCTGGCAAAATTAAAATGAAACTGTGCAACAAAATTCTGTCCACTTTATTGTATTCAAAATGAGTCATTTATTTTATAGCAACACTTTTGTATTGCTGGTGATACACAGTTTTCCTCATTTTTGTGACCTCATTATTATCTGTTTATCTGAGACAGTTAAATAATTGATGTAAGATGTCTCAAGATGATGTAAGATTCTTTCTATTTTAGAATATATATATATATTCATATATATTAACATTTAACATTCTAATTCTAATTCTGTGCACACATATTACATATTAGGTATAAGACTATTGTAGACATTTTGTCAGAATACTGGGAGTTTCGTGGACATTCTAGAGTGAGTGACTCTCAGAGGTCAGCATGACCAACAACATAGGTCACTAGTCTCTATGCTTGTTTTTAAATTTACTTTGGGAAATATTTTCAGCCACAATGTAGTTTTGACAATTACATTAGGATTTTGTAAAATCAAATTTAAAACCCAAATGTTATGATGCTTTTCCAAGATGAATTGAAAAAGAGAAAAATTTATTTGTTTTGCACTCTATCTTTTTAATATCCTGCCATAACACTGTGTGCTATTTGTGCTTCTCTAGGTGGAAACTGGAAGGTTTCAGTAATCACGAGTGACTTTCCAAATGCAGGGACCAGCTCACAGGTTTATATTGTATTATATGGACAATGTAGAAGCTCAGTGCCTATATATCTTTATGGAAGAGATGGGGCTCGGTTTCAGGACGGACATGAAGACATCTTTACTGTAAGTTATAAAATGGAGTAAAATGTATTAATGAAGGGATACAGCTAGCGGGAGCTTTGGAATGAGTGCAGCTGTCAATAGACCCTTCCTACTGAACACCATATGTCTTGTTAGTTTAAAGATTAGTTAAAAGAAATTCATGGCTATCTTTGTTCTAGCAGATTTACCAGAAGTAAATCGACCACATGGGGAAAACAATAGCTAGAGAGAAACACTTCATGTTTAACAGTCATTGTTTTTATATGGTCTTGGCCATACCAGGCTGGGACTTAGGTAGGCAATTTTCACTCTCCTTCCTGTCTTCCATTATAATCTCTCCAGTCTCATCTGAGTCCTGGAACAGACTTCTTTCAGGATCCCAATCTCCCATCTGACCTCCATTCCCTGTGGACTCCATCATACCTTGGAGTGGACCCAGATTTCTTCCTTCCTATGGACCCTTTCAGTACCCCTTACTAGTGTATCTTGTTCCTTTATGTCAGCCCCAGATACCTAGAAACACTTTTTATGTGGGACCTTCATTGACCACATATGGTAGGGACTCAGGTAAATGATTCACATTGTGTTGCCTGTCTTCCATTATGAACTCTCTAGCCTCATCCTCAGCTTGGTAACAACCTGCTTGTGGGTGCCCCTCCTCCTACCATAACTCCACCCATTGGACACCCCAACTTCAGACCTAGGGTTCCCCTAGCCACTTCATCCCCATCTCTTCAGATTATTCTTTGCCTTACTGCAATCTGCTTGTAGGGTCCCCTCTTCCCACTATACTTCCAACTCCCTGAAGACCCTGCCTCTTGATGTGGACAGAAGTCCCTTAGCTCTTTCCTGAAGTGCCTCTCAACTTTTTCTCCTAGCCCACGTCTATCCTCTCTGTGACCCAGGAACCCACAGACGCAGTCTATACCAAGCAACTCATACCCACCACAATTTCTTAAGATGCAGAGAGAGCAACAGAAACCAAGGAAAGCAACACCCACCAAATAAAGGCAAGACCAGATATCATGAATTACAGTCACTTCAATCATCCCAAACCAGATGCCTAGATACTAGCACAAAACACAAATATTAACAGTAAGGCAATGCCCCTCCACCAGAACTCAGACACCCCACTTCAGTAGGCCCTGAGAAAGGCACTATAGCTAAAGTCTCAGATAAAAACTTCAAAAATAGCAATTGTGATTATGTTCAAGGACCTTAAAGAGGATATGAATGAAACCTATGAAAACACAAACAGTGAAATGAAATGTTAAAAACAATTCAAGACATGAAAATAGGAAGATAATTGTGAATGTTACAACTCTGGGGGAAAGTTATCCTGACTGCTTGGCGAGTCAGGCTATATCCTGAGCTGCTAGGGCAGCTCTGGTGGCTGGAGCTACAATGGTACAGCTCAGCTCTGGAGGGAAAGGTATTCTGACTGCTCAGGGAGTCAGGCTATACCTTGAGCAGCTAGGACAGTTCAGCTCTAGAGAGAAAGGTATCCTGACTGCTTGGGGGGTCAGGCTATACCTGGAGTTGGGGTGTGGTGGGGAATTGTCTCCCTGCAGGGTATAGCAATCCTGCTCCTCTCCTGGGGAGCCACCAGCTCCCACTTAAGGAGGCTTCCCAGCAGAGCTCTGCTTCTTCTCCTGCCCAACATGCTGCTTCTTTTGGTTCACTCTGCTAGAGGAGAAACCCCTGTAGAAATGTAGCAATCTCCTCTGGTTCCATTGAAAAGTTGTTATTTTTCTGCTCTGCCTTGCTCTGTCCCCTAAGGGAATGTCTCTGCAAGGTTTTTTTCTGTTCAGTCCCATATGGGATGTCTCAGCAAGATCCTTCTGTTCAGCTCCACCTTGCTCAGCCCCCCTAAGGAAACATCTATGCAAAGTTTTTTCTGATCAGTACACTAAGGGACGTCTTAGCAAGGTGCTTCTTCTCTGCACTGGTAAATGAAGATCTTCACACCCAAGACTCTTTTGAGAAAGAGATTTATTTGGGAAGGAGGAGTCTAGGAGAGTGGCTGCCTCTACCAGAGTGGGAAAGAAGAGCTGGCAACCAAACAGACAGGGTGGTTTATATAGGATCTCTTGGGGACAGAGTTTCTCCAGGAAGAAGATTTTCTGTCCAGTAATTAGTTAGTTTTTTCCTGCTCAGGGACTGGTTAGTTTTGTTGGTCAGGGGCAGAGGTGTCCCTGATTTCAGAGCCAAACTGTGTTTCTTTCACTGGCCTTTCTTAGCTTTTTGGCTCTAATTCTAAGGCCAGGGCATATTTCTTTCGTTGGCTCTGATTCTAGGGACAAAGTGTGTTTCTTTGTCACTGATTTCAGAGTCAGGGCATTTTTCTTTGGTTCTGGGTTTAAGGATAAAGTGGTTTTTTTTTGCTGGCTGGGGTCCTAGATCTAGGCTGTGTTTCTTTCACTGATTCTGGGCTCCAGAGTCAGGGTGGGTTCCTTTAGCTGGCCCCTTTCTCCTACAATAATCACTACAGAAAATCCAAACTAAAATAAAACTGAAAATGAAAAAATTAGGCTATTAACAAAAACTATAGAGGTAAGCCTCATCAATACAGTATAAGATATGGATGAGAGAATCTCTGGCATCAAAGACAAGGAAGAAGAAATGGATACCTCATCAAAGAAAATGTTAAACAAACAAACAAAAGATCAGGTACCAAACATACAGGAGATCACACCATGAAAAGATCGAATCTATGAGTAATAGAAATAGAGGAAGTAGAATAAACCTGGGATAAAGGCACAGAAGGTGTTTTTTTTTTTTTAAAAAAAAAAAAAAAACTCACAGAAGAAAATTGTCCAACCCTAAAGAAAGAGGTGCCCAAAAAGGTACAAGTAGCATATAGACCACCAAATAGACATAATCAGAAAAGAAATTCCCCATGGAACATAACAATCAAAACAATGAATGTATAGAACAAAGAAAAATATTAAAGGCTATAGGAGAAACAGACCACATAACATATAAAGACAGACCTATTAGATAGCATCTAATTTTTCAGTAGAGAAAAGCCAGAAGGTCCTGGACAGATATTCTACAGACTCCAAGAGATCACACATACCAGCTCAGGCTATCAACCACAATGTAGAGAGAAAGAAAATATTTCTCAATAAAACAAAATTTAAGTATTTATCCATAAATCCAGCTCTAGATAAGGCACTAGAAATAAAACTTCAGTCTGAAGAGCTTAACCACACCCAAGAAGACACAGGAATAAATAATCCCAGAATAGCAACTTAAAAGAGGAAGGAAGAACCCACACGATAACAACAAGAGTAACAGGAATCAATAAATGCTGCTCATTATTAACTATCAGTATTAATGATCTCAACTCTCCAATTAAATGATACATGCTAACAGGTTAGATTTGAAAACAGGGTCCATCTTTCTACTGCATCCAAGAAACACACCATTCTATTAAGGATAGATATCACCACAGGTTAAAAGGATGGAGAAAAGATATTCTAAACAAAGAGACCCAAGAAGCAAGCCAAAGTAGACATTTTATTATATGACAAAATAGACTTTAAACAAAAAGTAATCAGAAAAGATAGAAAAAGACATTACATACTAATCAAAGGAAAAATCCACCAAGAGGATATTCTAATTATAAACATTATGCACCAAACATAAGGATACCCAAGTTTGTAAAAGAAACACTACTACAGCTAAAATCAATATTGACCCTCACATACTGATAGTGGGAGACTTCAATGCCCCACTCTTGCCAATAGACAGGTCATCTAGATAAAAGCTAAACAGAGAAATACTGGAGCTAAATGATGTTATACATTAAATGGACCTAGCAGATATTTACATAACATTTCACCCAAATATGAAAGAATATACTTTCTTCTCAGCAACTCATGGAACTTTCTCTAAAGTTGACCATGCACTTGGGCATGAAGCAAGTCTCAACAGATATAAGAAAACTGAAATAACACCCCACATCTTGCTTGACTACCATGGGTTAAGATATCAACAACAGACAACAGAAATCTTACAAACTCATGAAAAGCAAATAATTCACTACAGAATGAAAAATAGGTCAACGTAGAAATTAAGAAGGAAATTAAAATCTTTTTAGAATGAATTAAAATAAAACTACAATATACCCAAACATATGTGATACAACAAAGGTGATATTAAGAGGCAAATTTATAGTATCAAGTGCCTGCATAAAAACAAAATTGGAGAGATCTTACATGAACTCACAGAGACTTTGCAGCGTGCACTGGGCCTGAATGGGTCTATACTAGATGGGTTCCTAGGAGTGAGAAGAGAAGTAGCTCTTTATCCTAGAAACTGTCTTCAATTGATAACCATTTGTAAGTGAAAAATTAGTTTTCTCTGAGGAAGTCTCATTGGGAAAACCTACCTCTTAAGGGTAGGCCTCATGCCCATCTGTAGATGGCCACAACCAAACAAACTTAATGGTACCTTTGGATGTTTTGTGTCTCATACTGTTGTGCCAAGGCATTTTTTTAAACTTTACAGATCCTTTGCATAATATATACATATATTATGACTTCTAGTTTTGTGTTTCATATGACTTCTGTGTGTGTGTGAACATGTGTTCCTCTATGTCTATATGTGTTTCTATTGCTTTTTCTTTGGCTCTTTTCATTCTGTTTGTTGGTTTAGTCCTATTCCAATTTGTCTGTATTTGTTTATTTTATAGATTTAAAGGTGAAATAACACCACTTTTCTTTCAAACTCTTCCAAACATTAAAACAGGTGAGATAGTTTCCTAATGTCTTCTATAAGGTCAGCACTACCCTTATGTCAAGCCCAAAGGGAACTTGTCTGAGGAATAAAGCTACAGACTGGCATGCTAATAAGCACAGCCATAAAAGTCTGCAATGCTGGGAAGCTGAATCCAGAAGCACACTAAAAATTATTCTACATTGTGACAAACTGGGATTCATCCAAGTAATGGGCATTGATTAAACATAGAAATAACATAATGTGAATGCCATAACAAATATTAAAAATAGGATAAAGAAGAGAAATACATAATCAAGATATTGCTGAAAATTTGACAAAACCAACACTTTTTCAGGATAAATTGGGTGTTTTTGTTAAAAAAAAAAAAAAAAAAAAACCTAAAACTGAAAAAGAACTCTGTCTTAGTTTGGGTTTTATTGCTGTAAAGAGACTCCATGACCATGACAATTATTATAAAGGAAAACATTTAATTGTAGCTGGCTTACAGTTCAGAGGTTTAGTTCATTATCATCATGGTGAGAAGCATGGTAGCATGCAGGCAGAAATGGTGCTGGAGGTAGCTGAGAGTTCTACTCCTGGATTCACAGGCAGCAGGAAATGACTAAGCTACTAGGTCTGGCTTGAGCTTCTGAGACCTCAAAGCCAGCCCTCAGTAACCCACTTCCTCCAAGAAAGCCACACCTACTCCAGCAATGCCACACCTCCTAATGGTGCCACTCCCCATGAGCCTATGTAGCCATTTTCTTTCAAACTACCACAAACTCCCTAACCACAATACAAGGACATTTATGTAAAACCCAAAGGTAACATCCTTAAAGATCAAAGATTGGCAGATTTCTCCCAATCAAGAATAAGACAATGATTTCAGATTTTTGCCATGGCTTCTCAGCAATGCTCTGAAAATTTTAAGTAGAGAAATTTATCAAGAAAAAGAAATTAAAGGCATTCAAATTAGAGAAAGAGAAAGCACATTAGAGATGGTTGCCAGGAGTTCAGGAAAGGAGAATGGGGAATAACTAAAATGTTCTGGAAGCAAAGAGTTGAAAAATGATACTGTGACCACACCACAATCCACTAAATAGCATGCCTTAGAATTTTTTAGATGTTAACATTTGTTTTGCATACTATAAACAATGTAAAAATAAAATACTCATTTTAAAAACATAAAAAAATGAAGCTTTGCAGAGGAATATATGTAAGAGAAGAATTTACGAGAATAAGTAAACAGTGAACAAGTAAAGCTTAAGGAAGCCAACACCTCTATAAACAAGGGGTAAATGTCACCATGCCAGGAATCAATCAACAGGGACAGGACAATAGAGGATGAAGGCCAACAGCAGAATTCAGAAAGCAGGAGCTAAAGAAATGGGTCAGCACATTTAGGCACTTGCCACGAGGCCTGGTGACTTGAGTTCCATTCCCACATGGTGAGAGAAGAGAAGCAACCCTGTGAGTTGATTTTTGACTAACATACATGTGCTAAGATACATGCATATATGCAGAAGCACACACGAACACACCCGAGTGCAAAAACACATGCAAGCACACAAATGTACACACACACACACACACACACACACACACACACACGCACACACACACTAAATAAAGTGAAAAGCAAAACCAATTAAAAAAAGAAGACACCAAAAGCAGCAGACTGTCACAATGAGAGAAGGAAATGAGAATGAGAAATTGAGGAGTTCTTTTCATATATGAAAAATATATAATAATATAGAAAAATTATAATATAGAAAACTATTCAGCTCTATAAATTGTATGAATTTATAATCTAATTAAAATTTAAACATGAGACAAAATGGTACAAAAACAATATCAAAATTTTCATACTCCTTTTCTTATAGTAAATTCTAAAATTATTTCTTTCATACAAAAAATAATAAAAAAACTTCATTTTTCTTTTTTTTATTGAAAATACAGCTTTTTCATAAAATATATGCTGCTCATGGTTTCCCCTCTCTCATCTCCTCTCAGATCCTCCCCACCTGCCCAAATCCATGTCTTCTTTCTCTCTTTAGAAAAATAAACAGAAAAATAAATCAAAAAAGGGCATGAGAATCACACACACACACACACACACACACACACACACACACACACACACACACACCCATATGCACAAAAGACACAGAATCAGAAACCATAATATATAAGCAAAACACCAGTAAAGTTAAAAAAATCCTCCAAAAAATACCATTGAGTTCATTTGTGTTTGCCTTCTATTGCTGGGCATGGGGCCTGCTCATGTGGTTTATATACTCACTGACTCTCCATAGGAGGAAACTAATTTTTCATCTCTAAGCAAGTGTTAATTGTAAATAACTTCCTAGCTAAGGACAGAAGCTCTTATTGACTTCCTCTCTTATCACTGGAACCCCATCTGGCGTGGATCTGTACAGGCCTGTGCATGCTCACAGTCTCTTTGGATTCATGTAGGCCTCAGTCCTGTTGTTCATGCAAGGCACTGTTTACTTGGTACCATCCATCCCCTCTGGCACATACCCTCTTACTGCCTTCTTTTCTGCATAATTCCCTGAGCCCTGAGTGGAGCGGTTTAAGGAAGATATACCATTTAGGACTGTGTGTTCCAAGGTCTCTCACTCTCAGAACATTGTCCAGTTGTGGGTTTCTGTGGTAGTTCCCATATACTGCAGGAGGAAGTTTCTCTGATGATGACTGAGGAAGATATTGATCTATGGGTATAGCAGAATGTCACTGAGGGTCACTTTATTGTTATATTCCTGTAGCAGAAATATATTATTTGGTTTTTCCCTAAGCCTATGGCCTATCCAGTTTCAGGTTCTGGGCCACCCAAGGAGTGTCAGGCATGCATTTCATCTTGTAGAGTAGGAATTTAATCCAATCAGAAGGTGGTTCATTACTGTGGTAGTTTGAATGTAATTGTTCCCCATAAACTCATGGTGAATGGCATTATTAGGAGATGTGGTTTTGTTGGAGTGGTGTGGCCTTGTTGGAGGAAGTGTGCCACTGTGGAGGTAGGCTTTGAGTTCTCCTATGCTCAAGATATTCCCAGTGTCAGAGTCCATTTCCTTTTACCTGCAAGATATCGGACACTCAGCTACTTGTCCAGCACCATGTCTGCCTGCATGCTGCCATGTCCCACCATGATGATAATGGACTGAACCTCTGAAACTGTAAGTGAGCCATCCCAATTAAATGTTTTCCTTCATATAGTTGTCATAGTCATTGTTTCTCTTCATAGCAATAGAAACCCTAACTAAGACAGTTACTTATACAACGTTTGTGCCACTATTGAACCAACATATCACGTAGGCAGGTAATCTTTGTAGATTTCAGGATTTGTAGCTGGGTTGATGGTTACCTTTCTCTTTTGGTATCCTAAAGAGTACCCTTCAGTACTATAAGCAGTAGTCACTAGGGATGAAGACTCTAGTTAGAACAAACTAGATTTCTCCATGTCGATGAGATACCTATATATTGTCTTCAGCAATAGAGGCTTATCATCAGTTTGTGGAGAGTAATCAATAGCCTTGGCAACAACCTGAGTTGTTTGGTGGTTTCCATGGGGCCCTTTGGCCAAGAATTCAATTAGAGGTAAACCATTTCTGGCACTGGATGTTTCACTTGGTAGTGAAGGATGTAGAGTTGGGGTTTTGTCTCTTCCATTATTTAGTGACTGCATTTAGATTTCTTTCATATATGTACATATTTTAAGAAGCTTCTACTACAGTAGATTTCCATATGACCCCTCAAATGACCCTTAGTGTTGGTTGTTCCTCCTTATATTCTTCCCTTACCCTCCTTCCTCCATTTCTTTGTTTAATCATACTGTTCCAGTCTAACTCTTGTCTCTCCATAACTGTCTTAGTTATGGTTTCTATAGCTGTGAAGAGACATCATGACCATGGCAACTCTTATAAAGGAAAACATTTAATTGAGGTGGCTCACTTACAGTTTCAGAGGTTCAGTCCATTATCATCATGGTAAGACATGGTAGCATGCAGGCATACATGATGCTGGAGAAATAGATGAAAGTCCTACAT
Organism: Peromyscus californicus insignis; assembly: GCF_007827085.1. NCBI lineage: Eukaryota > Metazoa > Chordata > Mammalia > Rodentia > Cricetidae > Peromyscus > Peromyscus californicus. Next base: position 137,923,667 of record NW_026294573.1, read on the forward strand.
TTTGCAAGCAATGGAAAGTGGTCTGAGTGTTACACTGAACAAAGCTTGAGCATATATGAGACCTCAAAGCCCACCTCTACAGTCACACACTTCTTCCAACAACGGCATACTTACTCCAACAAAGCCACAGTTCCTAATAGTGCCACTCCCTTTGGGAGCCATTTTCTTTCAAACCATCACAATGATTATATTTTATCTCCCCATCCTTGGGAGATCCTCCCCCACCCTACTAGCCTCTTACTCTGTACCTAACTTCTCTGGTATATAAATTGTAGTGTTCAAACTGAAGGCTTAAAAGCTAACATCTACATATAAGAGAATACATATAATATTTGTCTTTTTGGGGTCTGGATTACCTCACTCAGGATAAATTTTTTCTATCTCCATCCACTTAGATGTGAATATAATGATTTCATTTTTCATCAGCTGAAAAATATTCAATTGTGTATTGTAAAAATGTATACATTTTCATTATTCATTCACCTATTCCATTCATTTGTGGATATCTAGGCTGTTTACATTTTCTGGCTATTGTGAATTGAGTAACAATAAACATAGATAACAAAGTTTCTCCTTAGTAGTAGGGAGTCTGTTGGGTATATGACTAAGAGTAATATGTCTGGATTGTGAGGTTGATATATTCCCATATTCCTGAGAAACCACCATATTGATTTTCACAGTGGCTGTACAAGTATACACTCCCACTAGCAATGAGTAGGTCTTCCCTTTTCTCTATATGCTAGCTGGCATGAGCTGTCTTTTGTTTTATTGATCTTGGCATTCTTACCAGTGTGAAGTAAAATCTCAAAGTAGCTTTGATTTGGGTTTCCCTGATCAGTCGCTCAGACCCAACCAAGTAAACACAGAGACTTATATTATTTAAACTGTTTGGCCTAATGGCTCAGGCTTCTAGCTATCTAGTTCTTACATCTTAAATTAATCCATTTCCATTAATCTATACCTTGCCACATTGCTCGTGGCTTACCGGCATCTTCACATGCTGTTTCTCATCATGGCGGCTGACAGTGTCTCCTCACTCAGCCTTCCACTTCCCAGCTTCATTCTCCTCCTTGTCCCGCCTATACTTCCTGCCTGGCCACTGGCCAATCAGTAATTTACTTACTGACCAATCAGCAACACACTTGACATACAGACCATCCCACAGCAACTAAGGATGCTGAACATTTCTTTAAGTATTTCTAAATTATTTGAATTTCATCTTTTGAGGAATCTTTGGTTACTTCTATACTCATTTTTAATTGAATTATTTGTTTTCTTTATGTACAGTTTTTAAGCTCTTTATATATTTTAGATTATTAACCCTCTATCAGATGTGCAAAAATAGATTTATGTTCTATGCTTCTCTTAGTTTCTAGGTTTTTAAATTATGAATCCAATCTCCTGTTATAAACCTTTTCGTCTTGTCTATTGTATAAGTTTTGGTGGTTTGTGTGTTTCTATAAATTTCTTAGTAAATTTAGCTTTTAATAAATTTAACTCCTAATAATTTAATTTTAATGAATTTAATTTGTTGACATTATACACAATATTTCTATAACTATGCTGTATTTTTAAAACCCTTTTTATTTTTGTGAAGTTTTTACGTAACATCTCATTAAATTTCTAGTTTTACCAATTTAAATATTTCTCTTTTCTTGATAGTTACAGTAGCCAAAGGACTGTAAATTCAGTTGATAATTTTTCTGAAGAACTGCCTTTGTTTGATAGATTGTTTTATTTTTTTTAATATGCATTAATCAGTTAATTTTTTTTTATTTCCTTCCCTCTGCTAGATTAGGGGTTAATTTACTTTCTTTTAAGGTAGAAAATTGGGCTACACATTTAAGTTTTTCTTTCTTTTTTGTATATGTGGTTATAGTTATGAATTTCCTTATGAGCTTGGCTTACACTATCTTCAATATGTTGTGCTTTGGTTTAGTTACCTCCATGTGTTTTATAATTACTGTGGAATTCCTTGTTTGACCAACTGATTGAGAATATGCTGTTTAATTCAAATACAATTTTTCCAATTTTCCTTCTAATATTTATTTGTGGTTATATTCCACTGTGATTAGATGATATATGTTATTCACGTTTGCTTGTTTTAAAAATCTCCTCCCTCCACTTTTTTTTGTCCATGTATTGCTATATAGTATGGGCTTTCAATTTACTGTGTAAGACTAGGCTGACCTCATATACTTGCAATCCTTTTCCTTCTGAGTGCTGGAATTATAGGTATGTACCACCATGCCCACTCATAATTTTTGAAAATGTCAAGAACCAGTATTATATAACACATCTTTTATATAAGAAAGGTTTTATGCATAGTTGAGAAGATTTTATATTTGTTGTTGAATGAATGTTGGATAGATGCTAGGCCAAGCTGATATGCTGTACTTCCTTCTGATTCTGTTTATTTATCTATCATTTAAGCCATATTTCTACAGTTTATTATAGTGGACTGTGTGTTTCATTACACAAACTTGTTAAATTTTGCTTCCTTGGGAAAGGTATATAACTTAGTAACACAGTATGTTCTCAGCATCTGTAGGGCCTTGGGTTCAATATATAGCACTACATTTTTGGCTTTGTGTGTTTCAGTGCTCTGTGGATTGTGTACATGTTTGTCATTCTGATGTCTTTATGAATTGATCTCTTTATCAGTATGCAATGTTCTTGTCTGAGCTGTATTAAAAAGTATAACTAAAACATGTTTTCTTGACTCTTTTATAGATCACAGTTGGGGATATAGGAAAGCCATTTAAGATTCGTATTGGCCACACTAATTCTGGATGTTCCCCTTCCTGGCACTGTAAGGGGGTAAGAATATCATATAATTCCTATTTTACACAAACTTTTCTACAAATTTTCTTCAAGAATCAAGTTTCAGTGAGGCATTTTGTAAGTGCTATGAAGTTATGGAGTCACTAATGTAAGCATTATAACTCAGATGGAAAGGTCTCCTGGCAGCCAGAAGCCAAGGAATACCACAAAGTCACACCACACAACAAACCTCACACAAGAGATTATTGGGAGGGAAAAAACTAGGAGTATGGTTGCTTCTGCTTGGGTTAGAAACAACAGCAAACTGAACAGGATACAGGGCTTGTATAGAGTTTCTTGGGAAGAGGGTAGAACTTTCCAGGGTAGAGATTGGTGGGATTTCATGTCCAGAGATAGGCTTTTTATTCTGTAGGATGGAGGCAGGATCCAGCAGTTAGGGCAGTTAGAGTATTCTGTGGGTGGAACCTGGCAGTTAAATGTCCTTGTGGGAGGGGCCTGGCTACTTGTGTGGCATGAGGGGCTTACATTCCTCCTTTTTTGTTTCTTTTTTTTTTTTTTTTTTTTGAATTTATTTTAATTTATTTTGCAATACAATTCAGTTCTACATATCGGTCACGGATTCCCTTGTTCTCCCCCCTCCCGTCCCCCTCACCTTCCCCCCAATGCCCCCCCCCCCATTCCCATCTCCTCCAGGGCAAAGCCTTCCCCACAGACTGAGGTCAACCTGGTAGACTCAGTCCAGGTAGGTCTAGTCCCCTCCTCCCAGGCCGAGCCAAACAATCCTGCATAGGCCCCAGGTTTCAAACAGCCAACTCATGCAATGAGCACAAGATCTGGTCCCGCTGCCTGGATGCCTCCCAAACAGATCAAGCCAATCAACTGTCTCACCCATTCGGAGGGCCTGATCCAGTGTGGACCCCTCAGCCATTGGTTCATAGTTCATGTGTTTCCATTCATTTGGCTATTTGTCCCTGTGCTTTATCCAACCTTGGTCTCAACAATTCTCGCTCATATAAACCCTCCTCATTCTCGTTAATTGGACTCCCAGAGATCCACCCAGGGCCTAGTCATGGATCTCTGCATCCAGATCCCTCAGTAGTTGGATGAGGTTTCTAGCACAACAATTAGGGTGTTTGGCCATCCCATCACCAGAGTAGGTCAGTTCGGGCTGTCTCTCGACCATTGCCGGCAGTCTGTTGTGTGGGTATCTTTGTGGATTTCTGTGGGCCTCTCTAGCACTTTGCTTCTTCCTGTTCTCATGTGGTCTTCATTTACCATGGTCTCCTATTCCTTGTTCTCCCTCTCTGTTGTTGATCCAGCTGGGATCTCCCGCTCCCCCAAGCTCTCTTTCCCTCGACCCTCGCCTTTTATTACCCCTACTCATGTCCAGGCTGTTCATGTAGATCTCATTCCATTTCTCTGTCATTGGGCAATCCCTGTGTCTTTCTTGGGGTCCTGTTTTCCGGGTAGCCTCCCTGGTGATGTGAGTAGCAGACAATTCATCCTTGTTTCATGTCTAGTATCCTGCTATGAGTGAGTACATACCATGTTTGTCTTTCTGAGTCTGGGTTACCTCACTCAGGATGATTTTTTCTAGATCCATCCATTTGTCTACAAACCTCATGATGCCATTGTTTTTTTCTGCTGAGTAGTATTCCATTGTGTATATGTATCACATTTTGTTTATCCATTCTTCAGTTGAAGGGCATCTGGGTTGTTTCCATGTTCTGGCTATTACAAACAATGCTGATATGAACATAGCTGAACAAGTGCTCTTATGGTGTGGTTGAGCATTTCTTGGGTATATGCCCAAGAGTGGTATAGCTGGATCTTGGGGGAGATGAATTCCCAATTTTCTAAGAAAGCGCCATATTGATTTCCAAAGTGGTTGTACAAGCTTGCATTCCCACCAGCAGTGGAGGAGAGTTCCCCTAGCTCCACATCCTCTCCAGCATAAGGTGTCTTCAGTGTTTTTGATCTTAGCCATTCTGACAGGCGTAAGGTGGTATCTCAGCGTTGTTTTGATTTGCATTTCCCTGATGATTAGGGATGATGAGCAATTCCTTAAATGTCTTTCGGCCATTTGAGTTTCCTCTGTTGAGAATTCTCTGTTTAGTTCTATAGCCCATTTCTTAATTGGACTGTTGGGCATTTTGATGTCTAATTTCTTGAGTTCCTTATATATTCTGGATATCAGTCCTCTGTCAGATGTGGGGTTGGTGAAGATCTTTTCCCATTCTGTAGGCTGTCGCTTTGCCTTGTTGACCGTATCCTTTGCTCTACAAAAGCTTCTCAGTTTCAAAAGGTCCCATTGATTGATTGTTTCTCTCAGAGTCTGTGCTACTGGTGTTCTATTTAGGAAGTAGTCTCCAATGCCAATGCGTTCAAGACTACTTCCTACTTTCTCTTCTAGCAGGTTCAGAGTAGCTGGATTTATGTTGAGGTCCTTGATCCACTTGGACTTAAGTTTTGTGCACGGTGATAGATATGGATCTATTTGCAGCCTTCTACATGTTGATATCCAGTTTTGCCAACACCATTTGTTGAAGATGCTTTCTTTTTTCCATTGTGCACTTTTGGCTTCTTTGTCAAAAATTATATGTTCATAGGTGTGCGGATTAATGTCAGGGTCTTCAATTCGATTCCATTGGTCCACATGTCGGTTTCTATGCCAGTACCAAGCTGTTTTTATTACTGTAGCTCTATAGTAGAGCTTGAAGTCAGGGATCGTGATGCCTCCAGAAGTTGTGTTATTGTACAGGATTCCTTTGGCTATCCTGGGTTTTTTGTTTTTCCATATGAATTTGAGTATTATTCTTTCCAGGTCTGTGAAGAATTGTGTTGGTATTTTGATGGGGATTGCATTGAATCTGTAGATTGCTTTTGGTAAGATTGCCATTTTTACTATGTTAGTCCTGCCTATCCATGAGCATGGGAGATCTTTCCATTTTCTGACATCTTCTTCAATTTCTTTTTTCAGGGACTTAAAGTTCTTGTCATATAGGTCCTTCACTTGCTTGGTTAGTGTTACCCCAAGGTATTTTATGTCATTTGTGGCTATAGTAAAGGGTGATGTATCTCTGATTTCCTTCTCCACTTCTTTGTCCATTGTATATAGGAGGGCTACTGATTTTTTTGAGTTGATCTTGTATCCTGCTATGTTGCTGAAGGTGTTTATAAGCTGTATCAGTTCCTTGGTGGAATCTTTGGGGTCGCTCAAGTATACTATCATGTCATCTGCAAATAGGGAAAGCTTGACTTCTTCCTTTCCAATTTGTATCCCCTTAATCTCCTTATGTTGTCTTATTGCTCTGGCTAGAACTTCAAGTACTATATTGAATAAGTATGGGGAGAGTGGACAGCCTTGCCTCGTTCCTGATTTTAGTGGAATTGCTTTGAGTTTCTCTCCATTTAATTTGATGTTGGCTGTTGGCTTGCTGTAAATTGCCTTTATTATGTTTAGGTATGTTCCCTGTATTCCTGATCACTCTAATACCTTTATCATGAAGGGGTGTTGGATTTTGTCAAATGCCTTTTCTGCATCCAGTGAGATGATCATATGGTTTTTTTCTTTGAGTTTGTTTATATGGTGTATTATATTGACGGACTTTCGTATGTTGAACCACCCTTGCATCCCTGGAATGAATCCTACTTGATCATGGTGGATAATTGTTTTGATGTGTTCTTGGAGTCTGTTTGCCAGTATTTTATTGAGTATTTTTGCAGCAATGTTCATGAGGGAGATCGGTCTGTAGTTCTCTTTCTTTGTTGTATCCTTGTTTGGTTTAGGAATTAGGGTAATTGTAGCCTCGTAGAAGGAGTTTGGTAATGTTCCTTCTGTTTCTATTGTGTGGAACAATTTAGAGAGTATTGGTATTAACTCTTCTTTGAAGATCTGGTAGAATTCTGCGCTGAAACCATCTGGTCCTGGGCTTTTTTTGGTTGGGAGACTTTTAATGACTGTTTCTATTTCGTTAGGGGTTATTGGACTATTTAAATAGTTTATCTGGTCTTGATTTAACTTAGGTATGTGGTACCTATCCAGAAAGTTATCCATTTCTTTTAGGTTTTCCAGTTTTGTCGAATAGAGGTTTTTGAAGTATGACCTGATGATTCTCTGGATTTCCTCAATGTCTGTTGTTATGTCCCCCTTTTCATTTCTGATTTTGTTGATTTGGATGCTCTCTCTCTGTCTTTTGGTTAGTTTGGATAAGGGCTTGTCTATCTTGTTGATTTTCTCAAAGAACCAACTCTTTGTTTCATTAATTTTTTGTATTGTTCTCTTTGTTTCTATTTTATTGATTTCAGCTCTCACTTTGATAATTTCCTGGCGTCTATTTTTCCTGGGAGACTGTGCTTCTTCTTGTTCTAGAGCTTTCATGTATGCTGTTAAGTCTCTAGTGTGAGATTTCTCCAACTTATTTATGTGGGCATTTAGTGCTATGAATTTCCCTCTTAGTACTGCTTTCATAGTGTCCCATAAATTTGGATATGTGGTGTCTTCATTTTCATTGATCTCTAGGAAGTCTTTAATTTCTTTCTTTATTTCTTCCTTAACCCATTGGTGATTCAGTTGGGTATTATTCAGTTTCCATGAGATTGCAGGTTTTCTGTAGTTTTTGTTGTTGTTGAAATCCAACTTTAGACCATGGTGGTCTGATAGAACACAGGAGGTTATTCCAATTCTTTTGTATCTGTTTAGATTTGTTTTGTGGCCAAGTATGTGGTCAATTTTAGAGAAGGTTCCATGGGGTGCTGAGAAGAAGGTATATTCTTTTTTGTTAGGATGGAATGTTCTGTAGATATCGATTAAGTCCATTTGAGTCATGACATCAGTTAAGTCCTTTATTTCTCTGTTAAGTTTCAATTTGGGAGATCTGTCCAGTGGTGAAAGTGGGGTGTTGAGGTCTCCCACTATTAATGTGTGGGGTTTTATATGTGATTTAAGCTTTAGTAATGTTTCTTTTACATATGTGGGTGCCCTTGTGTTTGGGGCATAAATATTCAGAATTGAGACTTCATCTTGGTGGATCTTTCCTGTGATGAGTATGTAATGCCCTTCTTGATCTCTTTTGATTGATTTTAGTTTGAAGTCTATTTTGCTGGATATCAGGATGGCTACACCCGCTTGTTTCTTAAGACCGTTTGATTGGAAAGTCTTTTCCCAGCCTTTTATTTTTAGGTAGTGTCTATCTTTGAATTTGAGATGTGTTTCTTGTATGCAGCAGAAAGATGGGTCCTGCTTTCGTATCCATTCTGTAAGCCTATGTCTTTTTATAGGTGAATTAAGTCCATTGATATTGAGGGAAATTAATGACCAGTGATTGTTCATTCCTGTTATTTTTTGGTGGTGATGTGTGGGTACTTCTATACGTTGGGGTTTACTGCTGTGGCTTTATCTGTTGCCTGTGTTTTCGAGGGTGTATCTGACTTCCTTAGGTTGGAATTTTCCTTCTAGTGCTTTCTGTAGGGCTGGGTTTGTGGATAAGTATTGTTTAAATCTGGCTTTGTCATGGAATGTCTTGTTCACTCCATCTATGGTGATTGAAAGTTTTGCTGGGTATATTAGTCTAGGCTGACATCCATGGTCTCTTAGTGTCTGCATTACATCTGTCCAGGTTCTTCTGGCTTTCAAAGTCTCCATTGAGAAATCGGGTGTTATTCTGATGGGTTTGCCTTTATATGTCACTTGGCCTTTTTCCTTTGCTGCTCTTAATATTCTTTCTTTATTCTGTACGTTTAGTTGTTTAACTATTATGTGGCGAGGGGACTTTTTTTGGGGGTCTAGTCTGTTTGGTGTTCTATAAGCTTCTTGTATCTTCATAGGCATTTCCTTCTTTAAGTTGGGAAAGTTTTCTTCTATGATCTTGTTGAATATATTTTCTGTGCCCTTGAGTTGGTATTCTTCTCCTTCTTCGACCCCTATTATTCTTAGGTTTGGTCTTTTCATGGTGTCCCAAATTTCTTGGACATTTTGGTTCATGACTTTGTTGGCTTTAGTGTTTTCTTTGACTGATGAATGTATTTCTTCTACTGTATCTTCAACGCTAGAGATCCTCTCTTCCATCTCTTGCATTCTGTTGATTATACTTGCATCTGAAGTTCCCAATCGTTTTCTCAGATTTTCTATTTCCAGCATTCCCTCTGTTTGTGTCTTCTTCATTTTTTCTATTTCCCTTTTCAGGTCTTGGACTGTTTCCTTCATTTGTTTCATTGATTTTTCTTGATTTTCTCTCAGTATTTTATTGTTTTCTTCCAGGACTTTATTGATTTCTTCTAATTTGTTTGCCCTTTCCTCTAGTTGTTTACAGCGTTCTTCACATTTTTTTGTCTTTTCCTCTACACAAGCCTCTAGCTTCTTCATGATGTCATTCATAAGGCTGTTTTCTTCTGCTTCTTCCAATTTCTGATGTTCAGGTCTAGGTGTTGGAGGAGGGCTAGGGCCTGGTGATGCTGTATTGCTATTCATTTTGTTGTATATGTTTCTGCCTTGACGTCTGCCCATCTCCTTGTGGTTCGTTCTTGGCCTTATCCGCACACTTGGTTCAGACAGACCAGTGTTCCAAAAGGGAAGTCCGGAGCAAGATGGGAGCTGGGGGCCGGCCTCTAAGTCTCAGGAAGAGGCTTGGGGCTCAGGCGGATGGGCGTGGGGGCAGGGCGTGGAGACTGCAGGGCCTGCCAGGGATCTTGGAGAAGGGGATCCTTCCCGGTGGGGCTAGCAGGGAACCTGCCCGGTGGCCAGAACCTAGGGCCAAGTTGGGTAGGTCTTCCCTGGAGTGGCTGGTGCCCAGGGATGGGGTCTGGGGCAAGGAAGGGTACTCACCAGTTTTCCAAAAGGGAAGTCTGGAGCAAGATGGGAGCTGGGGGCCGGCCTCTAAGTCTCAGGAAGAGGCTTGGGGCTCAGGCGGATGGGTGTGGGGGCAGGGCTTGGAGACTGCAGGGTCTGCCAGGGGTCTTGGAGAAGGGGATCCTTCCCGGTGGGGCTAGCAGGGAACCTGCCCGGTGGCCAGAACCTGGGGCCAAGTTGGGCAGGTCTTCCCTGGAGTGGCTGGTGCCCAGGGATGGGGTCTGGGGCAAGGAAGGGTACTCACCAGTTTTCCAAAAGGGAAGTCCGGAGCGAGATGGGAGCTGGGGGCCGGCCTCTAAGTCTCAGGAAGAGGCTTGGGGCTCAGGCGGATGGGCGTGGGGGCAGGGCGTGGAGACTGCAGGGCCTGCCAGGGGTCTTGGAGAAGGGGATCCTTCCCGGTGGGGCTAGCAGGGAACCAGTTTTCCAAAAGGGAAGTCCGCCTTTTTTGTTTCTTATTGGTAAACAATCAGGTCATGGGAAAATGGGATATGTTATCATTAGACTTCTTTCTGCTGAATCAGGGTGTTGAAGTCCTTTGGACCAACTTGATCTTCACAATCAGGGTGTAATCAGGAGTTGCTGGCCTCTGGCTCTGTGGTTAGGGGCTAGTAATCCTGTTCTAGCAACTGATGAAAAGTTTGGTTAGATATCTTTTGAATCTTTTGTTGAAGAAATCTAGATAAAGAGTTTTTAAGGCAGGGTGCAACTAGTAGGATTAAGAAAAGCAGGAGAAAGGGGGTTAAGAAGGGTAGCATCCAATTCCATATTGGATGGTCCATGAGCCACTAGTCAGAGGCATCAAGCTATCTCTTACATTTTTGGAGATCCATCTGGAGTTGTCAGATCTTGTCTTTTACTTTATCTAACTCATTGACATAGAAGCAACATTCCTCCCTGAGGAAGAGACAGAGATCACTTTTTTTTTTGCTGTTAGTGAGTCTAATCTTCACTGATTTTGTAGCACTATGGTTGCCCAGTGAGTCTATTTGGCCCTGGAGAGTAAGGATGTTCTGAGCCACCCATTGGAGATCCTGGATGAACTGAGAGGAAAACCTATGGTAAATAGCTATGGAAGTAGTCGGTCCTGAGTTTCTGCACCAAAATGTAAATGTTACGGATCTGGAGCAAAAGGTATCCTAGCTGTCAGAAGCCAGGCTATACTGACAGCTCTGAAGAAAAAGGTGTCCTGGAGGGAAAGGTATCCAGAACACCTGTGTGGCTTTCATAGTAAAAGTGAACAAAGCAGGGAACTCTGTAGTGACACTTACCCAATGGAAGGGGAGAAATAATTAGAACAGTAGAAGAGAAAATAGCTGGGGGAGTGCAGGTGTCTTAATAAGTAGAATTGCATGAGTGGTGGGGACCTGAAGATCACTGAGGGAGTATGCTCAAGTGGTGGACAGCCACAAGGGTGTAGCAGATTCTTAAAAGGTCAGAGATGAGAGGCTTAAGTTCCCTGAGGCTATAGAGAGTGGGTATTGAGTCTGGGTGATAAATTTGGTGGGGTTTGATGAGGCTGGTAAAGCTGTGACCCTACCCTGATGATAGAAGAACAAGAATATGTGGGTGGGTCCCTATAACTCCGTGAGAACTAAATAGGTGGCCCTGGTGTCCAGGAGGAGGAGGAGGAGGAGGAGGAGAGAGAGAGACCTCCTTGATACTGTAATGTCTACCCAAGGCTCTAAGTCAGAGATGGTGGTGGTCAGGCCAAGGGAGCCCAGGTCCCCAGGAACTCAGCCAAAGGGCCACCTGGGCTTGATGTCTCCATGATGTGAAGGTCATGGGAGCAGTCAACACCCAAATGTCCTTGATGGCACCTTGAACATGATCTGGGTGGTTTACAAGGGATCAGATAGGTACATCTGAAACAGGGATCAGGAGTCCTCAGGTTTTGGGAGGCCAGAGAGCTGGGGCAGTTGCTATGGCCCGTTAAAAGGCCTTCACTAGCACCAGGTATTTTTGTTTTGAGGCTTTTTCATCTCTCCCATGGTACACCTTAAAGTCACCACTAAGACTTCTGCCTGTGGAGTCAGGGGTCCTTTCTCTAGACATTTAAGGTTGATCCTAATATCAGGGAAACTCTTCGAGAAGAAGTAGGTCAAAAGAAGTTATTTTCTATTTGGGGCCTCAGGATCCAGATTGGTGTATTATAAAAGGGCCTTTGTGAGATGGTCTAGGAATTGAGATGGGTTATCATGTTTCCTTTCCTTAGACTGTAGTATTTCTTGCCCTCATTAGTTAATTAGTCCCAACTGACTGAGGGGAAAAGCTTCAACTAAGTAATATTTCTTCTTTTCTATGAAGGGAATACTTGGGACCACTGAGAAATGCATAGTTATGTATGTACTTGTATTACTGTTAAAGATCATAGTTTGGGACTGGAGAGATGGCTCAGAGGTTAAGAGCACTGGCTGCTCTTTCAGAGGTCCTGAGTTAAATTCCCAGCAATCATACGGTGGCTCACAACCATCTATAATGAGATCTGGTGTCCTCTTCTGGCATGTGAATACATAATAAATAAATAAATCTTAAAAATGATCATAGATAAAAGATGATTTAAACATTAAAATATGGCTGTCTGTATAGCATCTGCTTCAAAGAAGGTGTGAAAATACATCCTTAGTGACATAGTAATTTGTTAGGTTTGGATGTGAGCTCTGGAATTTAGGGGACATATGCTAATTAGGTTAAAGCACTTTGAGTGTTTTTTAAAAGAGGAAAACCCCTTAATTCTTCTATAATGCTTAAAATGAAAATTCTGCTTATTTCTGTTATTAGCAGTAAATGTGATCTCCTGACTAGACCCCTTATTTCCAGTTTTATGTTTTGGTGAATGGTGTATTTAACTCTGCAATCATTAAAAATTAGGAATCTCTAAGTGAAGTTGTAAAGAGGCAATGATCATTGAATCCAATTCCTAGTATTCTTGGTGTGGAAGTTTGAACGGGAATGGCCCTTTTAGTTTCATGTGTTTGGTAACTTTGTTCCTATTGGTGGATCTGTTTTGGAATGATTAGGAGGTCAGTTCTTTCGGGAGGAGGTGTGCCATTAGGGATGGACTTTGAGGTTTCAAAAGATTGGTGCCGTTTCCAGAATTCTCTTTCTTTGCTTCCTTCTTACGAATAAAGATGGGGTCTTTCATGTTCTTGTCATCACCCCTTTGCTCTGCCATCTTAGATGATAACCCTCTGAAGCTATAATCTAATTGTCTACTTTCTCTTATAAATTCTTTGGTTATGGTGTTTTATTACAAAAATAGAAAAGTAATTACATTATAAGTTGGTTCCAAGAAGTGGATAGTTGCTGTGACAGACCTGATAATGTGGCTTTTTGGAGGAAATATGGAAGACTTTGGGACTTGGCCTGGGAAAGTGGTTGAATGCTGTAAGCAAAGCTTAATAGGCCATTCTAGTATGAACCTGGAAGACAGTGGTGCTGAGAACTATGTTGATTGCAGACTCCCAGCATGAGAGGTTTCAGAGGGGAAGAATATTAGTAATGGGGCTAGGGACTTTCTTGTGATATTTTGGCAAATAATGTGCCTGTCTTTTGTACTTGTCCTAAGAAATTGCCTGAGGATAAGTTGAAAGCAATAAACTAATGTCTATAGCAAAGGAAAATTTAAGACAGCCTAATATTGACTCTGTTGCATGGTTACTAGTTGTCACTGATAGACAGGTCTACAGTGAAAAAGCAGGGCAAAAGTAAGTACAAAACATACAGTTAAAAGAATAAAAGAATGCTAGGAGATTTATTGTTGGAGCCAAGGTTTGTGCTGAAAGGGATAAAGAAGTTAACGAGAGCACAATCTGCAATGAAATAAAGGGAGAGATACACTCAGGAAAAGATGTTACCCAGCTAAATTTTCAACCTGTGAAAGGAAAAAGCCTCCTAAAAAATAGAACATATGAAAGCTGCTACAAATGTATTTAAAGGAAACCATGCTCCATTGCAAGGAGGCTATTAAACGTGGCAGTGTTGTCTATCTGGTTCTAGATTTTGAGTAATTAAAGGGTTTGTGGAATCTTCCTGTGCAGTTTAAGAGAGCTGCTGAGGCTAGGGAATGTGTGTCAGACTAGTCTGCATGAAGGCTCTGAAATGGCAAGAAGCCCTGAAGGGCCATTGTATGAAGCTACTGAAGTTCAGTCTGGATTGCTTTGGAGGACTCAAAATATTAGAGGTGCCAGAGCCAGAATGTATTTGCCACAGAAAGCTGCATATAGGGCATTGAACCAGCATAAGACAAAGGAGTGCGAATGGACCGAGAAGCTGGAAGGGAAGAACCATCTAAGCCCTTTAACATTGGAAATGAAGGAACAAGATTTGTTGCTGGAGTCCAGCTCCAGTGAAGTTCAGGTCCCAAAGATGATGTGTAGAGTCAGCGAGGGGAAGGAAGAGACTGACATGGTCTGAGGGTGAATCGGGATGGCTGCCACTTATTGAAAAAAAAAAGGCTGCACCTTTTATAATCTATAATTGCACAAATGATTAAATAAAAGCTGTAATTAAAAGTCTCCCAAAAAATAAAGCAAGCAAGATAGCAATCCCAGGGCCAGATGGATTCAGACTTTCAAGAGATTACCACAAATACTCTTCATATTGTTCTACAAAGTTGAAACTGAAGGAGCATTTTCTAACTCTTTTTTATGAAGCTCAAATTACATTGATATATAATCCACACAAAGACTCAACAAAGAAAGAAAATTAAAGACCAATTTGCCTTATGAGCAAAATGGAAAAATTCTCAACAAAATACTTGCAAATTGAATTCAAGAACACATTAAAAAGATCATTCTCTATGATAAAGCTGGCTTTATTTCAGAGATGCAGGGATGATTCAGTATTTGTAAATCCATAAATGTAATACATTATAAATTAAATGAAAGACAAAATCCACATGCTCATCTCATTAGATGCCAAAAAGGCTGTTAAAAGCCAATATCACTTCATGATAAAAGTCATAGAAAGACTAGGGATACAAGGGGCATACCTCAACATAATAATGACAACATACAGCAAATCTACAGCCAACATCTAATAAAGAGAAATTCAGGAACAAGACAAAGATGCCTATTCTTTTCATATCCATTCAATATAGTCCTTGAAGTCTTAGCTAGAACAATAAGACAACTGAAGGACATCAAGGGACTAATAGGGAAGGATGTAGTCAAAGTATCTTCATTTGTAGATGGTAGTATTTCATACATAAAAGACCCTGAAGACTCCACCAGGGATCTTCTACAGCTAAAAAAGACTTTTAGTAAAGTATTAGAATACCACATTAACACACAAAAACCAGTAGCCTTCCTGTATACAAATGATAAAATAAACCAAGAAAGTAATCAAGGAAGCAGTACCTTTCACAATAACCTAAAAAAAGCCTTGAAATAACTCTAACTAAGCAAGTAAATGACTTGTATAATAAAAACTTTAAGATACTGAATAAGAAATAAAAGATACCAGATAATACAAAATTTCCCATACTTATAGATCAGTAGGATTAGTGTAGAGAAAATGGACATCCTACAAAAGCAAATTCAACACAATACCCATCAAAATTCCAACACAATTTTCACAGAAATCAAATGGACAATTTTCATCTTTTTGGATGGATATGGAAACATAAAATCCAAAATAGCTAAAACAGTCATGAATAATAATATTACTGCTGAAAGTATTACCCATCCTGACTTCAAGTTGTATTACAGAGACGTAGTAATAAAATCAGAATGGTATTGGCATAAAGACAGACAGGTTGATTAATGGAATGAAACTGAAGATGCAGACACAAATCTCTATACCAATGGATACCTTGTTTTTGACAAAGAAGCCAAAAATACACACTAAAAAAATAACATCTTAAACAAATGGCATATATAACATATTCCCAAATAACTCCATATTGCATTACAGAGACACTTGCTCATCCATGTTCATTGCTGTTCTATTAGTAATAGCTAGAAATTGAAAACAGCCTAGATATCCATCAACTGGTGAGTGGAGAATGAAAATGTGGTACATTTACATAACAGAATATTATTCAGCTGTTTATAAAAATTAAAAAATTCAGAGGTATATTGTTTGAGCTAGAAAAGAAAATCACTGAGTGAGGTGATCCAGATCCAAAAAGACAATTATTATATATTTTCTCTTCTATGTGGATGTTAGCTTTTAAACCTTCAATATGTCCTACAATCTGAATAACCACAGAAGTTAGGTATAGAATAAGGTATTGGTGGAAAAGGAGGATCGCCCAAGAAAGAAGAAATAGAATGTATAGTTACGGAGAGACTAGAATTAGAGAACTGAATGGGGAGGGTAATGGAAAAGAACAGTAAGAAGGGAGTATGAGGAAAGATAACTAACATTAAGGACCATTTGAAGACCATATGGAAACTTACTAATGCAGAATCTTCCTAAACCATATACATAAACAAAGCAATCTAAATGGATTTACCAGGTAATGGGGAGATAATGTCCCAACTAGACATGTTTCCCCACCATTTACTAGGAATAGCTTATATCTAGTTGAATCACCGGGCAAAGGGACTCTATGGCCATCTCCAAACACCCATCATTATTGGTTTCTCTCCACAAAGTGATAATAAGGCCCTACTGCTTAAGAAAATACTTACATATCTCATTTGACTTGGTGAAGTCAAGCTGGTACCCAATGAGAACTTTTACCCCTGGTGACTAGTGTTCATGGTACTGAAGGTTCTCTGTAGGATACAAGAGGAGGAAGGTAACCATCATCTCATCTACAAATACTGCTCTCTACAAAGATGACCTGCTTGCATGATATGTTGGTTCAAAAGTGGCACAAATATTGTGTGAGTAAACAACCACCTTCTGACTGGATTTAAGTCTCACTTCACAAGATGAATGCATGCCTGACACTGCTTGAGTAGTCTCAAACTTGAAACTGGATATACCATAGGTTTAGAGATCACCAAATACTGTTTCTGCTAAAGGAATATAGTAACAAAATGACTCCTATTGACATTCTGTTTTACCCATAGATCAGACTTCTTCTTTTAGTAGATGGGGACTAACAGAGACCCACACTGGGCAATGTACAGAGAATGAGAGACTTTTGGAATAGTCTGTCCTATAGGGGATATCTTCATCAAACTTATCCCTTCAGGGCTCAGGAAACTGTGCAGAAGAAGAGGAAACATTGTAAGAGGCAGAGGGGATGCATGACTCCAAAGAAAGTGTCCTCCAGACACAACAGGACTGATGCACATATGAACTCACAGAGACTGTGGCAGCATGCACAGAAACCTCACAGGTTCAAATCATATGGAGTTCCAATGCTGACAGGGGAAGTGGACATGGGCTGCCATTCCCAATCCAAAATTTTTCTGCTATTGACACCTGCAAAAATTATTTTACTCTAATAGAATCTCACTGGGTACATTTATCACAATGTTCCATGTCCAACAGTAGATGGCCAACATAAAATGAACTCAATACGCATGTTTTCAAACTTTTGTAGACTTTTTGTTTTTTATGGCTTTGTTTTGGCATTTCGCCTTATTGGTTTTTTTAGTTGTATATTTTGTTTTCCAGTATTGTGAGTTTGTGAAATTTTTTCGGGGGTGGTGGTGTGTATATTTTTTATTTAGTTTTCTTTTAAATTTATTTGCCTGTTTGTGAAGAGAAGGAGAGAAAGGGAGACTATGTTTCAGGAGTTGGGGATATAAAGAGGATCTGGGAGGAGAAGAAAGCATGATCAGAATATATTATATGAAAAAATTATCAATGAAAAGGGGAGGAGAAACACAGTTGGCACTATTCGGGGATAAGCAGAAAGGAACCAGCTGGAGGAATGAGGAGGGTTAATGCTGGAATAAATGGGGCAAAGGGAACAAATGAGAACAAGGTGTAATAACAATGAAGATACCATGATCAAACCTATTTAAAAATCACAGTCATAATTCTATTTGAAATGAATGTCTTATAGATAAAATACAGTTGGATCACAATCTTTTATTTAGCAATATTTATAAAACATTTATTTTGTATATAAAATTGATGTACCTCATACATGAAGTAATGTTCTGAAAGGTGGTTTATAAGCTTAGTTTATATAGTAATTCAACAAAGAGTTAAATTGCTTGGAAACATGTCAAAACAATGGAAAAGGATTTTGAATGCTAAAGTTGCTGAACTGTGGGTTAGCAAATACATGAGAAATGATGATGGACAAGGGTAGAACTTACCATTAAAAAGCTTTTAGTGTCAGCTGCATGCTGGATCCAAGTCTTTGATGACTGTCTTAGCTAGGGTTTCTCTTGCTGTGATGAAATGCCATGACCAAAAAGTAAGTTGGGGAGGAAACATTACTCTTCATCACTGAAAGAAGTCAGGCCAGGAACTCAAACAGGGCAAGATCCTAGGGGCAGGAACTCATGTAAAGGCCACAGAGGGGTGGTGTTTACTGGCTTGCTAAGACTGCCTTCTTATAGAACCTAGGACCAGCAGCCCAGGGATGGCACCACCCACAATGGGCTGGGCCTTCCCACATTGATCACTAATTGAGCAAATGCCTTACAGCTTGATCTCATGGAGGCATTTCCTCAACTGAGGCTCCTTCCTCTCTGATGACTCTAACTTGTGACAAGTTGACACACAAAACCAGCCAGTACAACTGACCCCTTGTCAACTTGACATACAAGCATAACTATTAAGCCACACCCTTCCTTTCTTATACCTCCCCAAGATCTCAGATTTGTAGTCAGTTTTTTTTTTTTTTAACTCTTTGCTCTTTGTGGACCTGCTGCCCAGCTCCCAAATAAATACTCAGAGACTTATTCTTACTTATGAATTCCTGGCCTTAGCTTCCCTTATTTCTAGCCAGCTTTTCTTAACTTAAATTATCCCATCTACCTTTTACCTCTGGGCTTTTTACCTTTTTTGTTATTCTATATTCCTTTCTTTCCTTCTTACTCCATGCCTGGTTGTACAGCTGGGTGGCTGGCCCCTGGTGTCCTCCTCTCCTTCTCTCGCTCCTCCTCTTCTTTTCTCTCCTATTTATTCTCTATGCATGCCAGCCCCACCTATCCTTTCTCCTGCCTAGCTATTGGCTGTTCAGCTCTTTATTAGACCAATTAGGTGCTTTAAACAGGCAAAGTAACACAACTTTACAGAGTTAAACAAATGCAACACGAAAGAATGCAATAATTCTTTGCATCATTTAACAAAGTTTCCACAGCATAAATGAATGTAACACATCTTAAGTTATATTCCACAACACACATTAAAAATATGAATAACTTTAGAAGTCCCACAATCCTGACAAATTCAAAAACATTACAATTTTAGTTCATTTAAAATAGCCAATCTCTTTTAAAATATGAAGTATTTTAAAATTCAGTCTCCCAAATATGAACTCCAGTAAAATACTTTCTTACTTCATGAGGGAAAAATCAGGGCACAGTCACAATTGAATCAAAGCAAAACCAAATTCCAGCCATCCATAGGCTGGGATTCACTTACAATCCTCTGGATTCCTCTGCTTCTTTGACTCTGCCCTCTGCAGCACGCATAGCTTGTTTTCTAGGCCCTTGCTGGCTCCACTGCCACAGCTGCTACTGTTTTTGGTGGTCATCCCATGGTACTAGCATCTCTAAAATGCTGGGATCTTCTGCTGCAACTGCATTGTACTTTTACCAATAGCCTCTAAAAGGCTCTATTCATGGTGCCAAGTCTCAACTTCTTTACATGACCCCTTTAGTCCTGGGCCTTCAATTGCCACTAAGGCTGCACCTTCACAAAGGGACTCTCCTGGCCTCTTACAATGCCAAGCCCCATCTACTCTCCATGACCCCTTCATGCCTTCAAAACCAGTATCACTTTGGTGGCACACATTACTACGTCTGGCTGCCAGCAGGAGGTACAACCATGGCTGCCTCTGGAACACAGCTTCTCTGTGCCCTCAAGAAGCACTTCTCAGAAAATTTCACCTCAGTGATGCTGATATCTTCTTAATCATCACTAATTTCTTAGCTCCAGCTGATCAGCATCAAGTATCCTGGTAAAGCTATGTTTCGCTTTAGTAATTCTAGTATCTTGTTATCACAGCAGATTCTTCAGCCCAGCCAACCAGAACCACAGAATCTTAGTTCAAAATGGCAAATGGCCCTGACAGAGTCTTTAAACTTCCCTCTGAAATTTCACAAATCAGGTCTCTATCTTCTGCACTACTCTCAACATTCCTATCTTCCAAGCTCCCACAGAACATCCCACAAAGCTCTTAATACTCAATGACTTTCCTAGCCCAGAGTTCCAAAGTCCTTCCACAATCCCCCCTAATACATGATCAGGTCTGTCACAGCAATACCCCACTACACTGGTACCAATTTGTCTTAGTGTTTTTATTGCTATGATGAGACATCATGACCAAAAAACAGGTTGAAAAGAAAACAGTTTATTTGGCCTACACGTCCACATTGCTGTTCATCACTGAAAGAAGTCAGGACAGGAACCCAAACAATGCAGGGTCCTGGAGGCAAGAGCTGATGCAGAGGTCAGGGAGGGGTGCTGCTTGCTGGCTTGCTCCCCTTCACTTGCTCCTCCTGCTTTCTTAGAGAACCTAGGGCCACCAGCACGGGGATGCTACCTCTCTCCATGGGCTGGGCCCTTCCCCATTGACCACTAATTGAGAAAATGCCTTACAGATGGATCTCATGGAAGCATTTCCTCAACTGATGACTCTAGCTTGTGTCAAGTTAACACACAAAAGCAGTCAGTACAATGACTAATCATGTATTAGAAATTATTTGAAATTAGTCTATTATATTTGGGTTGATGTACATATTTATTTGTACACAAACAATTATGAATGAATCTGTGAAAAAAGACTGTGAAAAACTATAGAGACATCTGAAGTTGAACGGAATACATTTTGCCTTATAATATAGCCAGGAGCCTGTGGGAGCCAGGGAGGGGCATATGGTAGTTTGTATAACCCCTTCACAGGATCTTATGTTTGAATACTTGGTTCTCAATTTGATGGAACTGTTGCAAAGGATTGGGAGTTCTGGCCTTATTGGAAGAGGTGTGCCACTGGGAATGGGCTTTGAGGTTTCAAAATAGTGGTGCCATTCCCAGTGTGCCTCCCTCTGCCACCTGCTTGTCGATTAAGATATCAGCTCTCAGCTATTCGCAGCACCACTCCTTTGCTCTGCCATTATGGGTTCTAATCCTCCCAAGCAAACCACAAGCAAATTCAACACTTTCTTTCATAAGGGGCCTTGGCCATGGTGTCATATCACAGCAATAGAAAAGTAAATAAGACACTTGGTAAATTTTCTCTCTCGCAGTTTTATAATATGAGAGAAAAATTCATGGAAGGTGAATCATTACTGAAATCACATTTTTTACTGTGTTATTAGGGATGATTAAATGTTAGTAATTCCATCACCTTTACCTTAAAGTCATGAAAATTCTTGAAGCAGGCTGAAAAATTAAGTTTACTTTGTAAAAAGTAATGGTTAGAATTCAAAATTACCCCCTGACTTTTGTATAAGATAATATTCTTCTTTTTCTCCTTTAGGCCTTACTTACAAAGTAGAATATTAAAGTTGATACTTACATAATTACATGATATTTTTCATTTTTATTGTTTAATAAATTTATAAAAGTTTATCATAAATGCATTTGATATCTCATTTAGTTACTAACTACTAATTAGTACTATATTAATTATGAAGCTAGGGTGCTGGGACACTTGTTAAATGATTTGAAAAGATTATGTAAAATTGCAATGGAAAAATACAACAATCAGAGTGAAATATTCTCTTCCATTTCTCCCTAACACAAATACATTCTCATTGAAAGACAATTTCCTTGTTTGAGAGCCCATGAAGAGAGGAGGCCTTTCCTGTTGCAGGGAGGGGAGGTGGTGGGATTAAACTCAGGGCTTTGTGCATTTCAAACTTATATTCACCTCTTAGCTACCACCAATTCCTGAGACACAACTGCTTCAAGACATAATTTATTCAGAATCTTATTCCAAGAATAAAAAGAGCCATGTATAGTTTGTTGTTTTGGATAAGTAAGATTCCAGATAATGGGTTATTACATTTTATTCAATTCTCTGTAGTTTATACATTTGACCTATGACCTAAGTATCAAGCTTGAAGAAAGCCCATTTTATTCTTTGATGCTTTTTTTTTGCTATTACAGATAGAATTGCAAAACATGAATTCTGGAGAAAAGTTTTATATTCCTGTTCAACGATGGCTGGCACAAGAGCGAGAAGATGGAGAAATCTGCAGAGAATTCCCAATTTTAAGTAAAGGACAACCTGTCCTTCCAGGTAAGGAAGAGTCAACTCCATATACTGCAGATAAAACCAGCTTACCCACATATGGAAGAACAAGGAACTGAATATTTGGATTTTGAATAAGTAATTGAATGAATGATTAAGATGGTTAATGTTTAAATCAATTACTGTTGCTCTTATGACGAATGCATAGAAATGTTTTAAATTGTTTTATACATCAGTGTTCAGTAATATGTTCTTATTGTAGTTAGTCTTGTTGGAAGGTCAATTGAAATTCCACTTAATGAAAATAAGATTAATTCATAGAAGATAAAAGTCAACATTCTCTAGAGCAGTGATTTTCAACTTTATTAATGCTGTGACTCTTTAGTACAGTTCCTCATGTTGTGGTGACCCCTGACCATAAAATTATTTTTGTTGCTACTTCATGACTGTAATTTTGCTAGTGTTATGAATCGTAATGTAAATATTTTTGGAGATACAGGTTTGCCAAAGGGGTCATTACACATAGGTTAAGAACTGCTGCTCCAGAAGAATAGAACTAAGTGAATAGAAAAGCAGTTTATTCTACACTCTCACACAACCTATACATAGAACAGTCTGGATAGTCCCACAGTGACTGCTTTCACATTGGAGAGACCAAGAATAGGTTACCTTCTCAATCTACCAGGTTGAATGCCTCAGTAGTCCTTCCCTGGCACTGTAGGCCTGGAGGATTCCTAGAGAGCTACTGGTTTTCAGTCTACCTGCAGAAACTATATTTTATTATCAATGAAACAGTGTATCAGCAGAGGCAGTTATAGAGTAGATAAACTCACCAACAGGGTGGATGAACTTGCCAATGAAGTGCTAGGGTAGAATGCAGAAAGGCAAAATTTTCCTATTGGCCCCCTTTACCTGCTTCTGGAAGGTGCTCTTTCAACTTTAAGTAATGTTGATCAAGAAAATCCATTAAACTATAAAGGAAAGTATAAGCTGAGTGAAAATGGAGCATACAGAGTAATAGAGAATCTTTTCCAACCATACACCCAAAAAAGAATTAATATTCAGACTATATAGGAGACCATGGTAAATGAAGACCACATGAGAATAGGAAGAAGCAAAGTGTTAGAGAGGCCCACAGAAATCCACAAAGATAGCCCCACCACAGACTCCTGGCAATGGTCGAGAGACAGCCCGAACTGACCTACTCTGGTGATGGGATGGCCAAACACCCTAATTGTCGTGCTAGAAACCCCATCCAACGACTGAGGGATCTGGATGCAGAGATCCATGGCTAGGCCCCGGGTGGAGCTCTGGGAGACCAATTAGCGAGAAAGAGGAGGGTTTATATGAGCGAGAATTGTTGAGACCAAGGTTAGATAAAGCACAGGGACAAATAGCCAAACGAATGGAAACACATGAACTATGAACCAATGGCTAAGGGGTCCCCAACTGGATCAGGCCCTCTGAATGGGTGAGACAGTTGATTGGCTTGATCTGTTTGGGAGGCATCCAGGCAGCGGGACCGGGTCCTGTGCTCATTACATGAGTTGGCTGTTTGAAACCTGGGGCCTATGCAGGGTCGCTTGACTCGGCCTGGGAGGAGGGGACTGGACCTGCCTGAACTGAGTCTACCAGGTTGATCTCAGTCCTCGGGGGAGGCTTAGCCCTGGAGGAGGTGGGAATGGGTGGTGGGCTGGGGGGAAGGTGAGAACAAGGGAATCTGTGGCTGATATGTAGAACTGAATTGTATTGCAAAAACAAACAAACAAAAAAACTAAAACAACAACAAAAAACTAAAAAAAAATCAAGGAAACAAACAATCCAATTTAAAAAATCAACTATGTATCTGAATAAAGAGTATTCAAAAGAACAAATAAAAGTGGCTAGTAAATATCTTTTTTTTTTTTTTTTTTTTTTGGTTTTTTCGAGACAGGGTTTCTCTGTGTAGCTTTGCGCCTTTTCCTGGAACTCACTTGGTAGCCCAGGCTGGCCTCGAACTCACAGAGATCTGCCTGGCTCTGCCTCCCAAGTGCTGGGATTAAAGGCGTGGGCCACCACCGCCCGGCAGTAAATATCTTTTAAGTGTTCGATACCTTTAGAAAACAAGGACATGCAAATTAAAATACAATCTTAACCCCGGCCAGAATAGCTAAAACCAATAAAACAACAGATAACAAATGCTGGTAAGGATACAAAGAAAGGATTATTGTAAACTGGTATTGCTACTATGGGAATAAATGTGGAGAATACTCAAAAGCTAAAAAAAAAGACCTACTATGTGACCTAGATATAACACTCCTTTGCATGTATCCAAAGGCTCAATATCCTAGTACAAAGATGCTTGCTCAGCCATATTTGCTGCTCAATTCACTGTAGCCAGGAAAGGGACACAGCTTAGACAACCTTTAACTGATGAATGGATAATAAAAATGTGCATATGCACAATGGAATTCTATTCAGATGTAAAGAAAAATTAAATCATAAAATCTACAGGAACATGGATTGAATTAGATTGAATTAGAAAAAATATACTGAGTGAGGTAATCAGGGCTTAGAAAGACAAAAGCTTCATGTATTATTTGTGCATCCTAGTTACGAATCTTTAGATTTGAGTATGTAACCTGAAGCGACCACAGAAGCCAGAGAGTAGAAAGGACCTTGGGAGGAGGGATGGAGAAGGACCTTGGGAGAGGGGCTTAGTAAGACACAGGTGCTTGAAGGGAAAAGGAAAAGCAGGAGGAGGGGACCTAACTGGAGAGCAGAGTGGGAGGATAATATAGAGGGAAAAGGAGGTTGGAGAGACAAACAGCATTAAAGGTGTTTGTAAAACCTGTAGGGGAACATTATTTTATAAACTTAAAATAATGCTCCCCAACAAGAACCACAGACTATCTAACTAAAACTCTGGTGCCAGATATGAAGATATCCTTTGAATCTTTGGTCAAGAGGGCCCAAGAAACCCCAAATAGTACAAACTATCATTGTTGCCACAATTACCAGAACTCAAAGGTAAAACCCTGTTGCTGGGTCTTACTCCACACTTCAGACATAGGGCATGGAGTATTTGAGCTCAGACTGACTTATGCCTACATCTTAAGGTATTTTTATCTGTAGTCTCATCTGGTGGTTTCAAAGTTTCCAGTTTTACACTAATTAAGGCCTTTGATTCATTTTTTAATAGAGAGATAAGAAAAAATCTAGTTCTATTCTTCTGCATATATATACTTTTCTCAGCACCAGCTGATGGCTGCAGTTACATGAATTTATTCCTATTTCCTCTATTCTGTTCTGTTCTGTTCTATTGGTCTACACACTGATTTTTGTGCCAGTGCCATGCTGTTTTTGTTATTCTGGCTTTGTAATGTAATTTTTTTGTTTTTGTTTTTTAATTTTATTTTTCTTTATTAAGAAGTTTTCTACTCACTCCTCATGTTATCCACAGACCCCCCCTCCTCCCACTCCCCAGTCCTTGTTCCCAAGCAACCCCATGTCCCCACATCCCCCAAATCGAGGTATCCCATGGGGAGTCAGCAAAGCCCAGCTCATTGAGCCTAGGCAGGTCCAAGCCCCTTCCCACTGCACCAAATCTGTGCAAGGTGTCACACCACAGGCACCGGATTCCCAGAAGCCTGCCCATGCACCAGGGACAGATCCTGATCCCCCTGCTTGGGTGCCCCCCCAAACAGTTCAAGCCAAACAACCGTCTTCCATGTCCAGAGGGCCTAGTCCAGTCCCATGGAGGCTCCAGAGCCACCAGTCCATAGTTCATGGGTTTCCACTTGTATGGTCTGTCATCTCTGTACATCCTCCCATCATGATCTCGATGTTCCTTGCCTGCAGTATCCCTCCTCTCTCTCATCAATTGAATTCCTGGAACTCAGCCTGGTGCCTGGCCATGGATCTCTGTATCTGCCTCCATCATTCACTGGACAAAGGCTCTATGATGACAGCTAGGTTATTTGCTAGGCTGGTCACCAGAGTAGACCGGTCCAGGCACCCTCTGGACCACTGCCAGCAGACCAAAGTGGGGTCAATCTTGTGGATTCCTGAGAGCCTCCCCAGCACCCTGTCTTTTCCTATTCCCATGATGTCCTCATCTATCATGGTATCTTCCTCCCTGCCCTCCCACTCTGTCCCTGTTAACAGCTTGATCCTCTCATTTCCCTATTTCTCACCCTCCACTCCTCGCCCTCTGCCACTCCCCCACACCCAGTCCACTCATGTAGATCTCATCCACTTCTCCTTTACGGGGTCATCCATGTGTCTCTCCTAGAGTCTTTCCCTGTTAGCTAGCCTCTCTGGAGTTGCGGGTTGCAGTCTGGCCATCCATTCCCTCCCATTTAGTATCCACTTAGGAGTGAGTACATACTATGTTTGTCCTTCTGAGTGTGGGTTACCTCACTCAAGATGACATTTTCTAGATCCATCGATTTGCCTACAAATTTCATGATATTGTTTTTTACTGCTGAGTAGTGCTCCATTGTGTATATGTGCCACATTTTCTTTATCCATTCTTCAGTTGAGGGGCATCTAGGTTGTTTCCAGGTTCTTGAGAATATGAATAATGCTGCTATGAACATAGTTGAGCATGTGTCCTTGTGGTAAGATTGAGCATTCCATGGGTATATGCCCAAGAGTGGTATAACTGGGTCTTGAGGAAGACTTATTCCCAACTTTCTGAGAAACTGCCATACAGATTTCCAGAGTGTCTGTACAAGTTTGCATTCCCACCAACAGTGGAGGAGTGTTCCCCTTGCTCCACATCCTCTCCAACATAAGCTGTCTTCAGTGTTTTTGATCTTAGCCATTCTGACAGGTGTAAGATGGTATCTCAGAGTTGTTTTGATTTGCATTTCCCTGATGACTAAGAATGTTGAGCAATTCCTTAAATGTCTTTCAGCCATTTGAGAATCTTCTGTTGAGAATTCTCAGTTAAGCTCTGTAGCCCATTTTTTAATTGGATTGTTCAGTATTTTGATGTCTAGCTTTTTTAGTTCTTTATATATTTTGGAGATCAGCCCTCTGTCACATGTGGGGTTGGTGAAGATCTTTTCCCATTCTGTAGGCTGTCGTTTTGTCTTATTGACCATGTCCTTTGCTCTACAAAAACTTGTCAGTTTCAGGAGGTCCCATTTATTAATTGTTGCTCTCAGTGTCTGTGCTACTGGTGTTATATTCAGGAAGTGGTCTCCTGTGCCAATGTGTTCCAGACTACTTCCTACTTTCGCTTCTATCAAGTTCAGTGTAACTGAACTTATGTTGAGGTCTTTGATCCACTTGGACTTGAGTTTTGTGCATGGTGACAGATATGGATCTATTTGTAATCTTCTGCATGTTGACATCCAGTTATGCCAGCACCATTTGTTGAAGATGCTTTCTTTTTTCCGCGGTACAGTTTTGGCTTCTTTGTCCAAAATCATATGTTCATAGGTGTGCGGATTAATGTCAGGGTCTTCAATTTGATTCCATTGGTCCACATGTCAGTTTTTATGCCAGTGCCAATCTGTTTTTATTACTATAGCTCTATAGTAGAGCTTGAGGTCGGGGATCATGATGCCTCCAGAGGTTGCTTTATTATACAGGATTCCTTTAGCTATCCTAGGTTTTTGTTTTTCCATATAAAGCTAAGTATTGTTCTTTCCAAGTCTGTGAAGAATTGTGTTGGTATTTTGATGGGGATTGCATTGAATCTGTATATTGCTTTTGGTAAGACTGCCATTTTTATTATGTTGATTCTACCTATCCATGAGCATGGGAGATCTTTCCATTTTCTGATATCTTCTTCAATTTCTTTCTTCAGAGACTTAAAGTTCTTATCATACACATCTTCCACTTGCTTAGTTAGAGTTACCCTAAGGTATTTTATATTATTTGTGGCTATTGTAAAGGGTGATGTTTCTCTGATTTCTTTCTCAGCCCCTTTTTCATTTGTATATAGGAGGGCTACTGTTTTTTTTTTTTTTTAGTTAATCTTGTATCCTGCCACTTTACTGAAGGAGTTTATCAGCTGTAGGAGTTCCCTGGTAGAATTTTTGGGGTCATTTATGTATACTATCATATTGTCTGCAAATAATGAGAGTTTGCCTTCTTCCTTTCCAATTTGTATCCCCTTGATTTCCTTTTGTTGTCTTATTGCTCTAGCTAGAACTTCAAGTACTATGTTGAATAAGTATGGGGAGAGTGGACAGTCTTGTCTTGTTCCTGATTTTAGTGGAATCACTTTGAGTTTCTCTCCATTTAATTTGATGTTGGCTGTCAGCTTGCTGTAAATTGCCTTTATTATGTTTAGGTATGTTCCTTGTATTCCTGCTCTCTCTAAGATCTTTATCATGAAGGGGTGTTGGATTTTGTCAAAGGCTTTTTCAGCATCCAATGAGATGATCATGTGGTTTTTTTCTTTCAGTTTGTTTATATGGTGTATTACATTGACAGATTTTCATATGTTGAACCATCCTTGCATCCCTGGGATGAAGCCTACTTGGTCATGGTGGATAATTGTTTTGATGTGTTCCTGGATTCAGTTAGCCAGTATTTTATTGAGTAGTTTTGCATCAATGTTCATGAGGGAAATTGCTTTGTAGTTCTCTTTCTTTGTTGCATCTTTGTGTGGTTTGGGTATCAGGGTAACTGTAGCCTCATAAAAAGAATTTGGTAATGTTCCTTCTGTTTCTATGGTGTGGAACAATTTGAAGAGTATTGGTATTACCTCTTCTTTGAAAATCTGGTAGAATTCTACACTGGAACCATCTGGTCCTGAGCTTTTTTTGGTTGGGAGACTTTTAATGATAGTTTCTATTTCCTTAGGGGTTATTGGTCTATTTAAATAGTTTATCTGGTCTTGATTTAACTTTGGTATGGGGTACCTATCCAGAAAACCATACATTTCTTTCAGATTTTCCAATTTTGTGGAGTACAGGTTTTTGAAGTATGACCTGATGATTCTCTGGATTTCCTCATTGTCCCTCTTTTTATTTCTGATTTTGTTAATTTAGATGCGCTCTCTCTGCTTTTTGGTTAATTTGGATAAGGGCTTATCTATCTTGTTGATTTTCTCAAAGAACCAACTCTTTGTTTCATTGATTCTTCGTATTGTAATCTTTGTTTCTGTTTTATTGATTTCAGCTCTCAATTTGATTATTTCCTGGTGTCTGTTTCTCCTGGGTGAGTTTGCTTCTTTTTGTAGAGCTTTCAGTTGTGCTGTTAAGTCACTAG
Organism: Peromyscus californicus insignis; assembly: GCF_007827085.1. Taxonomy (NCBI): domain Eukaryota; kingdom Metazoa; phylum Chordata; class Mammalia; order Rodentia; family Cricetidae; genus Peromyscus; species Peromyscus californicus. The sequence goes on from NW_026294573.1 coordinate 137,952,790, forward strand.
TGTGAGATTTCTCCAACTTCTTTATGTGGGCGTTTAGAGCGATGAATTTTCCTCTTAGCACTGTTTTCATGGTGTCCCATAAGTTTGAGAATGTTGTACATTCATTTTCATTGAATTTTAGGAAATCTTTAATTTCTTCCTTTATTTCTTCCTTGACCCATTGGTGATTCAATTACACATTATTCAGTTTCCATGAGATTGTATGCTTTCTGTAATTTTTGTTGTTGTTGAAGTCTAACTTTAAGCCATGGTGGTCTGATAAGACACTGGAGGTTATTTCAGTTTTTTTTTTATCTGTTGAGATATGCTTTGTTACCAAGCATGTGGTCGATTTTGGAGAAGGTTCCATGGGGTGTTGAAAAGAAGGTATATTCTTTTGTGCTAGGGTGGAATATTCTGTAAATATCTATTAAGTCTATTTGAGTCATAATATCTGTTAGTTCCCTTATTTCTCTGTTAAGTTTTTGTCTGGCAGACCTGTCCATGGTGAGAGTGGGGTGATGAAGTCTCCCACTACTAGTGTATGGTGTTTGATGTGCGATTCAAGCTTTGGTAATGTTTCTTTTATAAATGTCAGAGCCCTTGTATTTGGGGCATAAATATTCAGAATTGAGACTTCATCTTGTCAGATTTTCCCTGTGATAAATATGTAGTGTCCTTCCTGATCTCTTTGAATTTATTTTAGTTTGAAGTCTATTTTATTAGATATTAGGATAGCTACACCAACTTGCTTCTTAAATCCATTTGATTGGAATGTCTTTTCCTAGCCTTTTATTCTGAGATGGTGTCTGTCTTTGAAGTTGAGGTGTGTTTCTTGCATGCAGCAAATTGATGGATCTTATTTTTGTATCCATTCTGTTAGCCTGTGTCTTTTTATAGGTGAGTTGAGACCTTGATACTGATGGATATTAATGACCAGTTATTGTTAATTTCTGTAATTTTTTGGTGGTAGTGTTGTATGTTTCCCTTCTTTGGTATTTGTTGGTATGGGACTATCTATTGCCTGTGTTTTCATGGGTGTATCTAACTTCCTTAGGTTGGATTTTTCCTTCTAGTGCTTTCTGTAGGGATGGATTTGTGGAGAGGTATTGTTTAAATCTGTTTTTATCATGGAATATTTTGTTTACTCTGTCTATGTTGATTGAGAGTTTCCTGGGTATAATAGTCTGGGTTGGCATCCATGGTCTCTTAATATCTGCATAACATCTGTCCAGGACCTTCTGGCTTTTAGAGTTTCCATTGAGAAGTCAGGTGTTATTCTTATGGGTCTGCCTTTATATGTTACTTGGCCTTTTTCCTTTGCAGCTCTTAATATTTTTTCTTTATTCTGTATGTTTAGTGGTTTGATTATTATGTGGTGAGGGGACTTTTTTTTGGATCCAGCGTATTTGGTGTTCTGTAACCTTCTTATATTTTTATAGGCATTTCCTTCTTTAGGTTGGGAAAGTTTTCTTCTATGATTTTGTTGAATATATTTTCTGTGCTTTTACATTGGTATTCTTTTCCTTCTTCTATCCCTATTATTCTTAGGTTTGGTCTTTTCATTGTGTGCCAAATTTCCTGGACATGTTGGGTTATGACTTTGTTGGTTTTAGTGTTTTCTTTGACTGATGAATCTATTTCTTCTACTGTATCTTCAATGCCAGAGATCCACTCTTCCATCTCTTGCATTCTGTTGGTTATACTTGCATCTGTAGTTCCTGTTCGTTTGCTCAGATTTTCCACTTCCAGCATTACCTCAGTTTATGTCTTCTTTATTGACTTCATTTCAGTTTTGAAATCTTGAATTGTTTCCTTCATTTATTTAATTGCTTTCTGTTGGCTTTCATGGGATTTACTGGTTTCTTCCCATTTTTTGTTTGACTTTTCCTTGATTTCTTTAAGGGAATTTTTCATTTCCTCTTTTAAGATCTCTAATATCTTCTTAAAGTCATTTTTATGGTAGATATCTTCCATTTCTTCTGTGTTGGGCTATTCAGGTCTTGCTGATGTAGGTTCTGATGGAACTATATTGGTTTTTATGTTGTTGACTGTATTTTTGCACTGGTGTCTACCCATCTCTTTCTCTACTTGGTCCAAGCAGTGTCTGTGTTTGAGGGAGCCTCTCTTGGTCTGATTAATACTTTTGATCCAGTGGTAGCTCTTGGTCTAGTCGATGTTGATGGACTTTTTGTCTCAGGGATCAGCTCTTAGTCCAACTGGCGCTAGTGGGCTCTGTCTCAGGGAGTAGCTGCAGTCTTACCATGTGGTAGATAGTGGTAGTCTGACCTGTCTGCAGGATGTCTGCCTGTCAACTGTCCTCTTAGTCCAGTTGGATGCTGACAGGCTCTATCTCAGGGAACAGTTGCAATCTTGGAGGGTGGGTGGGATTTGGGGAAGGTGGGGCTTGGTTTATAGGGTCTGATGGGGGATGGGAGTAATCTGACCTGTGTGCAGGAGATCTGCCTGCCAACTGGCCTGAAACTGAAACTGCAATGGGTGGGGGTGTAGGGGTTCAGGGTTGTGGCCCTGGGCCCAAAGCCTAGGGGCTGGGGTGTTCGGGTATGAGGATAAAGACTCACCTCTTAGTCCAGTCGGGTGCTGGCAGGCTCTGTCTCAGGGAACAGTTGCAGTCTCGGAGGGTGGGTGGGATTTGGGGGGTAATGTAATTTCTTGAGACAGGGTCATGTATCTTGCAATATAATTTGTAATCAGTTACTATTATATGTCCAATATCTCTCTTTTTTTTGTGGTTGATTTGGCTATTTGAGTTCTTTTGTATTTCTTTTTCTTTCTTTTGTTTTTTTTTTTCAGGACAGGATTTCTTTGTGTAATCCCAGCTTTTCTAGAACTCACTCTGGAGACCAGACTGGCCTCAAACCCAGAGATTCATCTCTCTCTGCCTCCAGAGTGCTGGGATTAATGGTGTGAGCCACCACCAACTGGCTTGAGGTCTTTTGTATTTCTATAAGGTGATATTGTTTTTTAAATTTTTTTTGTGAATAATGTTTTTGTGAGATTTTTTCCTGGGGGGATGTACACAAACTAATCACTCCAGATATGGAACTAATGGCAAACAAAAGAAACAATTCTACCCAAATATAGCTTGGTGAATAATGAGCTTATTGATGCTACCTATGAGAACATGGATGACTCAAAAGCAGCTGCATCACTGTAAAAAGACCATAAAGCATGGGTAATGACTCATGAAACCTGTATTACTGGAGTTTTCTTTACAACTCATACACAGTGTCATAGAAAAGTTTTTTTCTTCTGTGGCAATAATTGCAGCTTGCATTTTGCCACAAGTCTTATATGTTTCTTGAGCTTTCTGAGTCTTCTGAGTCTCTCTTCTGTCTACAAACTGAATTGCAAGAAATAGCTACACAATACTCAAACACTTCCTGTGGCTCTTAAAATTTTTTACCTCTTCTGCTGCAATGTTCTATGAATCTTGGAGTGAGTAATATAGATGTTTGATTTTTCTGAGTATTAAAGAAAAAGGGAGTGGAAGAGAGTTAACCAAAACTGGTGATGTGTAAAGTCTAATATAACATGAGCATTGTATGCCTTAGTAGTTATTTGTTCTTATCACTTAAACTGGTTATACATTTCCACTTTAACCACAGCTGACTGCAACAAAGAAAATTTACTCCACAGTGGGGGATACAATAATCTGTAAGTGTTAACACAAAAGTGGGCAAAACAATTTAATTGGCAAATCACATTGGTTAGACAAACTAACAACAGTGGCCTCCCTAGTCACAGGATTTTGCCCTAATTTACAGTACCAGATATAAGTTCCCTCCAGTATTACAGGCCTCAAGTCTATTAAGAAGGTTATTGGTCGCATTTATAACAAGTGTACCACTATTGCACCAATAGGCACAGTAATATAGCATATAGTATATATTACTGAGAATGATTGTCAGTAACAATTCTACCCTAAAGTCTGCATGGTGTACTATGGCACTTATAGATGCTAGCTATGAAGTAGAGAGCTTCAAATTCATTCCTAGGTTGTTTTCTTTTTTTCCTAAAAAAATTTATTTTTGGTCAGCTTACTATTAGATTTTTTTAATTTTTATTCATTTTTGAGATTGTGCTTTAATTATAACATTTCTCCCCTCCATTTCCTTCTTTCAAACCTTCCCATAAATACCTTTTTGCTCCCCTTCAAATTAATAGCCTCTTTTTATTCAATTTTTATTGCATGTTTATATGTATTTGTATTTGGTTGACCATCCTTCTATTTTTCTTCCCTGTTTTCTCTATAATCAAAACTATACATTCTCTTCTTCAATTAATTTTTATCACATACTTCTGTCATTAAACTAACAACAGTGATAATAACTGTATTGCTTGTGGTGTGCACTTAGCTAGCAACTTGTAGGCAGTGAGACCTTGCTGAATACCCATTCAGCTCCTGGGAGTGGCTTTTAAAAATCATGCTGAGAATCTTTGTTCCAGCTCTTCAAGTGCTATTTTTACTGTTCTTGAAGATGCTTTTGCAAATCTACAAGATTCTCAAGTGTCAACATATATAAGCTAGTCATTTTGTAGAAGATGAGGAGGATCTCTGAAAGCTCACTTCCATCTGCTCTAAGCAACTATTACTTTGGGAATTCAACAGCTAGAGGAACAGCTAGAAGTTAGTCAGGTCCAATATAAGAGGAAAAGATCTCATTTGTATCAGTTATTCCATCAAAAGATTAGTACTTGGCACAACACTCCTGTCTAGCACTTCATAATACACAGTAATTCTCCTTAAGCCATCCATCTTCCTCTTTGTGGAGCACTTCTATAGGGCTACAATACACCTCTCCATCTCTGACTGCCTTGGCAGGCCACATTATCTTGCTTTGCCTCGCTAGGAGCCAAGAAGGGATAGAGCTGTGTTCTTGCCTCTTGTATCTGCAACTTGCTCTGGGTTTGTAGCTGGAGTTTTTCTGGCTGGCCCACAGCCAGGACAAATCTCTCTCACCAGCCAGTCCTGCAACTGCTCAATCCCAACCAAGTAAACACACAGAGACTTATATTACTTATAAACTATATGGCCATGGCAGGCTTTTTGTTATCTAGTTTTTATATCTTAAATTAACCCATTTCTATTAACCTATAAGTTGCCATGTGGCTCGTGGCTTACCGGTACCTTACATTTCACTTGTCATGGCAGTAGCTGGCAGTGTCTCTTTGCCTCAGCCTTCCACTTCCCAGAATTCTCTTCTCTGCTTGTTCCGCCTATACTCCTTGCTTGGCTACTGGCCAATCAGCATTTTATTTATACAGCGCAATATCCACAGCATGGGTTTTGATCTTTCTTTGGCCTGATATATTCCTTGTTATGGCACCATTCTTTCTTTTGAAATAGAAATGTTTGTTCTGTGCCAGTGTGTAATGAAAGTATATTTTTATTTCATAAGTGATCATAGTTAATGATTTATATGTGTCTAAGAAGATAATCTACACTTACACACTCAAGAAATTTGGGAATTTTTATGACTTTGGGGTCTTTTACCAATGAACAAATATATTTTGCATTATGAGATAAAAATAAGATTTAAGAGCCAGGACTGAACTTATTTGGAAATTAAGTTGACAAGAAAATCTTGGCTGTCAATTTAACATTCAGGCATGAGAAAATTGTTTAAACATGTCTATAAGGGAATTTTCAAGGAGGTTTCACTGAAGTGGGATGACCCACCATAAATGTGGCAGTACTATTCCATTGTTCAGGGTCTCAGACTGAATAGAAAGGAGAAAGCTAGCAGAGCATCTACATTCATCTGCCTGTGTTTCCTGACTTCTGGCTTATACTCTTGCTGCCATGACTTCTCCATCCTCGTAAACTGTACCCTAAAAGTATACGGTGGTTTGAACAAGAATGGCCCCCATAGGATCATATATTTGAATGCTGGGTCACTAGGGATTGATGCTACATGACAGGGATTAGGAGTAGTGGCCTTATTAGAGTAAGTGTGGTCTTGTTGGAGGAAGTGTGTCCCTGAGGGTATTATTTGGGTTTCAAATGCTCAAGCCAGGCCAAGTATCTCTTTCTGCCTGCTGCCTGTGCATACAGATATAGAATGCTCAGCTCTCAGCTCCTTCTCCGGCACCTTGTCTGCCTGTGTGTTGCCATGCTCCCTACTATGATGATAATAGACTAAAATTCTGAAAATGTAAACAAATGCCAATTAAATGCTTTCTCAGAGTTGCCATGGTCATGTTGTCTCTTCACAACAATAGAACACTGACTAAAACAGAAGTTGGTACTAGGGAGCAGAGAATTTCTGTGACAGGCCTGACCATGCTATGTGGGGGCAGAATGTGAACTTTGGGATTTTGGATTAGGAAAGTAAGTGGGACTTACTGGGCCATACTAGTAGAAGCGTGGAAGACAGTGGTTCTGAGAGTGACATAGATTATGGTGGCCTGGTTCAAGAGGTTTCAGAAGAGAAGAATTTTTAAGTGGTTTAGATATCATTTTTATAATATTTTGGTGAATAATCTTGCTTCTTTTTGCCCTTGTCTGAAAAGTCTGCCTGAGGCTATCTTAAATGTTTTGGATTAATGGTATTGGCAGAGGAGATTTCAAAACAGCTTAGTATTGACTGTGTCACATGGTTGTTATTGACCAGTCTTATGCAGATCTATAATAATAAGAAGAAAGCTAAGCAAGGAAAAATATAGTTTGAGAAGGAAAGAGGAAAGTGTAATGGAGCTAAGTCCTATGCTGAAGGAAACAAACAGATTAAAGAAAAGCCTGATGCTGAATGGAATAAAGGGGGTGGGGACCTCAAGGCAAGACTTCACCCATTTAAGCTTCCAACTTACAAAAAGGAATTTTAAAAAAGTTTAAGCAGTAAAAGAAATCATCAAAAACAGAAAGCTGATGGAAATGTAATTAAAAGAGGGGGCTTTGTTCCAGCTCCATCAATCAGCAGAACTTGGCAGCTTCAACCACATGGTTCTGGCTTTAAAGTTAAGGATACAAGAAAGGGAGGTTATGGAATCTCCCTCCATGACTAGGAAAGCCACTGATGCCAGGCATGAGTCAGGGGTGTTCCTGCATGGAAGCCTAGAGAGGCCATTGTGTGAAGCTGTGAAGGTGAAGCCTGGATTGCTTTGGAGACCCCAAGATGCTGGAGATACTAGAGCTGTGGGATACCTGCTGAGGAAAGCTGCAAATCAAGTGTGGAACCAACCCAAGAGAGAGAAGTATGTTGCAGTCAACAAAGCTGAAAGGAACAGAGATTTGAAGAGTCCTTTGACATCAGACATGGGGAGGCAGAGTGTGAATTAGCCATGCTGGTTTTAGATCTTGCTTTGGTCCAGTATTTCTTCACCAGACTCCCTTTTGGAATTCCTCTCTTGAAATTCATGACTTCTGCCTTTGTATGTTGGAAGCATGTGATCTGCTTTTTCATTTTAACTTTACAGGGGATTATAGTTAAAAGATTGCCAAGAGTCTCCAAAGAGTCTTTGCACTTTGGACTTTTAAATAGTTGAGACTGTTGTAAACTATGGGTACTTTTGAAGTTGGACTGAATGTATTTTTTGCATTACGATATGTCTACAAGCCTAGGGAGGGTAGGGAATGGAATATGGTGGTTTAAATAGGAATGGTCTCCATAGGTTTATACATTTGAATGCTTGGTTAGTAGGGAGTGACACTGCACAACAGGAATTAGGAAGTATGGCCTTGTTAGAGTAGGTGTGGCTTTGTTGGAGGAAGTGTGTGAGTAGGGGTGGACTTCGGAGTTTCAAATGCTCAAGCCAGGCCAAGTGTCTCTCTCTGACTGCTGCCTGTGGATTCAGATGTAAAACTCTCAGCTCCTTCTCCAGTATCATGTCTGGCAGCTTGCTGCCATGCTTCTCACAGTGATGATAATGGACTAAACCTCTGAAACTGCAAGCCAGCCCCAGTTAAACGCTTTCCTTTAGAGAGCTACCATGGTCATGGTGTCTCTTCATAATAATAGAACACTCACTAAGACAAAGTGTAAACAAAATAAACTCTTTTATCACACATTTAAATTTTATTTGTTGTGTGTGCATATATGTACAGGTATGTGTGTGCAACAGTATGAGTGTGTGTGTGTGTGTGTGTGTGTGTGTGTGTGTGTGTGTGTGTGTGCGTGTGTGTAGGTCAGAAGGAAGCTTTCAGGGATCAGTTCTCTTCATTTATCATGTGGAACCTGGGGATCAGACTCAGATTATCAGGCTTGGCTACAGGAATCTTTTCCTTGCTAAGCAATCTCACTGGCCCATAAACCCAATTCCCCCTTATAGCTTTGTTTATCAAGTACTTGTCACAACAGTGATTAAAAAAACAAACAAACATAGCTATTGAGAAGAATTTTCTTCAACAAATATAGAATGGGATATTCTGATTTATTTTTTCCATCTGTATATGTATCTATTAATGAGAGTAGGACATTGAAGGCAAGCCTTGTTGGTGTAGTTTTGCCTCCTTTTTCATTAGTGTTTGTTTTATGAAATCGGGTACACTAGTTTCTATATATTAGAGTCACTGTGTCTTCTCAATGATTTCCTGCTTTAATTCAGTGTCCTTTCTCATCACCTCTGACTGGTTTCAGTATGAAGCTCCCTATCTACATGTGAGACTAGCTGCTGCTTCTTGTTTTGAGTTTCTACTTGTTTGTATATCTTTTTTCCATCTCCTTAAAATAATACTTTTATGAATTCTATGAGAGTTTCATATAATATATTTTGATAATATTCACTCTTTCCTCCTCTCTTAACTACTCTCAGATCTATCTTCACCTTCCTAACCCCTCTCAACTTCTTGTCCTTTCTTTTATCTTTTTTGTAATAGCCTATGTACTTACTCATAGGTATGGGACCATCCACTAGAGCATAATTGACTAGCCAGGGGCTACATCCTTAAGGAAAACTGACTCTCCATCCCCCAGAAACCATCAACTATAAATAACTTCTGGTAGTGGTGGGGGCTTATGAGCCCTTAATACCTTCTATGCTTTAATGTTAATCTTGAGTAGGTCTAGTGTATGCACCTGCAGGTACTGTGAGTTCATGAAGGCAGCAGTCTCTTCTAGAAGTCACTGTTTGGCTCTATGTTTCCCTAATAAAGGTTTACAGGACAGCGAGACCACTAGAGCCACACTGAGACGGAGAATGAAGCTTTAGTGGCATGCACACTGCTGGGCTGTCTCTGAGAAAAAGAGAAGAGGCCCACAAAAATAAAGTTTGAGTTTTTTTTTTTTTTTTTTTTTGGTTTTTCGAGACAGGGTTTCTCTGTGTAGCTTTGCGCCTTTTCCTGGAATTCACTTGGTAGCCCAGGCTGGCCTCGAACTCACAGAGATCCGCCTGGCTCTGCCTCCCGAGTGCTGGGATTAAAGGCGTGCGCCACCGCCGCCCGGCAAGTTTGAGTTTTTATAGGATGGTTTAGGTTTGGTGGGAGAGCATTAAAGGAGAAGGAAACTGCTTCAAACAAAGAAACTGTCTTAAATAGAAATTTTTATGAAGGGACCTTTGGTCATAACAGGATGCTGTGGGAGTTAAGATAACAAGATGCTGTTGAAATTAAGATAACAGGATACTGTTGTCTTGGGTCAGACTTCTGAGACATGCAGAATGTGCAGTTTTTTCCCCCGGAAGGAGCTGATTCCCTCTTGGCTAGGGACTTGGGCCAGTCTGTCATACCAGCTTTTTACTGATTACAGGGAGTGTTGCTAGTCTCCTCTGTCTTCTGTCTGCTGGACAGGGGCTTGTCCAAGTCATAGTGTGGCCTCTGCTTCAGCAGAGGATAGGGAAGAAGATGAACAGATTAGGAGGAGTTAGTTATAACTAGTGGGTGATTTGGTTACCTGGTTTTGAACACATTGCAGAGACATAAGGTGAGGAGAAGGAGGATCCTAATGAGGGGTACTGCCATCATTAGTGAGTTTTAGAGAAGAACACAGAGGAAGCAGTTGGGTGATTTGAGGAGTCCCAAAGAGGAGTTAACGGTATCCTTCTAGGATGTTTCCTCAAGGATGATCTGAGAGGAATTCATTGTAAATGGTTTCTAGCAGCTGCTATCTCCCCCCACCTCCAAAGTGCTTCAGTTAGGGGATCAACTGATGGTCAGCCTGTAAAAGATCTGAAGAGATCTGAAAATTGTTATGTTTACCAATCAGTAAGGGTTATGAAGAGCCATAATCCCTTTTATAGCCTTTATCCACTGGGGATCCCAGGGTCTATGATGGTGAAAGGGATATATTCTTTGTTTTTAGTTACATAGGAAGGTTGGATTCTCATCCCTCCACTTATGGTCCTTTGGTACTGGCACCTCCAGGAAGGATCTTGCTTCAGTGGTCAATATGTGATGAACAATGGTTTATTTTTTTTTTTTTTTGTGAGATAGAGGTATTTTGTTAGTGTCTGTGCCTTTTTTTTAGTGAGACTGGATACCATCTGTCATAACCAGTTGATTCATAACAAGAGAAAGTTGGAGTGATTGAGTTAGAACAACCAGAGAGAGGACATAAAGTGGAGGTGAGGCCTTTACCCTCATTGTTGCTGTTTTCAGTGGCAAAAGCATCAAAATGCTAAGCACATGGAGGAATAGAGCATACTGATGTGTAGAGAGGTGGAGAGGATGTTGGAAAAGGATAGTAACAGCCTTAAAGTAAGCATTTTTGTATTGGGAGAGGTGTGGGGGCACAGGAGATATTAAGTTTAAGAGGGCCCATGAGAGCAGTAGCGTACTTATTTTCAAGCCAGGTAGAGTTTACTTGTGCTGGCTTGGCTCATTTGAGCTGAAAGGTAAACCCTGTTGATATAGACTCTGTGAGAAGAACATTACCCAGCAAGAAGGCAAGAAGGCATGTCTTTACATGAGCTCAAATGGGCTATGAAAATAAGGAGCAGGTGTGTGTGTGTGTGTGTGTGTGTGTGTGTGTGTGTGTGTGTGTGTGTGTGTGTGTGTGTTTTATCCTGATTAGAACAAGATAAAAGTATTGGACTCAGGGTAAATGTAGCTCTTGTGTTAGTTTGTGATTTACTGATGGCATTAGCTTATTCTATCTTTCCTGAAGATTTGGGACAATAAAGGTAAAGAAGTCATAAGAGTCAAGGTGGATCAGCATAGAAAATAATCCTTTAAATCTAGGACAGAGAAATGAGTGTTACATGAGAGGATATGAGGCAGAATAATGTATGGATTGGGAAAAACAAGACAAATGGGGAGGATTTCAGTTTTAATGAGGTGGATTCCTGGACCAAGTGATAGGAGTCATATGGCTCAACTACTGGAAGGATAGGGGTATTACAAGAAGAGTGAGTCCATGAGAGATGGTGCATTTTAGTTCTAGTCAATGTTTAAGGGGGATGGGTACTGAGAACAGCAAGGAAAAGTCTGAGGTATATGTGAATGTGTTGGGAAGTGAGCACAGGGGTAGAGATGTCCCATTCTATAGGGCTTGTAAAGAAGGATTGAGAGGTATGGGGTTTGGTTTTGAGGAAATGTTGGAGAGGACAAAGAGATTATTTAGCTACAAGGGGGAGGCAGGAGATGGAGAGATTGCATTAGATCTTCTTCTAATGAAGGGCAGGGTGTGCAGGTAGATATCACTACAAAGGAAGGGGAGAAATGAAAGTCATTGATAATGTTCAACAGGGGAACTACTGTGTTGGGGATCAACAGACAAGCCCCACTATAGAGACCCATGAAGGCGAAGTTTTGCTAGAACTGACCATGAGGCCTCTTTCTCTGAGACAAATGAGATTGTCTTACTTGCCACCCAGACTATGACCTTGGGCTCCTCCATTGTGATCAGAAGTATATCATTGGGGTCAAGGGCCAGAGGCACTAAAGCATCATCAATCTTTAGTTGCCACACCCAGAAGATCAACCAACGTGTCATGTGAGGGATTTTGGGAAGGGGGTGGCTTGCCTTATCTTGGCAGGAATGGACAGCCAACCTTCCAGTGTCCCTCATGTCTGCATTGTGGATATGGCTTTGGTAGTGGTTGAGGTGACAGGCAGGCTTTGGCTTTGGCACTGTGTTTTGTGTTTCCTCGTCTGAAGCTGGTGGCACTCATTGTGACCCCATCATCTTGGAAGGAGCCTGCAGGGCTACAGCCAAGAGCTGGTAATTATGTTTGTCTTAAACCATTTATTGGTTAGTTCCTGTTCCTCTTGACTATTAAAGACCTTAAATGCCATGTCTCCCTGAGTGGTTTGATGGCCTGTTTCTAACATTTTAAGCTTTTTAGGGATGTCAGGGGTGGCCTGCAAGAGGAAATGAGTTTTGAAAACCAAGATGCTCTCCTGAGAGTTGGAGTCTAGATGATTATACTGGATTAGGGCTTTGGGTAGCCACCCCATGAATTCAGCTGAGTTTTCATCAGCCTATTGAGTTATGGTCTAGAGTCTGTCAAAATTAACCACCTTGTGAAAGGCTTTCTGAAAACCTATGAGGGTGCAAATTATCATCCCAGCTGCCTGCCTAGGAAGAATTTGTGTTGCTTTCCATGTGGATAGGAATCTGATAATTAGGTTAGGATCTACTCTAGGGACCATAATAGTTTCAGGTTGGAACTATTGATATGTGAGATAGCCTTCACCCATGGGAACCTGAGTGGCAACCGAAATACATTCCCATTTATCAGTGGTAATGATAGAGGCCATAGCCAAATAGAGATCATGGAAAGTCAGTCATAGGACTAGGTGAGAAAGTGAGACTCTTAAGGAAGAACTGGTTGGGAAGGAACCCAGGCAGTTTTCAATCTGAAACAAGCTGGAGAATTTAGATTTTGGTGGCAGAGGGGAACTTGATGACACCCATAGTGAGTGGAAACCAAGGTAAAACAGAGATCAAATCCAAAGTGCCTGGAAAATAGGGGGTAGTCCTGGCTTCTTATAGTTTCTGGTTTAAGAAAATGCAGGGTCAATAGAAGGTTCTCTGAGCTTCTAGCTAATTGAGGGATAGGCCAGTTAGAATTCCAAGAATTCTCAACCAAACTTTCTCACAGCCAGTGGAAAGTCTCCAGTACCTTTGACCCAGGTGATCTCAAAACAGAGAGAAGTTCCATTGAACTCCTAGACTTTACTAGGGTACTCTGAGTTAAGTCCACAATTCCCATAGTAATGGAAATGTTAGTCACTTAGGTAGAAGGAACTTCAAAATATTTATCTGCTTTTCCAGTGTGCTTTTATATGTACCTGAAAAAGTATTGGTTATTATGAAACTATTTTCTTTTATTGGGTAGGTGTTCTGAAGAAAACCATGAATAATGTGCACTCATAGTTTATATGAAATAAATTTCCAATTTTAGTTTTAATTGTGGTAACACATGAACATTAACTTTGCCATCATAACTATTCTTAAGCATAAAGTTTAACATCATTAATTCTGTGCATATTGTTGTGCATCAATTATCTAGAACCCTGAAAGTGAATCTCTGTACTTATGTGAGAGCAATTCTTCCATCTCTCACCCAAGCCCTTGAAACTACTGTCACTTTCTATGCTTTTAATTATTTTAGCTAAATCATTATAATATTTCCCATTTTGTTATAGGTTTCTTTCTTTTTTTGTTTTGGTTTTAGGTTTTTTGTTGTGTTTTGTTTTGTTTGTTTTTGAGACAGGGTTTCTCTGTGTAACAGCCTTGGCTGTCCTGGTACTCACTTTGTAGACCAGGCTGGCCTTGAAATTACAGAGATTCATTTATTTCTGCTTCCTATGTGCTGGAATTAAAAGTGTACACCAGCACACCCAGCAGGATTATTTATTTTAATGTATGGAAAGCACAACAGATATTCATTAAATAAGATAATATTACCATAGGACCCCGTAGTCTCACAAAGAATACCAAGCAAAATCTTAAAGAGATATTGAAACCTGAGCATACATTTTCATTGCCACCTTACGGACAGTAGCTAATATGTTCAGAAAACTCAGTGTCCACTGGCAGATAAACAGAATTGTGATATATAGCTAATTAAAGTAGTATGAAATACCAAAAGGAATTCAACCCTGCTATATTTGATGAACACTTGTAGTCTTTGTGTGACTGCAGGATCATGTGGGAGTATTATTTCATCATTTGGAGGAGTGTTTCTAGTGTTTTATACGATAATTACAAAATATCATATTTCAACCATAGTGCACAAGTGTTGAAACTACTGCAAAGTGGGATGGAAGTCTAGAGTCAGGTTTATTAACAGGTGAAATCAATATGGTACACTCACAATGCAGAACAAAACTCTGATGCCACCATTGATTTCTGCTGCTCCTCTTGGTCCCAATGGGTGATGGAAAAAGTCTGGGGAAGGTCACTGAGGCATGGCTTCAGCAAGCCCTCCATAGTCCAAGAGAGTGTACAGGACCTTGTGCCTTGGCCTTTTATCAAGTCACATCTTTCCACAGAAGATCATGCCCACTGGGCCAAGCTGCCCTTTATAACTGGCTAACAGGCCGATGTCAGTAATTCTCACAACATTTCTCCCTTTTTGTCTAATTAAGAAGGAAGTTTCTACTCCTAACATAAAAAAAACTATATACAAATAAAACTATTATCAAGTATTGTCTAGAAGAAAGGAAAGGTAATAACACTAACAAAAGTGAAACTACATATAACAAGAACAATTACCAAGTAATAAATACCTCCTAGATGTCCAAATCATAGGTAATTGTCAATTTTATAGAGATTACTCCAATAGTTGTCCTTTCTTGAAGAATCTAAAATTTGTACCTAATATGTTCTTAGCTAAGATTCAGAAGGATTGTAACAGTAACTATCTAGTCTTCAATTCCATCAAAGACCTGAGAAAGACATTATTATTTATTACCTGAGTAAGCAGGAAATGCAAGCAAGTAACTTCCCCCCCCCAAAAAAAATGTAAGAAATGACAGAAACAGCTGGCTGCCTGGACAATCACCCAAGGTTTCTCTGCAATTTTGGGACAGCCAGCTTTGGCTTACAGACCTAGAATATCTGACAGACCTTTTTCAGAAGCAGGAAAATTTGAAGGACTGTCCTGGCCTGTCTTGGCAAGGTTTGGCAGTTGCTTTTCTTTGTGTCCTGCTTATCCAGGTTGAAAAGCATACTCACTGTCAGCAGTTTAAACAAGAGCAGTTTCTTGCCCAAAAGACCAGTTTCACCAAGAAGAAAACAAACTCCACATGGAGTATCTTCAGTGCCCATCATCTTCTTGGGAGTAGATTGGTGCTGCCAAGAGCAAACATGTCTCTAGACTTCTCTGGATTATAGTGTCTCTTGTAGCATGACTAGCTCAGTTGGTAGAGCATGGGACTCTTAATCCCAGGGTCATGGGTTTGTGCCCCATGTTGGGTGCCAGATTTTGGGGATTTATTAAGAGAACTCCACATAGCTAAAACGGAGATTTATTTTGGGGTAATTTACAGCAAGTGAAGGAATTGGTTACAGGATCTGGGAGAGGTCAAGTGCAGTCCAGTGGTGTTCTCTGGAGAACTCTGCTCAGTCTACCATCCAGCATCCAGGATCACCAGGAACCAAGAACACTGGCACATCTGGATTTCAGGTATTAAGGGCTCCTGTCTCGGCCCTGCTTCAGGGGCAGGTCATAGGTAGGTGTGACAGTTATCAGAAGCCTCACTGGGGGTAGTACTTCCAGGTCAAAGCTGGAACAGCTACCCACTATAAATGTCTCATATCAAAAGAATTTTAAGTTATTAAAATGTTTTAAATGCCACATTCTCTAGATCTTTGAAGTGTTTGAAGATCATGTATCTAATTGGAACATATCTCTGCATGCCTAGAAAATCTAACTAACATGACTATAAGTTTGACAAACATGAGTGACTATTAACCTGTAATTCTTTTTTTTTTTTTTTTTTTTTTTTTTTTGGGTTTTCGAGACAGGGTTTCTCTGTGCAGCTTTTTGCGCCTTTCCTGGGACTCACTTGGTAGCCCAGGCTGGCCTCGAACTCACAGAGATCCGCCTGGCTCTGCCTCCCGAGTGCTGGGATTAAAGGCGTGCGCCACCACCGCCCGGCTAACCTGTAATTCTTATTAACCTTTATAGCTTAAGGACTAAATCTTCATCTATATAAATACACAATCTGTAGAGGTAAAATCCTATGTAAAAATAGAAACATATGTACAATATAAGGACAAGAATCTCTCAAAATTGTGAAAATATACAAAAGTATCTTAGCAAGAGGTAGAAATGCATAATGCAATATGACAAAAATAACCTTAATTTACATCAGTATACAAATTATCCTAAACAGAAGTAAAAACATATATACAGTGTAACAAAAATAATTTTACATTTGTATCAACATACAAAAATATCTTAAACAGAAGTAGGAATATATATACAATATAACAAAAATAATTTTGAATTTGTATCAATATACAAAAATATCTCAGAAATAGGAACAAATACATGGTGTAACAAAAATAAATTTGAATTTGTGTCAATATACAAGAATCATTACCAAGATAAATTATTTAAAACCGATAATATACCTTTTAATCCTATCGTATCTATCCCCCCTTTTTCTATTCCAAATGAGATATCTGAGTTTAATCTCTATTGTTCCACCCCAACAATATAAAAACTTATTACCAACCCCCTACAGATGACAATTATTCATAACCCTGAGAAAAACCAAAAACCACTCATCCCATCTATTGGGAAAATGGGTATTCTGTGCTTAGAATTATTTCCTGCTCTTTGGAGGGGGATGTCAGTATCTCTATGGGACCCTGTAAAAACTAAAACAATGGATGAGTCTTAGGAAGACTAGCTGCAACATTTGTACCCAGTCTCTCAGTAATGGGTAAAGCTTATCTGAAGTTCTGGCTGGAGTGCTATAAGATGGTGGACCATCTTAGCTATCCACCTTGGAATTGTCCTGAGCAGTTAGTAGCCCAAAGCCAATCTTTGGGTGGTGTTTATCAGCTCAATGGCATTATTATGATCCAGATAGTATCATTGTTGTGGGTCCCCATCATCTTTTCGGAGACTTCAGAGATCACTGTTAAGACAATTTATTGTTAACTGTGGAAAACTTAAATATTATTAATATGAAAATGGAAAGTTTAAATTTTAAGATAGTACTATACCTAAAGAAAAGTTCAAAAGAGTTAAAATAAGTATGAGGGGAAAGAGGTTTGTGACAAAAGTCCCTAGTTTTTTTTATTTTCTTCTGTCCCATACCAGGTAGCTCCTCTGATATTAGACAGAGACTGAAATTTTCTTTTAACAACATGCTTGTGTTTAAAGAATGAGAGAGCCACACTCCAACTCCACAGCCAGCTTTAGTTTTTAATCGAATCAGGACAACAAGTATTTTGAGAAGTAAAGATATTTTACCCTGTAAATATACCATAATTATTATTGTACCATTAGGTCAGATTATTCCTTTTCTTTTCTTGTTAATTTTTTCAGGGCAGTTCTCCCTTCTTCTTTGGATGTCTATCTGTCCAGAGGTTCTTGATGTAAAGATAAAAATAAAACCCTGCCCCAACAACCCTAATTTGATAAGTTTTACTTTTGACACATGAATCATCACATTGGTTGATGAATAATCACTTCTTCTGATCAAGAGGTCTCTCCTGATAGAATCAAATCTTTATTAATTTCGATGGTATCCACAGCTTTTCTTCTCCTGTGGAAACAAAAGCAAAACACCTTCCCCAACATAACACATATCCTAATTTCCATTCTGAGGTCAATACATTTTTAGAATACACAGGCTGATTTAATTCAGTAGTTTTTTGTACTGTCCAATGTCTCCCCACAGCTATCATTCCTTTCTCATTAGCATTTAGAAAATTTAAAGTTAATAAGGCATTATACAATCTATCTCTGGGGTTTTTATTATCCCTTTCTGTTTATATAGCATTCCTTTAAAGTGTGATTACATCTTTCTATAACCACTTGTCCTGTTGGGTTGTATGGTATACGTGTAATATGCTTTATATTGTAATATGCAAAAAAAAAAACCATGTTTCATTTTACTAGAGACACATGCTGGAGCATTGTCAGTCTTAATTTGTACAGGTGTTCCCATGATAACCATGACTTCTAATAGATGTGCAATTATAGAATCAGTCCTTTTAGAACTCATAGTATTTGCCCATTGAAATACTGAATAGATATCTATGGTATGGTGTACATATTTTAATTTTTCAAATTCTGAAAAATGAAACATATCCATTTGCCATATTTTCTTTCTTTGAGTACCTTTAGGGTTACTTCCTGCAGGTAATGGAGTTTGATTATACAAGGAACAAGTAGGACATTTTTTTTATTTATAATTTCCTTGTTTTGCTGCCAAGTGATGGAAAAATCCTTTCTCAAACCCTTGGTATGACATTGTGTTTTTATAAAATTCTGAGGCCTCCAACATATTTCCTACTAATAACTGATCAATTTTATCATTACCCTGTGCTAGAGGGCCTGGCAGACCTGTAGGAGATCTGATATGTGTTATATATATGGGATGATTCCTATTCTTGACTGAACCCTGTAATCATATACATGATGAAGTTAATTCTGATTCATTAGGAATAAGTTAAGCAGTTTCAATGTGCAAAAGAACTTTTTATGCCTAATTAGAGTCAGTAACCATATTAAGAGTTTCTGTAAAAATCCATTAATACCATGAGAATAGCATATAATTCTTATTTTTGGACAGAATCATAAGGACTTTGAGCCATTTTATTTAAATTTTCTGATTTATAACCTGCCTTTCCTGATTTATTTGCATCAATGTAGAATGTAGGCGCTCCAGATACTGGTATACCTGTACAATGTGAGGAAGGACCCAATTGGTTCTTTTTATGACTTGAAGTCTCTTGCTTTTGGGATATCTGTTGTTAATCTCTTTCAAAAAATGCTGCAGCTCTTTGCCAATGTTCATTTCCTGCCCATATGGAGGAAATTACAGCATTCATAAAAGGTATTACAATTTCTGCTGGGTCCATTCCTGTCCATTGACAAAGTCTTAATTTTCCTTTTAGAATCAACTCAGAAACCTTTACTAAATATGTCTTTAATTTTTTACTCTGTTTGTGTGGTAAAAATATCCATTCTAAGAAAATATCTTCACTCTGCATTAAAATTCCTGTAGGATAATGCATAGAGGGTAAAATAACCAGAAATCAATCAAGCTCTGGATCCAAACAATCCACAAGTGCATCCTATAATTTCTTTTCCACCAAAGCCAGTTCTCTCTCACCTTCAGCTGATAATTCTCTGGGACTATTTAAGTCCTTGCCACCTTTTAAGGTTTGAAACAAATTACTAAGTTCTTAAGATGTTACTCTAATAGTAGGGCCATAGATAGGTAATGTCTTCCAGCAATTTTTGAAAGTCACTAAGAGTCTGCAATTGATCGCTCCTGATTTGTACCTTTTGGGGTTGAATATTTTTTCAAACCTATTTTATATCCTAAGTAATTAATAGAATCTCTTCTTTGTATTTTTTCAGGAGCAATTTGTAGTTCTCCAACAAGGTAAAATTTTCTTCACTTCTTCAAACATTTTTTTAAAGTATCTACATTTGAATCAGCCAATGAGATATCATCCACATAATGGTAAATTATAGATTGAAGAAAGCATACATGAGTTATTTTCAACAGCTGTTGTACAAAATATTGGCATAACATCCCTTGTGGGAGAATCTTCTATTGATATCTCTTAACAGGCTGAGAATTACTATAAGTAGGCATTATGAAGGCAATTTTTCCCTATCCTTTTTTTGTAGAGTTATAATAAGGAAACAAATCTTTTAACTCAATAGCTATAATAGATCATCCTTTAATTAACAGAGAAGGCATAGGAATTCCAGGCTGTAGAGAGCCCCATTACCTGAATTACTTTAATTATGACTCTTAAATCTGTCAGCATTCTCCATTTTCCAAATTTCCTTTTAGTAACAAATATAGGAGAATTCCAAGGGCTGGTTGATATTCTTCAATATGCTGAGTATTTAGCTGCTCCTGTACTAGCTGTTCTAAGGCCTGCAGTTTTTCTTATGTGAAAGGCCATTGCTGAACTCATACAGGTTTGTCTATAAACCATTTTAAAGGTAGGGCTGTTGATACCGCTGAAAGATCAACAGCTATTGTGCCCTGGTTTTGTACAGCCTAAATGTTCAATGATTGTTCTTTATAATACCTTTTAATATTTTTCCCAGAAACATACATCAGTTTTTGGTCTGTTTCTGTGATTGGAGGATTGTTAACCTGGGCATTCCATTGCTGTAACAAATCAAAGTCCCATAGATTCATTGATATGTTAGCCACATATGGCTTCAATTTTCCTCTCTGTCCTTCTGGTCCTATACATTCAACCCATCTCATGCTTTATTTTACCTGAAATAAAGTTCCAATCGCTAAAAAATGGAAAATCTACCTCCTGAAGAGGTCAATTTGGATACCATGATTCCAGTCTAATTATAGTTACATCTGCCCCTGTGTCCAAAATACCTACAATTACAGTGTCATGTATTCACATCCTTAGTTTTTGTCTTTGATTATTCATAGAAATCTGGCAAAATATTCATTTTATGGTTTCTCCTGGAAGTTTTGTTTTATCTTCTAAAACTATTGTATCATCCAGAGCAGTATGGTTTTTTACCATAGGCACTAGGTCCTTTAATTGCTTTGGGGAGGAGTTTCCCCTATGATGACAGGAAATGACTGGACCAAGTTTGACATGGGTTTTTTAAGAGGCACCCCAATGTGTTTCCCAATGTTAAGGGATTGTCTTGCTTGTCCTTTGTTGATCTGCATTCATTGGTCCAATGCCAGCCTTTGCAGCATCTTCTGCACAATCCAGAAGGTTGGGGCTTTCTGTTTAGGTCATCCCTAGAAGAAACATTGTTTCTAGGAACGACCTGTCTTTAGTTTCTTCTTACATGATATTGTTTACCACAGTTAAAATATTTGACATTTAGTTTTTCTTTAAGCCTTTGGAAATCACTTCTTCTCCCCAAGTCTCATCATAGTTAATAGACTCAATATTGACTATGTGATGGAGCCATTCTTCTGTGAGTACTGATTTGTTTTTCAATTATCTTTTTTCATTGTAAATAAGAATTTTCAAAAACCAAAGGTTGAATTAGTACTTGTCTAACTTCTGGATCTGATATCACTCTAATTACAGCTGAAGTCAATCTTTGGAAAAATTCAGTGAAGGGTTCTTTTGAGCCTTGTATAACTTTAGTATATAACTCAGTTCTCTTTCCTGATTCTTGCATCTTGTCCCAAGCATTTAAGGCTGCTGTACAGCAGAGGGATAAGCTGTGTTCATCAAATGTAGCCTGATTATTTATATCAGAATAACAGCCCTCACCAAGTATTTGATCTTGGGATATTTCAAAACCTCTAACCTTACCTTGCTGTTTAAGGGCCTTAGCTGCTTCTCTTAAACAGCTATTCCAGTCTTACTGAAGACCATATTCTAATACTGCTGTGACTAATTGTTTCCAGTTGTTTGGAGTATTTGTTCCAAGAGGACCATGTATTCAACATCTGCCTCTCATATGTTGAATGCATACCATAGGAAATTATTGCTTCCTTAATATTTTTAAGTTAAAAATTTGTATAGGATCCCATTTAAATTCTGTAAAACCTTGGGAATACTTGTTATTTGATGGCCTTTCGTAAATGGTAATAGGATAAATCACGGTTGGTTTATGAACAATCTTAGGCCACTCTTTTCTAATTCTATCAGGTAATGGTGAGTTTAGTTCTCCTCTGAATTCTTTTGTCTGTATCTGAATGCTTTTATTATCAGTTCGAATACATTTTTTAAGGCTTGGAATTTACCAGTAGTTGCCATTTGTAGGGCTTGTATCTCCTCAGTAGTAAGTTGTTCTAAGGCTTGCATATTATCAATCACCTTTTTGTTCTCTTCATTGATAAATACTTCTAAGGGGTTTAGCTTATCAGTCAAGGCTGTCTTTTCCTCCTTAGTGACTATATGTCAGGCTTCTTTATTATCAGCTATTTTTCTTCCTCATTGGTAAGTATTTCTAAGGTCTTAATCTCATCAGTCAAGGCTGTCCTATCTTCCTTAGTAACTATTTGCAATTGATCCTAGCTATGTTGCTTATCTCTTCAGTAACTTTTCTAACATCCTGTCCATAGTTGTAGTGAGCAGGGTTCTAATTCCCTGCATTCTGATGTTTGCAGCCATTGACCTGGGAAAGTTTTTAAAATTGTCCTTTCTCTTTATTCTTTTACTCCATCTTCTTTGTTTGTTTGTTTGTTTATTAATTTATTAGTTTACCCTTTAAGAGTTGTCAATTAACTCACTGCAGGCCAGATACTCAGATAATTGTTGTAGATATAATATTGATGTTTGACCAGCAGGTAGAGCAGGTGTGGTGTTATAGCAGCCATGGGAGATCCAAGTCAGTGCTGTGCTGATTCAGTGCTCTAGGAGTTGACTGCCTTCTGGTTCGTGGGGAGGTACCACTCAGGCTAGCCCCGAACCTGGCACCTGTGAGTGCCAGGAAGAATTGGCACTGGAGGCAAGGCTATTATATAAGTGTCACAACTTTCCCGCCTGCCGCCAGTGACTTTGCAACAGCTCCCGAGCTCAGGCAATCAAGGCTCAAATCCAGCTGAGCTGTAGGGACCCCAGAAGAGGGGTAAGGAAAAAGCGAAGTATACCCCAGAACCACAGCAGATTTTATTCCACAACTTGTTCCAACTGCACAAAATTGGTTTGAGAGAGTAGCTGCACATTGCAGTCGATTCTAGTCTTGCAGTTGCCTGCGCTGGAGTTGGGAGGTTAGCTGTCCACAGTGAAAATGCACTGGGCAGCAGGACCAGAGTCTGCCCAGCATCTGTGGACCTCTGCGCGTCTGGGTGCAGTCAGGGCTCCTCAGATATCTGCGACTAGAGCACGGTTCAGGCGGAGCAGAGCTCCTCAGAGACCATCGACTAGCGCATGGTTCAGGGGCATGGGCTATTGCAACTGGGCTTCTGTAGTGAAGCCCACTGGGCAGGGGCTGAGGGACCAGAAACTGCCTGCCAGCTTCCGTTGTGCTGGACTGGGAGTGGTCCTGAGTTTTTTTTGGCTACAATTGCTGGCCTGATAGCAGACTGAGAGGTTAGGCCTGCGGGGTGAGGAATGCAAAGACTGAGCGGGTGAGGGTGAGGGAGCACCAGGGTGGTGGGATGCCCACTGATGCGGGCCTCGGAGGCAGGCTGTTGTGGGCAGCTGTTGGTGGGTCAACCAGGCCCCACATTAAAGGGTGCCAGATAAAGTGGGATGGAAGTCTGGGATCAAGTCAGGTTTATTAACAGGTGAAGTCCATACAGTACACTCACGATACAGAAGAAAGCTACAGTGCTGTCGTTGATCTGCCGCTCCTCTCATTCCCAATGAGTGCTGGAAAAAGGACCAGGAAGGTCACCGATCCGTGGCTTCACAAGCCCTCCACAGTCCAAGAGAGAATGAGGTCCCGGTGCCTTGGCTTTCCCCTCCTTCACCCCATGGGGATTATTTTTTTTCTTGACATTTATTTATTTTTTAAAAAAGGTTTTTTTTTTTTCATTTTACATACCAATCCCAGTTTCTCCTCCCTCTCCTTCTCCAGCCCCCCTACCTCCCCAAATCCCCCCTTCCCCACATCCACTCCTCAGAGAGGGTAAGGCCTCCCTTTGGGAGTTAACAAAGTCTGGCACACTAAGTTACCAAGCCCCTCCCCGCTGTGTCAAGGCGAGCAAGGTATCCCACCCTGGGGAATGTGTTCCAAAAAGCCATTTCATACACCCAGAATAAGTCCTGGTCCCATTGCCAGAGGCTCCTCAAACAGATCTAGCCACATAACTGTCACCCACATTCAGAGTGTCTTGGCTTTTTATCGGGTCATGTGTCTCCAGAGAAGACCATGCCCATCAGGCCAAGCTGCCCTTTATAACTGGCTAGCAGGCCAGCGTCAGTAGTTCCCACAACACTACTGTTTGTCTTTAGTTTTTTTCACCCTCATTTTTTGCAGCACTTGTTTCTGTTCTGTTCTGTTCACATTGGCTGTCCTAATGCTTGCGTAGTGTTTTTGTTTTTTCTTTGAATTGGTCTATAGTGATGCTGAGTTTTCATATGACTCATGGCCATTTATATATTTTATTTGGAGAATTGCCTGTACTTGTTCTTTGCAAATTGTGAATTTTTTGTCGAGTTTCACAGTTCCTTCTATTTTCTGTATATTAACTTCTTAATAAATATACAATTTGCAATTTTCCCCACAATTCCTGCTTATCCACGTTCTTGACTGCTTCTTGCACAATGTGGAATATTTCAAGTTTGATATGGTATGCTTGTCTCTGCTTTTGCTTTTGTTGCCTATTATTTTGCTCTCTTGCCCGAGAAATCACTGTGAAATTTGATATACCAGCCCTTTCTCTATATTTTATTGCAGTTTATTATCTTAGATTTTGTGTGTAGGTCCTCAGTGCATTTTGGATTATTTTCTGTGTATAAGGGATTAGCTCATTATTTATCATGTAGATAGCTAACAACAATACTTTTTACTGAAGAGGTTGTCATCCCCTACTGTATAGTTTTCTCATACTTGTTGAAATTACTTGACTTTGAATTTAAGTGCTATTTCTGCACTCTCTTATTGTATTCTATCATTTTGCAGTATGCTGCATTACTTTCTCTCTGTAGTATGTTTTAAAATCAAGAAGAATGAAGTAGTGAGAGCATTTTGTTCTTCTTCAAGGTAGTTTAATTATCTAGGGAGTGCCTAGATAATAATGCATTTTATTTTGCTTTTTATTTCAATAGAAGTTCATGCTAAATTTTTGTACTGATTACAGTGAGTCTTTAGATTTCTCTGGGTAATATAGACTTTTAAAAAATATTAATTACTTCATATATAATCATGGACTATCTTTCTGTTTGTTCTAATGTTTAATTTATTTCAGGATTGTTTTGTAGTTTCCAGTGACAAGTATTTTGTTGCCTTGGTTGAATTTAGTTTTAAGCATTTCATTCTCTTTGAGACTTTTTATAAATGCAGTGATTTCAGCTTTGAATCTTTAGATACGTGTGTGCTTAAAGTGGAGTATCTCTAGAAGTCAGGAAACTAGGAAGGAACTATGGGGTATGGGATTTCAAGGAAAAGAGATAGAATGCAAGAGGTAATAAGGGAAAAGGGAGCAATGGGACAAAGGGTAACTGTGGTGGAAGATGGGAGGACAGGTTAGGAAGGAAGTGTGGGAAGAATGACTAACAATAAAGACCTTTGACTGTGCCATATGAAAATATCCATCTACATAAACTTCCTAAAATATTCACATATACGTAGAAAGGGGGTTTAAATGAAGTTATCCTATAATGAGAGACAATGCCTCCCCCAGAAACCCAGTGCCAGGTATGTGTTACTTCTTTTTGAGTTGTTGGTTATTAAGATCTCATAGACATTCAGATGTTACAGGCTATTGCCATTGCTCTCAGCTACCCTACAGAACTTGATAATCAGACCCTGTTTCTGAATACACCAAACACCTGAGCCATAGGGTATGGGGAAGTCAAGCTGGAAGCTTCATCTCTACTGGATAGCTTTCATAGTGCTGGAAGATTTTATGCATGCTACCAGGGAAGAAATGTCATAATCTGTCTGTGAACTGTATGATATAAAAATATATCATACAGAGATATAGTAACTACTGGCCTGGAAATACATGCCTACAGGTGCAATAGTTGCAAGAGTGTTATGGAAATAAACAAATACTTTCTGATTGCATTTGAAGTCTGCGTCATAAGATGGAATGCCTACTACTGTTAACTGGGCTGAAACCTGTGGCTGCTTAGGTCATATGCCTTATGGGAAAGCCTAGAACTGTAAGACGAATTGCTAAACAGTCTTATTAATAAAAAACCTGGAGCTAGATATTGGGGTTAAAACTGAGAGATCAGAAAAGCAGAAAGAAGCCAGCCACGTTCTCACCACTTGGAGATCTTCAGCCAAAGAGACCTACTTCCTGTATACACATGCCTATATGCCTTTCTGTTTTGCCATCTCATTTCCTCTCTCCATCCAGCTACATCACTTCCTCTTCCTGCCCAGCTCTGTCACTTCTTGTCTGTCTATACAGACCTCCAGATAAACTTTATTGGGGTACACAGATAAAATATCACCACATAGAACCTTGTACTGTTGCTCTGCTGAATGAACATAGTAATAAACTGCTCCTAAATTCTTCCAAATAAATTCCAAATATACATGTAGAGTAGAGTATTTCTGAACCCGTATCAGAGAGTTTCTTCTTTCAGTAGATGATGATTAATATGGTGAACAACAATGGTCAACATGCAGAGAATAGGAGATTGTGAAGTGCTCATCTCTAAATGGGATGTCTATATCATGTCCCATTACACCCAAGGCTTGGATATTATTGTGGGAAAGGTGTGGGAAGTTTGTAAAATGCTAGAGGGAGTGAATGTCTGTAGTAAAAAAAGAGTATTTACTGGCCAGCCCAGTTGTATAGACGTACTCACAGTGGCTATGATTGTATGCATAGGAACAGCATATGATCAAGGCAGCTAAAGTTACAGTGTGGATGGGGAAGAGAGTCAAGAAATCACATCTCTATTTGAGGGGCTGCTGGTAATTAATGGTTATTGTAAGGAAAGACACTTCTTTTGAGGTATGCAGGTCTTGAGAAGTTACCATGTTTCAGTCAATGGTGCCACATCCATTTACACACATATATATATGTAAATATATATATATATATATATATATATATATATATATATATATAAAACTAAATGAACTGTAGCATTTAAAAAGAGAGTTCACATGAAGGTGGTATGGAAAAGCAGGAGGGGATAGAGGAGGAATTGGATCAAACGAAATAAGGGGTGGGTTGGATCCAAACACATTATATGCATACATGAATTTTAAATAAAATATTTAATAAAAAGATTTGGAAAAATATAGCTATTTTCTTTATTTCCTTTTTGGACTTCTCATTGTGAATGTATAGTAATACAACTACCTTTGAATGTAGTTTTGTTGTTTTACCAGATTTTACTGTGTGTAACCTTTTGGGTTTTATGTATACAAGACTATTTTCTTCTGACACAAGAGCCTCCTGTTGATTTAGCCTCATTGTTTTAGCTCTAACTTCCACTGATGTTTTGAATGGAAGTGGAACAGCTGATAGATTTATCTTGTTTCTGATTTTAGAGGAACTCTTTCTTCCTTCCACCCTCCAGTGCATGTAAGCTGAAGGGTTTTTCTTCCTTCCTTCCTTCCTTCCTTCCTTCCTTCCTTCCTTCCTCTTTCTTTCTTCAAAAAAACTTTTATTGAGTCTTTTTGCTTCTATTGATTCTATGTGATTCCTTTCATTGATTCTTTGACTGGTTCACATAATGCATCCTGATCCCATTCATCTCCCCATCTCCTTGCTTCCACTCTCTGCCCTTGCAACCTCCCCTAAAGCAAAATTTAAAAGTCAAACAAACAAGCAGAAAACCTTCCAAAAAACTAAAAAAATCAAAATAAACAAAATTAAAAAAAATCTCGGCATGGAAGCTGTAGTGATATAGTGAGTCACACAGTATACTGTTCGTTCATACCTCTTAACTTGTAACTGTTCATTGCAGTGAATCACTGTTCTGGTTTGAGGTCTCTGGTTTCTGCTACACTATTGATCCTGGGTCCTCACTGAAACTCTTCTTGGATATTCTGTTGTTGCCTTGTGTTCTGGAGGTCCTGTAGCTTTGAATCTTCAGCCTTTCACATGTGCAAGCAGTTCATGGATGTGATGGGTGATGGGGTGGACTAACTTATAGTCCTGGTTCTGGGCCTGGGTGGTAGCTGGGTTGGTCAGCCCACCAGCTCCAGCTTTCCCTCAATGTCACCACCCAGGTGAGCTCTCCAGCACTGCCCCTACTAGCTCACCCAGTGTAACAGACAGCAAGGAATGGGGCCAGTTCTGCTCTCAGGCCCTCAGGTCTGGCTCACCCACATTCACAACAGCAGGGCCAGCTCTACTGTTTTGCCCAGGTGAGGTACAGGGCCAGCTCACCTCTGTGCTGTCAACAGGGTCAGCTCTAGTGTGCTGCCCAGCCAAGGTGCTGTGCCAGCTCTCCAATGCCACAACATGGCAGATGGGGTGGGGTGGGGTCAGTACTCCTGCTCTTATGCCCTGGGGCCACTCACCTGTGTCTGCTCCAACAGAATCAGCTGTTATACTGCCCAGGCTAGATGGAGGGCCCACTCTCCTGAGTGCTGCAGCCAGAGAGGGGCAAGATAAGCTCTCCCAGTCTTGTGACCCTGAAACCAGCTTTTCCTGCTTGCAGTAGGTGGCAAGGGGTGAGGGTGAGGAGAAAAGAGGGTATTTTTTCCTTGTCCCTGACACAACATGTCAGACTCTTCAGAGCTCTCCAATTCTCACATATTCAGGACTGGCTCACCCACACCCCTGTCAGCAAGGATAGCTCTACTGTACTGCTGTGGGGAGGTGTAGGGCCTACTCACCAGGGTAGTGTAGTTAGGGAGGGGCAGAACCAACTTTATGCAGCCCTATTCTCACTGCTTTCGATAGTAACAGAAGCTATAGACATTGACACAGACCGTGGCTGCAGTAAGGTCATGGACCCAGATATGGCCCCTGGCAGCAGGCCGGGCCCGGATGGCACTATGGCCCCGGGTGGCAGCACAGGTCACTTAGATCAGCATGGACCCAATGGCAGTGTGGCCCTCCAACCCCCATCTGGCCCAAGTGTGGGCCCAGATCATGGGCATCTGCACTGCTTTCTATGGTGCCAGACATCAGTGCAGGTCCTGTCTGTGGCAGGGCCATGGACCCAGACATGGCCCTGGCTACAGTTCAGACCCATACGAAGCCCTAGCCATGAGTGGCAGTGTATATTTTTCAGGTCTATATGGGACTGGCAAGCAGCACAGCCCTTGGGTACCAAGAAGGCTATAGATGGAGGCTCAGATCCTTCGAATCAGTGTGGCCTTTGGTGGCAACAGGAGCCACAGACATCAGCACAGACTCAGGTTGCAGTAGGACCATGGATTCAGACATGGTTCTTGGTACAGCCGAGGCCATATGTCATCTTGGACTTAGTTGGCATTGCAGATCACCCAGATCAGCATGGCCCAAGTGGCTACATGGCCTCTAAATGCCAAGTACCCAGGTGGCAGCCCAGACCTTGGGTATCCACTCAGCTTTTGATGGTAACAGGAGTCACTGATATCAACACAGACCCTGGTTGCAGTAGAGTCACAGACCCAGATATGGTCTACTTCCTCAGTTCAGCTGAAGGGTTTTCTTGTGATGAAAGCTTTTTTTTTTTTTTTAAAGAAAAAAGGATATTCAAAACAAACATTTCCTACATTATTGGGATGATTATACAATACTTGTCTTTAATTATGCTGATTTGTCTCATTTTATTGATGTTAAATAACCCTTGCATACCCAGGTGTAAAGCTAACTTAGTCACAGTATATGTGCTAGGCTTGGAAAGGAGCTCAGCCATGGAAAAATGCCACTCATGTTCCTACCAGCTTCAGTGAGTATCCTCTGATGTTTGAGCTGAACTGGGTGCAAGAACAATTTTCCTGATTTTTTGTGGTTCTCATAGAGCTAGCTGTTCTGGGTATCATTATGATGGTATTTCTAGGGGAATGTAGATCAAGCCTTGCTTTTGTGCTATCTCTGATGACCGATGGGCATTTAAAAATGAACCAACTGTTTTGTGTTTTAGTTTCTAAAATTGACTTGTGTGGGAGGCCAGCTCTCACCTTTTCAAGGAGTCTTATGAGGAGGTAGAGGGATAAGAAAATATTAGATAGAAAAAGAGAAAGACAGAAATACAAGATAGCCTCGAGAGGACCTGGGTCAATACTCAATGGCCCTTTCCCTTTATTCAAAAGGGCTTTTTATAACAATGCCAAGGGACAGGGCAAAAGGCCTCCCCTTTGATAGATCAAACCACACTGCACAGCCAAGTGTAGACCCTTCCAAAAACCTGATAATCATACACCATGGTCAAAACATCCCCTTATGCAGCCCTGCAGAATAAAGCAAGCTTAGATTCTCAGACCCTAAGTAAGTTCTCACTAGGAAACCTCTGTGGGTTTCTACAAACTCCTAAGTGAATATTGGGAGTATACAGCAGGTGACAACTAGAGTTCAGAAGGTCAACCTATCAGAACTAAGAATTCTGTTAGAAGAAACCATCACACAAGGCATTATGGAATTATTGCCTTTTGTATGAATTATCTGTTTCTTGTTGTAAACTTCTTGTGTAATAACAGCTATGATTCTCCCATTACCATGTACTTCCATGTAATGTGTACATGTAATCTCATGATTGCATCTCAATTTTATGGTCACAACTTCCCCTATACATTTGGGGTAATTGGATAACTTTCCCCAGCTGTGTTTTTCATTAACATTCTCTGGACAAAAGTATTTCAGCTAAGATAACTTTTCATTCAAGGACAAATGCAGATAGATAAACATTAGCTCATCTTTCCTACAAATAGAGAAAATAATCACTAGCAATTAAATCCTCAACTCCTGGTCGATTTACACAAGATCCTATTTTAAGAGATTTACTGCTCACATTTCTGGGGTGATGTTTTAGCCATCTGCTAGTTACTGAGTTAAGGTAATTATTTCCCACTGACCAAAGGAGATTTCTGACAAGGCCAGGTGGATAGTAGGTGCCAAGCTTCATTTCTTGTGCAAATTAAGTTTTAATCCTCCTCAGCCAGGTGCTATTGCTAGATTCTCCCCTTTAGCAATCACTACCAATGAAAGTGCTTTTACTAACCAAATGCAACATGCTCTGACGTAGGTTGCCTAGCAACCGAGCATATGTTCCCCTGCCCTACCAGAAAGCAGTATATAGACTCCTAACATTTTACCTAACCACGTCTAGATTATAGTTTGAACACATAAATTACTTTTTAGAATTCCCTACTTGATCTTAGCCTTTAGTTGACCCTACCAGAGAACTCCCTTTTTAGTCACTCGCCTCTTTGGGTTGTTCATCAAAGCTGACAATTATTGCTTTATTTGTGGATCCTCATCACCTCTCTCTGCGACCCTGAAAACGTCAAACCTCACATTGCATTGTTAAAGTATTACTGCTTGTGTATATATACCAGTTCCCCCATAGCACTTGAGGAGAATTGATTTAGAAGAACAAAGATGAGGATGAAGATGAGAAAGAACTAAGTTTAGAGCAATGAGAGTACAGCAGAAAAAGGGACTGAAAGGAGCTAAGTATGAGAACAGAAAAGAAGCTGTGTAGATAGAATTGAATTTAGGAGAATAAAGTGAATAGATGAGAGAACTCAGTGTGCTTAGATTCATTTAATATCCCTTAAATTAGATGTGGTGATATTTTATTTGTGCTGAAATGTGGTGATGTTTCATTTGTATGTAATAAATAAAGTTTGCCTGGAGATCAGAGGTCATAGCCATAAACAGAAGTCAGGTGGTGGTAGCACATGCCCTTAATCTGATTACATGGTACGCAGATTCTCTGTGTGTTCAAGGACATACTAGGGAACAGCCAAGTGTGGTGACACATGCCTTTAATACCAGTACCAACCATAGAGACCTGGAGGTCTGTACAGACAGGCAGTGATAAGGAAGTGAGGTAGTTGTGCTAAGAGCCAATGAGAAGGCAGAACAACAAGGCAAAAAAGGCACAAGTTAGACAGGAAGAAGCTCTCTCTTGGGAAGCTATGGTGACATGGTAAACTAAGGTTAGCTGGTGGCTATCACTATTTCTCTGATCTCTATGACTTTCACCCCTATATTTGGCTCTGTGTTTCTTATTTAATAAGACTGTTTAGAAATTTGTCTACAATTAAATTCTCAGCTGGTTGATAGAATCTTCCATGGACCTTTGGAGAAAACAGTATGGGCTGGACCCATATTGTTTTCAATAAGTTAATATGTCAATTAATGAGGAAATCTCTAGTTCACTTTTATATTTGTTCTCTTCATTCTTGTGTACAAAACAAATACTCTTTTGATTAGAAGATGACATTTCTCTTCCATTTCCTTCTTTTGGTGTTAGCAATATGAGCTATTTAGTTGCTTTTTATTTTCTTAAAGAAATTTGAAGCATAAAATACAAGTATATCTTATTTTACTGATGTATTGTTTTTGTTTTAATTGAAGGTTTAGACAACTCTCTTGTACCTGTCCTATAGTTGCCATGTTTTTAATGGTGTGTTCACTTGGTGTGTTTCCCCAAGTCTCATTTTGTTTGGTAATTTTCATAATATTCCAAATGGTCTCATGTTTATTCATTATGTTATGTGATCTGTAATCTTTGATGTTATTATTATAATTGTTTTAATGCACCCAAAACTATGTTCATAATCAACAAACTTAGTAGACAAATGTGTGTGTGTTTATTGCTCAGATCATAAGCCATCTTCTTAACTATCTCCCTCTCCTTAGGCTTCTCTATTGCCTGAGGCATAACATTATTGAAGTTAGTTCAATTAAGAGTGCTACAGTGGTCTCTAAGTGTTTGAATGCAAGGGCAATTTTAAATGCATGACTAATTTTAAATAAAAAAGCTAGAAGTGACTATGTGTAGTGAGGAAGGAATGTCATAGGTCCAAAGAACTTGAAAACAGGCTTTTTTATAACCAGTTAGTTGAACAATGAATACAAAACCTCTTGAAAGAAATTAAAATTGTTGCTACAGTGAACAAAATATCATTAATGCTATTATAAAGTTTTAGTGGTCCCCACAGAAAATCAAACCAGCCACAATTTTTTTTAAGTCATAACTTATCCCTGACCAAGAACCTAACTATCTTGAATTCTGTAAATGCTGAAGGAAGTGAGAAAACTTCTGAAGAAAATTTGGAAGCTACAGAGGTTGTTTCATTGGGTTTAATGAAAGAAAGTGTCTCCCTAACATGGACATATAATGAAGCTGTTAGCACTGATGCAGAAGCCTTCACTAGTTCTCTGGAAGATCCAGCTAAGATAAGTGATGAAGACTGTCAGTTACACTATAATGAAGCTTTCACTTTGTATTGGAAGAAGATGCTGTATATGTCTTCCTTACCTAGAGAAAAGTCATTATTTGTCTTCAAAACTTCAAAAACAGACTGATTGTCTTGTTAGGGGATTCATTTGGCCACTTTACTTTGAAATCAGTGGTCATTTACTATTCTGAAATTCCCAAAGCTATTGTGGGTGATACTCAGTCTACTGTACCTGTCTGTGTTCTACAAATGGAACAGCAAAGCCTAGATGACAGGACATCTGTTTACAATATGAATTTTTGAATATTTTAAGAACACTGTTTAAACACTCTGTTTAGGAAAAAATCCTTTAGAAACATTATTGCTCACTGACAATGCTATTATTGGTCAGCCAATAGCTCTGATGGAAATGTACAATAAGATTAATGTTTTCATGCCATAAACACAACATCCTTTATGTAGCTCATGGACCAAAGAATTGTTTCTACTTTAAGTCATAATGTGTAAGAAATACATTTCATGTGATTACCACAGATATTGATTCTTCTGGTAGATCTTAGCAAAATCTCTCACAAAGGAGTCACCACTCAATATGCCATTATGAATAGAGATTAAAATTCTACATTAACAGCAGTTTGAATAAGTTGATTGTAACCCTCAAGGATGACTTTCAGAAGTTGGAGACTTCAAAGTAGATGTGCTGGGTAGTTTATGCCAACTTGACACAAGCTAGAGTTATCTGAAAGAAGAGAACCTCAATTGAGAAAATGCCTCCATAGGACCTGGATATAGGACATTTTTTTAATTAGTTATTGAGGGGAAAAGGCCAAGCCCATTATGAGTGATGCCACTCTGGGCTGGTGGTCCTAGGTTCTATAAGAAAGCAGACTGAGCAAGCCATGGAGAGCAAACCAGTAAGCGCACCCCTCCATGACCTCTGCACCAGCTCCTGCCTCCAGGTCCTGCCCTGTTTGAGTTCCTGTCCTGACTTCCTTTGATGATGAACAGTGCTGTGGAGGTGTCAGCCAAGTCAACCATTCCCTCCCCACCTTTCCTTTTGGTCATGGCGTTTCATCGAAGCAATAGAAACCCTAACTGAGACAATAAATGTGACTAAATTGCTTGATGCAATCTCAGGACAAAACCTTAAAGAATGAACAATTATCTTTTGTGGATAAAAAAATGGTTTTATGAGAGAAAGTATTCTTGTTGAAGAATTTATGAGGTTTGTTGAAATAACAATAGATTTAGAATACTATATTAATATACTTGATATAGCAACATCATGATTTGAGAGGACTGACTATAATTTTGAAATAAAGTCCAGTGTGGGAAAATTCTGTCAGAATGTATTTTGTGCCACAAAGTCTTTGTCAGAAGGAGAATCAGTCAGTGTGGTTTTTTTTATTAAAGACATTGCCACAGCTACCCTACCATGAACAGATGGCCACCATTAACATAAAGCAAGGGCCTCCACTGTCAAAAGATAGAATGATTGAGAGATGGTTCTGATGATTTTCAGTTTTTTATTTTCCCCAATGATGTGTTTTATAATAACACACACACACATTTTTAGACTAAATGCCATTAATTTGTATTAAATAGAATACAATATAGTTTGAAAATAGCATTTAAAAATGAAATTTAGACTAAAATATGTTGGCCTTGAATATCAGGGTTCAGCTGATTTCCTGCCTCAGTCTCTTGAGTATCTGGGATTACCGGTTTGTGGCACTGGTCCTGGTCACTGTGAATGTAACTCTTATATGTAGTAGGAAAACAAAAAATTGTGTGACTTTAATGCAGTGGTCTAGAACCAGACCACTCATATCTCTGAGGTATAACTTTAATGGAGAAATGTTATTAACCTTCAGAGGATGATTTCAAAAGTAGCTGTACTCCAAAATAAGTATAACTCTCAGTGGTTCCTCCTTACAAATCCTGCTTCTATATGAGTGGTACATGTGAAAAGATCATCGATGTTCAAATACCAAGGATGGAACTCATGTGGAAGATAGTGCAGAGTGCACGGAACTCTGGTTTAGACTCTTCTCCTCTGGAGTACCATGCATGAACATTAGATTTTTTTGCTCTCCCACAGGTTCAGGAGCCTCTGATCATTTAGTGTTTCTCATTAATGTTCTCCTTCCTTTCTAGTCTGCTTGTGAGACTATTAAGTGAATTTCAAATTTCACTTTGGAAGGTTTTGACAGTTCTGAAAATTTTAATTGGATCTTCTTTAAATTTTTGGTTCCTCTGCTGCTGAGACTTTCTGGTTTGTTTGGTTTTTGTTTGTTTGTTTTGTTTTAAGAGCCTTCACAATTGTTGGTGGGGGCATTTATATGATCGATGCTCTAAAGTCTTCGTTTATGATACTAGTGTCATCTGGATCTCAGCTGTGAGCCAATGATGCTGCCACCTCACCAGTCATGTCTCTTTAGACTCTTCACCCACATCAGTTGCAATTTTTATGATTGCTAATTGTCTTGAGTAATTTCATACTATATTTTGGACACTGGAGATATGAGTTTCTACTTAAGAAATTTTATAAAGAATGTTAATAGTTTCACTT
Source organism: Peromyscus californicus insignis (assembly GCF_007827085.1). Classification (NCBI taxonomy): domain Eukaryota; kingdom Metazoa; phylum Chordata; class Mammalia; order Rodentia; family Cricetidae; genus Peromyscus; species Peromyscus californicus. The sequence goes on from NW_026294573.1 coordinate 137,988,326, forward strand.
TAAAATGCAGTTGACTACACTGGTTAGTTCCAGGCCACAAATTCCAATCTATCTTTTGTGGGCTGTGGTTCAAATATCAATTTAGTTCTTTAAACCTTTATAGATCCAAGATCTTTTTGTTCCTGTAGCTGAAAAGCTGAGGTTTAATTGTACTGTCCAATGTGCTTCCAGTCTTCCTGTGTCTAGAGAAGAAAAAGTAAAATAGGCATTAGGAATTGATGGCTAAATCTATTGTAGTCTAGCTCCACTGAACAGAAGGGAAGCTTCTTCTCTTCCAAAATGTGAGTTCTTGGCTTTTGGGCTCAGGCACTGGGATTCTAGAGGCTGGACAATGGGGAGAAGGGTAGAATGTCTTTATACTAGTGGCTATATCTCTTGCTTTCTGAGTCAAAATTCCAGAATTCTGAGTACTCTGGGTCTAGGCTCTTGTGCCTACCTCCAGGTTTCTCATGCACTGAGTCCAGGCTAAGGAAGAAAGAACAAGGTTAAACTGATGTGTGGTGTTACTTTAACATTGGGTCTTCTCCCTGTGCTTCTGCAGCAGGTCACCTCAGAATGCTCACGCGTTCTGTTGAGCTTTCTTGGTTGCATTACATGGTGGTACTAAGGTGGCATGTTTTGTTACATCTTACCTAAAGTTTGGGCTCTGGATTATATTTATGACTATGTCTTCAATTATGTCAGTCATTCATTGCACTTAAAACTTAAATTTATTTTCTTTTGTTGACAGTGACTAAATATGAGGTGTATATTACAACAGGTGAGCTCTGGAATGCTGGAACTGTAGCAAATGTCTACCTTTCTGTCTATGGGGAAAAAGGAGATACAGGATCCAGGAAACTCTCTAGATCAAAGAGCGCTTTAATATTTTTAAGAGGACAAGTGAGTAAACAAAAATTACTTTGTTTGGTTTTTAAAGTATTATTGTGGTAAAAACATGTGGAATTTGCCACAGTGGCCATCCTGTGCATTTGAAATACATAGTTCACTAGTATGTTGGTTAGTTTTTGCCAAGATGAAACAAACTAAAGATACCCTGCAAGAGGGAACCTCATTTCAGGAATTGCCTCTAACAGATCGGACTGTGTGCATGTCTGTGGGACATTTTCTTGATTAACAATTGGTGTGAGGGTCATAGCCCACTGTGGGTGGTACAACCCCAGAACCACCTGGTCCTGAGTTATATACAAAAACAGCAAGCCAGTAAGCAACTTTCCTCCATGGTTCAAGCCTCTGCTCCTACTTGAGTTTCTGTCTGGATTTCCCTCAATGCTAAATGGTGATTGGGATGTAGAAGTCAAGTGAACCCTTTCTTCCTTGGGTTGATTTTGATCTGAGTGTTCTATTGCTGCAACAGAAAACAAGGACAAGTATTTTAAACATGCAGATGGTATACCTCTTAGATGATTTGACTTAAAATTTCCAATAATAAGATAAAAAGTTGGAGGTGAAAGTCACATGCACTGAGCAGATATCAGACCTTAAATTTTTAACTTTTATTTATGTTTTCTTTGCATTTGTAACCCAGAGTGGGATACTTAAGCAAAGCTGAAGGACAGCCATGAGCCATAGTACCTACCCAGCCACATATTTGTTGGAACAACAGATAAGGCTTTCCAGTATACATATTGCTGAGCTCAGATGTTCCATAGATTAGATGTATTAAATGTATTTTTAACTTACAATTGATTTATTGTAATTTAACCCTATCATAAACCAAGAAGAATCTATAGTCACATGTACATGTTTTCTAGAAAGTTTTCACTTTCTGAAGCTACAAATCTATAATTATTCAATAAAAAATCCTCAATTTACTTTTCCTGTTCTGTTTATGTGGACTGATTACTTTAAATACCTCATATGAATTGAATTACAGTAATTTTGATGACTGGCTTTTTTCACTTAGCACAATGTCTTTAAATTGCATCTATGAAGTCAGATGTGACAGTATTTTCTTCTTTTAAACACTGATTAATATTAAATTGAGTGTATATAACACAACACTGTTTATAAATCCACTCATGGGTAGATATATGGGTTGCCACCACTTTGTGAATATTGTAAATAATATATGGAATTACAAATATTCTTGAGATAATTTCTTCAGGTACTTTGAATAGGGAACTACTGGGCTATATGGTAGTTTATTTTTAATCTTGGAGAAACTGCCACCTTGTTTCCAATAGTGGTTATAATATTTTACAGTTTTATCAATGATGGGCAATGTTAAGGATTCCTGGTTATTTTCTTTCTTAAGCAACAGTTATTCTTGTGGGCATGGATTATAGATTATTTTAGTTTTAGTTTATATTTCTCTAATAACTAGTGATATTAAACAATTCTCATATGCTTATTGTCAATTTTCATGGAAAGAATTGTCAATTTTTAAAGTGGGTTAATTTTGTTTTTTATTGTTGAATCATAGGAGTTATTTGTGCCTAAGGCTCAGGTAACTTTGTGGAAGAGGGGGCAGAAAGGTGGCAAGAAGCAGAGGGTCAGGGAGTTTGCTGTTATGTAGTGTCTCCTAGCAACCTCAGAAGCTACACCAACAGGACCACCATGAGTGAGCTGAATAAGGATGACATCAAATAAGTGTACAGGGGAAATTCCACAAACCTTGAACCCCACACAAAGAACTATAGGCAACCAAGTCAAAGCTTGGAATGCAGAGGTAGTCTTCCCCAGAGAAAAGCACAGTCCAAATGGTCCAGTCCGAATGATCATCTCTGAAAACATACATACAAGAAACATTATATAGATTCAATAGGCTGTATTTAAGAATATATATTTTATGTGCATATACATATTCATATATGCATACAATAATAATTATTGAATAAAAGAGGCCAAGAATTTGAAGGAGAGCAGATAGGGCTACTTAAGAGGATTTGGAAGGAAAAAGAGAAGGAAGAAATGTAATTGTATTATAATCTAAAAAAGAAAAACACAAAAGCTCAACAATGGCAAAAAGGGAAAGTATTTGTGCCTGTGGACCTGAACCTTTCTTTGTACTTCCTCATTATTGAAATTCTTACTTTGTTTATTCTCTGCTCCTCCTGCCTAAAATCTTTATGACTGTTACTTTTAATTCTCTCTTGACTAACTTAATTCTGTCCATTTCATTAGGACTAATTTATGATTTATTTTGTCATTTCGTTTAGAGCACATCACCTTGCTTCTTTATATCTCTGGATTTTATATATTGGTTCAAGCCCTAGATAAGAACCACATGCCCCATGTTGTCAGTCTGGCTTAATACAGGAAGTAGACTTGCCTGCCCCAGACTAGATGTTAGTCTAAACTCTTGTTTATTTTTCATTACTTAATATTTTAATGTTACTGTTGAATCTATGACTGTGTACAGGCAACTGCTGTATCACTTAGATATAATGTCTGTCCTCTTTTTGCTGAAACAATTTTTTTTAACTGACTGGGTCTCAGTTTGTCTAGGATGTAGCCAAGGAAGCTGGCCTTGAATTTGAAATCCTCTTGCCTTAATTTCTCTGGTAGGAGATTATGGGCCTGAATCATGGGGGAGAGTTTAAAAATGTTGTTTATGTCCAACTGTTGTGTGTTTTATCTTTCCCAGAACACTAAGTTTTTACTAAGTTTGTCAGTGCCCTAATAGGCAGGATGGAAGCCAGTCTGTGAGAAGCAGCTGGGTGTGTTCCAAATAATGTAGTTCCTTTTCTCCTTAGAGAACCTGGGAGCTCTAGGTTCTCTCTCATTGTCTTTATAACACCCAGGAGAGATTCTATGACAATTGCTTGTACTCCTCTTCAGAATGTATGCTTTCAATTCTTTTGTTATGTTCCTTATTGCAACCAAGGGCCTTCAGATCCCATCAACTCTAAAGACAGATGCTTAGGTGGAGCGAGTCATAGGTGAGAGCTGTATGAAGTGCCTACATACTAGTCCCAGTTGCTTGTGCTGTCAGCTCTTAAATGGAGGTTAAAATGCTTCACCCGTGGACAGTGGCTGGAAGCTGGGGCATTAAGTGTATCGCCAAATCCTGTTCCAGGGATGTGATTATTAATCTTAATTGTCAACTCAACTGGATTTAGAACCGCAGCCACATCAGCTGAATTAATCCTGCTGTCAATCAGTTGATCAGTGTCACAGCCAGATCATACTCACAACTTGTCTTTATTTTCTTACTGTAGACAGATTTGTATCTTTTCTTAATGAACATACCTTTTACAATTGAATTTTGCCACATCTGAATTTATATTTTCGGTAAGAATCAAAATTATAATCCACATCTAATTAGAGTTTTGTTCTTATTGGTTGCAGATTGATACCTTCTTCCTAGAGGCTGTAAATCTTGGAAATTTATGCAAGATTGTAATAGGCCATGATGGACTTGGCCCAGGTAAGGCTCATTCACAGAGCTCTAATGGATGTCTGCTTCTACTCCATCCATATGAAACTCTGCATGACTCTAGTAAACAGTCAGAATAACTTCTAGAAACTTCCTTCTTTAGAGAAGGAAGGGACTAAGGAAGGAAAGGAGGATACTATTACATATTATTGAAATGAAAATATATTCCCCAGATCTCCTATAAAATTGATGTATTTTCTTCAAAATGGTATAAGCTGACTGAGTGGATGCCACATGATAGGCCTGGGATGCCAGAAAGAATCATTTATAAAGAGGCATCTGGGGTGTGAATGATGTGGAGGATACCTGTGATGGGGACAACCATAAAAGACTCCTCATTGTCCAACAGTAATGAGTTCAGAAACATGTCTTAGCAGTGAGGACTTGGCTATGTTTCCTACTTCCATCTTGTTCATGAGTCTTCCCAGTTTTCCCATTAACTCTGTGAGATAATTAAAAAATTTCTAATGAACTTATTTACTGTATTATATAAACAACAATACTATAAAGAAATGCCATTTGATTAAGGGATACATACTGAAAAACAAAAGTATAATGCATACAAACAGAGATTTACTAAAATGTGTCAATATTATTTCCATATTAGGAACAAAGGTCTTGCACAAATATAAAGTGAATGTATGTTTCAATAATGAAGGGGAGAATTGGCAGGTTATCAAAGCTGGTTTAAAGAGGTTACAAAAGCCCCCCAAATATAAATATATAATTAGTGAGATTAGAAAGAGCAGCAGATAAGATCCATAAAGTAAATAAAATAGCATCAGTTTCTTATAAACTGTAAAAATATACCTTTGAAGTAGTCTTCTCTCTTGGACAAAATTTATTTGGAGTTTAATCAGATGTCAATTATTTGCATATTGTTATTTTGTTAGTTGTCAGCTGGTTTAACTCTCAAGTGATGATTCACTCTTCCAGGAGTAAGAGGACTTCCAAGTAGCTTTTACGATAGTGCCCTGATATAGCATTTGGAGAGTCACATAGTCATATTTTGCCTCATTTCAGAGTTAACTTTTCTAAACAAGGGTAGAAATTCTCAGCCTGAAAAATTCCCACTTTGAATCACGTGTTATACTCAGGAGACATTAAATATGTCAGTTCCAATTATTATATGAGTATGATATAATATGAATATGTAAATAAAATGAAGCAAGTTTATTCATAATCTTATATGGTAGAGTAAAATTCAAGGTGACAATTATTAAAAGGTATAGGAAAGAAAATTTCTGTTAATATTTCTGTTAACATTTATGATTCCCAATGAGACTTTAAAACTAGTGAGAATTTATTTAACAAACAACATTCAGTCAAATATATGAAGATTCAAGAAGAAATTAAAAAAACCTACACAATAGAAGTCTATCATGTTTCCGAATCTGGAAGGTTTTCCAGGTACTTAATTATACCTTCAAGTGTGGCAGAATGGCATTTTCACTAAAAACTCCATGAACCATTTCATATTTTATCAGGTCCCAAATGAAATCTCTGTGGATAATGAAAACGGGACCATTCTGTTGAAATTTTATTTTTCAAAACTATGAGTCAAATACCCTTATTTTCTTTATAAAATTGAAAGAAAAATACCACAATAAATTTCCCTCAAAAGCCACATTTTCTAATTATAATGTAATAAAATCTAAAATTTAATAAAAAATATCAAATTCAATTCCTTGTATACTTTCAGTTTTTTCTACAATTTTGAAGCAAAATGAAAATCCTTCCTATAATTATAATGTAACACAGTGTTATCTTTATTGTCTGATTGCCTGCAGAGGCTCACAATAATAGGTTTTAGGTTCTCAACATCTTTGTTACAGTCTGTTTCAAAATAGCCCAGACTTGGTAATTTATAAAGACCACAGATTTACTTCTTACTGTTGTAGTAACTGGGAAGTCCAACAAGAAAATGCAGAGTGTTTCTAGTACTTGGAGAAGCGGAGGTCCAATCCCTAGCACTGAGGAAACACACACACACACACACACACACACACACACACACACACACACACACACTTGTATATGGTGAAAATCTCTCTTAGACTTCACATGACGAAAGGGCAAAAAAGGCCGATGTGCCCTGTTGAGTCCTTTTATAAGATATCACAGTTCTGAGGGCAGAGTCTTTAGGATGTAGTCACTCCCTAAAATCTCCAACTCTTATTACTGTCATTAATCTTTCTAGCTCTTAATCTAGTCCTGAGTTTTCTCAAAAATGAGAAAAAATGACAATATATTTTTATGTGAATAGCTTATTGTTATTTTTTTAGTTTGCAAAGTTGGTATTTGTAAGATTAATTCCTCATTTCCTTTAAGAGTTACTACTTAGCATCTTTCAGCCCTCATCAGAGAAATTTCTTGCAGTAAATAGGATTTAAAACAGAGGCCAATAGTTAGACAGAGTCTAGAGAATGAGAGACTGTAGAGCACTTAGTCCTCAATGGGATGTCTTCATCAAACCCTTCCTCTCAAGGGCCAGGTATCTGTGTGAAAGAAGAGGCAGAAGAGCCAGAGGTATATCACTCCAAGGGCACTGTGTCTTCCAGACACAACAGTGTTGATGTACATATGAACTTACAGAGACTGTGATAGCACTCTCAAGACCTGCACAAGTTCAAGTCAGGCAAAAATCCCAGCACAGAGGAGAGGAAACAGACACAAAGTCCCACCCCTAACCAGGAAGCTATTTGCGATTGATACCTGCTGGGAAATGAAAATGAGTTTTCTCCAATGGAGTGTCAGCAGGAATATCAACTGCACCCCAGGGCAGGCCCCATGCCTAGGAATAGTTGGCCAACATAAAGTGAACTCCATGTCATTTTGTGGCTTTTTGTTTTGTTTTGACGTCTTTTCTGTCTTACTGTTTTTTGTTTGTTTATTCTTTTTTGTTTTTGTTTTTTAGAAAGAGAAAGAACATTAAGTTGGGTGGGATGGACCTAGAGGAGTTGGGAAAGGAAAACATGATCAAACTATACTGTATGAAAATACTTAAATAAAATAAAATTATTAAATAATTTAAAAATAACTTAATAAAATACAAAATTTAAAGTTTACTTTTTAAAAAGTTACTACTTAGGTTTCTCAGTTGCTTCTACAACCTGTCAGAATTCTAGTAACCTTTTGGCTTTCTTAAAGAAAAAGAGCATTTTTTTTTAGTAGCACTTCAGAGTAAAATTAAAATAACATTTTTGGGGGAATGACAGTTAGCAATGGCCTATGATTGTAAAACGTATCATGTGACAGTGATTTTTGAAGTGATCTGGGAACTTAGCTGAAAATTCAGTTCGTAGGTAGCTAACCATCCTACTTTGTTTGGATTTGTTTTAGTACAGAAAATTCCATGTCAGGAACCTCCTCCTTCTTGCACAGACTGGACCGTTTTGTCCCAGTGGGCTGTCGCTTCCCCACCCTCCTGACCCAGAAACTGAGTATGCGCCAGCAGAGCCCGTTATCTTTATTGGCCTTGGTGGCTCAAATGCTCAATGAAGCTTGAGAACCAGTGGTCTGGGGAACTGTGGGGAGCCCGCCACTGCCTGGCAGTGGAGCATGAGGGTCATGGAGCAAGGCAGAAAACAGACAAGGGGGGCCATGCTGGCTTTGTTTTGTTCTGAAGCTGTTCAGTTTTAGTGCCTGTTCAGCTTTAGTGAACCAACTTAAGGAGTTTTAATTCGGAAAGGGTATATTTTGATATGGATCTTTGTGCAGACAAAACTACTGTTAGTAGTTAAAGTATCCTATTATTTCCAGTAAATGAAATTGTGTTTCATCCAACCTTAGTTTGCAAGTTAATATGAATGTAAACATTTAAAAAGAGATTATTGCCTTTATATGTACCAGTCCTTGCTTATCTGAGTCCTTAGATACACTATCTGAGCAACTGGTTATTTTTAGCATATTTTAAAATGTGTGCTTTGTTTATATAGACTTACATAATATTTGGGAAACCTTGGTAACTTTATGGAAATATAAAGTATTACTAATTCATAAAATATATATTCTTGAAGATGTTAGGTCTAGGATTGTGAATATAATTTTTGAAATCAAGGGTATAATTATGCTGCATTTATTTGGAGAATCATATTGAAATATATGTCATAAAATTCTTAAAACAATGTTGTTCTTTTGTTGAACTGCATTAAATGTTTATCATTATCCTTCTGTAACAAATAGCTTTTTAGAAGTAGTTGAGATTTATGTTACACAAAATTTACTTAGAATTGAGACCTGTTACCCAAAGCATGCAATAATCCTGTATATACTCTACATATTCGTTAATATATTTTACTTTCTTAAATCTGTTCTTAGGCAATGGCTGGTTTCTTGAGGATATTGTGATCAGAGATCCCACTACCAACAATGAGTTTGCCTTCTTCTGTCACAGGTGTGTTTACATTGGCAAGTTAGTTCACATTAGACAGTTCTAAGTTCATATATTGGTGAGAACTAGAGAGCTTATCAATTATTCCTGGTCCCCGAGGTTTTGTTATAGAACATTCATGAACATCAATCTTTTTATTAATTTATTCTGTGACAGTTTTATGTTCATATATAATACATTGTCTTAGTCATCTCCCCAACTTCCTACTATCTTTCTTCCACCCCACCACCCTCCACTCTCCTCCCATGAGTTGCCATTCCATTTCCCATTTTCATGGGCTTTTTTTGTTAGTTTTGTTTTTGCTTTATGTCCCACTAGATTTAACCAGGCACATGTGCACGAGTCTGTGGAGCTACAGACAATGACTCTCTCCTGGCAGATATCGACTGCCGTTGCCTCCCCTGGGCATGACTTCATGAATCCTCCTTTTAACTGCATGCCTACAGACTCAGTCTTGTACAGGCAACTGCAAATGCAACTGCAGCTACTCACAAGTGTCATGGCCATGTCATCTATTATAAGAACCTCATAGCCCTCCCTGTCTTCCAGCTCTTACATTCTTTCTATCCACTCTCCCATGATGTTTCTTGATCCTTGGAAGAGGTGACATGGGTATTCTGTTTAAGGATGAGCACTCAACAGTTACTTGTTCTCAATACTTGACCAGCTACAAGTCTGCATTAACCACCATCCACTGCAAAGTGAAGCTCCTTTGATTAATTCTGAGGATATTAATCTTTAGGGCCACTTCTTTTATGGAAAAATATTATCAGTTTTATGTCTAATCATTCTGTGTGACTGAAATTGAATACTTTGGAAAAGTTTGATAGAGCTTAAAGCATGATTTTCCTTTGTATATTACTAGGAAAGTAAGAGTTAATGATGTGAAAATGTGAACTCTTTGATGATTATCTTCAAAAATAATCAATTGTATAATAAGTGTTAATTGCAGCTTTTATGAAACCGCTGACCCATTGCTAATGGGCCCTGACTGCTAACTCCTTTCTCTAGCAGCAGTGGCAGATTTACTGTTTCTTTGGGCACTCATCTTCCCCCTTCCTTATGGAACTAATAGTACCATTGTCTAAATAACTGACTGGAGCTTGGCCTGTAGCTGGTAGCCAAAGGACAGGATAAAGCTATTAGTTCAATGGATATAGAATCTATGGCACTGGCAGTTAGCGGCAACTGACAGACTCACCTGTGGATTGAAGAAAGCATCTACCCTTCAGCAGAGGGTTTGTTCCTCCTCCCTCACACTCTTACTGTCATTGAAGGATTTTTCTCTCTCCATCTGTGCTACTCAGGCCCTCATGACTCAGCGCTCCCCATTAACTCGGTGCCCATGCATTTTTCCCCCATTCCCACTTTCCATTATTTCTGACTTGGGAACATAAGTGCCAATGGATTGGGTAAATAAAAAACTTGAAAATAATTGATATATTTTTCTTTCCATAGATGGCTGGATGAAGGAGAAGATGATGGTAAAATTGTCAGAGAAGTGTATGCTCGGGATAACACTATCTTCTCTGTGAGTGAGTGTCATAAATACAAATAAATACATATGGCAAATCATGTTTTGTGATGACTAAGGAAAGCACAATACTCTGGAAATTAATCAACTTCTTTATATTTACAGGGAAGAAGCTAGAACTTAAGATAAAAGAAACAGTAAGACTTATTTCAAATGATTTAGTACATATGATTTCAAATAGCTGTTTGATGTGTTAAGCAAAAACAGTATTCCATTTTTGGTAAGGACTACTGATTAGTAGTTTCTTCTCAGATGGTCTTTGCTTTGTTTATATTTTAGTGGGCAGCCGAGAGCTGGAAGTTCATGAAAGGAAATACTCTTCAGTTCTACAGCAAGCTTACTGGAGGGTTTGTCCGCCTGCATCCAGATGGTACAGTTGATGCTGTTGGAGAGCAGACAGACAGATATGGTAAAGTAATTCCTTTGTATGAAAAGTGAGCATGTTGTGTGTTCAAACTGCAACTGCAGTGAAGAAGTCACATGAAGCAACATGGCACAGACAGAAACACTTCTGATTCATTATACATTTGCTTTATTTATTGAATGATTTCATCATTTTGTATCCAGAAACCTTTTACTGTTGCCAAATGTTTGAGAAGGAACTACGACAGGATTTTGAATTTTTTTGTGCTAATTTTTTTTTTGGTCTTTTTTTTCCCCCACCCTGGAGCTGAGGACCGAACCCAGGGCCTTGCGCTTGCTAGGCAAGCACTCTACCACTGAGCTAAATCCCCAATCCCAGCCAGGATTTTGATTTTGAATGAGTAAGTCTACTAAACACATAGCAAGTAAAAGTAGAAGAAGGGAAAAATCTCTGCTTCTCCTGCTTTCCTGCTTCTCCAGCACCTCTTCACTCATCCTGGTGGCACAGGAGGCTTCAGCCCGCCACATCGTGTACCCTTTTGTCCCATCCACTTTACTGCAAGTTGAAGTGGTTTTGTTTTTGTTTTTGTTTTTCATTTTTGCTTTTGTTTGCTTGCTTGCATACTTTGATTTGTTTCTTTCTGTGGGGAGGCATGGCAGGGATGAGGGGAGGGTATGGGGGGACCAGGAGGTGAACAGAATTGGGGTGTATGATATGAAACTCCTGAAGAGTCAATAAAGAAGTTAAAAAAATACAGATGCTTAATAAAGACAGATCCAAATGGAAAAACCTCTAAACAGGTTACAGTGTGTTTAAGGTATATATCGGCTTGGGAGAGAAAAGAGAAAGGATAGAGACAGTCATAGACTAAGAAATGGTTTAAAATAATAAGCCCTTAAGAAAGGAATTGAGTTAGAAGAATATAATAAGCCATATAAAGATGGGAAATACAGAGAGAGTCTGGATCTTGTAAAAAAAATAAAAGTAGAAGAACAAGCATCAAGTGACAGATAGAAAACAATTAGAAAACCAAGCACTTACAATATCTAGTAGAATGAATGGAGTAGCCTGATCAATAAAGCAAGAAAAGGACCGAATAGCAAGCCACAGATAGATAAACATCGTCAAATCAGGTGCTCACAATGTGCAGCAGAAATGGCTGGAAGCTCTGTTGGAGTTTTCCAATTAAGAGTCCTGAGTGGAACAGTGTTTTCCTCTCAGTGAGGTTTCCCAGTAAGAGAAAAAAGTGAAGATAGACAGGAAAACATTATTAAATCAATCTCTTGCAACACCCAACAGAAATGACTGGGGTGACCCTGAGGAGAGGTCATGCAGAGCATTCTCTTCTCCAATGAGATCCTGACTTCTTGTTCCTGTTGCAGGCACTCTTTACCACAGGACCAAAAGTAGTGACCTCTGTTGTGTTTTCCTTCTAGTTGTCCTGAAGGGCATGATGCTTTTAATCCCCTTCTGCTGTTTGCGGCTCTCCTTCTCTCTTGCAGCTAGGCTTCTCCAGGACACAGAGTCTCAGAAGACATGACATGTATGTGCTTGAGTCTGACAGAAGAGGGCCTGCTGTGGTCCCAGAAACCACTTGCAACAGGCACAAATGGCACCTGACAGTTTATCAATATAATTTATATTATATTCTCACATTCAGTTATGGACCCTGTAATACCCCCAGCTGGTACATATGCAATCTATACCTATATAAACATACAGTCTCTGTACAATGATGACATCACCTAATGGCACATTACCAGACTATTTCCATCATTAAGTGAGGTGTGATTGTATATATTTACATCAGGGGATCCAAATAGATAAAGCAGATTGTTCTGAAGAAGATGGTGATTATAATGTATCACTAATACACCCCAGTCTCAGCAGAGATCTGGTTCTCCAGACAAAAAATTAATAAACCCCACCAGATTTAAACTGCATTCTACACCAAACAGGACTAACATATTTATATGGTGCCCTACAGTTGGAGATACACATTTTTCTTGGCTTCACATACTTCAGGGAAGCTAATATATTTGGCCACAAATAATTTCTTGACAAACTTAAGGAGATAAAAATCATACCAAGAGTATTTTCTGACAATAAAGATATAAAATTATAACTCAATAAAAAACTTTACAAAAGCACAAAATTAATCAACATGTACTTGAAAAGCTATATGAGATTGGTCTGGACAATGATTTCACTGGGTATGACCTTTTCAAAAGCAAAGGCAACAAATCCCCAAACAGACAAATGGTGTTATATCCAACTATAAAGTTGTGCATAGCAAAGAAATAACAGATAAAGACAGAGCCTAAATAACGGGAGATGTGTTTAAAAACTAATGCATCTGATAAAAAGCTGGCATAAAAAATATACAAAGAGCTCTGATTGATAACTAAGTAATTAGAAAAATAACTTTCTATCTAAATGTTATAAGAAGACTTTTAGTTGTGGAGAATCTGATGTCCTCCTTTTTATAGGCATCAAGAAAGTACATGGTGCACATAAAATTGAAAAAAATCTTATTTTAAATGCAGAATAAAATAATTATGATGTTTTAAAAATAAAATATAACATACCTTTATGCATATAGATTTTGGAATTTATGAAATCATTAAGTCAAATGGGAAATTGAATTAAAATGAAAATTTGTTAGCACAGTTGTAGGAAAGATTCCTTAGTCTGAGATCGTTCCATCATCACCTCATTAGTTCCCTCAAATAGTAGACTGTCTGAACAATATTCCTTTGCAGATCACTATCCTGAGTTTATTAATGAGAAAATTGAGACACAAAGTGATTTGTTCAAGGTTGCTCAACTTAACAGCACGTCAGCCCTATGTCAGGATTCCTGCCTCCTAGTTCTTTCCTCATTCTCATGACATCCCAATCTCTAGGATTATCTGTAATTACTCACTAGTACGGCTTAACTTCATAAATGTGTGTAATTATTAACCATTAAGATGTACTTTATTGGGTAGACAAACTATCAGTTACAGATTAAATTAAACAAATGCCTTTCTATTTTGAATGCTCTGCTGAACATTTCACTTATAAAACTATGACTTTAAATGAATTTAAATTGTAAATACATAATGAAAATTTTATAATGTAGAGGTCTATAGTTATCGTCTTTATCAGTCCTGGCTCTTAACTGAAAGTATTTCCCATGTAGTTAATTATAATAAAAATTTAAATATATAATTTACAAATTGCATTGCTTGATGCTATGTGAATCTGTATATATAATAAGCTGGATGGCTTCTTGTTAAAAATTGAGTTTTTAGGAACTTACATCATTGAATAGTTACTACAGTCCTCCCTCACTTGATATGCTTTGACAAGCTTCAATGTTTTAATTAATGCAAAGTAGGATATGTCAGTAGGATAGATAGGAAAGACAGGTTCAATTTAGGAAATCAAATTTTGTTACAATGAAATAATTCCTTAATATTATGTGCCTTAATCTATGTACTTTATATTATCTGTGTACCTATGTAAGGTATAATGTTGCTAGAGTTTTTCTGCCTGGCCCACAGTCAGGGCAAATCTCTCTCACCCGCCAGTCCCAAGCCGCTCAAACCCAATCAAGTAAACACAGAGACTTATATTGGTTACAAACTGTATGGCCGTGGCAGGCTTCTTGCTAACTGTTCTTACAGCTTAAATTAATCCATTTCTATTAATCTATACCTTGCCACGTGGCTTGTGGCTTACCGGTACTTTACATCTTCCTTGTCCTGATGGCGACTGGCAGTGTCTCCTCCTCAGCCTTCCACTTCCCAGCTCTATTCTCCTCCTTGTCCCGCCTATACTTCCTGCCTAGCCAATGGCCAATCAGTGATTTATTTATTGACCAATCAGCAACACATTTGACATACAGACCATCCCACAGCAGTATAACACACACATACACACACACATATACATAAAGACCCAGAAATAAGTTTCACACACTTATTAGAAAATGAAATGAATCATGGCTCAAGAAACCATTTGTTTTAAAAATTATTTTATTGAAATACATTTTATCTCAGCAAACTAAAGCACATATCATATATTATGAATTTTCATATACATTATGGGAGATATTTTACTTTTTTACTAGTTACAAACTTTTAACTGAAATATTTAAAATATTCTCTTATAAGATTTCAGCTTATAATTGAAGGGAAAGGAGCTTTTAAAGAATGTACTACTTGTTAAATAATTAAGAATATTTTCTAGGTCTCTTCGATGTGATTTTCAACAAAGGGAATTTATGTATTTTCCAAAGCCATGAGATGAGGCATCTCTCCCTAGCCCTGGACAATGGCAGTGCCACTGGAATGGTGAGGAGTAGTGACTTTTTGAGATACGGACCAAACTTAGTAACCCAGCCTTGCCTCCTGAGTGTGGGGATTACAGGTGCACTCCACCATGAGGGCCAGGAGTAAATTTTCTCTTCATTATGCATTGTATGTGATATATTTTATGTAAGTTAATTTCACAAGATTATCAAATCACCCCTTTAAATGCCTTGTTATTTTTAACTTTCTATATTTGGGTCAGGGAACTTAAATTACTATTTTTGTTTTTGTGAAGTTTTGAAAATTTGAGGCATAAATAGCCTTAAGTTTTGGCAATTGAGATAGACTGATAACATTAAAATTTTCTGTGTGCTTTCAGGAGATTACCTGACTTTTGAATGGTTTAATGATCATACTGTTAGGGAACAAAACAAACAATTTTGCCCAACTCTGTTTTGTGTTGTTTAGTCTAGGTTTGAAAAATGTCTTTAAAAATATGTACTATCTGTAGAGGGCAAGCATGGCATTTCTTTTAAAAATGACCCCACATAAAATAATTGGTAAGCAGTGTGTTAAGTGCTAATATGAGTTATGATGTTGAATCTGTTGAGAGAATTCATATTACACTATTTAACAGAAGTAGACATGAAATATAGGACTGAGGTTACCAGAGTTGCAGTGTAGTAAGTAGAAACAGGCAATCATCTGCCTCACATCATGGATGTAGTGATTTAAACCTACATTTAACTTAAGGAAAATATTGTTAAATAAACTTCTAATGTCATTTGTAGGCCTACAATTCAGGCTAAGTGATTAACCAATCTATCCTTCTTTATGAAGTCTTTTCTTTTTCGCTTCTGACTTAGAAATATACCCTGCATTGTGCTTCATAGCCCATGAAAAAGGCCTTAGTGAATGCTTAGTAAATATGAACGTGGTGAATATGGACTCTACTCAGATAAAAGTAGAGATGAGAAGGCTGGGTGTGTGGTTCACTGTGTAGTGTCTATAAAGCCTCATCCCCTAGTACATGTATGCACACACACACACAACACACACACACACACACACACACACACACACACACACACACACACACGAACAAAAGAAAAAAAAACCTAAAAAATAATTCCATTATATTTTTCTAAAAGACTCGACAAAATAATTCCATTCCATGTTTCTAAAACTGAATGAAGCCCAAGCCCTTATTAACAAGGATACAATCAGCTGGAATTCTGTCAGCTACTGTCAGAGTTTATCTTTTCCACATAAGGTCTTAGTGGTATGAAGCCTCTGACTTTATGATTCACTCTGCCCACTGTGATGTCTTCATTGAGTCTTGAATAGTTTCTTAAAAGTCAATAGCTCTGTAAGAATCTGCCATCCTTGGCTAAATGAACTTTCTCAAGGTTGGTAGACCTAGAGTCTTGGGCCCAACCATTCAGGAGTTATCAGTGAGCCCTGCTTCCTCCCTTGGGCACAGAGTGGGGATGGAATAGGTCTTCAAATATGCCCAGGAATAGGAGTATCTTCCCCTAATGTCATTATGTAGTTTAAAAGCAAAATATAGAAATGAGACAAAATTGTTGTTAATTTTGTTTTTCAGTCCCAAGCAGTCTTACAAGGACTCAAATAACTAAATGAAGGATAAGTGAGGATGAAATGCATATTATCTCTCACGAATTCATCCTGACACCAGGGTGATTTGTGTGTAATAGTCTTTCATGGGTTCTTGCTTCCAAGAATGTCCTTGGAACAAGTCACTGCCAATAAGACTGGAAAATAGAAGGGAGAGTGAGTGACAAAGATCCTAGCTGATATGCCTAGTCTGGGGATTATATGGCATACACACTGGTGTCAGGAGATTTAATTATTTCTCCTGCTATTTCAGGGTTGGTTTCTCTCATTCTCTTTTAGGCTAGTGGAGGAGCCCTCACCGAGCTGCGGGTGCTTTATCAGCCCAACCGCTGTGCACTTCTTGAATCAGCGCTGTGTCCTGGTCACACCCTGGTTGTTGATCGTCATGGAAAAGTAGCCGATGAGTCATCTGCAGGATATGCAGAGCTTTCAAAAGAATTCTTGGTTTTTGTTAAGGTAAACTCGATGAAAATCATCAGGGTTTATAGATCCAGTCCCAGCTTTCTTCTGCCTTATTGGAAGGTTTGGAGTTGACTGCAGTAATCAGACCTCTTTCCACTAGGGGGCACTGATGGCATTACCATTCTGTTTACTGACTTCGAAAAGCACTGGAGCCACATTTTTAGCAGCAATGAGATTGTGGTGGGAGTAACATTGTGTACCTAACGGGAGCTGGAGGTTAAAGTGTGGATGTGAATTCCTAATGAACCTTAGCAATTCTTGTATTGAACTTTCCCAACCATTAGAATCTGTACTCCTTGATTGTTAGATATTCGTGATTCTGACATAATGTTTATATCTTTCTTTATAACATGCATTTATGAATTTACTTAAAATTATTCTGATATTACCATATATCTCTCTATATATAAACTAAAGCTATTCTAATATAACAAAGTACCATTCTAATATAGTAGCTGTCATTTATAGGGTTGCTTATTTGTGTTCCTTTACAGAAAGCTTTGCCATATAGAAGACTAATTTTAATAAAATCATCAGTGTTTTAATGATAAAGAAAAAGACCTCCAGGAATATTGAGAGTTTTGGCTAATATAACTTAATTAGTAAAGGGTGGCTCATGATTCCAACCCAAGCCTGCCTTTCAAATATTTTATCATTATTCTATATAAGTACTTCCTCACATTACTTTACTAAAAAGAAAATAATTTTAACTCATCCTAAGTTTAATAACATTGAAACAAGGATTTTATTGTGTATATATGTATTTTAAAGAATTAAACACATGATCTTTTTCTACTTTACTCCCTATGCATATGATAGCACACTATATAGTTTGACATATACCTTCACTGCATCTTCTATCATTTTCCTAGCTTTGAAAACTAGACATTGAGTTTAATACTTAAGATACAAAATTTTAAGGCTGAAAGAAAATATTCAACTTTTTTCTTCTGGAAATGTATCTATTTTTGCACCTGTGGAAGTTAAGGCAGGTGTGCTGTTAGTCGGAACAGTATACACCACCTGTTGCCACCTGTCCCCACAGCAGTTCGGGTCCCTGGGCTCACTATCCAGGCTTGATAACTCACTGGAAGGACTCCTGTAATCATGGAAGCTATCATGTTCCCAGTTTCAGTTTATCACTGAAGAAAGATACAGATCAAAATCCGCAGGGTATACAGAGCAGAGCCTCCAAAAAGCAGTAAACACAGAATTTGCCCTTGTACTTTTCCATGGAGTCAGGCAGGGGTGATTTCTCAGTGATGGCTTGCAGAGGTACTTCAAGAACTTTGCAGACCAGGATCCTTCACCTGAGCAGTGGTGTCCACACTCTACAACTGAAGGAGTCCACATGGCTGATCTTAGTCTCCAAGTTCTCAGTAGGTTGACCGGCAAGGTGTGCCACACAAATCCCCACCCCTGTTCACACTGCAACTTTCTGGCTGGTACATGGCCTCCATACACAGTCAAGCTCTCCTCTCAGGCATGATGCTCCAGGGCTTAGAGATCTCAGGCCAAGATCCACATGGCTGATCTTGTGTTTGTCTTAGAAAATTCTTTGTGGTGTTAATATATTTCTGATTAAATTTCAAGAGCATTTTATACATTCTTCTTAAGATAAGATTACAAGGATTCTTTAAGTACACGTTAGTTGTATTTGCTGTCTTTTTTCACTCTTTCCTACATTCATCTATTTAATGTCTGTGCAATGCATTCTATCATTCAGGTATGCAGCATGTTTTTTTAAATTTTGTTTTGTATGAATATTAAAATTATTTGCTAATAGTTATTAAAATTTCATAAGAGAAACACTTATGTTTGTATCTTACTTTGCAGACTGTCTATAGCATCTGAAACTTACTCTCTCAATAACTAACCATAGATATATCTACCTACAAGTTCTGATTTGTTGTTACTGCAGCAAAGTTATTTATTTGTTTTGTTCATTTTCATTTGCCAGCTGCTGGTAAGTTCCTGGTCACTACACCCTCTCTGTAGCCTTCCCCTCCTAGCAGAGTTATATCCTTTTACTTACTGCTTTTCTGCTTGTTTCTCTGCAGGGCGTATTCCTCAACAGCGCCGTGGTTATACTAGCTACAAGCTTGTGTCAGGCCCTGTGTCTACAGTCCAGTGGGACCTGCACTGGAGCAGGGAACCAGTCAGAACAATCACACTGGAGAGTGCACAGAGTCAGCTCTGGTATTTGCATGTTTGAAAGTGTGAAAAATGCACGGATGTATCTGAGGATTAAGGATGGGCACTGTAATGGAACAGTAAGCACCTCTCTTATTTCTCCCAACGAGTGTTTAGGGTATTTTTTATGTAATAGCCATGAGGTCAGCACTTTCTGAGTGCATCGATTTTATGTTTTAGCTACAAATACCTTGAATATTGGATATTGTATGTGACATGTTCTCTTTGTCTGGTGTTTCAATGAGTGGGGAGAGTAGCTATGTGTCTGATGTACTTAGAAAAAACTGACTCCACAGTGATTTTGAAATATTGTGCACATACAGAACACTGGGAATTGTGTTTGTGTTCAAAGTAGATTGTGATGCCAAAGACTCTGGTTAGGAGATGAGATCTCCATTTTTTCCCACCTTACTCTACACCTGCCCTTCCCTCCACTTTCCTACCCTTCCCATTCAGGCTAGCCTTGAGCTCATGACCCTGTCCTCTTGCCTCATCCTCCTGAGTTCCAGGCTTCCAGGCATGTGCAGTCACCACACCTAGATGAATGCCTACATTTCTTATTAGTTCTCTAATCTTGCTGCTGGTATTGGTCTGCAAGCCTACTACTCCCAACCCAGCCTCTAAAAAGTCCCAGCTTACTGCCTCCTTTTTTTACTTGGTGCCTGGGAACCCCACCCCTAGGAACCCCATACATTGTGAGCAAGTACTTTTAAATTCTAAGTGAAAGTCAGACTTTAGCAATCTTGAGCCTTAAAAAGCAATTGAAGAGAATATAAGTGAATAATTTTCTTTGGCTGAGGGGTATATATGATTTTTTTTTAAAAAAAATTGAGATAGAGCCTCATTATGTAGCCCTGGCTAGACTGGAACTTGCTACATTCACCAGGCTGGCCTCAATCATAAAGAAATCTGCATGTCTCTGCCTCTTGAGTGCCGGTTTTAGAGGCATACACTACCACTCCCAGCACAAATTTAGTTTCCACATCTAATGGAAATTAAATTTCTTATCTGTATTCTTATTTGAGACAACTTAGTTTAAATGAGTAATAGAACTTATGGAATGAACCTCTCTATATATAGAAAGGAATTATTAGAATGGCTTATAGGCTGTGGTCTAGCTAATCCTAATAATGGCTGGTTATGAATGGAAAAGTCCAAGAATACCAGTAGTTCTTCAGTCCTTGAGACTGGATGTCTCAGCTGGTCTTCAGTATACAATATATGCTGGAATCCTGAAGAAACAGACTCGAATACCAACGACAGAATGGACTTGTTAGCAAGGCCAAAGCAAGAAGCAAAAATGAAAGCTTCATTTTTACATGTCCTTATATAGGCTTCTAGTAGAAGGTGTGGTCCAGATTAGAGGTGGGCTTTCTCAGCTCAAAAGATCTGGATTAAAGGTATGTCTTCCTACCGCAAGAATCTGGATTAGAAGTAGATCTTCCTACTTCAAATTAAGCAAAAATTCCTCATAGGCGTGCCCTCCATTTTGGGTTTTTAGTTGATTTCAGATGTAGTCACGTTGATGACCAGGAATAGCTCTCTACTCAGAAGCTCTTCTTTCTTCTTTCTAGTCTGGCACTGGCTAATGGGGATCATGAATGGGCTCAGAGGGATAGTGAGAGGGAAGGCTCAGAACTCTCCTGGTTCTCCACGTTCTTGTCTTTGCTGCAAGCTGAGATATTTATATGTAATACCAGCAACAGAAAAGATTTGTGCTCACATTCACACTTAATTGATAGTTCTGACTAGCTAACAAATGCACAATGAAATCACTCACACTATCATTTCATAGAAGAAGATTCTGAGTTAAAGAGAGGAAGTATCTTGCTCATGGCCTTTAAACAGATAAACAGGCGCCGGGCAGTGGTGGTGCACGCCTTTAATCCCAGCACTCGGGAGGCAGAGCCAGGTGGATCTCTGTGAGTTTGAGGCCAGCCTGGGCTACCAAGTGAGTTCCAGGAAAGGCGCAAAGTTACACAGAGAAACCCTGTCTTGAAAACCAAAAAAAAAAAAAAACAAACCAAAAACAAAACAAAACAAAACAAAAACAAAAACAAAAAAAACAGATAAACAGGCTAATTGGGGTAAAAATAGGTAACATTACAATGAAGGCTTGGACTATTTAAGTATGATGTCATCAAATGCTCAACCATTCTATGGGAGGCATATCAGGGAGTTGGTTTCTCTTTATGTCACTAACATGCACAAGGTGTGTAAACCTTGAAAAAAACGTACTGTGGTATGCACGCTGGAAACCAGCAGGCAGAGTTTCTGGGGTACAAATAAGTATGGCTCCAACGTAGGGATTGGTTAACATTAGCAATCTGTATCTACTCTGGATGGCAAACAAAGGGACATGGAGTGTTCAGTGATCATAAATAAGAAAGTGTATCACTTGTCGCCAGTGGTGTCCTGATACTGTCACTAGATCCATGAGGAAAGCAAAGGGAGGATAACACAGTTCCAGTGTCTACCACCTGGCCAGGACATAGTGGGCTCCCTTATTTCCAGAGATTTCCACCTCACA